>NW_026901218.1:2400000-3137333 GCF_033783945.1 Neopsephotus bourkii | reverse complement strand
TCACAGGCCACAGATCCGCCTGGCAGAGCAGGCTCCTGTGCTGGAGCCTCTGTGCAGCTGCTGGGAGCAAGACTTTTGTCCCAGAGCTGGGTGGAAGGCCTGGGAATTTGGTCTTGGCATCTGGGCTAAGCTCCCGCAAGCATCTCCTGGCACAAATCTCCCCGATCGTCTCAGATCCTCACCCTCTGGGCTGCCTGCTCGACTATACGTTGAATAGTCGGAGGGGTAAATTGCATGAATCCTTCCTGTTCAATCCCTTCTAGATGAATTTTGGTGGCAAAAATCTGCAGAAGAGAAGAGGTGAGGAGCTGATGAGGGGCGCGTGGCAGGGCGGGTGTGTCGCAAAGCTGCAGCCAGCCCCAGAGGAACTCACCAGGCAAAAGAAATGGGCAGAGATCCCTTGAAAGTCTGCTATTGGCCCGCAGACGTCCGGGTCTGCATCTGACCGGTGACACAGCACGCATGCTGGAGGGGAGAGAACAAATGCCACTGGGAATGAGCACCTCTGTGGGGCCGGGGACACGTCCCGGGGGATTGCCCCCAAGGGCTGCTCTGCCCATGCCTAGCTGGCTGCTGGGCAGGGCTGGAAGCCTTGGGGAGGAAAGGGCATTGCAGGCACGGGTGTCCCAGTGGGTGCCCACTGCCCAGCCGGGTCCCACTTGCCAAAGACAGTAGGGGCCCTCCCAGAGGGTGGCGTGGGAGCTCCTGACACCCCCTGCCAATGCTCCTGGCCCCACGCTGACCGCCCCAAGAGTCCCTCTGAAGCCTGTAGGAGGGGGACTTTGCTCTCACCCTGCTCCATCGACTCGGGTGTCTTACACCTCCTTGCGGATGTGTCAGACACGAACGGTGGGTGTTCGGAGAGTCCCCGTCCCAGCAGCGCTGGGGCGTCTTCCCCAAATGCTCCTCTGCTACCTCTGAGGGAGAAGCGAGACGTGGGTGAGCTTGCAGCGCAGGCCCAGAGCCCTGTGGTGTGGAGCCACCCTCCTCGCTCTGCAGCCCCCCGACAGCACCGTCCCTGCCCTGCCCTCTCCGCACCTCACCGGCTTGCAGTGACGCACTGTGCCCAGCGTCCCTTTTTGATAGGCCTGCCCCTGCCACCGATCACAGTGGCCACTGTGACATCAGCACCCCTGGCCAGCGTGCACCCCGAATACAGGCGGGGCACCCTCGGCCACACACCGCCCACTCTGACACGGCCACCGCATCACAGGGCTGGCTGTGAAGCACACAGGAGGGGACCCAAACTCTCAGCACCCATCTCACAGGGGCGGCTGCTCCAGCAGCAAGTGCAGAGTCGGGGGCCAGCTCAGGACATGGCTTCCTGGTGGACGCGGAAGTGTTCGGTTAACGGTTGGACTCGATGACCTTTAGGGCCTTCTCCAATCTAAATGAGTTCTGTGACTCTCATTACCATTCTGCTATTACTTTATCACCATTTGATATGATTTCAATTGTCGATTCCTTACCATTTGATCATTACTTCATAGAATCATAGAACCATAGAATAGTCAGGGTTGGAAAGGACCTTAAGATCATCAAGTTCCAACCCCCTGCCATGGGCAGGGACACCTCGCTCTAAACCATGAGGAAAGCCCTTTTAATTAACCCGCCAAGGATGACTTCCCTGAATAACCCACCTGCGACACCAGGACAAACACCAGACCCTGTTTCGGGTGCAACCAAAGTGGGACAAAAGGAATCGTGGAATAGTTTGGGTTGGATGGACCTTCAGTGGTCATCAGTGGTCAACACCCCTGCAATGAGCAGGGACTTCTTCAACTAGATCAGGCTGCCTCGAACCACACCCGGCCTGGCCTCAAATGTCTCCAGGGATGGGGCATCTACCGTCTCTCTGGGCAGCCTGTGCCAGGATTTTACCACCCTCATTGTAAAGAATTTCTCTCTCACCTCCAGCCTCAATCTTCCCCCTTTTAGTTTAAAAGCATTACCCCTCATGCTATCGCAACAGGTCCTGCTAAAAAAGTCTCTCCCCATCTTTCTTACAGGCCCCGTTTAAGAACTGAAAAGCTGCAAAAAGGGCTCCTTGGAGTCTCGTCTTCTCCAGGCTCAAGAAACCCAACCCTCTCAGCCTTTCCTCAGAGGAGAGGTGCTCCATCCCTCTGATGGTTTCTGTGGCCCTCCTCTGGACCCTCTCCAACAGGTCCATGCCTTTCCTGGTTGCTAGGCAGGGCTCCAGAGGGCTCCAGAGCTGGATGCAGGACTGCAGGGGGGGTCTCACCAGAGCAGAGTAGAGGGGAAGAACCCCCTCCCTCCACCTGCTGGACACTCTCCTTTGGATACGGCCTGGGACACCGTTGGTTTCTGGCCTGCAAGCGCACACTGCTGGGTCATGTTGAGTTTTTAGCCAGAACCCCAAGTCCTTCTCCTCAGGGCTGCGTTTACCGAGTAACAGATGTTAAAACACTCACCTCAAGCAATAATCTGCCTCTGTCTTCCCAACCATCTCTTGCTTCACTGAGGTCTATGGGTTTACAAAATAACTTCAATATCACTCTCAGAAACACTCGTATTATTTTGAAGTGTAACACCAGAAACATTGCTTTCATCTGGTAATACGCCTCTCCCAGATACTTTACTATTAAGACTCCGCAATGGAGGCAATTTAGACTTCTCTTTGGGTTTCCATTTTGATCGTTGATTTAGCTGTGGTGAGCTTGTGGTTTTTGAATTTGACTGGCACCCAGAGGGGAGACCTACTGCTACATTCAAAGCCTCACTGCCCAGCTGCCTCAGTTTTTTAGGTGGCTTCTTCACTGCAGGTGACTCTCCTTTCCGCTTCGTGTTTATGCTGTCACCTCTCTCTTCCAAGTGCCAAGAGAGCTCAGAAACAGGAAGAGCATTTGTCAAGTCTGACTCCAGCTTTCTAAGGTTATGGCAATATTTTGATGGGTCGTATTTCATAATGTGAGTCTGAGTTAAGGAACTAACCCAACACGATGCTTTTAGCAAGCAAACTTCAAGTCCTTATGGACAGGCTGGATTCTATGTGAAAGGACAACACAGTCCTTTTTCATCTCAGAACCTTAAGCCTCTAAGCAGCTGACTTGCAGTCTAAACAATGTATTCAAATCACACAAGCCCACTGCAAGATTTACTAAATCACACAAGCCCCCTGCAAGATTTACTTAGGGAATCCAGTGAATCAACATTGGCTACTATGTCACACTTCCAGCCTGTGAAGCAAATGTTTCCCTGTATGACAAAAGAAAGAAGGGAATCATGCCTATGCCCAACCAAGAGGAAAAGGATATTTTCTTTTTCTGTTGACCCCTGAGGTGCAGGATAGGCAAGACTCTTCCAAATTTGCCAACAACCCATTTCTGAAAGAGAAGAAAAATAACCAGTGTAAAACAAGCAAGGAATGGAAGTAACCCTGTAATAAAACAAGATGCATATTCTTGGATAACAGAAACACTCATAAAGAACCATCTGTGACTAGCTTTTTTTTGTCTACACTCTTCAGTGAGATTTATTTGTACTGAGCAAGTTAGTCAGCTTCCTTCACAAAAGACAAAAAAAAAGAACAAAGCCTAATCCCCCCATTACCCTCCGAAACCACTCTGCTCAGCAAAGAACTTCGAAAGCTTTGCAGAAAGTATGATCTTTGTTACCTAAATGTTCATGTTCAGTGCTTTCATTGCAAATTTTACTTTTACAAGCACAAGACCATGACCCTGAATGTGCAGAAGCACAGAAATTAGCTCCTGACAATCCAGATGTCAAAGATGTATATGCTGTACAGAAAGAAGACACACACTCTGCCTACGTGCTTTGAAGGGGGACACAAAGATGTTTCTAACATAAAGGAGTAATTTAACATCACAAAAGAGTCTGATCAAGACGAGTTTTAGGTGTTACAAAGAACACCAGGAACATTTTACACAAGGAATAAGTCTACACATAAAGTATTTCCTTAGACTGCTTTTCACAAGTTGGATATTTCATAAAGGTTTCTTTACATAAAGGGTAGAGATCTGACACAAATACAGCGGTTTGTTGGGGTTGGGTAAATGCTCGTGTTCTGTTCTGAGTGTTCTTCTTCCTTCCAGTGATGGAGGGGAAGCTGCAGTCCATGGTTGGTATCAGCAAGCTTCTCTGCATGTATAGTGAGTAATCCTGTGGCTCTGCGGGCCCCCCATTTAACAGACATCATTCCCTTCTTTCCATGCAACAGCATGTGAGATCCCCACTGTGCTCTGCTGCAGGCTGGAGGCCAGGGGAGCTGCTGCAGCACCGTGCATGTGGTGACCTGCGAGGCTGAATTCCAGCAGCAGCAGGTGGATCTGTTCTGGAGGATTCTGGATCCAGGACCTCACACAGCTTTGCAGATGAGTAGCCTCCCACCCTCCTCACTGTCAGCCCTAGCATCCCTGTGCTTAGCTGGTTTCCTTCAGTCCCTGCACTAGATGAGCTTTAAGGACCCTTCCAATACTTATCACTCCATGATGCAGATAGAGCAGGAACAGGGCTGGCTTTAGCCCAGTTCAGTACTGCATTTTGATGGAGCTTCAGATTGTCTGACCCCTGCCCTAACCTCTCTCTCAGAAATACCTCACCTGTGGGCCAGTGAAGCTGACAAACCCCTCATCACCCACTGGGGCAGATCAGTATCTCCAGCAAGTTGGTGTGTAGCAAGGTGCCTGCTGTGTTGCTCTCTTGCCACACTGCCTGTGCTCTACATACCCCATTGGCACACAGGCAGTCACACTGATTGAGCTGATGAGCACAGAGTTCTGTGCAGTTCCTTTAATCTGCTTTTTATGGTCTCAGGGCTGAAGCTGCTCAACCCCAGTCCCAGTGTCCTCCAGCAGTGTTGTTTCTGTTGTCCTCAGTAGGAAAGGCAGGAGCAGGAGCTGGGTGCTGCAGTGGTGCGGGGTGGAAGGTGCTATCTACCCTGGGGGGAGCTGTGTCTGTGAGAGCTTGTGTACTTCCCAGGCTCCAAAAGCGCCAGATGCACAAAGCCTCTGTGATGAAGTACAGGGAGCTTGCACAAGGTGAGGGTTTGCTCTGCAGCTCCACACATGGGTGCTGCTCCATTACCATCTCTGCCACTCCTCTGAGTCCCCCCTTGCTGCATGGTGCTCCCTCTCCCCTCCGTGATGGACCCAGTGCTGACCGTGCTTGGGGGAAGGTGTGTAATGTTCCACAGCACTGAGCAGCACCTGCAGATGAGGCCCAGGGCTGGTGTGGTGGTCCCCAGCTTCTACTGGAGCTCCCTGGCTCTGGAAGGTGGGTCCTGCTTGGGTGCTGGGGGTGATGGTTCATGGGAATGGAGTGATCTGTGCTAGTGCCAGCTCCACAGATGAGGCCTGGACTGAGGTGATCGGTACCCTCACAGCGATTGCCGTCAGGTTTGAGATGCTGAGCACTGCTCACCGCAGTCAGGTAGGACAGTGGTCTGCACAGAGACAAGCCGTGACAGAGACATGCACACAGCAGTGGAGCAGCCTGGACTGTGACTTGTATCTGTCCTCAGATCACCCTGGACCTGGAGGACAGCAGCATCTTCACCAAGGGAACCAAGAGCGGTGCCTTTGTGATGTACAACTGTGCCCGGCTGGCCACGCTCTTCAACACCTTCCAGCAGGCTGTGGAGCAGGGTGAGCACCACCTGCAGCCCTCATGGCCACTGAGGGGCTGTTCCTCACACCTGGAGCCACAGGGCATTTTTAGCAACACACCCCCACCCCCCACAACCCACCCCACCACCCCAACCCCCCCAAAAACAAAAACACCCACCAACCACCCCACACAACCCCCACAAACCCCCCCAACACCCCCCCAACCCACACACACACCCCCCCCACAAACCACACACCAACACAAACAAACACACCAATGAGACAAACTGGCACAAAATCACAAAATGGAATATAGAAATCTTTAGAATTAGTTTTAAGTAATGTTAAGTTTGATGGCTTTGTAACAGTAGCAATGGAAAATTACTGAGGTGCAGGATACATAGAGAAGAGTGCAGCTAGAGAACATAATGAGAATTCTCACAAGATAAATCGTTATAGTTGGCCTAGTTTTAAGAAAAACAGTCTAGAAGAACAGGACACAGGGATAAGGAGTATCTGGGAACCGCAGGTGTCCAGGATGGGCTACAGTTATACTAACTGATAAGTAGGAGGATGGGAGGATTATTATGTCTCTGGTGCTAACGAACCAATTAAACTGGTATGGGCATCTACTGCATGTGCTTCAAAGGCTGCCAGAAGTGATGAAGATTGTTGGAAGAAGTAAACGACCCTCAGAGACCACCACCACAATTCTGCACACATGCGGGGAACTCTCTGGAAAATGACGTAGCCTCATGAATAAGTATGTATGCCCAGGGTGTATAAAAGGACAGCTTGTGTGGCAACTGGGGGACACACATTAGGAGGAGTTATCCCCCGTGTCTCCCGACGCCACAATAAAGAATACCTGCTTGTCAGCTTGAAAACTTTGTTGGCAAGTTTGTTCCTGGAGTTTTCTCTGAATCAATTTGGCAACCCAGATGGGACCCTCTCTGCTCGGCTGCAGGACCCGCTGAGGACAGGGCTCCCTAGGGCCCTCGGGAATTTTTCCCAGAGGGACCCCTTGACTCACTTGGATCGCTGTAGAAGCAGACAAGAACCATCTCATAAAAGGTATTCTTTTCTTTTATATAGTTTGTAAGGGGCATCTCGGTTTGGTAAACTGGTTTGGTAAGCGTACACATGGTTTGGAAGCCTTCCGTAAATCGAGATAGGAAATCTCATAGGTAAAGGCATATACTCGGCTGCTAGCATCCGTTTGGTGTACACCCAGAAGAAGCAGGGGTCTTCCTGTGGTTTGGTTCCTGCAAGACACAGGGGGTGTCTTGTGGAAATGGTTTTGGATCTTGTTGGTATTTATTTTGTGGCTTGTTACATTAAGGATTTTGGTCTCATGATTTTGGTATCAGTAACAGACTGTTATAACTAAGCAGGGGGCATCTTGTGGTTTGGGTCCTACAAGACGCAGGGGGTGTCTTGTGGAAATGGTTTTGGGTCCAATGTGCTATTAACAGCCCATAAGGGATTTGATTCAGTGATGCAGTCAGCATGGGTCCCTGAATAGGTTAGTAGAATCACCCTCCGATACAGCTGGCTGTCCAGCATGGTTCCCGCAGTGGGATGCAGACAGGCTGGCCGGACACAAGGGTCTTGTCCTTCTTGGGACACTGACAGGATGGTCAACTATAAAGAGTTCAAGGAAACCCCCCTATTAATGTTATTCATCTTATTTTGTGGCTTGTTACAGTAATGATTTTGGTCTTGTGATTTTGGTACTGGTGACAGGATAACTGTGTTATTAACTGTTGTTTGTTTGATTGAATTTAAGTTTCTGCCTTTGTCTCAAGTGTTGTAACTGTGTGGAGTGTGTCTGGGGGATCCCGTTTCTGTGTGCGTGTGTGAATGTCAGATTGATAATGGAGAATCAGCAGAGTGAAGAGATCTTGAAAAAGAATCCTTTTGGGTGCATTTTGGCACACTGGAAAGAACTTGGAGGGTCTCCTGGGGGCTTGGTAAATAAGAAAATATTGGTAAAATATTGTAACCAATGGTGGCCTTTGTATACTTTGGGAGATCAGGAAAAATGGCCTAAAATTGGAACTCTGAACTATAATACATTGTTACAATTGATGTTGTTTTAAGGGGGCAAGGAAAATGGGATGAAGTAATGTATGCAGATACGTTTTTCACTTTAAGAAATCACACGGAGTGACAGACTAAAAGAAAAATTAATACAGCTCCACCAGATTCCTTAATTTTGGCTTTGGAAAAGGACAGGGAAAAACTGAAAGTTACGCTGGAGATGCTCAGCTTGTGATATTGAGGAAAGATGTTTAAAGTTAAAAAACAGTAATCAGGAACATAAGGTGGAAAATCATGTACCACAGGTACCTCCGAGAGGAGCACCCTCTGCATCTGTCCTATCTGATATTGATAAGGAGGAAGAGATTGCTGTCACTGGCAACCAGCGGCACATCCACATTCAGAGTTAAGAAGGGGTTAAACCAGAAGCGCAGTTGCAGAGGCAGGCACCTGCAGGCCCTGCAGAGCAGGGGGAGCCGCTGTGAGAAGGAAAAAAAAAAGGGGAAACCAAGGGGGAAAGGAGGGGAGCTCGAGCAGCTCCTGTGTTTGAGCGTGGGAGGAGGGATGTCGGGAGGAGGTGGGGGAGTGGGCTCCTCTTCTGTGGGACCGGACCGGTGTGCGTGCTATGGGGAGTTTGGACGCTGGAAGTGAGACTGCCCGGGGGAGGGGGGGCAGTGCCATGGCGTGGCTCCGGTGACTGAACTGGAACTAAACTGACGGGGAGCTGGGGAAATCTAGCCTAGCAGAACCACTGGTTACATTAAAACTAGGGACTAGAGGAAATAAAGTGGAATTTTAGTGGATACAGGAGCAACTTATTTGGCGTTAAATCAGAGAGAAAATAATTTGTTACAGATGTGGGAGCTACTGGCCACCAAGAAAAAGAGGGGGGAAAAAAAAAAAAAGAGAGGAATTCTTCCTGAAATCTTTAAAGTACAAATTGGGAAAACAAATAGGAATGCATAAATTCGTTTGCGTGCCAAATTCTCCAAAATCTTTATTAGAGCGAGAAGCAACATTTAAAGAAGGCAAAATGGAATTCAGAGTTAAAAACAATCAATTAATTGCAGTTTTGAGTTTATCTTTAATTCAACAGAATAGCAAAAAGGAGGACCTCCCTGAAATAGAAGAAATCCTTAATCAGGTATAGCTGGGAGTATGGGCATCTGAAGTTCCAGGTAAGGCGAAAAATGCTTTGCCTGTTAAAGTAGAAATAAAAAAGGGGGGCCTGCCCAATTAGAATAAAACATTATCCCTTAAAATTACAAGATCGAAGGGAATAAAAAATCATTGATAAATTTTCAAATATAGATTATTAATTGAATGTGAATTGGAATATAACACTCCTATATGGACAGTAAAGAAATATGATGGGGAAAATTGCAGATTGGTTCACAATCTCAGGGCAATCAACAAAATTGCAGAGGATATTCATCCAGTAGTAGCTAATTCATATGACTTATTGACTAAATTGAATAATAATCAGAAATGGTCTGCCATCCTGGATTTAAAGGATGCTTTCTTTTGCTTACCATTGGTCAAAGAAAGCCACAATTATTGGCTTTCAAATGGGAAAATCCTGACACAGGAAGGGAAACTCAATTAACTCGGACAGTATTATCTAAAGGGTTTAAAACAGCCCAGCAACTTTTGGAAATCAGCTAGCATGAGAACTCGAATCATGGAAGCCACCTGCTCAGATGGGGACTCTGTTACAGTATGTGCATGACCTGTTCACTGCTACAGAAACAAAGGAAGAATGTACACAGTGGACAATGGAATTATTAAATTTTCTTGGACTGAATGGTTATCGGGTATCCAAACAAGGCCCAACTAATCCGAACCCGAGTTTCCTACCTGCCATATGAAATAACAGGAGGACAGAGAGAACTTGGAACTGCTAGAAAAGAGGCCATTTGCCAGACTCCACGACCGTCGACCATCAAGGAGCTCCGGACATTCCTGGGAATGACAGGATGGTGCAGACTTTGGATCCATGATTATGATGTTTTGGTAAGACCACTCTATGAACTGTTGAAGGGAAACCCTCCCTCTTTGAACTGGACTGATACAGCAGAGGGGGTTTTTAGAAATTTAAAAACAGAGCTAATGAGAACTGGAGCTCTGTGACTCCTGGATGTGACTAAATCATTTTGGCTATATTCTTGTGAAGAACAGGGAATAGCTTTGGGGGTCCTTGCTCAGAAACTAGGACCCTACAGATGGGCAGTGGCTTATTTTTCAAGACAGCTGGATGAAGCGAGCAAAGGATGGCCCAGATGCCTAAGGGCTGTGGCAGCAGTCGTCATGAATATTAAAGAGGCCCGCAAATTCACCTTCGGACAAAAGATTACTGTACTAGTGTCCCATGTGGTATCAGCAGTCCTGGAGCAGAAAGGAGCCCACTGGTTATCTCCTTCATGTTTTTTTAAATACCAGGCCACCACTGTAGAACAGGATGATATAGAAATTGTGGTCACTAACATTGTGAATCCAGCATGCTTTTTGCAGGAACAATCCGAGTTTTCTCCGGATCACATAGCACTCATGGGTGCTGCTCCACCAGCCCCAGCCTAGGGCAAGGCTACCTGCTGGCCAGGTGCTGCCCACTGCTGAGCAATGCAGGGGAAATGCCAAGGGGAGACTGCAGCACCCCTGGGGCTGCTCCTGCTGTGCTTGCGGTGGGGAAGGGCTGCCAAGGCTGGCCAGACCCCACCAAACCAGCAGAAACTCTGTCTTGCAGGTATGTGAGTTCCTGATCCAGCTCAGCATGGATTTCAGCTCCTACTACAACTGGGTGCACGCCCTGGGGGTGAGTTGGACGTCCCAGCCCTAAAGTCCTGGGGCTGCATTACATGTGTACAGCAGCCACATGGGAAACAGGCTTTGGAGTGCCTGTAGCACAATGCAGCCCTGCACCAGCCCCTCAAGGATCTGTACACAGGGTAGAGAAGCAGCAGGGCCTCCAGGGCCAGCCTGCTGAAGGGCCATACAGCCACCAGCCCCAGGTCACTGCTTCTGTCCCCACAAGCTGTTCCCTCCTCTCTTTGAGCAGATGTTTGCCTGTCTCTGGCTGCTGGCAGCAGTGCAGGACACATTCCACAGTGCACTGGGCACACTGCTCCTCCCACCCCTCAGCCAAATCCAAGACACCATTCAAGAGCCATGTCAGAGTGTGACAGGCACCAGGACACCCCACCATGAGGAGAAGGGGCAAGGGGCTGCCCCACTGTCAGACAGAGGGGTCAGGACATACCTCAGCCCATGAAGTTTGGCTACATGCACCCGGTGTGTCATGTCTAACCAGCAGAAGGGAGGATGCTGCAGTGCCCTGCAAGCCAGATTAGGGAGTACTGGGGGAAGCAAGACCAGGGACCACACACCACAAAGCCAGGCAGCAACTGTGCTTCCTTCCAAGCTGTTTATTGAAGGCTGCTTCTTGCTGGCAGGGAGCTCCTGAGGCTCATGGCTCCTGGTGATGCCTGGGCCAGGCCCCAACACTGGGATCCAATACATTTGTTGCTGGAAGAATGCTTGTGTGTGCCTGACTCTAACAGAGCACCATGTCCCATGTGGGGCTCCAAAGAATCTGTCCCTACTTGTGTCAGTACAGTCCCCAGCACTACAGGGGCAGGGCTGCTCCACAGGGCCCTATCTCAGAGACCACAAGCTGCAGCCTGCCATTTGCTGCACCATTGCCTGGTCTTACCCTCCTGCTGCCCTCAAGCACCCTATTGAGCGTGGTCCTCTATGGGATTAGGGCTGGAAAGCCTGGACATGGGTTTCTCTCATCCTGGGGAGGAGGAACTCCTCCTGGGCAGGATGGGCTGTGGACCCCACTCCTCCTTTATTGCTGGGGGAGCTGCAGCTTGTCTAGGAGGGGTCACCTCTGCTTTCCCCCCTGAGATCACCAGCCTTGAGCA
Organism: Neopsephotus bourkii; assembly: GCF_033783945.1. NCBI lineage: Eukaryota > Metazoa > Chordata > Aves > Psittaciformes > Psittacidae > Neopsephotus > Neopsephotus bourkii. The sequence continues at coordinate 3,125,782 of NW_026901218.1, read as the reverse complement.
CTGCAGGTGTGGCTGCACAGTCCCCAGGGAGCCAAGCATGCCTGTGCCCTCAAGGGCACATCAGCATGGAGGGTGGCACAGAGGCTGTGGTAGTGGGCACAACACAAGTGCAGGTAACCAACTGGGCCACATGTGCCCTGCTACTGGGGAGGCGCTGATGGAGGGGGCTCAGGGGGGATTCTGCCACGCAGCATCTGCAGCCCCACCCCGCAGAGCACGCAATAGAACCACCGCTCCCCCCCAGCCTCCACCCCCTCCCAGCAGTCCAGCTCGGCCAGGTCGGGCACATGGAAGAAGGTTGTGCTGAGCTCTTCCAGCCCACCCGGGCCGCGCTGCCACAGAGTCAGGCGCTGGTCCACGGAGGCAGAGAGCAGCAGGTCCGGCCGCAGCACCCGGATCCCCATCACATGTGCAGCATGGGCACAGGGCTGGGCCACCCGCTCCAGAACGTGCAGGCAGGTCCCCGCCGTGGGGTTGTCCCCATCGAGGGTGACCTCCAGCAGGCAGATGTGGATGGAGCCGTCATCGCTGCCACTGGCCACCAGGTAACGTCCCTCCAGTGTCTCATAGATGTGCAGGCTGTTCACGCCACAGCTATGTGCCATCAGAGTGAGCAGTGGGGCTCCCAGCGCTGGAGAAACAGGGTCAGTAGGAGAGTGATGCTCACCTTGATCATAGGGAGCAGGGAAGTCACCAGTGTGGCATCTACGGGAGGCAGAGCGGAGCCACTGGCCACTGCACTCACCCAAGGGCTTCACCTCTCCCTTTGCTTCGTTCGGGGCATCCACTGCATCCGCAATGGGGCTGGTGATGTCCCAGAAGGCGATGCCGCCGTCAGTGGCTGCGCTGCACAGGAGGTGCCTCCTGGAAGGGAGGTGTTGGGGAGCCTCTGGCCACAGCCCTGAGGGTCCCCACTGAGATCTAGGGAAGCAGAGCAGCCACAACAGGCTGATTTCACCCTTCCCTCCACCCGCTGCCACCCCTGCAAGAACCAGCACTTCTCCCCAGAGCCCCATGGGCTGCAGTGCAGGTTCTGGGTTCACCTCTCCCCTCCTGCCCGTGTGTGTAGGAATGCTTCCACCTTCAGCACACAGCGCTGGTGGTGAAATGACTCCGCCACCAGCACCAGCTTCCGGGCGGCCTCCAGCAGCCTGAAGATCCTGCAATGGAGCAGAGGACAGTTGGATGTGTGAGAAGGGGGCTCCCTGCACCTCTGCCTCCACTGTGCACTGTCCTGCTCCTCACTCAGAGCAGGCCACATCCGTGGCAGCAGCCTCCCCTGTGGCGCCTGCTCCTCTCCAGTCATCAGCCCCAGCTGTTCTCCCTCACAACAGCTTCTCACCGGACCGATCCGTCACTGCAGGCGGCTGCCAGGAACTTCCAGGGAGTCGGCATCTGCTTGGTGCTGGTCCCAGGTATGACCGAGAGGGACATATACCTGCGGGAAACACAATGCTCACCAACACCTCAGTGATGCCTGTGGCCTAGGGTACAGGAGGCACAACTGAGCAGCCCACGCCTAGCACAGCACACAGCTCTGAGCACTCAGAGGAGGTACAAGGAAAGACCAAGGTTTTCTCTACACCTAAAGCCCCTCAAGGCTCAGCCACTGGACACAGGACACCAGGGATGAGCACAGGAAGCCACACCATGTCCTTCTGCCCGCAGCCACACAGAGCAGGTATCCCAGTGCTATTCCCAGCACCCTCCTGGACCATGGTAACTGTTAACCCCACCTCGAGCAGGCCCTGAGCATCACCTTGTCTCCGGGTCCATCTTGACGAGCTTGTGCCTATTCTTCTTCCGCTCCCAGTGCTCGTCCAGCCGGTGGGAAGCCACGTGGATGACCTGGCAGCCAACAGCACCTTCGGAGGCTGGGTCCGCAGCACACAGCAGCCGGTAGCACTCGATCTGCGCCCGGCCCCCCGCAGAGAAGAGCAGGGTGGACAAACCCTCATCATCAAAGCCCTCCTCACCAGGTCCCACGGGACCAGCCAGCACCAGCGCCCTCACACTGGAAACATGGTCACTGAGACGGGTGAGGGGCACAGCAGCCTGGGAGCACTCACTGAGCACCAGAACACAGGCTGTGGTGTCCTCACTGCCCGTGACAAAGACATTAACGGCAGCACTGCCCGGCACCTCCACCGCGCCGAGGCGCCGCACACAGGTGATCTCCCGCCCGTGCAGTGATGGCAGCAGCACCTGCTGCTCACGGGGCTCAACCCCACACTGGTACAGCAGCACATCCCCACACTTGATGAAAGCAACAACCTCGGCCTCAGGGCTGCTGCAGTAGCTCCAGGAGCGGTGCCCCCCACCGCAGGGGATGCAGTGGAGGTTCTCACCCATCCGGCTACTCCACACCATGAAGTTCTCAGCGTGAAAGCCCAGAACCAGCAGGTCCCCGTCTGCGGTGAAGCGCAGCTCCTCAATCCACTGCAGCCCCTTGCAGGGCCTGTGCTTCCACAGTACCTCCAGCTGCTGGTCCTGAACACGGAGCTGCCGGTACACCCCGTCTCGGCCCGTGCTGTAAATGTAGCCCCCATGGCAGGTCACTGAAGTAACCCCAGTCTTCCCATGAAGCCCAAAGAGCACCGACAGTGGGGCCTCGAGGGGAAGAGCTTCTTTGTGTGACAAGCAAGACAGCTCCAGCTCGCTGCTGGTATCCTCATAGACCGGGTTGGTGGCATCCTCGACAACCAGGTCAGTACTACCATTGGCAATGCTGCTGCTTTCCACAGGCTGTACTGAGGACCTGCTGCACGGGAAGAGGAGGAGGGACCCCCGGCGGTCCCCACAGAGCAGGAGCCCTCCCTGCGGCAGGAATGCTGCACAGGTATGCCAGCGCTGCTTGCAGAGTGGCAGCAGGTACCGTCCCATGACCTGTACCCGAGGCGCCCGCCCGGGCCGGTGGGTCACATCCAGCCACAGCATCTCTCCGTCGGGCCCGGAGGCCAGCAGAGAGGAGGCACCGGGGCCCAGCCCAGGGCGGGGGGCCCAGCCCAGCCCGCGCACGACCCCCTCGAACAGTCTCAGCTCGGTGGTGTCCCCGGGGCAGCTCAGGGCGAAGAGCATGAGCCGCCCATCGCCACGGGCCAGGGCACAGAGCGTGTCCTCCCAACCGGGCAGCGGGGTGGCCGCTAGCATCGCGCGGGGCCCGCCGGCAGCGGGGGGCAGCACCGGAGCCCAGCTCCCCGCCGACGCCTCGTAGGCCGCCAGCCCGCCTGCCTCGCCCAGTACCAGCACCCGCCGGGGCCCCGCCAGCACCACAGACCGCGGCCGCAGCGGGGCCCCCAGCGCCGTCACTGAGGCCGCGGCCGCCCGCCGGGGCCGCCAGACCCGGACCCCGCCGTCGTCGCCGCCCGTGGCGAGGCAGCCGCCGGCGGGACGTAGCGCCAGGGCGCGCAGAGCCCCGCGGTGACCTCGCCGGTCCCGCCACACGTCACCGCCGCCGTCCCACTCCAGGCAGGCACCGTCCTCACCGGCGCTAACCGGGCACTGACCCCGCAGTGCCACGGCGGCCACCCGCGCACCGTGCCCGTAGCACACGAGCAGGCAGGAGCCCTCCCCATCCCCATCCCCGCCACCCAGGTCACCCACAGCCCAGAGCCGCACGCTGCGGTCCTCGGAGGCAGAAGCGAGCAGCCCCCGCGGTGCCGAGTAGCAGAGCGCCAGCACCGCGCCACAGTGCCCGCACAGCCGCCGCTGCGGGACCTGGGCCGCCGCCACCCGCCACACCACCACGGTTCCCATCGCCGTCCCGGCCGCCAGCGCCAGCCGCTTCCAGCCCGTGCCCGCCAGCACGGCGCAGCGCAGCGCCCCGTCCCCGTCGCAACTCGCCCGCCGCAGGAAGCGCCCGCCGCCCCGCCACTCGTACAGCGCCACCGCCCCGCAGCCCAGCGCCAGCACCAACCGCCCGCCCGGGACCCACCGCGCCTCCCACACCCGCGCCCGCAGCTCCCGCGCCTCGCCGCCGCCGCACACAGCCAGCCGCGCCCCGCCGGCCCGCACAGCCAGCACCGCCAGCCAGCGCCCGCCGAACACCGCCACCCGCCCCGCCGCCGCCCCGGGGCCGCGGTCCGGCCTCAGCCCCAGCACGCTGGCCTCACGGAGCACGTTCCGTCGCGCCGGTGTCCCCCCTCCGCTGAGCCGGAACGCCACCACCTCCGGGCCCGTGCCTGTAGGACACCGCGTCAGCCTCCGCTGGTCCCACTCCCTCCCACAGCCCCAGCCGGTCCCGGTGCTCACCCGCCAGCAGCACATCCCCCGCAAACTCCAGCGCCGTCACCGGCGCCACTAACGACACCGACTCCATATTAGCAATGGCACCTCCACCCCACTGATTGGCAGAGACCGCATCCAAGACCGGCCCGGCCGCCGCTCATTGGTCGGGTCCCCCGCAGCCCCGCCCCTAGAGCACGCGGAGGCGAGGCTCCTCCTCCTATCTCTCCACGCTTTATTGGTGCGCCACGCGCCATCGCCCCCTCCAGCCCAGCGCGGGAAAAGGCCACGTGCGCGCCGCCGAGGAGCCTTTTCCCGTCAGCTCTACAGCTCCAAGTGCATCCCGCTGTACGCTTTATCCACTGTCCACTCGCCCGGGGCTCCTGGGGCTCCAGCCGCCGCGTATCGCTCCATCTCCTGCTGGAACTGCAGCTGGCGCCGCCGGTTAGGGTCCACATTGATCCAGTTGTTGGCAATCCACTTGGTGCCCTGTGTGACCAGGCAGCCCCCGTGCAGGGCGAAGTCGTCCAGCTCTCCTACCCAGCCTGTGGAGCAAAGCCATGTTAGGAGGCAGTGAGGAATGCTGCTCTCCCACCCACGGCATTGGCTTGGGTTTTGGTTCGGTTTTTGGCTCAGGTGCATTTTACAGGAGCTGGCTGCTCCTGGCAACCCCTCTATCTTAGTGCTACCCCACCCTAGCACCTACAAGGAGTGTACCAGGGCAGGCTCCCCAGGTGCAAACTCTTGTCTCCACCCAGCACAAGGGGCTCTCACATTCTGCATCCCAGCCACTGTTTTTCTCAACTCCTCCCAAAAAGGAATGGCATGGAAGAGACAGGTGCTGCTGTTAGAAGGCCTGTAGAAGTCAGGCTCATGGACACATTACGAACTGCATTCTAGCAATTCTAAATGATCCTGTCTTTACAGAGGTCTTGTGTTATTTTCTGTAGGAGACTTGCATCAGCAGCCGGCTTCCATTTCGGAACAATCTACTCATAAAAACACAACAGGGCACTTCTTGCAGGACAGTGATGATGTTGATTATTATCATCCAGCAATCCAAACACTGGTCTTGTGACCTCCTCTGTGGATTTTCTAGCGATGGAAACATGGGCTGCTCCCAGGAGACCTCCTTCCACCACTGTTCAAAATCTGCCATCGAATTTTTCTGGAGTCACTGTTCAGCAGCCTGGGAGGTTTGTGTCAATCCCTCAGCCTGGCTGCCAGGGAAAACCATGCTGTGCTTTGGGAGAAAAACAGCCCCGAGGACATATCACCCGGCTGCGGCTGAGCTATAAAGCAGGAGCTGGCCCCAAGCACGGCAGAGCAGTGCATGGTGCAGATCGTGCCTCCCTGTGCTGCAGAGCTGATGGCTGTGCCTTTGTCTATCTCCCCTCTGGGCAACACCACATCAGTGAAACATTCTGAATTGCAGACCAAGTTCCAGCAGGAGTCTGAGCTCGCACAGTGGGACAGCAGGCAGCTGGCAATGGCTACTGCAGCCAAGGTCTTTGTTTGCTAGCTGCTAGTCCTGTCCCCTAAAAGCATGAGGAGCCACTGACCTACTGCCTGTAAACAAAGGCCTTTCAGAGTCAGGAAGCTCCTACCCAGCTGGTGACAAGTAGACTCTATAGTTCCCACTAGCAGGCAGCTACCACCCCTTGGCTCCCTTCTGAGCTCCCAGCCACCGCAAGAAGATGATGGCCATCACCCATGAGCCAAGTCTTGAAATCAGCTCATACCTTCTCCATCTGACAGGTAGTTGTACCAGAAGACAGCAGTGCCTTGCTGAGGTTTCACTCGCAAATTGCCCTTGTTGCAGTTTTTCCGTGTATCTCGCAGGTCCACGTCATTCTGAATCAAAGACTGGCAAGAAACCACAGAGAAGGTGATGCAAACAGGGCTGGAACGAAGTGCATGCACTGGGCTGCCAGTGCTCACCCTGCCCTCTGCCTGACTGCCCCGCAGGGACAGCTCAGGGCTTTCACAACCCACCCGCAGCAGCCAGTTTCAGGCCCCTGGAGGTCCATAGCCTGTTTCTGAGCAGCCACCCAGTCTTAATGCATTGCCTGACAGGAGCACAACATACCCGCTAAGGCTTAGTCTGAGGAAACCTGTCCAGACAGAAGCAAGCAGGACCCATTATGGCAGCAACGCCACCAGATCACCACTTGCACCTCTGTGTGCTCATATGAGTGTTAAATGTGTTCCAGCTTCACACACCAGACCCTTTCTGCAGCCATAGAAAATAAAGACACTCAAAAACTGTCTCCCCAGGGGTAATGTGTGAGATTCATTTACCATCTCTTCATATGTCCTGTTGTCAGCTATAGGAAAGACTGTTTCGCCTCCCCCAGTCACGTTGTTCAGGTAGAACAGTACCGTCACATACCTGAAAGACAGAGTGGCTGTTAGGAGACACAACTGGAATGTGATGCACAGGGGCTGTCTATACCCTGTCCCTCCACCGTACATACAGTGGTTCCTCCAAGATATCATGAGATATGGGATTTCTTAGAATCCCAGACTGGTTTGTGTTGGAAGGGACCTTAAAGCTCATCCAGTTCCAACTCCCTGCCACGCACATGGACACCTTCCACTAGAGCAGGTTGCCTAAAGCCCCGTCCAACCTGGCCTTGAACACTGCCAGGGATGGGGAAGCCACAGCTTCTCTGGGCACCCTGTGCCAACGCCTCAGCACCCTCACAGGGCAGAACTTCTGCCTAAGAGCTTACCTCAATCTCCCCTCTGTCAGGTTAAAGCCATTCCCCCTTGTCCTGTCCCTACAGGCCCTTGTCCAAAGCCCCTCTCCAGGTTTCTTGTCGGCCCCTTTAGGCACTGAGAGGTGCTCTAAGGTGTCCCCAGAGCCTTCTCTTCTCCAGGCTGAACAAGCCCAACTCTCAGACTGTCAAGCTCTCAGCTTTGATGATTTGCATCATCAGCTTTTCTCCAAGAACAAGACAAGGACAACAAAGAAGATCCCCACTCACTCACAGCAGTGACGGTGTGTTTCTAGTCTCCGATGGGGATGGCCCAACAGCTCTGCAGAACCGCTCTGCCCTCCTTGCGTGGACTCACAGGATTTGCCCACCAGCCCCTTTAAACCCCTTCATGACAGTGATCTCCAGAGCGGTTTACGAGCCCATCAGCCAAGCACTGACTGCTACATGAGGTGAGGCCAAACATCTCTCTCCACCTTTCCTCTAACATGCTTCAGATTGTTCCAAGGCAGACCGTACCGGCAGGAGGTCTCAAAGGGAGCACTGTCATTGGCGACCAGCTTTGTGTGACTGCAGGCAGTCTCAGGGAAGACGGGGCCACTGTCCATATGGGCATGGTAGTGCCCTCCTTGGTCATAGCGCACAACCTGGAGGGGCTCACTGTGCTCCACGATCTCGGGGGGCAAGCGAGTCAGGCGCATTACCCTGGGGAAGAGGAGAGCAGAGCAGGTGAGGGGGAAGCACTAACAACCGGTCAGCCACTACTACCAAGCAGCAAATGAATCTAGGGAAAGAGAACCCCCTTCCCAACAGACTGGAGAGATGAATGGGCCACACCAAGCATGACAAGAGGCAGACTAGGTCCTTAGAGATCTGTTGGACTATTAGCATAGGCTCAGCAAGTCATTATTAAGGTTACTTCAAAACCAAACAAAACTGAAGGGTGCATCACCAGCAGGACTGCTCTGAGGAAGATTTTGCTTGCTCAGCAAGATCCCTTGTGTGTGTGTCCCTGGAGCCTTCACGTGCTATCTCATCACTTATCTGGACTCCTGCTCACCACCTACAGACCTTGGGACAGATAGCAAAGCACAGGGCTCCTGCTGAGAGTGAAAGAGAGACTAGCTCTAGGAATATTCTTGTCACCTAACTCACCTTTCCCTGTTGCCTTTTCAGCAGCCTCCCTCCCAGGGCAGAGGGGCACTGGAAGTGACCAAGGAGACCGGAGCCCTGCTGCTCTGGGATTTTTTCCGCTGCTACATCTGAGATCATCCCCAAGGCAAGCAGGTACGTCTCGAGACCTGCCAAAGAACACTCAGAGCTCTGAGAATCTGGACCGGTGAAGCCCTCAGGGCAGGTGCAAGGGGAATGTGGCACCCAGGCAGGATGGCAAAGCCCCTCTGAGCACCGCACAGTCCCGAGGGAGCCTCCTTCAGTGCTGTGTCTTCACATCCTCATGTAACAACAGCCAAATGAAGAGCATAAAAGCAGTGTGCTGATGCCTGTGTGCGCTGGCTAGCTGGCACGGAGAAGGCAATATGTGACCCCATTCCCCTGCTGGAATGTCCTGAAGAAAAGGAGTAGCCAACAGCTGTTTTCAAGCCTCGGGACAGATTTTACCCACCCATGTTCTGGGCAAGGACCAGCACCACAAGAACAAGAGAGTCTCCAGCCAATTATCTGAAACTTGCCACAGCTAAATGACTTGGCCTGTGTGCTGGGTTTCAATGCTTCCCAGTACCAAATCTGAGACGAAGGGAAGGGTAAGAGGTTCTCCCCTCTGCTATGAGCTGCCCTGTGATACGTGTGCTCAGAGGATTAAACTAACTTGGCTTCCTTGAGGTGAAGTTGTACTTGTTAAAAAATCAGCTCTAAACAGCTAAGCCAGATTTCAGTGAAATGTGTGAGTAACTAAAGCAGATGACAGCAGCTACTGGCACCCAGACAGCATTGGAAATGGGCAGTTTCTCCCAGTAAGCTCATTTACTAATTAGAATGAATTACTTCGTATAATGCCAAGTCTTCCTGGTTTTATAGGGCTGTTCCCAAAAGTGAATGGAGATGCTGCAAGGGTTGATTTTTCTTTTTCCTTCTCCATGGGACAGCAAAAAACTTTGTTCTAATGAAAACCTCCTCTCCACATTTTGGAGCTGTGTTCATTGCTCTTTACACTCCAAAGACTTTTCACACAATTAGGAAGTGTGAATATTATCAAGCCTGCTGCTGCTTTTCCCAGCACATGTGCTCCTTGTGCCTACACAAACCCAACCACACCTTGGCTGCCTGGTCCTTACCTTTGCCGTATGGATCTCATCACCTGGTGAGCCCCCTCGCCCTGGTACAGCCATGTGTGCTGGCTGTTGCGCACCAAGTCACTCATTTTCACTTTCTGACTTCCCATGTACTTGTGGAAATCATGGATATTCAATTGTTTGAACTCCTCCAAACTCAGCACACCTATGGGAAGAGAGGAAAAGCTGGTAACAGTCCCGCAGGTAATAAATAGTTCCTGGTGTTCTGTATTCAGAGAAGCCACCAGCTGAGGGCACTGCAGAAACTGCCTTCTGCAAACCAACCCCATCCATACTGGGGATCAGGCCGCACAGACCAGAGGATGCAGGACACCGCACTGGGCTGCCCAGCAGCCAGCACACATCATGGACTGCAAGCAGAGCTCACCCAGACAGCGAACCCAGTGCTGCTGTGGTGCCAGCTCATCTCCCTTGGACAACAGCACTCAGTCATCAGGGTCAGCCTGGGACAGGTCCTTGGATGCCAGCGGTCATAACCAAATTATCCATCATTATTATTTCTAGTGTCTCCCTGTCCCCACATTCCCCCTGCTCCACACGATCTTTCATGATGCAGTGCCACATCCAGGTTGTGACCTGGTCTCTTGGTGTCACATACCAATCTAACAACAGAAGGAAGCAGCACTCTGGAAGTAAGGTCCTGCCAAGAGCATGCTAACAGGACCTTTCATTTGTTAATGTCTGGAATGGTGGAAAAGCCACAGAGGACTCAGACATACGCTCCTACCCCTGCCAAGAATGCCACCGGTACCCTCCGGATATTTAGGCATTCACACGGGTACTGCTTCAACTCCAAAGCAGCTCCTCCTGAGCAGCTCTCAGTGCCAGGTCACTGGAAGACAGCGTGCAGAGCCTGTGTGTTCACTTAATTTGATTAGGAAATGGAGAGTTGCTTAATTGAGGCCACACTAATTAGAGCAGCAGAAGTTAGAATACACATCCGGACCAGCGAGAGCCCTTGAGAGACCAAGGGCAGGAAGAGCAGAAGTGTCCTCACAGAATACAAGAGTTTGCAGTGGCAGAGATGGGGGTCAGCAGCAAAGGCTGACCAACAAGACCATCTCCACTTATTGTGGCCTGCCAGGGATGTGGGGCTCCCAGCTTGCTGCAGAAGTCTCCATGAAAACAGGGTGGAAGTGGAAGGCACCTTAACACCTGCAGCCCACATAACAAGAGCTACATAGTCAGAAAAAGAGCAGTCTATCAGACCACAGGAACACACCCTGAAGGTCTTATTATAGCAGGGCATGAAGGTGAGAGGGAGCACAGAGCTGTGTTCTGGTCCTACTTCTGCAAGATCCAAGCCCAGAAAGTAGAACTAGTCTGCAGCTAGACTGGTGATGAAGAGGTTTACACTGATTTTACTTTTTTGCCAAGTCTCTAAAGCAGTGTTAATTTTCCTTTGAAGAGCACAGGTAGAGAAATGGGCCTGGGCAGGAACATTGCTCCTGCTTTGCCCCACATGGCTGTGCCAGGTGTCAACCATGCTGAGGGTGAAGGCATTCCCATGGAGCTGCTCTTACCATTCCCATCAGGATCAGCCTTGACAGCAGTGTACATCTCGCGGATGTTTTCGGGGGTCATCCACCTGCCGTTCCCAAGCCTGGTGTGGGTCAACACCTGAAATTCATAGATGGATCAACACCAGGCACTAGTTCCTTGTACTACCAAGCCCTACAGATTGCCCTGCTTGAGGCCTGGTGGGCTCTGCTCTGCAGCCGGTGTCAGCACGTCTCTGCAGAAAGATGACTGCAGCGAGAACCATCTGGCAGCCACACACAGCATGTGGCTGATGAGTGCTGTTATTTCCAGTTTAGGTCATGGCAAATGACTGCTGGGACATTGTTAACCAGTCCTGAAGTTCCTTCTCTTGAAGGGAAAGTAAAACCCACAGCACCAGGAACGTTTTACCCAGCATATTCAAAACTCATCTGCCAAGAACCACCACTGCCTCCCAGTAGCAGCACAACTGCTGTATACCTCCCTAGAAACTTCCATGCTGAAGGCCAGCACAAGTCTTGAGACACAGAATTAAGCAAGTACTGACTGGAATATACTGGGGTCTGGCCCTATCTAAGCACATGGGTAATGAAGAGACCATCTGAGTAGGAGACCTCTGAGAAGGTGCCCAACAAACATCCCCAGGTCTGTCCCACACTCTACCTCTTTGAGCTGCAGCTGCCCATCCTGGTTGTGGTCCAGCAGATTGAAAATGTCCATCTGGCTGATTTCTATCATTTCCATGGCTTCCTCATAGTCATTCGTTGGTAGGATCTGGCTCTTCTGCAGCCCCTTCAGCTGGGCCAGATGGATGATGAGCTTGCACTCCTCCTCTGTCAGGAAGTCAGGAATTTCTGCAGCAGAAGCGTGAGCAGCAACAGACACTGAAGAACTGTTATAGTGAGACCCCAAACCAATGGCAGGGCACTCAGAAAAAGGAGAAAAAAAAGGGGGTGAGGAATTTAGGAACTAAGTTTGGAACATTCAAACACATCTGAGCACACACCATACACCTGCGCTGCTGGGGGTGGGTATTTTTACAGCAGCAGTTCATAAATGTTTGGATGCAGAGGTCAAGCCCTTAAACTCTCTCACAGATACCACAATGGACAAAGGAACGAACAAACACCTGCGTATCACCACATATTATCACTTCAAAGGTGACGTGTGGATCACAGTCTGGGAACTGCTGCTCTACAGGAAGAGAGGTGAGAAAAGCTTTGTGGTGGGCAGCGGTGACTGCAGGGTTTCAGGCTTCCCTGGTCTCATGTGGAGAGGACAGCGCTGCGACCCTGGCACAGTGAAACCCAAAGAGCAAGGAGAAGACTTTCAAGCTTACTCCCGCTCGTTCACTTGCTTCCCCACTAAAAAGGGTCTTTAAGTGCACTATTAAAGGGGAGGGCACTGCACATGGTGAATGCCACATTCCATACTGAGGTACTACCTGGGTGTCATTAGCTTTTCTTTCCAGCACAAAACCAGCATCAATCAGGCAATAGTAGGAGCCCAAGCAGATTTAAATGCAGATAACCAAATGACTATGAAATTTCTCACTGCATAGAGCACGGGGCACTTGCAAAGTGCTGGCAAGGTCCTGTTCCACAGCAGTTATGCTGTGAAGTTGAGAAGATCCTTCTGGCTGGTGTCTGCCACTCTCAGGTCAATCTTGTTACCAGATACTGAGGCTTTTGAAGGGGGAAATCAAAAACATCAAAGCAGGACAGGTTTAAGTGCTCCTAAGCCAAAGGTCTTGCTCTCCAAACTGCAGCGCCCTAGAGCTCCTGCAGGTATGTGCCATGGACACATTATATCTCAACTACAGCAACCTTCAAAGCGTGGAAAACAATTAGTTATTTCCATGACCTGAAATCAACCCTATCAGCTCAAACTGTCAATGAGCAGTTGGCTTCTTCCTAAGTACAGACCAGAACTAGCCCTGTGGAAAACGAGCTGTTCCTAGGAAGCCCCAGCAACACAATGCAGCTGCCTGTATCCGTGACACCCTCTGAGGAAACAATTTCCACTACTGGCAGTGCATCCCAAAGGATGCTTCAGAGCCAGAGCTTCCACTGACCGCTTTGAACGCCGTAGCACACCACCAGAATGAACTGTGCTGGCAAGCAATGCTCCCAGTATTTCCAGCTCCGCAAACTGGGCTATAATAATGATAGCTTCTGGAATCTTAATTATGTGCTGGAAGAAGGACAGTCCCTCTCTCCGGAAGGATTTCTGAATGAAGGAACAACTCTCTTAATCGGAAACCGTGCTCTGTCACACAGGCTGCGGGGTGAGGGGGTCCAGGAAGGTGTTGCCAATCCCATCTGCAAACAACCTGGCTCCAGAGCTGCAAATTAGTTCCTCTCTACCCTCAGCTCTCCCAAACAGTTAACTTCTGGCTGTGAGACCATCCTATCTCCCTGCCTGCTCAACAATACATCTTGCTAAACAAATGCCTCTTAATTGACTTTGACTTTGAGCTTTTACAAAAAACAAAAGAGAGGAAAACATTGGGCCTTATGAAATAATGACTAATCCTGGAGCTAGAGAAAGGGGAAGGGTTGGAGCACTGGTGTCAAACAGAGATTCAATCTTGGCTGAAAGAGCCTCAAGACACATGGGCCAAATCATTCATCCCTCCCCAAGTGCCCTCATTTCCACACCTGCTGATCTAAGCCAAACCCCTGCTAAAATCCAAACAATCAGGGCCGCTGGCAAATGAAAACTGGAGCATTGTCTTCCCCATGAGGGCTCTGACAGGGTTGCACTTAATGAGGATAGATTGACAGAGAGGTGGCTCCTAGGCTATAAAAGGCATCCCACTGTCGGAGGCAGCTCACTCTGGGGTGTGCTGCCTGTCTTCCTACTCCAAGCATGGCCACAGCCCACCACAGGCACCCCTTGAGGCTGCGTGGCCCATGGCTGCTGGATGTCCTGGTGTACCTGCTGCTCTGGGGGTCTCCAGGGGCCTGGGCGAGCTACCTGAGGAGATCCTCCAGCTGCACACCCATCCCACCCCGCATGGCCTTGTGCTACAACATCGGCTACTCCGAGATGAGGATTCCCAACCTGCTGGAGCACGAGACCATGCCAGAAGTGATCCAGCAGTCCTCCAGCTGGCTGCCCTTGCTGGCCCGGGAGTGCCACCCAGACGCTAGGATCTTCCTCTGCTCCCTCTTTGCACCAATCTGTTTGGACAGGTAAGATGTTTTTACAAGTTATTCCTGCTGTCATAAGTAACAGTCCCTGAAGAGCACAACTCCATTTGCCTTCCGAGAGAACCCACATCCAGTGTGACCAGTGCTGTCCCCAAGAAGCTGTGTGTCCCTCTTGGCAAGGGGCAATTGTACTTCCCAGGAGGGACCATCCCTCTGAAAGTGAAACATGAGCATTCCATCTCTCAGGAACAGGAATATTACGTTCCCTGCTGTGGGCTTTCCTGCTCTCTCACCCCAGGCACTGTTGCCGTCTCCCCCAGCCACCCCTCTCACACACCACAGTAGCTGCTGGTACCCACCAGCACAGCCCTGGGCAGCAGCAAACCCCTCAGCCTGCTGCCAGGAGGAGCCCAGAGGTGCTGCAATCCCCATCCCCTCCCCAGGCTCATCTACCCCTGCCGCAGCCTGTGTGAAGCTGTCAAGACAAGCTGCGCTCCCGTCATGGCTTGTTATGGGTACCCATGGCCCGAAATCCTCAACTGCAACAAGTTCCCTGCTGATCACGAGCTGTGCATCGCAGCAGTGTCCACGAATGAAAACTCTACCAGTAGGAGAAGTAAGTTTGGCTCTTTTCTCCTATGTTTTCCCCCAGGCAACACTGAAAGCTCAGCGGATCAGCCTCTGCCTTGTTTATATTCCCAGAATTTCTGGGTTTAAGCTGTGTTTAAAGAAGTTATAAATTCCAGTTTTGTTCTCTGTGGGAGCGCCACTGTGTCTGGAAAATTAGTGTAACACTGACTGCAGCTTGTTCCCCTCTCTGCTGTATTCATTAGCTCCCTGGGTGCCATCACACCACACAGGGTTTGGGGCAAGGGGAAAGAATTGCTGTCAAAAGCCTAATGCCCAGGAACAGCGTGAGAGCTCATGGCATGCAGGCTCCAGGCAGTGAGATGTGTTTCCAGCAGGGCTCTGGAGCTTCAGCCCTCATCTTTCAGCTGCGTCCAGGGTTTAAAAACATGCAAAAAACTGTTTTGTAAGCCTTGCTTTTAAACATTAGGAAACACCACTAAGGGGCATGAGCCTCTGCAGACATGTCACATCAGAAAAAAAGAATCTCTAAGACTGAAAGACTGAATTAAACACCCACATACTGGTGAATACTGGGGTAGATCCAAGAGCAGCTAAGGGGAGGGCAGATGCCTCATTTCAGCATCACTGGATGTAGTCTGGCCATACCAGTGGTTTTACTGTTTCGCCCACACTAGATCTTCACCAAGCATTTTCACTGCTGCTTTAACATGCAGCAACACACACAAGCCTAAACAAAGCACAACAAGCAGCATCTGCCCCAGCCACAGAAAGGAGAACTTGACATTTCCCACCCTGGCAATCTGGGATGTCCCTGCATGGACTGGGTAGCTCAGGAGGAAGCACCACTCAGGAACAGCAAGCCACCACTTGCAGATATCAAAAGTATCATTATGCCTTTTCCACTGATGCTTGACAAGGCTGTTCTAACGAGATTTCTGTTGCAGCAGTACCCC
The DNA here is from genome assembly GCF_033783945.1 of Neopsephotus bourkii. NCBI lineage: Eukaryota > Metazoa > Chordata > Aves > Psittaciformes > Psittacidae > Neopsephotus > Neopsephotus bourkii. The sequence goes on along the minus strand of NW_026901218.1, from coordinate 3,110,327 downwards.
GAGCCAGCTGCAAGGACTGTGAGCTTGAGGAAGCCAGCAGTGCCAGGGAGATCCTGGAAAACCTCTGTGTCAATGATTTTGGTGAGTACAACCCCCCCATCCTCTCAGTTGCTGTTGTTCCCTCTAGCAGCCACGTACTGTCATGGGCAGAAAATGGCTGCAGCTTTTACAGCAGATGCCAGGATTTTAGGTATTAAGCATTCCCCAGGGGAGCGGTGAAGTCACCAACTCTGGAAGTATTTAAAAGATGTGTAGATTTGGCTCTGAAGGATATGGTTTAATGGTGGACTTGGCAGTGCTGAGTTAACAGTTTGACTCAATGATCTTAAAGGTCTTTTCCCACCTAAATGATTCTGTGATTCTAAAAATGGTGTTCAGTACTGAAAACTAACTTCAAATGAGAACTTCTGTAAGCTCACTGCAATTACAGTGGATGGATGTGTCACCACATTACAGGAACAGCACGAAAGCCTTGCGCTGCTGTGTGATTAAGTAGTGAAGAGCTACATGGAAAGTAAATAGAACTAACAGCTCTTTTTCCAACCCCTATAGCAGTGAAAATACGAATCCTGAGGAAGAACGCCACCACTACCATCTCAGACTTCGACCTGGACACCTCCAGGGTGGAGGTCCTGAAACATGGTCCCCTCCTCAGAACTGAAGTCCCCAGCAGGCTCCAGCAGTGGCTGGACATAGATGCAACCTGCGTCCACAACATCATGAGGGGCACACACACAGGGGTCTTCGTTGTAAGCGGTGAAGTGCAGAGTGACAAAGTGGTGGTGAACAAGGCCTATGCCTGGCAGAAGAAGAACAGGAACCTGCACCAGGCAGTGCGGAGGTGGAAACACCACCGCTGCCCTGAACAGGCTGGCAGAAAGGTCTGAATTCCAGCAATAAGAAACTGCTCCCTTCCCTATGGCTAGAAAACTCCTTTCCCTGGAAGTTGGTGTTTTGGAGATGTACAGTCAATATTTTTAGGTGATTCAAAGCAGTCATAGTCCATAGATAGGGCCTCACTACACATCTACAGATCCCTGGTTTACTGAGACAGAGCTTGAGGGTGCAGGTGTAACATACTCCTCACACAAGGCTCTGCAGATCCAGGACTTGCAGTGGATGGCTTTGTATAGGATCCAAGGTCACAACAAAACCAAACTGAACTCTGCAGGCAAGAGACCTCTCGTGCCAGTTCCTCCTAGTTCTCGTCATCAAAGTCGATAGCCATTTCAACTGCATTATTTGAACCTGAGCCACTGATGCTGTCCAAGTGCCTCCTTGCTTTCTGTTCAGAGAGATTAGACAAAAGTCCCCCTGACTGCTAAGTGATGCTGTTTGTGTAATGGAAAAAATGCTTTACTCTTGAACAGTCTGAGATAAATTAAGGGGGAGACAACCCACCCCTGCAACATCTGGCCCCTCAAAGAATTAGTATTAAACTCAGGCTGTCTCTTCAGCTTCCTGCATGAGAATTGATAAGCATCTTCAGAGGTAAAAAAAACAGCTATTCTCAGGCAGGAAAGGCAGACAACAAAGATAGCTGAGGGCTTCTGCATAACAGGGAAAACCACTTTTTAATACCAGAAATTCAGTTTGGATCCCCAGTAATTGGGTTATCGAGATCTCACAAGAGCCTTGAGAAAAAGCAGAGCAGGAATGAGACATCAGCCACTGAAACCTCTGCTTTTGTGGGCAACAGCAGCTTTGCCTGGGACTTGGAGTGAGCCCTAATCCCGGCACAACAGCAGCTACTTGCAGTTGTGATAAGGGAAGGGGAGAGAAACATTACACAGCTGGCTGGCCTTCCTTCTGCATGCAAAGACAGAAAAGGTTGAAAAAGTCAATCTCACCAAGTTCTCTGCAGCTCACTCTCATCAAGTAAGCAGGGAGTAATTCTCTGCTGTAGCTCTACAATCCAGATCAGAGAGCAGAAAACAGCAAACCCCCAAATGAAGAAACAAGTTGGATTTCTACTGCCTAACAAAAATTAAGTGGAAAGTTTTCCACGCTGGATTAAACTTGGGACTGAAATAAAGAAAAAAAACACACAGCTTTTCTGTGTGGTTCACGCTGCCTGCGGTCTTGGTTGTGGGCAGCCACCCGGTTTGATGGAGACACATTGCCTCCCTGTGCTCGTAAAGCACACCAACAACCCGTGATGTGATTTCTTCAGCTTCAACATGGGCTGAGACGAGCCCTCAGATGCTCACACTGAAATTCAGCTGCGCTTGACATTTGTGCAGCATTTACTTCTATTCCCTGAGGAGCTGAAGAAAAACACAGCCAGATTTCCTAGGTTTTATTCCTCCCTGCTACCTTGTCTTGCAAACTGCCATCCAATCCACAGAATCCACTGTCAAGTGATCCTGGCAATGGCAGCATCTTCTGAACTATGTTTGGAAAACACACCAGAACATATAAAAGCTCTGAAGGTTGAAAATGCTTTGTCTGATATTTGTTTTCTCTTAGTAGGATTATTTGATCACTAATGTTGCCTAACTAAAAAGTGCACAGATGGTCTGACTTACGAGCTTTAGAAATGATGTCTCGGAGCCAGAGGTGGGGGAAAAAATAGGGCAGGGACTTTTTCATAGCTCCATGAAATACATCTGGGTTCAATGCAGATGACTTACATTTAAAAGATAAACCACAAGTTCCCCTGTGGTACCAGTGCCATACTCCAAAGCACAGAGCTCACATTAATTCATTAATGAGCTGTCCATTGCTTTAGTCCCACTTACAGCCCGAAGCAAAGATCACAGACCAGCCACTTATTTCTTTAAATAGGGTCTCACATACCACAACACTTTGAGTTAAGTAAAATCACAGGAAATTTAAGAGACCTTGTTTGCTAGTGACTTCTGGGTTTAATACAATGGAGTTAAATACACACTTCCACTAATCTAAACAACCGAGATAAAATAAATCAGGGGTACTCTTAAACCAGATGATATAGATTGGTTCTGTTTGCATAGACAGAGAAGCCTCTGGAAGTCTTTTAAAGTCAGAGCTGGCTCCTGGCAGGTTTATCTGGGAAATAAGAGCTGTCTTGCTTGAAGTTTCTAAATAGGGGCCTTCTTATCAGAGAAGAAGGAGAACAGACTCTGTGGGTCAATGTCTGTCAGACGCCATCCTCAGGGAGAGAAGCTTCCCCTGTAACCAATGGTGGTGCCTGAGTGACGAGTTAAAAGTTGTGGGATTACTGCTGCCAGGACCAGCCTGCCTCTGAGAAGCTTCAGCACCATCCTCACAGGCCAGGATCAACTCTTGTACTTAACTGGTACCTGTAGGCAGAGAAGGTGGAAACAGGAGTTTTCCCAAGTGAAAACCAGAAACTGTGGTTCTGGTGACGGCACTGGGTTTGTGATCGCTGTGGGGTGTCAGCTCCGGGCTGGGGTGTCAGACAGAAACCCACTCTGAAATTTACAAACCACAAGTACAACATATGTGGAGATGCCAAAAGAACTCTGTATTTCTTCCAGATACTTACTGGATCGAGTTTAATAAGAACTCTACCTGATTTATGGCCAGGCTTTTGGTGTCTATATTCCATTTGCAATTGGAAAAAAACCTCTTTATGTATTATTGAGAAAACATCTAAAAGACTCTCAGTGCTGGTTTTCAGACAACAGGTTTTTTTCTGACATTGCAGTAGTAGGAATTTTGTAATCATCTGTCCCCAAAAAATCAATTTGTATATTCTCAGTGGATGTCCAGAACACAAGAGTTCAACTAATGAGACTTTACCAGTCATCACAGAAAGGTAAACAAGGTTTTAAAACATCTGGAAGAAGGATGTTGTGTGGCTGCTTATCAGAGCAGCCAGAAATAAACGTAAATCTGGAACGCGATGTAAAATGGTGGCAGACATTAAATCTGTCAATTCCCCTGTCAGTCATTTTCACCAACACTAAATTGCTTTATTACCATTCATTACCAAAACTTTGGGGATCTCTTGCACCTTCCTAATACTGAGCAGCTTCTTCAAGGTCCTCTTCAGCGATCTGCTGCCTGCTCATGGAATTTTAAAGGGAATCTGGAAAACCTGGAAAGGTTTACCTTCCAAATCCTTCTAAGTGGACCACCCAGAAAAGTCAGCCCTGCCAATACCGTATCAAAATGCCTTGAACAGAATCACAGTCGTTATGAGGCAGCGCCGAGGAGAAGCGAATACGGCAGAAGTCGTTTCCCCTAGGTAAGGCAGCGGGAGGGGGTGAGGCAGGAACCCCCCCCCCCCCCCCATCCTCGGAACCCCCATCCCTTCCAGCCGGTGCCAGCCGGGAACGGCGGGCACCGCTCCCGCAGCCCCGACACCGGGTGACCGCCGCGCTGACACCGCAGGGGAAGGGGGAGAGTAGCCGATCCGCCCGCTCCCAACGTGCCCGGTGCCCGCCGCTGCGGGGCCGGTACTCACCGAAGAGCAGCGGCTTGAGGCTGAGGGTGCGCACGGCGTGGACCCTGCCCGGCACCAGCTCCACCCGCTGCGTGTGGCCCACCTGCGGGGGAAGAGCAGCGGTGAGCGGCGGCCGCAGCCCCGGCCCCACCATCACCCCCCAGGCGCGGCCTTGCCTTGATGCCCTCGAGGCGAGGGAGAGCGCGGGCGGGCGGAGGCGGCGGTGGCTGGGGAGCGGCTGGCGGCCCGCCGGGCTCTCCGGCGCTGAGGTGCACGAAGAGCAGCAGCCCCAGCACGTTGAGGACGTAGAGGTGGGCGAACACCATGAGGACGAGGAAGTACGGCCGCGAGCACACGGGCCTGGGGCGGCCGCCGGGCGGGCCGGGCAGCGGGGGACCCTCTGACCGCGAGGCCGCCGGCGCCGCCGCCATCGCGTCCCCCCCGGCCCGCCAGGCCTCGCAGCGTCACCACGGCAACCGGCCGGCGTGCTGCGTCACCGCGCCGCGGGGGCGTGGCGATGGCGGCAAAAAGCCCCCATCCGCTCCTACCCCATCCTACCCCATCCCGTCAAGAGCCAGGACACCTCCGGAGTTAGAAATCACGATTTATTTCAAATAAACCATGGGCACACCGCTGGCAAAATGTCTCCCGGGTTGTTTTTCTGCCCCTGGCCCTCTCCGGTGCCTGCAAAGGAAAGCAAGGGGCAGCAGCAGCCCGTGGGGGTCACCCCCCGCCGGGAGCAAGGGACGGCATTCCCAGAACAAGTGCCGCATTTAAAAATAAAGTTCTATTTTATTATTTTTCCCTCACTTGCTTAAAAAGTCATAAAACTTGAGAGTGCAAGAGTATAGTACAGAAACCTCCTGCGGCCCCAGCCCCGCACAGGCAGGAGCAGCAGTCATGCAGTTCGTGGCATCCATAGAAAACATTTTGTTACGGTCTGGGAAGCCTGAGGACTATTAGAGATGAGGCAGCCAATGTACTAACACGAGCGAAGCTGAAACAAAGAGAATGGGATGCAAGGATGGAAGTGTCAGACTGGTGTGGGGACCGGAAATGGCTGGGGAAACTAAAAGAGAGCAAACGTTCCACAGTTGTAGCAGTTACGCAGCAAAGGGAAGCTCGTACCTGGGAATTAAGGGCTCCTGATACGCCTTCTACTCACCTACATTCATAGAATCATGGAGTGGACCTTAAAGCTCATCCAGCTCCAAATCCCTGCCACAGGCAGTGACACCTTCCACTGGACCAGGCTGCATGCTTCACCATCCTTAGTGAAGAATTTATTCCTAGTATCTAATCTAAATCTATGCTTTTTTCAGCTTAAGCCATTTCCCTCATGTCCTGTCACAACATGCTGTTGTAAATCTCATGTAACCTCACTGACTCAAAAAGAGCCGTGCTCCTACTAGAGGAGAAAAACGTGCCTCATCTTTGGCCTTCAGAATTCCAGCCTCCTCCCTGTCAACTGCCTCACTGGCAGTGTAAGTCACTCCACACAAGGAGCCAACAGTTCCCATGCTCTGCAGGTTTCATCCCAGAGCCTGTGACTTTCTGTATGACACTATGACAGCAGTCACCCTGCCCGGGCTGCATGTCAGTCCTGTTGCCTTCCAGAGCACCTAAACAGGATCTGTGCATGCAAAACATGCACCTTAAGCACCTTCAGAACAGGCGTTTTGATTTCTTTTCGAATAAATGGAACTGGTTTCAGGAAATCAGAAAAATTAGGGGGGACACTGTGCATATTTATTACTGTTCCTTAGCAAAGCATCGTGGCAGCCTGTTCAGAAAGTCTGGCCACAGCTGTATGGTTGGGCTTGTCTATAAACAAGGATTCATAGCAAAGCATTTTGTGGGAGCACGGGAAAGGGAGGAAGGGCAGCAGGAGGGGAGGGAGACAAAAACCCATTCTTATCTAGCTCAAAGCTGGACATAACAGCAGGGAGAGTTCTTTGGGATTACGGAACTCAACATACTTGTTCTGCAAAATCTGGTGTTGTGATAGTTACATTTAGACAATAACAACAGCAGCTTTTATCCTAATTAGTACTTTGCACATTACGGTTTTAAAGAACAGTTTAAACATTGATTCTAGGCACTGCAAACTGCTGGGTCTTGGCAAGCCTTACGCCATGCTGTCCTTTCCCAAGTGCAGTGTGCCCAGTCATTTGGGAAAAGGAGGGGAACAGAGAGTCTGACCTTTAGAATATACAGGGCACAAAGAGGCTGCTGGTGGGAGCAGAGGGCAGAATGATGTCAGGAGGCAGTGGCTGGAGCAATGACAGACTACAAAGAGCCATGGTTATGGAGCCCTCTTCCACAACAAGCAGCACTGCCCCCAGAAACCACAGACGCCCTCCCAGTCCCTTCCCCGCTCCCTGGCTCCAGCTCTGCAGCCCTGCTCTACCTTCACCTGCCTCTGTTGTAACTCCAACTCCACTGCCAGCAGCTCCTTGGCAGTGAATTCCTCCATTCCCTAAGGATACATCCCTCACCAGGGAAGGCAGGGAGGAAGGAAAGGGCCTCTCAGTTTGAAACATTCTGCTGTGTACTAAAAGCACAGCTACAGCATTAGCTCCTACGACAGCTACTCCTCTTGTAGCTGCTTGTTGAAATGCATCTGTCCAGTTGCAACTGCTGCAAATCATAGAATCCCAGGATGGTTTGTGTTGGAAGGGACTTTAAAGCTTATCCAGTTTCAACCCCTGCCACAGGCAGGGACACCTTCCACTAGAGCAGGTTGCTCATGTCACAGGTGTATGAAAAAGCTCCAACAGTTTGCTTATTCTGACATGCAGTAATTTAGCTCTTCCACCCCCTTCAGTTTAATCTTTATCAAGTGACATTGTATAAGAGCAGTACAGGGATGCATCAAAAGCAACACTTCCACATACAGCATGGAAGACAACCCTATGAGTTCCCCACAGAGGCGAAGATTTCCTCAGATCAGACTCCAGCTCCACCTCACTGGCTGCAAACAGCATGTTCCTGGAGCAGGTGACACACATGCCTGTGAAATCTTAGCATGAGGCCTGCTTCCTGCAGCAAACAGGCAAGGCTCAGCATTCAAGTAACCTTTTCCATGTTAACCCCTATTAAGATGAACTAGGTTTTCATATTTTTATTTTAGTGTATATTTTACATTAGAAAAAAGAATGTTAATAAAAAAGCTCCACATGCTCCTAACAACCAATTTTTCTGGTAAGTCCCCACCAATATCAATACTAATATACAAATAAATTAATTTTGCTAATTTTTCTGCCTCGCTTGGTGCAGGCTCTGCACAAGCAGTTCACCTGTATTCAAGTGTCCATCCACATTGCCAACACATGCCAGGGAGTGTGTTGTACATAATCCTTCCCCCTCATAATGTAGCAGTGTTTAGTCTCATCTTCATGAACGGGATCAGATTTTCTGAGCCATGTTACCCATCAGGCACAAATAATCTTTACCAGGCTGCAAGGCACTGTTATAACATAGATTGTTTCACTCCTCAAAAGCCCCAAGCCTTGATTAACAACTGTATGCTACTATTCCCTCATCACTCACTTTGGCAATACAACATCCTCCCCACAAAAACAAGTAAAGCAAAAAATCTATATGGAAGACCTAAAAATTCATCAAATGCAGAATCTGACCTGACTCTAGGCATATCCCCCAGTGTAGGTCTCTCCCCTACAAGTCCTCTGTTTGCTTTTGTTGGTGTAACAAGATTTTGCACATTTGTTTGACAAGAAAAGAGATGCCACATGTCATCTTAAATCACAGCCACTGCTGGTACTGTTGAGTCAGACACAGCAGTAGCCACTCTTAACACCAGCCACTCTCCTCGTGCGATACCAATGCTATAATGCCCTAGTTAAAGGATCATCGGGAAATAGCTGAGATTTTGTAACCTCCTTCAGTGCCTAGGAGGATTTTTGGGTCAGAGGAAGGGAGAGGGGGGGAAAAGCCCATTAGATACACAAGCAGATTAAGGAAAAACACTCCACTGCCAATTTACTTTTAAAAAGGGTTGTGTGTTATTCTAAGGTTTGTCTGTATAATTGTACAACCGTTGAAAATTACATAAATTGTAATGATCTAATACTATTAACAGCCATTCAGAGAAAAACTCCCTCCCCTTCAGAAACCATCAAGGGCAGGAGGGAAATGTCCCAGGAAATATGCCAATCTGAACTCTGGCCTCTAGCCTGGCAGAAACAGAAAAAGAAAGATAAAAGAACTGGACTAAGATGTGGTGTTTGCATGTGTCTGACTTGTAAGGGGAGGGGTGGCTTTGTCCTTGGCCATGTTATCCCAGAGGCAGTGCCTGCTTATCCTGGTGAAGCTGCCATCACTTCACTCGTTGCTCTCACCCCTGCACTTTGTCACTTCCTCTTGACTTATGTGTCATGGAAGTCTTTCAGCAGGGTCCTCCGTCTCTGCTCTGCTATGTGCATCTGATTCTCTAAGTCCTGGTAAAACAGAAGGTAGAAACTGTCAGCACGAGTTCACCAGAGAAGAGCTCATTTTCTTTAGGGAGAGACTAAGCTCCAGCCTGAGAAGCAGTAACCTTCATGCACCACATGCACTCCGGATCACAAGACTGCAGATCCTTTTCCTTTTGGCAAGGGCTCCCTCTGCAGTTCCCTGGCTCCTACTCTGTTTAGAAAGCTACACACTTAAGGAATCTGCTCTTCACCAGAGGGTTACATGCAGATTCCTTTAGAGCTTTGTTGGTCCTCTTTCAGTCTGCAGGAGATTTGCTGCAGCCCTCTCCCATTAGGAAGTGAGCACTTCACTTCTACATCTGCTGGCTAAAGGTGTGTTTCTGCATGCAGTTTCTCAGAATCCTCACTTAAATGCCTTAGTGAAGGCCAAACAAAATCCGGCCAACAGGCTCAAGCAAGCAGAACACTCACCCCTCTGTCATAGCTGTCTGCTCTCTCCACCTTCCATGAGAGATTTTCAATTTCAGCTTCCAGCTGGGCCTGCTGGTATTCAAACTGCAGAAGAAAAAAAATCAGAGACAGCAACAAGAAACTAGTTTAGTGGAGCAGTTTCATACCACACACTACACTTGAGAACAGACAAATGTGTTCTGCTGACAGCTGTGCTGGCAAAACAGGTTTCTGCCTCCTCCTTATCCACCTTCAGCTAGACAGAATCACTCCTTCCAGCAGTTTCTTGTGTATGCATTTCCCAACCTGCACCACTGAAAAATTAATCCAGTCAGCCCAAAACCACCACAAGTGACAAATAACTCCTCATTCAGCTTATTTTGCCACAAACAGGTCACAAAATGCTCTTGTGAGCAGCTCTGAGGTAAAGCAGAGGGATATTAGGCAGAAGTTCTTCCCTGTGAAGGTGGTGAGGCACTGGCACAGGGCACCCAGAGAAGCTGTGGCTGTCCCATGCCTGGCAGTGCTCAAGGCCAGACTGAACAGGGCTTGGAGCAACCTGCTATAGCGGAAGGTGTCCATGTGCGTGTCAGGGCGTTGGAACTGGATGACCTTTAAGGTCCCTTCCAACACAAACCACTCTGTGTTTCTGTGTGACTGTTAACCACTACTGGCAGCAGTAACCTGTTGCACTGGCACAGTCAGATCCAGCAGAGAACATCTGTCCACAGCCTCAGAGAATACACATGATGCTGTGGGGAGAGACTGGGTAACAGGTTTTACTGGACAACTGAGTCAAAGAAACCACCTCTTCAGTGATTCCAGGGTTATTTTTGGACTTGTCCAGCCTGTGGTATGCACGAAACCAGCAAGGAAATTACAGCAGGAATAAAAAGCAAAGCTACACCCTGATCCAAGGCTGGAAAAGCTATTCTCCAGCAGCATTTCATATGAAATACAGCCCACCGCACTCTGATAAGTCTTACCAAGGAATAAATGCACACTTCCAGCCTCAAAACATTCTGGATAAATTGCTTGTTAGTGGAAGTGCAGTGAAGTGCCCTGGGAAAATAATGTAATGTATCAGAGGACTGAGCTGCTGGTAACTCAAAGTGAAGAGGAAAGGTGCAAAACCACCTATTATTTGTCCTACCCTTACCTCAAACTCAGCATTTTTATGTCAGACACTGCCAAGCTTTGGAATTCAGCCCAGCATGCTGCCAGCTACTGCACAAAAAGTTATCAGCACAGAAAGAGCAAAACTTCTTACCAGTTTCTTTCTGGGACCAGATTCCATGTAGTAGGCATACGGGTATGTGTACTGCAGGGTGTAACGACACTGTTGGAGTGCGGGAGGAAGAGAGAGAAAAGAAGTACAAGAGTCTCAGATTTGAAAGCCAGCACTGTCACATTTGTCTGACCACTACAGGCTAAGAAGCCACCTTCTGACATGGACAACTGGGCACTTCATGGTGGAATTTCCTCTATTTTCCTTAGAAGAACTTGTGCAGTTAAAGTATAACTTCACAGAGGTGACTTCCAAATGATTTTTGGCCAATGATTCGTGTCCTAGACCAGAAGTACTGCCCCACATACCCACAAGCTCTAAATTCCCTTCTTCAGTGCTGTGAATTTAGCACTCTGGTATGTATTCTCTGTGACAACCAAGACACCACTACTTACCTTTGCAAGTAGTTTTGCAGCATTTTGTAGGTATTGCCAGTCTATCCATGTTCCCAAGTTGTTCATAACTCTTTCTTGAATTTTCTCCTGGATTCGTTGGTACGTCTGTGCCTCCAGCTGTAGGCTTTTGTTGTGATTCTCCCACTGCAAGGGGTGAGGGATGGGAGACAGGGAAAGACAAAAATGGCATGAGACCAGAGTACTGCTACTGTAAAAGCACAAGCTCTAGCAAGCAGAAATTGAACTGTGGCAGATGTCCAGCAAGGCAAGACATGCTGTGGGAAAGAACAGCCAGGCAGCACCTCCAGCAGCAAGTGACGGAGGCTGTGTACAACAGACTGACAGCAGCAAAGAGCAGGGAGCAAACCCAGCTCCTCAGAGTGGGAATGCCCTCTGGTCACACAACGACCTTGTGTCTAACAAGATGAATACTAGTGGTGATTCCCCTACTTAAAGGATTTCTATAGAAAGATCAAGAGTTTAACATTTAACACAGGCTTAGTGAACTCCAACATCCGTGTGCACATTGTAAACATGGACATTTCCTAAAACCTATTGGTCTGGAGAGCCAGGAATGGACACGTATTTTACCACAGGATTTGGCTCATGGTGTGAAGAATAAACTCATTTTAAGGGGGAAACTGAAATGCAGTAGCATTTAATCTCTACCACATTCTCTTCTAGAGATACTGCTCTAGAATTGCACTGTATGGCCAGGTGCATCGAGCCTGCTGTGTGGACAGAGATGCTCTGATTGCAGCTTTTAACTATGTGAGGGAAACTTTGCTACAGCCACTGGAGCTTTGACCATGGCAGAGCTGGTTTAGACTTTGTCTCTATAAAGACAGACTGCAACAAAATGAAGTTCCCTGGATCCTGGAAGGAAATGATTGGATCAATATCTATCTACTGCAGCACACTCAGCCTGCAGGAAAATGGTACAGTGGCACACAGGTAATACTTATTTCCTCTAGCACAAGGAAATACAGGACCAAATGTAATTTGCTTTGGGTACATTACTGGTTTGGATGGGACTCACAGGGCAGGATTTTGAGTGACAAAACAAACAGGGCCTGAATATTCTGCACAGATCCTCTTTGGGCAGTTTTTTGCACGGACATTGCTGGCAATGACCTTTGCACCAGGCAGGGAGCATTAAAAGGCTACAGCAGCTCTGGCCAAGGAGATGTCTCCTACCCTCTCAAAATAGAACAAGTACTTCTTAAGGGCCTCCCTGGCCTGTGCTTGCTGACTCTGGTTTACAATATCAGGATTCTCTTTGTACCGACTGCATTCGTAGTACTCGCTGCCGTGAGTCTTCCAGTCTCCCAGACACATCCAGCAGAAGTCTGCAGAAAACAGTGAAAAACCCACTGTGATACACAGGAAAAAACACCTCCAAGAAAGGAAAGCTTCAGGAGACACAGCCCATCTGTTCTCAGATATTTCTGCTAAGCCAAGAGACATATACATTTTGTACCATCTTGCATAACGGAACACAACAGTGAGCCACAAATACTAGCCTGTCTTGAAGATTTTCATTGTACAGCCTCCTGAGCAACTATGGAAAGTAAATCCTGAAGTGCTGTATCCTGTACACCAGGACCAATAGGCAGACCTGCACTCTGCACAGGCTGTCAGTCTAGATTAAAGAAGAGGCAGGCTGCAGTCTTATTTGTGAGTTGCATCCTCCCCATCACAGGCATACTGCCCCATGTGCACCTCTGGCTGAATAAAACATGATCAAATCCAAAAGTGAACTAACTCATACAAAAGAAACTCTGCCCTCAATTCTCTCAAGAGGGGAACTACCCAAGTAACTTCAGAGATCAGTGGTTTATGACACTTCAAGTTAAGAGCTGCTGAATTGGGAAGAAAGTAGAGGAAAGAGAGCAAAAGCAACACCCGTGTGACAATTTCCCGCTTTAAGACTGAGGCTGTGAGTGGTTTACCGGGAAGGAAATAGAAGGAGATTAAGTTGCTACAATAGGAATCACTTCTGTGTTACTCATAACTGTACGTCCAGAGATCACCAGCCTTCCCAACTACTAGTCCCTGTGGTACCTTCGCATTTGCCTGCTCACCCTTGTCACAGAGCTTCATCAAAGCACATCCAGTGCTGCTGAGCACCCCAAAGCAAGGAAATGAGAGAAGACAGTAATCTTTAATCATCTTCTAAAGAAGGTATTACAGTATTTCCTAGTGGCACACTTCACTGAGAGGGCTGAATACAAACTGTATCGCTACAAGGCAACAGGAACTGATTTTGCCATGAAAACGTTAAGTGCAAGAACAGGCTGTTGTTTTGTAGGACCACACAATTGGTCAAAGATGCTCAGGCTGCTAATTGCACAGCGGTGGACTGAGAAGTCCACCAGCTGACATTACACAGAACAATTCACAGCTCCTGCAGTTTCAACTGGGTTGAAGCTCATTATTTCCATCATTAAGCAGAAGGGCTTAAAGCTTATCTGAGTAAATGGTTCATTTTTTCATGCCAGTATTTTCAGTGGATGACAATTACATGGAAAGTACAGGTAATACTATGGCAGAGATGGAGACTTCTCGATAGAATGGACATGTCAGGGAGAAGAAGCCAAACCAGCACTGAATCAGAACACAGCTGAGACCACAGCCAGTGGGAAAAATATACAAAATAAAGGCATCACACTCCAGTCTGTAACTAAGATCCTGTTCACCTCTGACTTGGGGGAAAAATATTTCAGTCAATGTTCACAATTTGTCCCATATAGCAAAAAAAAAAAAAAAAAAAAGAGAGAGAAAAGAACATCACCACTAACAAGCCCTGCAGAGAAAACTTCGTCCAAATCCAACTTACCATGCTTGCACTTGGAGCATTGCTGTAAAAAGAAGAGACACGAGGCACTGGTTAATGAAAAGTGTGTGGGGATAAATATATGCTTAGAAGAAGGAAGGTCTGATATGTTCAGGGAATTGCTCACCATGTGATTGCAGCCTCCATTCTTTTCAATACAGATATTGCACTTGGGACACTGCGGAAAGAGAAGCATCTGTTAGATACAACTCTGCCTCTAGAAGCCTTCTGCAGAATGACAACACTTGTGTGACTGTTCCCCTCCTGCTTTTCTTTTTACATATATGCATAGGCATATACGAGAACACACATACATCCTGCCTCCCACCCATTCCTGACAGCTCCATTTAAAAAGGAGCTAACACAACTGAAGCCTGTGGCCCATTAGCACTGTCATGTTTGTCATTGGCTATGCTAGAACAAGTGCTAGCTAAGAACTGTTCTGAAATCAGGCCACAAAATCCCCAAAAAGACATGAGAAGTTCCAAGCTGCAGATAGCTCATGTAGAGGATATAGGTGGTGTATCTATAACTTTAAAAAACAATTCTACAGGTAGAGTGCAGAGTATGTAACACCACTTCTTTTTCTTTGGTCTAAATCTACTAGAAGCACTCCAGTTTCTCATTCACAGACTTCATCTACTCCATTTTGCTGTCCTTACCAAATCAAGACTTAATCTCCCTCACCTTCCAGTTCACAGTACTCCAGAGTTCAGGTTTAAACATTACTAGTGCCTTATTTGGCACTGACTCTGCACTTACTACACTCTCTCCTTCCTACATTTAAATACACCTTTGCCGATCATTTCAAAGTTATATCACAGGCCCTAGGGAGCTACCAGGAACTACAGTCTGTGAAAATGCAGCATGCAATGCTATGTATGCGCAGAACTGTATCTTGCTTCCCAGGCAGGACTCAAGGACAAGAAAAAAAATGCAGGTGCTTGTCCTTACATCTTTAGTGTGAGCACTGATGTAGTTGGCTGTTTCGGAGTCATCTGCACACTTGGTGAGCCATTTCCGAATGGTAGCACAGTCTGTGGGCGCGTGGTACATCTGCCGACACTTAAAGCTGAACAGGGGGAAAAAAAGACGTATTGATTTCCAAGGAATGGCTCAGGAATTGAGGTTTTCCTGATGACCAAAATCTGGGAGGCCATGCAAGGATAAGGGAGGCAAACGCACTTGCGTATTCCTGGAGTGCGCAGACCAAGGCTGAACTCCAATAAGCTCCCACCCTCTTGTGCAGAAGCTGTACTCAGGGTGAGAGCGAACTGAGGCGTTCCCCGACACATCCCTCCCTGGACCCTACCTATGTCTGTTCCAACATGACTGCAGAGGCATGGGGCATACCAGTGACCTTACAAGTAGCCTGACTCCAGTGGTAGATATCAGGCACCTGCGCTAGCCATGACCTGACCAGTCCCAGGTGAGTAAGGGCCATTTATGTGGAGACACCAGTAAGCTGGGTCTTTAAATCAGTATGTATTGTGCTCCACATTCTCAACAGCAGTGATTCTGGAGTCCCAGGAGTAGAAGACATTTCAGCAACCCACAAGCTATCTCTTTTATCCAGTCCCATATATGCTTGAAGTCAGATGAGGAACATTAGCATTCCCATTCAGCAGAGTATTCTTGCATGAGCCTCAAAACACACCAGACACTCTGGGAGTCAAATGCTTGTAAAAAACTTAAAACTCAATACCAGCAGACAGTGGTGAGGCCTCCACATCCTTTACCAGAATCTCTACCAGTCACTATGTCAGTACCAAACTTTGTAACCTAGCCAAGACAGGAGAACGGCAGAACCCCTTCATTACTCAAGCCCTGCATTCCCTGGTTGTCAGAGCACCCAGCTCCCAGAAGTCTGTGGAGCAAGGGGATGGCTGACCACTTGCAGAAGTCAAACCCAAGTATCCAATTCCTCAAGCTAACTCAAGTTACAAACAACTCCAGCAAAGCATTTGAGATGTTTCTACACTCTAAATCTGCTGGAAAACAAATGGAGTAGCTCTGAGGACAGCATACACTTGCCCCATGATCTTTAAACTTCTCTGCTTCTTACCAGAAGACCTCATTGCAACGATTGCACTGCACTCGCCGGGCTTTTGGCTCTTGTACCTGTATAACCATAGGGCAATCTGCACCAGGACACAGCTGCAGCTGATAATGGCTCTGTGAACATACCAAGGTCATAAGATCAGCACTGAGTGCAGAAGAGCATTATCTATGCAAGTTTCACCACTCCTGTCCTCAAAACCATGCAAGCCAATTATCTCTTATTGAAAGAGTGAAAACTGTCACCAGGTTATGGTTAACAGAGCAGATAAACCTGTTCCACATTAGGAGAGGGAGTACTACTTACAGACTGTCCAGGACAGGGAATTCAAA
The DNA here is from genome assembly GCF_033783945.1 of Neopsephotus bourkii. Lineage (NCBI taxonomy): Eukaryota > Metazoa > Chordata > Aves > Psittaciformes > Psittacidae > Neopsephotus > Neopsephotus bourkii. The sequence goes on along the minus strand of NW_026901218.1, from coordinate 3,094,138 downwards.
TGAAGTGTTACAGACCAAGTAAGAACAGCAACACAACCCTAACACCCCATCAAGTCACTGAACAAACAATTTTACTCCATTTGAGCTCTTTTCCCACCCTCTCCTCATGCTGCAAAATGTATTCAGCTGCTCTCCTGTGGTGGCTATTCCCTCCCAAAGGGTCTCTCATTGAAGAGAGGTGACACCGCTCTTTCATGCTGCTTCTTGAGTTCCCAGTTACCAGATTGTTCCTGCACTTTCAACCTTAACAACTGCTTTAATTTCAAAACACTCACATAAAATGTTACTGAAGAAGCCAATTCAGTTGGGGCACACTAAGATGAAGGACTTGTTTTATGCTCCAAAAAATATCTATGCGAGAGTGAGAAGGACTTTAAAACTCTGACTGAAGTTCTCAGCAGCAATATTCTGAGAATTCTGAAGCACCAGCCAGGGAGTTAGTGGGTGACCTTAGAGCAAAATGTACTTTGGCAACCTGCTGGAGCATTTTGTCAGTGAGACTGTCCTACATGAGCAGCCACATCATGTTTCTCAGGGATGCTTTTGCTGCAGTTACTGCAGTTCTAATCAAAGATGCAAGACACTTCAAGTGATATTTCTGCAAGTCATTGGTGAATTGATTGAAAAAACACATGTACCTCCACATAATCCCTGAAGAGGTAGCGCCTGTATTTGTCTTTCAGTTCTTCACTAGGCAGCAATGGAAACACAAAGTCTTCTGGTGTCCGAAGCAGGCAGTCCTGAGCCATGCAGGAGACCCCTGAAAAAAAGAAAGAACCACTTAGTTTAGTACTAGTTTAGCACAGTGCAACTTAGATTAAAAAGTGAATGCAAACAGAGCATTCAAGGCAGTTTCCTAGGTACCATCTGTTGTTGTGGCAAGAGGGCCACAACTGTGAAACAAATCTATCAGGGCTGCTGAAAAGCTGAAGCCCAGCTGTCTTCACCAAAAGATGACAGGACCACATGTGCATCCAGAACCAGCAAGTGCTTCAAACAATATTCACAAGGTCAGATACTTCAAGTATAAAATTGCATGTTACTGCCATGCCAGCATGTAAGACAGGCTAGGAAAAGCCCAAAGCAACTCTGGCAGCTATGGGCTTCTACCCAACACAAAGTAAGCATGATTGCATCTGCAAGCACTCCAGAAGCAGTGCAATGATATATCATGAGAGAGGCAAACTCCAAAGCAGCAGATTTGCAGCTTCTAACCTAGCCAGGAGTAGAGCTGTCCTGGTGCTATGTCAACACTAACCAGGTATTATGGGAATACCACTAGTTCAAGTTAAGTTTGTCACAAATTCTCATTCCACGCTCCATTTTCTCATTACTGAGATGTTTTAGACCAATTCAGCCAGTCAGCATCAGAATGGCCAACATGGCAAACACAGACCCAGCACCATATCCACCTTGAACTCACCGACTCCAACACCATCCTTGACGAGCACTGTACAATGTTGCTCCCAACAGCTGCGACAGAACTGGTGCTGACAAGCCAGAGAGAGCAAGTTCTCCTTCCGGACAAACTGCATGCACACAGCGCAGTGATGGGAGGAATGTACCATTGCCTGGGAGAGAGACAAACCAGCATTACAGTGAAAGGAGGGAATTCTCACCTCATCCACAGGCACCTTCATTGTGACAATGGTCTCTGATGAGCTGCAGGGCAGAACAGGTTCATAAGGAGCTGATGTGTTGGGATGCTGCACTGCCCTTCTCAAGAACCTCTTTAATCTCGCAGAGCACAACAGATCAGTGGTCACTGAACAGCTCCGGCCTCTACTATAGTGCTACCCAGGACTCACCTTTACTTTTCTGGTTCTTACTCTTACCTTGTTTGAAAAATAAGGAAATACATCATGCTGTCCTTCCCTGAATTTACTGATACTGTTAGCTGGGTCAGACTCTACCATTGTTCCACAGGCCCTGGAGAGCAGCTAGAGCTGCAAGCAGGCTTAGCAGTGCCCTTTACTGGACAATGATTTTCGGTAAGAGGAGAGGCAACAGAAGCTGCAGTGTGTGTACAGAGGAAAGGGAGCTTGCAGACCATCATCTCACATCTCTTCTGTGTATGCTACATTTAGCAAAGCAGATATCATCCCTTCAGCTGAAAAGGATTAGAGGGTTTGTTTCAAGTCAGGCATAATTCTGCTATAGCTGCACCAAACCACTGAGAAGCAGCCTGGATCTCCCCTTGGGTAGCGCCTGAGCTAGTCCCTCGACAACAGATCTAGCCTTCAACACCTCTCAGCTCACCTTTGGGACCTGAAGAACTGGGTCTAGCATTATCAAAAGAAAGTCTCTACAAAGCTGTTTGTTAGCAGGAGTTTATGTTCCTATTTCTCCTTTCAAAGAGAAGTCATACAATCACTTCTCATGTACTTAAACCTTTGCTACTCCTGAAGAAGCTTGTGTGAGCTTGTGAGACAGCAGCCACCAGTTTCCATGCCAGAGCTGCAAAGAAGCAGCTGCATGATCCACAGCCACACACTGTTGGAAAGCAGGACCACATGAAAAAGGAAATGTGACTCTGTTCTCAATGGCCTCACCTATGGACCAGAACAAGACTCACTGAGTCTGCAACTGTGCTGACTGCCTGGATCAACTGCTCTTCTTGAACAGCACATGCGCTGCCTCAACCCTTCCAAAGCTGAGCCTCTGAGCCCACCACCATAGCTTCTCCATACAGTTGCCCTACAGACACTCAGTAGGAGCATCTCCCCTCAAACTATCATCATCCTGCATTAGGAGCTGAAGCACAGGGCAACTTGCTCCAGCACGTACAAAAAGACTGGAGTAAATTACCTACCAAACCAAGTTTGTCAAGACCTTTTAACTGTAATTTCTTCCCAAAGTGAAATCATCATTGCAATGGAGAGTACTTAAGTGACAACTGATACAAGATTCAGACATATCTCAAAATATATGGACTAATTTGCAGGTATGTCAAATAACAAAGACTTTTTCTGGACTCTAGGCAGATACTTTGAGTCCATGAAGCTTACTCCTGTCAGCTATTTTAGATGCCAAATCAGGCTTCCAAAATCTCCCCACGACATCCCCCAGCCCAAGGAGTGTTTCTCAGATGCAATATTTCATCACTCAAAATCTGTCACACGGCAACGTGTTTCCTTTGGGGTAACTGTGGATTGTACCAAGATACTCACTGTGAATGAAACCTGTAAACATGCAACGCAAAGTTTCTATTTAAAGAGGGGGTCAAAAGAAGAGTATCTAAAGACTTGTATAGCCCTGGCTGCAAAACACAAGCTGTTGGTTCAAACAGCATCACTGACTGGCTCAGCAACAACAGCACTGGGAGATCTGGCTTAAGGATTACTGAGCAAAAACTTGTAATAATATGGAAAATAATAATACTTATCAAAAAGTCTCTGTTCCAGTTACAGACAAGCTCTGTCCATCCTGTGCAGCCAGAGCTTCCCTTTAGTGTCTTTTACAAAGACAGCATAACTAGAACAGGTATCCAAGCCCATGCACTCTGCTTCTTCCATTGTGTACCAACACTCATGCCAAAAAAGCTAATCTCAATTTTCTTGAGGCAAGTAATTCTTGAACACTGCTTGTTAAATGTCAGACACTTCTTGAATGTGTTCTCATTTAAAAAGTAAACCCAGCATTGAGTTAAGGTGTTGGACCTTAGTTTGTGAAGGGTTAACATGTGTCAGATTATGCCATTAGTAATGCAATCCTCCAGTGAGGTGGGTCAAAGGTGTCTGCCAAGGGAACAACCCAAAATAGTTAGCATACTTACATGTTTGGATGAGCTGGGCTGAACTCTTGCTTCTACTAGCAATTGGGCAGCATTAGACTTGTGTCTGAAAAGGCAATTGAAGAACGACCAAATCAATCTCTGAATACATTTTGCTTTGTTAAACTGATCTTTCTCACCTGAACAGACTCTGAGCAAATGGTAGCATAAGGAAAGGGGAAATGTGTCGCGTGTGAGGATCCTTCACAGTGACCTGAACTCTCATCAATACAGCTTTGAGATCTTCTTCAAAATCAGAAACAGGAACCATACTTCTTGCAGTAATGGATTGACGTTTCTCTCCTACTCCTTGATGAACATTTTCCTACAACTCTGTTCCTCCCCCTGAAATACTATTTTTGAAGCTCAGATTTTCTATCCACACTCCTGGAGGAGTCCTAAGCCACTGCCCATAACAATACACTGCAGTGAGGCTCCTGTCTGTCTCCAGCTCCTTTGTAAAATTAAGCTATCTTGGTTAGTTATCACTTCAATTTCAGTCTATTATCCAGTTAAGTATTTACTCTGTGACAGATTATCACCCTTTAGGCATAGGAAGCTGTCTATCAGCAGCTGCAGAATTAAATGTGCTTTGCTCTTTGTGATTTCGATTGCAGAGGAATGTTTATATCTCAATGAATGCAGAAATAACAGCATCACTGTTGTAACAGTGCTGTAAATCCTCTCCACTAGCACTTTTCAGTTGTGCTAGGGAGCTTTTATTTGATAATGTCGCTTTGTACCAAGACAAAAGTCTGATGACCAGATCAACTGGAGAACAACTTGCAAAGTCATGAATTAAACCATTCCCCAAAATTCCTCGTTTAAACTTCATTAGCTAACCTGCAGAATCACCCTGAGCTGCTATGCAGGAATCTCGCCCTCCACATTCCCCAGAAAACAGCCTTCACAGAATGCACAGTAACCAATGAGCCCATTACTAAAGATGCTGCAACAATATTCATATACGAGATGCATCTCCCATATGTTCTTTGGATGAAGTTGTTGGCTACAGGGCCAAAAATGGCATGGCAGCATGACTCAGCCTGATGTGGTCTCTATTTTCAGACAGTGTTCAGTTCTGAGCCAGTATTTGCTGGATGGGCTGCCAGATAGCAGTGCCTCCTGACACACTTCCCATATACACTTGGGCAGAGTTTGAACCCTCCTTCTGAAATCAGCTGGAGGACTTTGTTACAGTGACACTGACCAAGCAACAAAGGGGCTGCACTTCTCAATTCTCTCATACTATCTTCATCTGCTCGCCAAATGCCAGTCAGCTTGGAGAAAAAAAGCGTATGTTTAGAAGGAGCAAAAAAGTCAATGTGAATGTACTAGCAAAGGATACATCAGCGTAGGTTCAGTGCTGCTTTATGATTTATGGCTCATATGCTCAAAACAGAACATATGTTATCCTTATATTTGTTAAAGTAGGGAAATACAGATGCATGACTCTTAATCTGTTACCTCAAAGTTTAAGCTAAATGTATCCACAGGGTTTCCAGCATGATACCAAGCCCTCAAACTGAAAAACATTTGCTACCATTACCCTCTCCTGTTTACAGACTTCTTATAGGCAACGCAGCCTCAACAATGCAGCCTCTGCTCCCTGAAGTGGACTGTGTGGCATGATTCAGGTTCAAAGACCCATGTCAAAATGACACCTATGGACCACCCTGAGCATTCCTGCAAAGCAAGGAGCAAAAGCATTAAGCACAGAATAAATAAGACTATTTACACTTACCTTTCCAAAATCTCTGAGATTTGCCAGTGGAAACTAACTAATACTAGCTTTGCAACGGCATGTGATACCTAGGTAGAAAAGGAAAAAGTCAAGTTAGGCATGTTCTGAGGCCACACCTCTGCCTAGGTCTACGGTTTTATAGAACTAGCAAGTTGTACAAACTCAGCACAATAACCCCACAATACTCAATTCCCATTGAACTAATAAAGTTCACAGCCAGTGCACCTGCAATACACATGCTGGAATGAAGCATGGATGTACCTAAACTCACATACTGAGTCACAACAACACAGAGAGGAAGGAATCAAGAACTCACTGGAGTAGCTTAACTGCTCATAGAAGCCCCACATCCAGTCCTGGCTGTGGCCACCATGTGAGAGGCACAGACCAGGCTGGGATCAGGATCCTCACTGAGTGTGTAAAGTAGGAACCACAGGGCAGATGGATACCACTTATTGAGCGAGAGGAGCAGTAACATGCTGCACACACAGGTATGTTGTGACAGCAAAGGGTAGGGAAAAAAACAAAACATTTTCCCAAACCTTCACTGTAGAGGAGAAAGTTATATGCTGGACTGGAATAGGAAGATAGAAGCTACAGTGACAGGGGCTATTTCCATGCAGAGTTGGTAGCGTTACATGGACTCCTGGCAAACACTGGCACAGTCCACACTAGCCCCAGCATTCTCTAGAATACTGCAACATGATATTTAAAGTCATGTTACAAGGGTACAAGCAAACAAATTCTCCTTTGCACCTATGCATTAGTTTATTTCAGAAGGTAACAGACTGGTTTGCTAGCAGAAAAAGGCTGGTACCCACCAAGACCACAGGCATCTGCTGAGCTGCTGGAGGTTCAACTTGCCTCTCAGCCTCTTCATACCCTGGAGTTCAAACAAAGCATTCGAGCCACCTCTTCCAGGGGAAGGCCTGGAAGGCAGGCTCATGACCCCTGTCTCCTTACTCCTTTCTGTGCTAGGAAGCATGGATGCAAGCCCAGTGGTCTGCACATTCTGCATTCAAACAATCTCTGATGTTAAAGACAAGCTATCACCACAGCAACTCTCCATCATACATACAGAAAACACAACTCCTTCCATCCTAACTGAAGGAAGAGCTCCTTCCCCCCCACCCCCCCCAAGAAACTGTCAGTCCAAATCATCAGCTGAAAAGACATAAGCCTTTTTAAATCCTGCCAAAAATGAACCACAGGATCCGATGTACCAGTAATACAGATACACAGGAATCACACCATAACCCTGGAGGGAAAAACAAGCAATGGTCACTCCTTCAAAACAGACAACTGCACACCTAGGAGCAGCGTATTCATCACTCTTCTAAATCTACCCCACTGAAGAGGCAGTTTCACAACACAACTGACCTATACCTGTCATATGATACTGCCCTGGTCCTACATTGGCATTTCTCAGCATTGGGTGGTGGATTCAGTGAGCTAAACCAGCAGAGCACCAACACACAGCACAGATGGAGTTTTAACTGTCTCTCATCCACCTCTGCTTTGTGATTTGCCCGCTTTGCTGGCCACTAAGACATCCCAGTAATAAAAGAGTCATTTTTAATGTTTAGATAATCCCTTTTCTAGAAGAACTGAAGCATCAGCTCTGGTGTGTCACCTTCCTCAACTCCACCAGTGACGTGTCCCTGAGAAAACAAAGGTTGCCCTCCCTCCTGGCACAAAACCTTGGGATCAGCTGAAGCGTGCCAAGCAGAGCTGCTGCTGACAGCACATACAGTCTGCTCTGGCTTTCCACATGAAGTGCCACCGCCAGCCTTGGATAGGTTTGTTATCTTAAGCCCCCAGCCTGGCAGATCCAGACAGACACCTTTGACTTGCTTGTACAAGGAAGACATCTGCATTTTGAGTTTGTAAAACAAACAAGCATGAAGAATGTGGTCTCTACAAGACTGGCTTCCTGCAAATGTAAACCACACACTAATGGATCACTCTCTAACAGCAATGGAAATTATCCCTCAGTAGCAGAAAGGAAGAACTACCGTCCTGACAAACCACCTGACTGAAATATATGTAATACATGAAAATGAGTATTTTTCAGTTGGGTTTTCAGAGCCTGAGCTGTAGCATCCACTGCAGCATCATGACTCCATGGAGTTACTTGTTCCCAGACAAGGAACCACGTACATTCAAGAATGAAGATGTATAGAAATAATACCAGCATACACATTTCTGAGATCTAACAAACTGTCCTAACAGAATCGAATGCTTTTTAAGTCAAATTATTTGTCAGGCAACATGTGGAATCAATGCTCCAGAAAGATGCCAGACCAACAGATCTAGAAGAATAATAAAGTTTCTGTGCCCATTTCTATTTTGCTCCAACTGCAAACACTGACAGGATCAGCTGTAGGTAGTGCTAATTTTATTACTTTTATCATAAAAGCAGCCAAGAATAAAACATTTTCAATTCATAAAGAACAAAACATTTTCAGTTCATCTCATTTCATAAAAGCCCCGAAGCACAAAAGTCTTTGATACTACCTGGTTGGAGTACATGTCATCTTGTACAGAAAAGTCCCAGAGTCAGCAACGTACCCACCGTCTGCTTGGCATGGCAGGACTAGTTCTTACATGATAAAGATAGATAACATACAAACTGGAAGAAAAAGGAATGGGAAAGGAACAGGTAACTGATGAGGCTGGGACCTTGCCTGCTGTGTGGTCTCACCACATCACAATCTACGTCCTGCTCACCACCAGCAAGGCTTTGAATTCAGAAGGCAAACGAATATACGCATCAGGGGACAACACTACTGGAGAGATTCAAGAAAACAAGCATGAAAAGAAAAACAAAGATTTAACAAAAGCCTGCTCCTGTTGACTAGCAGCACTCTCCAGTCTCTTCAATGATTGTACATTCACAACGAGTGAATGATTGTATGAAGTCAGCCAGTTCTTCCATAACACCACCCCAGAATAATTGAAGTATTTCTATGTAAACAGGAGCCAAAACATGCTGTGTGCAGAAATACACCACTGCGATCATAACTTGGGTCCACACGTACATAATTTATTACCTTACAGTACTGGAGAAGCAGTGCACAAGCAGATACTACTAGCTGAACTATTCAGTTAGAAGACATCAATGCCCCCTCCATAAGCACCCACTGCAGCCTCTCAGCTTAAGAAATACAAGTCTTGGTTGCTGTCCAGGCACACTGTCCAACACAGCATTTCCTGGATAGTCAAGTTTCACACAGTAAGAGATCTCAAACTTATAAAACACGTCAGAAAGAGCTGTGATTCAGTCTCCTACCAGTCACTGGGTGCCACAAGAACCTCAGCTTATCCAGGAACAATAATGCTTTCTCTCAGACACAAAGCAAATCATAGCATCACAGCATGGTTTGGACTGGAAGGGACCTTAAAGTTCCAACCCCCTGCCATGGGCATGGCCACCTTCCAGTAGGTTGTTCCAGCCCCATCCAACCTGGACTTTGAACAAATTAAAAAAGTTTTTGATAATGGTCAGCTTTGTTTAAACTCTCCTATTCTTGTTTCAGAATACTAAGACCCCCAAAAGACTGAGAGCTAGCCTACTTGGTGTCTTGTTGGCAGCAAGTCATTTCAGTAGAACAGAAGACACAGAAGGGAATGGCATCTTCTAGATGTTGCACGACTATGTTAGTTTTTGTCTGCAACTGATGAATTGTGCCAGTACTTCCATATAACTTGACTTCTCCAGAACTCTTCTTGCTGTGATTAAATTTATTAAAGTTTAGAAGATGAAAGCTGAAAGCAGTAGACATGCTACAAGATTGCTTTCTTTCCCTCCTTTCCATTTCCCCATTTTCTCACCACCAGCTTAAAAGTTTAACATCAAAGATCAGCTCAGTCTAAATCAGAACCTGGAAAATTTGAAGCTGAAAGAAGCCTCAAGATCAGGCTTCTTTCTTCATAATGGGGTAGTAAAGCTGAAAAAAAGAGTATCTCATCCAACGTGCCATTTCCAATTGCACCTTAAAACAGCAATCTGATTACCACAGAAGCCTCTTCCAAACGTCCGTCAGCTTAACTCTGACTTACCAGTGATAGGAAGCTGCTGATTGCCAGAAACGGGCAGCAAATGCTAAAGTTTATCACTGCACTTGAAAAGGGGTGCAGTGCCTATGCACACAGGATGGGTGTCAGGGGCCAGCTGCATAAGGGAAATGCTCTACAGGAGTTGTAAAGAGTCTGAAAAATTTACAAAGTGCTGGATAGAATTAGCTTCTGAAAGTAGAACAAGGAAGAAATGTCACTGCATTAAATACACATCTATTCGCTCTCTGCAAGAGAACACAGTATTTATTTTTTCTTATTATTTCTATCACCATTTATCGCCTGGGTTCTTTACTCTCCAAGATAAGCAAAATTCTCACACTTTGAGGTGAGAGAGTCTGGCACTCTTTAGGACATGACTGTATCAAAAGAATAAAAATATCAAACCAAGAACAAACTATCAGAGAAGCTCTGCAGGTACCTTGTGTTTAGAGAGCTCTAAGCCAATTGTGCCTCAACTTGCATCCTTAGATAAGCTAAACTGTTTGAAGAGCTGAAGCTTCGTGCCTCTACAGCACAACATCTTTCCAACCATGCCACTCTGAGAGTTGCTAATTCAGACAGAAACATCTAAAAGCTCAAAAACCACTGTCTTTTGTAGAGCTTACATTCTACAGAACCCCCTCATGCATATGTATGTTGCACGCATATTTCATGAGTTCATTTCACTTCTCTCCAAGGGATGGCCTGTTTTTCGGAGGTGTGTTTCAATCCTCACTTTCACAGAGATATGGTATCAGGAATTCAAAACAAGAATCATCACATGATTCTTAAAGAGATTCAATTCAGACTGAGTTGGAGATATTATGATCTGGTTGGGGCTGACATCCCGTGGCTTTGCATCAAGCTGACAATTCCTGTTAGATCAGGGTTGCTAAGATGAACACAAACCTGGCATGAAGAAATGCAGCTTCTATTTCTTGTCCTTCCCCTAATCAAAGGTTTTTATCCAAAGAGATTTAAGCAGATAGGATTAATCTTGAGAAGCATTTCTTTTAATCCACGAACGGTTTTTATTACTTCTACAAGGAAAGGATGAACTTGGGAAGGTATTAGTTTGTGTGTTACACCAAAACTTCTAAAAACCCACTCTTCAACCTTTTCAATAGTAAAAACAGACAGCAAGAGCCTCTGAAATTGCTGCTAGTAGTGAGCAACTATGGGCAAAAGGGAGACTGAACTGAGCTGGTGACAGAGTAACAACTTAGAGAGAAACCATAATTTGTACTGAATAATTTTGCTGAAGAAAAAAAACCCTTCAGACATGCTTTATTAAGGCTACTGAGGTAAGGAAACTGACCCGCAGATAGAAAAAACACTGGTTTATACATATTTCTCTTGTGGAAAGGAGATCTGACTCCCTCCACACCCTACTGGAAAAAGATTTCTGACTGCCCTGTTTTTACTGGAGGTTTTCTCAGAAAACTGCAGAAATATTAGGAATTAAGAAGAAATAAAAGGGTAACAAAAAGCTTTTTTTGGACCACATTTTCTTCTTTGCTGTGATCTACCTCTCTTTCAAACAGACTTCCAGTATGCAGTCCTGGTAGAAAACTCTTGAGGTTTCAAGGACTTGGGCTGTGATTAACATCACATCAGTGTTCAACATCTTGTCAAAGTCCTCTGTATCTCTTACAGGTTTCTGAGCATTAGAAGGCTGTTTATAAAATTGAATTCAAATTAATTTCACTTATCAAGGATAAAAAGACAAAGTCACAACAAAATCAAACACCCTGTTCTTTTATTTTGGGTTCAGTCAGGCTTAAAAATTGTCAGAAAGAGCCTTCCACCTTTTCACTCACAGTATTGCTTACATTTGTCTGACATTTCAGGCCCCCTTCTGATTACAGACTACAGGGAAAGAAATACAATTTGGAGTTTGTAGACTCAATACCATGGAAAAGGTCTGACAAGCAGCAGTACATGAGCTGTGCTTCATGTCAGGGTTTTAATCTGTACCCTGTCACTCACCCTCTGGCATGCAGAGATCTGGTGTCAGTTCACAAGATTAGAAGCATATTAGGGGGGCAGAGTGCAGACTGGGAATGAGAAATACTGCTGGTCTTATACAGACGATTTGTGAAACCACCAGTACATAACCTAGTTTGCCACATACTCAAGAAAGGGGATCTTGGGTTAAATCCTAACTCCTTCTCCACACTTACACATTGCTTTAATCCATCCACTCTCCTACACAGGATAGCAACAATTTCAGCTGCAGATGCCAACAGGATCAGTAGGACTCAGCTAGGAAATCTCTGCATCCATATTTCTCAAGCTCTTAGGCCGTTCTGAGGAGATTCAGAAATAAACTACAAAAACTAAGACTTGAGCAAGATGCTATGCCAGAAGCATTACAAAATAGCTATGAGATTCCTTCTTTAGAAGATTCACAGCAAAAGAAATGCAGCAAGAAAGCTGTAAGACAGCACACAGATAAAAGATTGACGTGAGACTCCCCAGCTGCACTCACGGCAGCTATTCTTTCCAACCTAACATGGTGTTTGAGAGCATCAGTGCCCCATGCACATTACACTGCACTCCCCACGTGCTGCCAACACACCCCATGGCACTCAGGTCAGCCCCTGCCTAGGTGTCTTCCCAGCAAAACTCAGAAGTGGACAATTCCCTCTGGTTGACAGGAAGGAGGATTCTAAGGATACACAAGGAGGAAGCAAAGGGCAGGTAATAACCCGAGCCCACACAACTGTGACTCCCAGTCACTCGGGACACAGGGCTGATAACTCAAACTGGAAAGCACTGGTGCGTGCATGCAGCAGGGCACAGGTTTTAGCTAAGTGTGCAGTGAGTACTGCCAAACAACACAGTCCTTTCCTTGACAATTCCAGCTTCCAGGGTGTTTTTCTTCTGTTATAAAAAGAAGGGGAGGAGGAACTGTGTAAGCGACTGTTTCATAGCACACAGCCTAGCTCACTCCCACTGTGCCATTCTTAACAGGCACAACACCCTGGTTTGGCAATGTGCTTTAGCTGCTTCATGGCACTCCTGTGATCCTGTTGTCCAGCTGTAAGCTTGCAACATGAAACAGTTACTGAAAGACTGTTCTGGCATATTTAATGACTTGTGTCTTGCCTCTACCTCCCACCAAGATCATACTCATCAACAGCTGTGAACAGACTTTAGCTCTGCCCCTGCAGTGACACTGACTGCAAGATACACTTAAGGCACGAATCACAAAGAAATGTGTGGGCTATAATCACCCTTCACATTCATGGCTCATTTTCCCAATCAAGTCGAGAATTTCAGCAATAAGGAACAAACTGATTTCTCTCCTCAAATGACTTAGAATCACAGAATAGTTAGGGTTGGAAAGGACCTTAAGATCATCTAGTTCCATCCCCCCTGCCATGGGGCAGGGACACCTCCCACTAAAGCATGTCACCCAAGGCTCTGTTCAACCTGGCCTTGAACACCACCAGGTATGGAGCATGGGCTTCATGAAACTGTCACAAGGTCAGGGGTCTCCAGTCAGCTGTTATCTTCCTGGCCAGAAGTCTATGAAAAACTACTACACCTTCTTTTCCTACAGACCTTTAGGAGTCAAAATAAAGCATACACTAATGATGGTTACAAACATACTCATGCTATTTTGATGTTTAACATACTACTGAACTACAGGCATTCTGAATCCAGTAGGCAGCAACAACACAGTTTTTATACAGCAGAACTTACAGGTTCTTCCTGCTGAGGAACAAAAAGTGGGTAAAAAACAAAGGTATGGCTCAAATGCGTGTGCTCTAAAGGATTCCAGCTTCAGCCTGGATGCCCCACTAATGTTGGCTTGATATTAAAACACAGAACGCGGTACAGATACAAACCTGACTAATCTAGGGTTTACAGGTACTTGGAAATAGCATGTTATCACTGCCAAACAGCACCACAGGGGTTCTGTGAAGTCAAATTTGCCTATCAGGCTCTACCATTTATTATAAATGTTTAAATATTTACTGTTTACTAATATATACTTACATTCACCAATGTTGGCTCTTATGGACATTAACTTTGAACATAAATTTTTCAAACCCTGTTCTTATATATATGCGTGTTAATATTTCAAGGGGCTTTCATACCTCTCCTGTACTTGAGGAACTCGGGTACGGCTCATCTTTTATGACTTCCATTTTATGTTGCATGGAAGTTTAATGAAGCCATTATGGCACCAAAAAAAAAAGACAAGCATGCCACACAGCATGTTTGTTCAGATAAGCACCCCAGACCACATGCATGGTCATGGTCTGCACAGCAATGCAGGGAGGCACACACTGGTGTCTTCATAACTGGATCTTTATGGACTTTTTTGGATCGCATTGAACAGGCATCCTGCAAGCGCCAACTCCTGCGGGTAGGGCCGCTCACAGAGGCTGCCAATCTCCACACAGATGACTCTGGATCTGCTAAACATGGTATTTGAAAAGGACCGCTGCCAGCATTCACCAGGCAGCTCTAAAACTCACTGTTCTGTGTCAGCACAATTTGAGTGTGGGGAAGTTTCAGAGGGATATGTTTTTCTGAGCAAACACTAATTTGATTGCATTAAAAGATGCTACATCAATGAGGTGAGCAAGAACATATGAAAAACTGTTTTATCTCTGAAAAATCCATAGTGATAACATGGATTAACAGATTCAGAACTATGTCATGTCATCAAATACTTTTTGCATCTACGAAGTTTTATTGTTCAAGGAACAGGGCTAAAAAAAATACCTCACAACACAAGCTGTTATTTCAAGAAGCAGAGGAAGTAAACTTTTTGCTGTCTGGTAAATATTTGCACATTACTTGCTTTAGCAAAGTGAAAATTCCAAGTTCTTCAATTTTACAGTTCCTTTGGTTTTCATGGAACAACTACATCAGTATCACTTGCCTGTAATACACAACTATCTTTTCCTTGTTCCCTTGTACATGCAGAAATAAGCTTCATGACTGACAATCAGCTTCTAAAAAGATCTACAGTCTATGAATAAATCATTACTTGACTGTAATTGTTTTATCTAATGGTTTATATCACGAGTTTTAAAAAACTATTGCTAAAAACTAGAAAGATCCATGTCACCACTGAGACAGAGCAACTACTGCCAGTCATGTGGAACAGCACAGATATTCCAGACTTGCATGCAGACTCCCAGCAGAGCCAGGAAGTGTCATTCACAAACAAAAACAGTATGACATCATCACACACTTAACTGCTTGCCAGGGACAGGGTCAACTTTGTTTGCACAACTGTTGCCTATCATACTGTTTGTATGCATGGACTGATACTGCCACACCAGGATCCACAATCACTCAATGACCACTGACAGTTATCTTGAAAACAAACTTATTGCTATGCTATTTCAATTCATTATTTTTGAAAGATAAAGGAAGTTATAGCTACTTTTGAAAAAGAACTTGTAATTCCTTTCCTGGTCTGCAGGCAATACGTGCCATTCTACTTTCAAGAGCATTGCCCTTAACAAGCGCTGACTGCTGGTCGAGTGACCTTTTGAGGAATGAAAAGTGATCTGCTTCAATTCACAGGCCTTTTGGTCACAGAATCACAGTTTTGGATATCAGCTGGAGATCTTCTTCTGGTATACTGCAGCAGAGATAGCCTGTCCTAATTTTAGTCAGGGTATTAACTGAACCCTCCACAAACAGGCCTCCAAATTAACAGCACTAACCCAGAAGCAAACATTTCCTCCTATTTTCTTGGAAAGCAAGGACTTTAGTTCTTACTAAAACCAAAATGAGGAGAAACTTTCAGAGTACCACTTGCAAAGTCCCTCTTGTTTCTGCATGGTTCTGGGATAACCACTACTATAGTTGCAAACCTGCCACACAGCACAGCCGATTCTATCTACCACTACACTGTTTGTACTGGTTTTTCTATGCTCTAATTCCCCACCAGATAAAAAGAGGAAGTCAGAAAAATTCAAGGTAAAAGTTTCCTATGACAGTAAAAGACGCAAGAACATACATCTAACTACATGCTGGGTTTCATGCCTTTATCAGATTTCAGCTTTTCACTGATTTTTGTCTCTCTGGCATAGATAAAAAGCAAACACTGCATTCACACTTTTAACATAAGCAGAGCCCTCACGCCTGACCTGAGGTTCACCAGCCAATACAAGGTTTGCTCATCACTTGTCTGTTTAGCTTCAGTAGGAGTGAGGACAAAGTCAGCTGTAACTCATGTGGAATTAAGTTAGCCACCAGGGTTTCCAAGGAGGATCACTCTTCACCTGCACACTTTTAAGAACACAGGAATTCAACAATCAGCCTGAAACAGCTGAAGAGGTTAAAAACCAAATGTCGAGGGTTAATATGCACAGCAACTGAAATATTATTTATTTAGATTATTATTAGCTGGTAACACTGAGGATTGCAAGTATGAAGACATAAAGCTCTGAATATCTATTACTGGTCTTAAAAGTGTATAGATGATACATCACAGAGAAAAAAACATGCTTAATACCCCCAATTCAGCCTTTGGAAAGTGACTCACCTAATGACAATATAGAGCGTCAGAACATTCAAACATGGCACTGAGTCTATTTATTGCATTCATTTTTTTTCTTTGTTTTAGGAAACTGTATTAGTCTATTAATTTCTTGTGATAAAAAACTGCTCAGATACCATACCATGCATTGCCTTTAACATTGTACCTTCTGAGGAGTATTCAGTTTACCTTCATCTTTGTCAGGAACTCTGCCTTAATTCCCAGCTAATACTCAGACATAACCAGTAGCTATCACAAGGTAAAGGAGATTAAATCAACGAAACAAACTGGTGTGCTCCAAAAGAACCATTACCACTACCCAAAATCCCCAAGACATTATGAAAAGTAGTCTCCAAAAGGAAGTTTTTAGAGCTCAAGCAAGTTAGAGGGAAGAAGTTAACACAGTCCTTACAAAAGTCTGCCCCTGTTTACTCATATCCATTAAATCAATGGAAAATAACGATAACAAATAGCTTAAAATGTTCTATTCAATTTCATTCCTCTCTAAGCTTCTTAATTCAATGCAAATTCCTTCCACTCCAGTTTGTCTCAGAAAACTAACAAAATGACAAGTTTCCTCAGGGAAAGAGAGGGGAAGGAAGAAACAGGGTCACTGAAGTATTGTGAGAAAGTATGCCAGGAAACAAAAAAGCACATGCTGCAGATCCACAGCAGATTTCCAAGAAAGGAACAATACTTGCACCACTGCTGCTAGCGAACAGAGAGTTAATGCGGCACTTCAAGAATTAAGGTCTTTGTGGCTTACAAGATCACAGTTTTTCAGGTTTCTACCCAAATATATTTTTACCTTCTCATGCACCAACCAAAATGTAGCACTTGATGTAAGCGTATTTTTCATATAAATGGAATCTAAATGTTGGAGCATATTTGGGGTGAGAGTCGAGCTAGCAGGTTGGTATTATCTTGGCAGCCCAATGAGGTCTTCAGAATTCTTGGAAAAATTATTTAGCTGTGGAAGCCTAATTTTAAAGACTAAATAAAGTACTGCTTTTGTTAATTCAAGAGAGCAATATGGCAAGGGTCACCTATTTGAAGAGGGCTCCATCTGAAGGCAAACAGGAGCAGAAAAGCTGTTCTAAATCTTTACTTAATCGCTAAGAACCAAGGGCAACTGGCAGCTGGACCAACTATTCTTATTTGTTCTTTTCCTTTGCCTCCCTTTTCTAACAATCTGGAGGGAATAGCAGGCATTCAGAGCTCAAACTGCACATTCTGAAGAAATCAAAACACGAGTTTGACAGTCAAGAAAGAGTAAAAATTAATTTTCTGAGATTCTGAATGCTGGGAACAAGCACACAGACAGCAAAATCAGAGACACAGCAAAAAGTATGGGTGCTCTTCAGAGCCCGTTGATTACAGGCTTCATAGTCCTATTGTTATACTGCTTCTATGGACACTGATGTGCAAGTAAGGATCAAGAGATCCCTGTCATTGTTTAAAATTAGGTTTGATTCATACCAAAATAAACAGGAATAAAAATCTATCCAACATGGTTTTTATATGCTGCGATCACCTATCCTGTTTTCAAAGGTTGCTCCAAAGAACAAGCAGTAGGAGACCTGTTACAGAGTAGATGTATCAGTAATTTCAACCCAGTGTCTACATCTAGATCTTAGAAAACTCCGCCTTCGTCTGACCGTCACTGGGACTGAAGCACACTGACAAGGCAGAGAGGGAACCTCTTATTCTTACCCTGTAATAAAGTGAATTGGTTGTACAAAGAGAAAGAAAACTTTGTAAAATTCTTATTGAGCATAATACCATGAAGCTGACTCACAGTGTGACTCTTCTGTGATGAATTAGTCACTACAAGAGCTGGCAAATGCATTGTACTTTAATTGCTATCACTGTAATGGTAGGGTTAATAACTGGCATGACACCTGATCCGTCTTTGAAAGTCTATGATTATTTTCTCAGAACCAACAAAGAAAGGTGATTTTGTTAGAATTACAGAGTTTCAGCATGTCTTCCTATCTGTCAGATTCCCCGCACACAGCTGTACCAGTCTGCACCATTTATGATTTGGTTTGTTTCTTTTCTATATATCCTCTTTGCATTGTGTTAATGCAAAGAGTTGTAACTCAGGAATTTTGGTTATGAAGCTCAGCTCTGTAAAAAAAAAAAACAAACACACAACCTGTAAGAATCAACATTCAGCAAGGAAGATTTTTCAGGCCCCAGGACCAGAATGCAACAATTGTAAACCTTGGAGTCAGTTTTGAACCAGGGACCTTTAATAATGTTCCTCCAACCCCCCATAACAGCAACATCGTCACAGTTTTTATTTCAAAGTCTATACTACACATTTGCCTTTTCAATCACAGACTTATTTCAGGGTCAGAAACCTTTCCTCACCTTTAACGTGGCAGCCAAGCTGGCCATATGTTCATTCAGAGTGCTCTCCGACTCCTTGTAAGTCAGGCAGGTGAACTGATACTCCTCTGGATCAAAGGCATCTGCTCCCTGCTGCTCCACGTCGTTAGCTACCCCATCATAATAATCCTCAATATCCCCAGGATCCTCATCCTCTTCCTCCTCCTCGCAATTAGGGTCATAATCCTCTTCATTGCTGTCAGAGCCCTGGCTGTTCATGTCCACGGACATCTTAATGCCCTGTCAAACTGCAGACCAGGAAAGGAATTGCAGCTTCTTTTTCTCCTCCAAACTTTATCCTTCTTTTGATTTCATCTGAGTTCTGTCTCCTAAGGGGGGAAAAACAGGGTTTTTTTTCTGTTGCTTAAAGAATTGTAAGAGAGGCCACGTCAGTATCACACAGCCAGGTGATCAAACAGCCAGAAAGGGACCGATCCAACGGCTCAGCTACAGACGATTCTGCTGTGCAGGTCCTGGTTTGGATCCACTGCGACTCCTGTACCTGCGAAGCCAAAGCTGCTCTTACAGGCAAGGTCTAAAACCTCAGATTGGTTTATTCCATTCCCAGAGTGGGCCCTGAGACTTCTGACATTTGGAAAGCGGCTGCATAACCTTCACTACAGATCTTTTCAGAGATAGACAACTAAGTTTATGGTATTAAGTTTTTACCAACAGCCTGAAGTGCTGCAGAAAAGCATCACATCCATTTCCTCAACAGGAAAATCACAAACCCCTTAACTATGACCACAGGAGTCAGAAAAGCCACCTGTGACGCCCTGTACAAGTCCACATTGCTTCAGAACCACAAGCATTGAGTGGGACTTTGGAAACTAAGACAAGCAAACAGATCTCTCACATACAACCAATTTAACACTCCTCAATACCGTCTCAAAAGAAATGGTGAAATTAGTCCCTTTAAGTAGGTTCTACTGGATGTGATGTGGTTTGGGCTTTACATCTGAGGGGGCAAATAAAATTAATTCTCTCATTTTATTACTTTCCAATATATTCTTTTTTCCCTCTGAGTGTAGAAATTTATGCTCCTGTTGACTGCTGCTATTCAAGAAGATTCGGAACAGCCAAATGAACTACAAACCTTCTGCTGTGTAACTAAACCATACGAATGTGAGTTCTTAGAGGTTCAGCAGCAGAGCACACATCAACTTTGAATTGTGCTGCCTCATATGTAGTCACAAATTTTCATTTTAAATCAAATAATTTAGTTTTAAGAAAGACTTAAAACAATGCTGCAACTGAATTTTACATATAAAATTATATACATAAAAATATAGCTTTGTTTTCCACAAACAGCATGCATTGCATTTCTTATATATGTCTGCGTTTTGCATTACTATGTTGTTAGCTCTGTTACTCAAATATATTCCCACTGTATCACAATTTGTAGCTGCTGGGGAAACCATGATCAAGCTCTAAGAATCCTGACTTTAGAGCACAGGAAATCACAACCACAAATTTCATTACTTTTCTTCAACTTGTTTGCTTTCCGTTTCCAGCAACCTGGCCAAGCAGCACAGAATAACCAGGAAGAGATGTGATGTACAATTAATCTGAGGGGCTGCAGATACAAACTTCCACTGAGAGAATATGAAGTCTAGCAGCTAATTGTATTATCCCCTGAATTCTGGTATCCATTCCCTCCATTTGCCTCTTGATTCCTCAGCCATCCACAAAATAAGTAGCGCACAAGTATTTTAAAGCACTGCTTCCCGTTGAACTTCAGAGGAGCAGAAGCACCATCTCTTCATACTGGAAAGAGACAGGCATGAAATCTGATTTGACAAACACAAGGCAAGCCAAAATCGTCCCTCCCTCTACCCTGCTTAATGACTTAGTTCTGGGCTTAATCTGTATCAACACTGACTTCCTGCATAAAAACTAATAGATCTTTACCTGCTAAACCTTATGTTAAAGGAGTAACTGTGAATACTCCTACAGAGCCATCAATAGCCCAATGTGCCACAGCTTTGTTCAGCCAACCTCAGAGCATCACAAAGCCCAGGCAAGTTCCACCAGTCAGGAAACTTCCCAAACTCACTCAGATCATCCCACACCTTAGAGATAGAACAAAAACCTCAAACACTAGGTCCCCTTTGCTCTCTCAACACCTGGTGAGTCCCATCCAAGCAAGGAGATGTTTTCAGATATCTAAGTAGAATAACAGGCCCACCTGGTACTTCAGCAGATACCGTACCAGTCACTAGGGAGGAGGCTCAGAAGAGCACATAAATGTTTCTCTGTGCCACTAACACACTTACTTGAACAGAGGAACCACCTGCATGGGCAAATGGGCCACATCAAGCAGAAAACAGTCTGCAGACAGGATGACTTTCATTACTCCTGTCACAACACTCTAGGAAAGAGCTCACTTCCAGCCTAATGGAATGTCACACAGACAGGTGGAGAGAGGAAAGCTAAGGCACAATCTCAGTGGACAAAGAATAGCAGGGTACTAGGAAAACGAGGAACAGAACTCACCTAACAGCCCAATGCCCTCATTCAGGAGCAGATCACAAGCTCTGAAGGTAAGGCCAGACACAGGTATACTTGACAGCACTAGCTTTTAAGATAATAAAGATGTTAAGCTCAAAAAAGAGGGTCTAAAAAGCAAAGAGTACTTAGATTAAATAATTACCATAATCCCTCACATCAAATTATAAAATTTTAAACCGTATTTAGATTGCTTTCCTGCCCAAGGGAGGATGAGGTCCTTCTTTACCACCTTCATCCATGATACTCCACCTTCACTAACACTGGTACAGTTTAATCCCCTTGCTCTCTCCAGTCTCCTTGCAGTAACTCCCAAACACACCCATCCCTATGCTCTGCTGCCTGCCCGCTCCAACGGAGATGCCCTCTTGCTGACTCCTGCTTTGCAAAAAATCTTCTCCACAAGGTCTTCTGAAACAAAACAACTTCAAATATGACACCATCTCTCTGAACTCCCTACCTGGTATCTTGCCCCACCGCATCATTCTCTTCTGATTTCTCGCCCTGTGTCTCTACCTCTGTGTGATTTCTTCCGTAAGTTTTTTGAAGGGTGCACCTCTTCTTGTAGTATTTCTCAGCCATCTGAGATGGCTTTTTCTTCTTTCGCCTCTTGATTTATAATTTCAAAACAGAGACAATGTAATTCAAGTCTGTCTCCTGAACCACTTATCCATGTAAACTGTAAACAGGCCAACACTATTCTCTGAAACCATCTACAACCCAGTTACACACTGGCTACCAATGTTAATCACACCTTCCCTTAGGTCACCCAAATGTGTAATTCATGGATTATCCCCAAATTCTCTATCACACACACAGCACATACACCTCGTAATTTCTCCACTGAGATTTTAGATAGGATTTCTTCATCCCAAGAGTGAGAAACTAGAACGACATCCCCTGGTCTCCACCACAGATGACTCTGCAGAGCCCTCCATGTCCATCCCTAATGAATGGGCACACTCTCCTCCCACCGCCCAGTCTTTGTTCATACTAGCGTGCCTGCCTTGTCCTTCTCAACTCATCCAAACCCTTTCATTCCCATCCTTTCCAATCTATCAAATTATTGCAAGTATACCTATGCAAGCCTTACTTCTGTGGTAGCTCTGAGATCAGGCAGAAAGGTGCCCACTCCACTTAAATTACCTAAGGGCCACCTCTTTTCTAAAGCGTGCAAGACTAAACCCTACTTGTCCCGCACAGCCAGAACAGCAGAAGGGAAGCCCGGGAGAACCGGGAGCTGTGGAGGAAGGGCCAGGCGCAGGGAGACCCAGCAAAGCCCGTGCCCCTGCCCGGCTTCTCCCCGCGGCAGTCCAACCCCAGGACTAAACCGAGCACAAGTCCCAGAGCAGCAGCACCGCGTCCCTCCCGCCGGCCTCGCCCCACCCCAGGACCTGCCGCGCCACCCCGACCCCGCGCAGAGACACAGACACGGACACGAGCCCGGCATGCGGCGGCCGCACTCCCCGGACACTCACCGCTTCCCGGCACCACGACACATATTGCCCCCACCAAAGCTCCCCGCACTTACCGGGCGCCGTGGCGGCGTGGCGAGCAGGGAGCGGCGCCGGGCTCCTCCTGCCGGGCCACCGCTGCCTGCGCGCCGGAAACACCGGCCTCCACGGGGCGTCACTTCCGCCAGGCGGGGCCCCAGCTCTGAGCACAACGGAGCCCCGGAAGGGGGCTGAGGTGATGGAGGGGATCGAGTCACCTAAGTGCTCTCAGGAGCCGCTGTCGGCCCGGCGGGACCTCAGCCGGTAGCAGCCCTTGCTGGAGGAAAGTCCCACTGCTGCTGCCGCGCTCCCAACCTGCCCCGCGCTCTCCGCCCCCAGCATCCCGGCGTGCCGCGCGGCCCGGCACTGGGGTAAAGGTCGCGGGGCGGACGGGGTGGCACGGGCTCGGCGGGGACGCAGCGCTTTGGCCCCGTTCTTCACCCGCCGCCACCATGGCGGAGCAGGCGCAGCCCATTAGCCCCGTGAAGAATTTCTTTGCTGGCGGCTTCGGGGGGCGGGGGGATGTCTGCTTGGTGTTCGTGGGGAATGCGCTGGACACCATCAAGGTGAGGCAGTGGACGCCGACGGGGTCCGGTGCCGTGCAGTGCTGCTCAGTCTGTGGCAGCCAAGGTGGACTATGGTTCCCGGCGGGCACTGCGCGGGGAAAAGCACGGCTGCCTGCGGGCGGTGGTGGGAGGACTACACATCCCGGTGTGCACCGCGCGGAGGGAGGCTGGACGGTCTTAAGGTCCCTGTATACCTCGCGGGGCCGGTCGTGCGGACGGGCGCCCTCTGTCGGTGCGGAGGCCGCCAGCTCCCGTCAGCCGCTGGTTCCTAGTAAACGTCAAACTAAGGGCGTCGGTGTTTTTGGCGGGAGGCTAAGGTGATCCCGTCAGCACCGGGCTGCGGCGGGGACCCGGCCCTCTGGGACAGACAAGAGTCGGAAGCGACCCGTGGGACACACAGGATGGAGACACAGGGCAGACACATGGAGGCAAATGGGGTGCGGAAGGAGGGTGCACACACCAAATGTGTGAGGAAATGTAGCAGTGACACGACATTAGCTCTCAGGTATTGAGGCGGGGTTGTTATCCTGATGTTATCCCAGCGATTAATTCATTGAATATGTTAATAATTAAATACATTAAAATTCAATCTCATCTCTTCTGCAAAGGGTGAAAATGGTGTCAATCTCTAACAACATCATAAAGTCTGGTCACAAAACTTACTCTGTAAGAGTCGTATCATCATATCATAGAATGGTTTTGGCTGGAAGGGATCTTAAAGCTCATCCAGTTCCAACCCCTTGCCTCAGGCAGGGACACCTTCCACTAGGTCAGGTTGCTCCAAGCCCCATCCAACCTGGCCTTGAGCACTTCCAGGGATGTATTTCATATAGATGTATTCTCAGAATTAAAGTTTAGATAGTAATATTTAATAAAATATTGTTTTCATATCCCATCTCACTAGGTCAGACTGCAAACCCAGCTGAAGCTGCAGCCTGGTCAGGCTTTGCTCTATTCTGGGACCTTTGACTGCTTCAGAAAGACTCTGGTTGGAGAGGTACAGTGTCAGCACATCATCTGCAGCGCCTGCCAAAAACATCACTTGTTTCTGTGTGTGGCAGGAATAGAATCATGTGGGAATGTTGCCCTCCTGGAGACTACACCATTCTGGGGTTACTAGGTCGAGTGGTTCTAATCCAAGTTTATAGATGGATTACAAAATTTATGGAATACTTGGCATCCACATTACCTCCACGTGTATGTCTCTGTTTTGTTAAATGCTTTTGGTTCATAATAGTATGATATTGATGCCTGAAGTTATAGGCTGGAGTGAATGTTGGCAGCTGTTTGACAGCTTTGTCGTTGTAGTCAGTGGAGTCTCGCTGTCTTTGGTATTTGGAGTTGTCTCTGGAAATGCTGATATAGGGAGGATATCAACTTTGTTTATACAAGTAATATTTTTGCTTTTTCTATAATGTGTTATGCCATCTGCAAGAAGGCAGAGTAGCATTGATAGGCAGTTTTATTTCTCTTTCTATTTGGTTTTTGGACAGTTATGTTTTGTAGCAGTTTTGTTCAGTTTTCAGAAGGTGGACAGTGGTTTTCGCTCCTGAATCAGCCCTATCACGTGATTGAACCCTAGTCTATTTTGGTTTTAGAAAGACAGGCAGCCTTGGTTTAAAGTCTTGTAAGTGACACAGAATCTATTTTTCTGCTTTGCAAGTTTTCCCAGCAGCTCTTTACTACTTGGAAACAATGCCTGTAAAGCCCCACTGTTGGTTTACTAGTCTGAAGTCTGATTTCTAACCATTGGATCTTGTTGGGTAACTAAGATCTGCCTCATATCCAAACTTTCATGATGGTATTAACAGGTTGTTATGCAACCAAAATAAATCTTGCTTCCCTAGTCTCTCCCACAAAGCACTGAAATGCTTTTCTAGCCCTGAATCTCCTGCGTTTTTTAACACCCCTGCTGCAGCATGAACATTAGAGCTGAACCATAACAGCCTTGTGATGTGAAGTTCGAAGTTATGCTGCCTCTCGATTCCTACTCAATACTCATCAGTTTCTATGAGGAAAACTATTAAACCTCCCTGGCAAGGTCTTTTGTTTCCCTCTGGGGGAAATGGAAGCAGGGAACTGCTCATGGTAAGGTTGAGTAGGAGTGTCTGATCTTTCTCAGCCAGATCCAGTTTCATTACAGTCAGTTGTGCCTATAAGAGTACAGACACATACTGAGATACAGTAATTTATTTTGGGAGAGGGAAGAAAAGGGTGGACAGACCAGCAAATATTTGTGCATCTAGCCTTTATCTAGAAAGATAACTCTTTTCTGTTAGATAAAGTTCAGTTTCCATGTGTGTAACCTGCTGAAAGGAAACATCAGGAGTGTAAATTTGTATGCTGAAAAGGTTTTGACTTGGGGATGGAAAAAAACCCCCAACAATTTGCTCTTGAACTCATTTCAAATTCGAGTTTGTGTGGAGAGTGAAGTTGTTCAGGTTGGTCTCCCTGGCTCTTCCTTTATTTGGAGAGTGAACCCAGCATTCTCAGGCTCAATGTCAGGATTTTACACTACTGCATTTAATGGCTTTTATTAATAAAGCACACTTATTAATAAGAGAAGACTTTCAACATAATCCTTAGGACTGTTACTCTGTTGGTTTTTAACTTAATATCCTCATACTTGAGATATAAGTACAGGATGACCAGTACTGGAACAGGAGGGTTTAAGTGGTGCCTGTGTTTCCCAGGAAGGACAACTTTCCCTTGTAACAACCGCTGTGCCTCAGCTAAGCGTATCATTGCAAATGAACAACAGCCCCCGTTATTCCTGAGATTAATTTGCTTGTATGACTGACACTCTATTGTAGCTGTTCTCTTCTCAGTAAGCTGATGTGTGCAAAGTATGCAAAACCAATTAATTCTTGTGATACTGTTTCTTGGAGGGAGTCTGAGGCTTATACAGAAGAATGGCAGCTCCTGTTATCGGAATGACACCCATGTTTGCTGTGTGCTTCTTTGGATTTGGCTTGGGAACAAGGCTCCAGCAGAGAAAACCTGACGACGTTTTGACGTGAGTTTCTGAGTTAATCAGACACTTGGAAAAGGCACTCCAAGGCTCTTGCAGGCTGCTGCATTGTTGCATGTTGAGTGTGATGTAAATTTGTCTCTTTTCCTAGGTTATAAATATAGTTCTAAAAATTAAAACACTTGTGCTTAAATGCTTCTGGAAGTGTGGGACTGATAGCACAGGCTAAAAACAGACAGCATGTGGGCAGGTGCTGTGCAATTCCCTTTCTACGTATGAAAGAGCCATTAAGGAACAATTCCGGTTTAGATGGGTACAGTATGAGCTATATAATGGTTGCCTGCCAACAGTCTTGCTACTAACAGAAGCTACGGGAGAAATAAATTCATGGCCAAGCAGTCTTGATAGCGTTCACAGTACTGGTTGTTTCCCCTGTTAGCTGTGACTCTTGCTGTGCCCTTACATCAGGGTACAGTAATAGCCACAGAAATGTTTTATCACTAGTTTCTGAAGGGAGGTGTTTATGAGCAGCCCTTCTCTCAGGCATGTTTAAGCTTCTGGAAAAGAGGAAGCTAAGAAAACATTGTGTGGTTTTCTACACGCTAACTTAAGCATGAAAAAAGCCCCCCACCCATAAAGTGCTCTGTTACGTAGTTGTGATTTCTAGCTCTACAGGAACAGAGCTGTAGCTTAGCAACATTATATTCTATTATTTGTGCAATACGTAGGAGCTCAGTCAGGAATCAGGAGTCCACTGTGTTGAGCCATGTGTGGTGGGGTGTGGAGATGTGGTTTCTGTTGGAGCCTTGCCTGTGTGGGGACTGTCCAGGTGGTGTGAGTGCATGTGGCTCTGCAGCATTAACCACTGTTGAGGCAGAGTGAGCTTCCTCTGCTCGGGTAGCTCAGAGGGAGCCAGTGCTGAGATGCTGGGGCACTGCTCAGTCCCTGTTTTAGTGTCCTCATGCAGACAAGGCTGAAGGGTAAGACCAGGGGGACAGTACAGAGTGGACAGTACAAGGAAACAAATGGGCTGTGGGCTTATTTCCAGCAGGCTGATCGCCTCAGTTCCTTGTGTTTTATATACGTCATACCAAAGGGGTGCTTTAAGAAGCAAGCTGGAGAAGGGCAGTGTAGGTTTTTGAGTCTTCACGTGAAACTCCTCTCAAGCAGAACAGTGGGAGATAAAAAACAAATAGATGGTGGAATTGTTGTTGTGCCCAACTGTGCTGTGCTGTGGGTGCAGACTTGACACAGTAAGATAGAGTGTGCTTGGGACATGAGGCTTAAAAATAAGGGTCGGACTCCTAGCACCATGGTTACACAGGCAGGGTGGCAGTGGTTCCCAATACAGGGAAGATTTGGAAGGAAGGAGATAGAACAGGCTCCTCAGGTTTGCTCCATCTTTTCTAGGCATGACTAATCTGAAGGTCAGCTAGAAAGCAAAAGCTTAGTTTGAGCAGGAGGTGCATGTGGAGTGGTGAAGGAGGTCTTGAATGGTCAGGAAGATTTAATGGGAATTTAAGAGTAAGGAAAGGTGGAAGAATTAGAAAACCTGAGTAGAATGTCATCTCTTGGGCAAGTGAAGAGAAGCAGGAGGAGATGTGGAATTTAGTTAAATAGAGATGTTAGGTCATCTTGCTAGAGGAGGTAGCAGGAGGTTGGACTTGAAGATAAGTTTATGATGCTTCTGTAAGGAATTTCTGTCACAGAGACTTTGCCGTGTGAAAGCAGATGTGGAATGACTGAGATGACAGCATCAGTGCTGGCAGAGGCTGGAATGAGGGACTGAGAGGTTACAGAAAGGAGGCTCCTGGCTGCACAAGCAGGAATACGCATGGAAGCTGAGGTCACTGAGAAGTGTGGGAGACTGGAGGAGGAAGAGACTGCTGGGAATAAAAATGAATGGGGGAATGTTGTAGTAAAAATATGCAAGTATAAGGAATACTAACAAATACAGCGGATATGAAGAGCTGGGTTATAGTTGCTGTGGGAACCAGCATGTTGAATCCTAGAGATGGATGTTAAATGTTTAGCTCTAATTATGCATTGATGAGGCACTTCTTCACTGATCAAAAGCAGTCGATGCATTTCTAGTTCCACTACTACTGTGTGGAACAGCATAATCTGGTGATAACAGGTGTCTTTCTGCCCTTCATTTCTTATGTACTGTGTGTGTCAATGTCTCTTCTGTTTCCTCGGGCAGATATCCTCAGCTGTTTGCTGCTGGCATGTTGTCAGGTGTGTTCACAACAGCAGTCATGGCTCCAGGAGAGAGAATCAAGTGCCTTTAACAGGTAAGGCATTGGATGGTGGTGATCAGAATTTAATTTTAGGGGTCTTGTCTTTCCATACCAGGAACTTCTTTGGTTGGTGTATTTACTCTGTTCTGTTTTTTGACAGGAGACAACTGTCATTTAATGCAACTGTGTCATGAAGAAGCATTATACAAACTCACCATGACAGTATAAGTACACACAGCATTCATTGCTCTAGCCATTTTACAGAGCACAAGCACAATATTATCTAGTAGTGGCATTGGCAGATGCCTCGGTTCACTTCAAAGTCTGGAAAAGTCTGAGTTTTCGGTATGGAAATTTTACCTTGACAGGTTCCCAATACAGAACTAAGGAATGCATTCCAAAACACATGAAATAGTGACATGATGATATGTTGGAAACTTTTATACACATACAAATTGAAAGTGACTTTTTGTCAGTGCAAATGTAGAATTACCTAACTGGCTTCAGTTGCTTCAGGCTTATACTATGGAAAAATAAGGGAGAATAATCTAGTCTCTGCATGCAACAGTAAACAGATCCTCAGCTTGAATGTGAGAGAGCTGTTTGAGGAAGTGACACAGGTTTCATATGCAGGAGCGCCTGTGGGATGAGTATGTGCTCCTTCCTGTCTGGAAACACACACATGGCTTTCTAACTGTTAGCTGAATGATTGTTCACCAGCCAGAAACCTTCACTAGTCAGAAACTATCGCTTTAATCCTTCAGATCCAGGCAGCTACAGGTGAAACTAAATACAGTGGCTCTTCGGACTGTGCGAAACAGCTGTACCATGAGGCTGGGATTCGTGGCGTGTAAAAGGGGACTGTGCTCACCTTCATGAGAGGTAACCGATGGGGTTGTCATGATGCTTATTCTGTGTGCAATACCTTAAGAGAGGAAGCCTGACATGTTATCATAGATCTCACTGTCCCTTTAGATAATTGAAGGTGCTGTGTCACCCTCCTTTCTGTTTTTTGCAGTCTGCAGAGCTACTCCAATGCCTCAAAGGGACTGAGAAATAAACATGAGCTTCTCAGTGAGTGAGGAAGAGATTAGATGAGAAGGATCAGAGGGATATAGAAATTAAGACCTGAGAAGCCAAAAGAAATGAGTGACTTCAGGAGAGGAGCAGAGAGAACAAAGAGCAAAGACAAATACAGAAGTGTGCTTTGTGTATTCCTTTTTTTTTTCCTTCCTTGGAGAAGGCCTATGACTGTCTATTGCTGTATTGTGCTGCTTTTGAAGAGGTGATTGCAGCAGTTCTGCTTTCTACCCAGTTGGGTGTGGGTTATTTTGGACTGGGATGTCACAACTCCTCTCACAACAGCAACAGAAGTAATCGTGCCAGACATTGAATCTCCTTCATGTGTTTCGGTACTTTATTCTTTGAAAGGCGTTAAATTGTTCCCTGTACTGGGGCAGTATTTCCCAATTTCTGTGTGTTGATATCCCAGTTTAGGCATTTGTTCTGTCCAGTGCTTCTCATGGAACCGTAGCAGGTACCAGTGTAAGTCTGGCAATGCAACTCAGGCTGGTTCTCCAGTTCAGGCATGAGCTAAGAGTGGGAGTACCTTAAAAAAAGCCCCAAAATAGAATTATTAGAACAAATAATGTGCAAAGCTCCTGAACTGTTCTTGTCTGCTGTGCAGTAATTAAGAAAGCTTAGTGCTTTCTCATCATTAGCTTAACAGCCAGCAGGCAGGTTACAGTCTGACTTGAAAGGTTGCTTGTAGAAGTGCTTGCGAAAGGGTGCCCAGTTCTTGCCTTTAGCACCTGCTCTCTGTTGGAAAGTTCAGGCTCCTCTGTCCAGAGCAACAGAAGTTTTGGTCTGTAGAGGAGGTTCAGAGAGGAATCAGGATGTGCTCAGTGGTGGTGCTGAGCTGGCATGGGGCTGTGCTGCCTCTAGGCTTCCTTTCGCACTACTCATAGTCTTTGCTGTTTACCCACCAGATGTCCCAGCCAGCAGAATGTACTTCATGACATACGAGTGGCTGAAGAACATTCTGACCCCTGAGGGAAAGAGGTTAGTAAGACCTCGCAGTCATTTTCTGGACTTCCCAGGCACTGTGGCTAATCTCCCCAGATACAAAGAGATTTAGAGCAGTGTCATCAAAACGAATTAAATCAAATGGTTGCTCATCTTGTGAGTTGAGCTCGTTTGGGCTGGGGTTAACTGACAATCAGAAGTGTATCCTGAGGTGCTCTCAGATTTGAGCCTTGGATCTTATTAACCAAGTAAGCAATACCTCAAGTATCTTCGTTTTCACCGTTATGTGTGCACAGAGCTGGGGATTTTTGTTGTTGGGTCTTTTGTTTGTTTTTTTTCGCAGAGCAGCTGTTGTGTGCTTTTGAATGAACCTGTAGGGTGGAGTCAGTACATCTGCCCACAGAGCTCTAAGTCTTGGAAATCTTGCTCACACTCAGTGCTCTGTGTGTGTCTGCAGCATTGTGCTGCCTTCTGGCTCTCAGCTGGGCTGCCTCTTTGACACCTTAGTGAAAACAGATGAGAATTTCCTTCTTTTTTAACTTTATCTGGTTTTGTTTTCTTTTTTCTTTTCCTCCCATCCCAATCCCACCACAGTGTGAATGACCTCAGTGCAGCAAGGATCCTCTTTGCTGGGGGTCTGGCTGGGATCTTCAACTGGGCAGTTGCCATTCCACCAGACGTGCTGAAATCCCGTTTCCAGACTGGTGAGTTTTATGTGAGCTTGTCACAACCACACTCAGTGTGGTGCTTTGGGAATGGGATGGGCAGCAATGGAAGATGCCATCTGAGCATGCATCTGGGAAGGAGCGTGTCTTGAGCTTGAGACACGTATGTGAAGAACCCGAGTAAGTTCCTAGCTTTATAGGTGGTTTGGTGGACTTGATGTAGGTTCTTTGTGGTGATGGTGAGCACTTACCTTTTGTTTACTGAGCCTTTAGTAAGATGTCTTTTTTTTGTTTGCTTGCTTTTGACTGAGAGAGATAATTTTCCTGAGCAGATGTTGTCACAACATAGCTTAAGCAGTGCTTGGATTCTGGTGTCACCTAGACGGTGTAGCAGTATGAACCTGTTGAAAATCCTGGGCTGTTAAATTTATGCTTGTGACTACCACGCAGCTACTAATGTGTTTTGCATCCCTTTCAGCTCCTCCAGGAAAATACCCAAATGGCTTTAGAGATGTGCTGAGAGAACTTACCAGAGAGGAAGGAGTTGCATCTCTGTGTAAGGGCTTCACAGCTGTAATGATAAGGGCATTTCCTGCTAATGCAGTAAGTAAATTGTGATCCCAGCTGGGGTTTGGGGATGGCCGCTAACAGGGAATGTTTGCAGTCTGCAGGGGAGAGAACTGGCTGATCAGTGTTGTACCATTTCAGTGAGATTCTTGTCTCTGCAGGTGCTTTTAGCTGTTGGTATCTCGGTTCTAAAAATGTGCCTTAGTCTGGGGGGAACACCAAATAATCCTTTCTTCAAAGCTTTGTGTGAAAGCCTTTTGTTGACTTTCTCTGATAGTCTTTCTCTACTGACCCTACATCCAGTAGAAGACAGAAATCCATGGTTAAATTTAGACCAGCTTCCCCTTCAGTAAATAATGAACTGAACAGAGAAGAAGTGCCTTTTTGTGGAGAGATGTAGTAGAATTCTTGCCTCTGGTCCAAGACCCTTTTTTTTATTGTCTTCCTCCTCCCCCATCAGCCCCATCAGGTGTGCATAGTGCTGCATTTGAAAAACAGTTTGGATCAGGTTTTTAGAATACTTACATGTTCTATGTGTTCTCTCTTTTCCAGGCATGTTTCCTTGGGTTTGAAGTTGCTATGAAGTTTCTTAACTGGGTTGCATCAGGTCTATGAAGACTAGGAAGTCTCTGGAAATGAGAGTGGAGGAGAGTGCAAGTCTGCCTCAAAGGAATAAATGAATGATCACT
Source organism: Neopsephotus bourkii (assembly GCF_033783945.1). Classification (NCBI taxonomy): domain Eukaryota; kingdom Metazoa; phylum Chordata; class Aves; order Psittaciformes; family Psittacidae; genus Neopsephotus; species Neopsephotus bourkii. Next base: position 3,061,928 of record NW_026901218.1, on the reverse strand, counting down.
TGGAGTTTCAGGAATGATTGCTTGCCTAATACCTTTTTGCCTTCCTCACATTCTTTAGCTGGTGCTATGTGCCGTTCGGAAACGTAAGCCATAGCTCTGAAACAGAGTTAATGAGGAGTTAGAGGTGACTCACCTGTCTTCTGAGCCAATGTGCCATAGCAGTACTGCTGTTAACAGACAGCTATCAGTATTACACTACTACACACACTATCTTAAGTCCTTCCTCGTGGAGGACTTTTTAAAATGTACTTCTTTATTTACTGAAGAAACATATAGCTTTTAAAGCTGAAAAGCTTCCTCAAAACAGTTGTTTGGCAGTGTGTACTCTAACTGTGTGTATGTTAGCAGCTGCACACACTAGTGTCTACAAGCAATGTCAGAGCATTCTTGTCTTTTCTGTAGTTTTAGTTGTGGCTGTTCCTATGTCTTCATCTTGTATGCATGTAATGAAGCAAGCACAGAACTAAGCAAGGGAGGCCAGAGATATGTTTCAGGGGGCAGGAGGTATTACAGATGCTGTATCAGAGCTTGCACGCTGATCTTTTCTGTGGAACTAGTAGGGAAAATGAATTATGCTTAACATTTGTACTAAGCTTTACTGAGGCAGCCAGACGGGAAACGTGTTTGATTAACCTGAACTTTTCTCATAAATCCCTTTCTGTCCCACTGAAGATATCCAAATGTGACTTCAAAAGTACAGCATGGTTCATAGCAGCCATGGTATATTTGGTTCATTAGATGCTGTGTCCTGGGATTCAATCCCTGACACTAACCTGACAAAATTTAACAGCACTTCCAAGAGCTCCACTGCTCTGACATCTGGGGGAGTACATGAAGGAGATGCTGGCTCTGCATCTTATCTAACTTTATTCTTGCTCCTGTTCCTTGTTTTCTCTTAAACATAATCACATTTTCATTGAGAAATGACTAATGTTAAGAAGAAAAAAAAGGACTTCTAATTTCTCTTGGTTTTGATGCAGTGTTATGAAACTCAATAAAGCTAACTATTGCTTGGCTGGAACGTGTGCTGCTGTTTGTTCGCTTCTTGCGTGGTTAGTTTTGCAAACATTTTCCAGTTCATAACTCCGAGATGTGATTGGGAAGTACGTTATGTTGTGCTGCCTGTAGCTGTTAACCCCTTGCCTGTGAGCTGTTGGATTTTGACATGAGCTGTGGAAATGAATGTTCTGCTCTTCCCATGTTTGTCATGCAAGTCCTGTTAGGAGCTGTGTTGGAGATGTTGCTTTTTAATACTAAAATAACATCTTGCCTGTGAGAAGTGGTTTATGTTTTTCCAGGGAGAAGCCTGGACACAGATACAGGGGGGCTGTACATGAAAGCATCTGTCTTGATGGCCCACAGGAAAGGGTGCTGAGAGTTTGTCCTTGGTCTGGTGCAGTCTGTAGGCCTGTACCATAAAGACAGTCTGCACCTTTGGCTTTCCACAGGCACAGTCATCCTTGAGAGCTTCCCACCCACCCAGTGCTGCTGCAGAAACCCTGAATCCCACTTCCCGGTTCTTTGGAAGGATCAGATGGGAACTTGCCTTTCCCAGAGTATGTCTTGGGTTTTACAGTGTGGGGTAGCCCCTGTTGTGGGAGAATCCCAGTCACTCGGAGCTGCCTCCCCATTCTTGCTGAGTTAATACTGGTTCAGAGAGGTGGTGCATAAAGGACACTAACTTCTCAAATGGTTTTAAACACAATTCTAGGTTTACTGTGGCTAAATGCAAGCTAGTTTCAAGAGGACCAGGTCTGCATTAATGGCTCTGTGCTACCTCACCCCCAGATGCTCTCCTGTACTCTGGTTCCCTAGCTGTTCTGGCCACCTTTCTGACTCCTGTGCTGGGGCTGTGATGACTAGAAGCAGCTTTCAGCTTTAAGAAGTGGTCGAAGGATGGATTTTTCCCCCCGCCTTATGTCTTACCCACATGCTCCAGAAATACCGACATTTACTGGGAAGGATGTGCATCTGTCTTAAAATTCCAAACACTCATGCTTAAACTGCCCATTGCAGCTGCCCTGTTGAGCTCCTCATCATCTCCTAGGAAGCAGGGAAAAAGAGCATCACCATCCTGGCTGCCCTGGGCTGGTTATGGAATGGCTGCCCAGCAGATGGGTGGCTGGGGCTGTCAGCAGGATGCAACAAACAGGCAAGGTCAGAGTCATGGAAGCCAGCATTGCTGCTGCAGGACACTGCATCCGCTTGTGGCAGCTGCACCTGTCCCGGTTGAACTGCATGAATTCCACATCTGGGTCAGGACATGCAGGCAGCTGAAATGGAAGAGCCCCCCACCCATCCTGACCTCCAGGCTTGGTGGTGAGCTGTGTGCTGCAGTCCTGCTAGGCTGAAGAGCTGCAGACTATGAAAATCATTCTTGGACACAGAATATGGAACTAGTAGCATCCTGGACTCACTTGCTGGGATGAAGAGCACAGCTCCTCCATCCAGGCACTGAGGAGCCTTCTCAGCCTGTATGCTGGCCTCTTGCTTGGTGCTCCAGGTCTTACCTTGGTGCTGTCACCAGCTCAGGCTTGCCCATCTCTGTGCCCTTCAGAAGGGCTTGCTCTGAAAGACTGAAATACTCCCTACACTCGAGTAGATCGGTTGTTACTCGTAACTGTAAACCGTCTCCCTTCTGCCAAACTATCTCTTTTAATACTTCTTTTACAAAGCATTTCAGATCCTTTTCCCAACTTCAATTATCCAAATTGTATTATCCCCACTGTGAAGTTTTTGCAGACTTTAACATTTTGTGTGACAAACCTCTGTCTGTTTAAACATGCTCAATTTTCATTTGGTGCTTTAGGTAAGTAAAACATAGGAGAAAGCAATTGGGAATGAGAGGCTGCTTTCCAACAGCAGCGGTGGGAGGAGAGGAGCTGATCAGACACATCTGGTGGTTCAAAACCTGAAACCAAGGCACCCTGGAGATGTTTAAAGAGCTGTGTTAACACTCTCCTATGGATAATATGCCAAATCCTTGCCCCAGGGTGTGTGTGGCCTCAGGATGAGAGATGGGTTTGAACACAGGTACAGTTTCCTGCACACCGAGGACTCTCTGGCTTTCAGAAGCTCAGATTTGAATTCAGATGTTATTTTCTAATTGCCTGGCTTCTTGTGGGAATTCAGACAATGTATATTCAGGTTAACACTGCTCAGTAGAGGCTGGTAAGCTGGGTTTCCATACCAGCAAAGAATAGCAATGACATTTCTCTTTATGCTCCTTGCATATGTTTTTGCTGTATCAGAATCCACAAGCTTCTTGTGCTGCACATCCTGCCTTGATGCAAATGAATTTTTTCCAGTGGTGACTCAAGGTGCCTGGGAGTATTCCAGAAGTAATCCATGACATGCAAGTCTTCCATGCTTGCACTGCTCAACCTCTTTCAGTCCTCTTCATTGATTAGCCCAGGGGTATGTCATGGGAGGCAGCACTGAAAGCCAAGCTGAATAATCTCCACTGCTTTGTCCTTATTCAATCAGCCGCTCATCTCACCACTGATGACCTTCCCTCTGGTCTCAGGGGCCACTGTAGAAGAAATGCCTCAGTAAAGCAGTAGCTGGCATTTCAGAGCTATCCTTGAGCAAGTGATCCTTCACCACAGCCAAAACAGTCCATCCAGTGGTTTGCAGACCCTAGGCAGGAATGCACCTCACATGTGCAGTAAGGGATGGTTCTCCTCATAGAATCATAGAGTGGTTTGGGTTGGAAAGGACCTTAAGATCATCCAGTTCCAATCTCCTACCATGGGCAGGGGTGCCTGTCCTGGGTTCAGCAGTAGCAGTCATTTTTCTCTTTCTTGGTAGCTGGTGCAGTGCTGTGTTTTGACTTTCGAGCTGGGAACAGAGCTGATAAAAATGATGTTTTGGTTTGGCCAAGGACTTTGTGAGCCTCATGCTCTGCCAGGGAGGAGGGGAAGCCGGGAGGAAGCAGGGACAGGACACCTGACCCAAACTGACCAAAGAGGTATTCCATACCACAGCACGTCATGCCCTGGATGTAACTGGGGAGTGACCCGGAAGGGCGAAGGGGACTGCAGGGTTGGAGGAGGCATCGGTCGGTGCTTGGTCGGGCTGGGGGGGCAAGTTATCGGTCACCTGGTGATGAGGTGTTGTATTCCCTTCCCTTGTTATTTCCTTTATCATTACTATTATTGGTGGTAGCAGTAGTGATTTGTGTTATACCTTAGTTACTAAACTGTTCTTATCTCAACCCGTGGGAGTTGCATTCTTTCTGATTCTCCTCTCCGTCCCTCCAGGAGTAGGGGAGGGCAAGGGCGGGGGGGGGGAGTGAGTGAGTGAAAGCTGTCTGGCTGGGGTTAAACCACGACAGTGCCTCACACTAGACCATGTCACCCAAGGCTCCATCCAACGTGGCCTTAAACACCACCAGGAATGGAGCATCTTGCTTCATGACATCTTGCTTCCAACCACAAGGTGTGACTGTGCTGCTTGTTTGTACAAGCCATGGATAAGGCTGCCTGTGGGGTGAATGGCTTGAAGCCATGTTCACTGCAGCACAGCACTGGTGACATCAGTGTGCTCTGCACCGAATGGCTTCAATAGCAGTGCCCAGCTGTTCCCATTGAAAAACCATCACAGCTGCCTCTGCAGCTCCTTGCTGAGGACTTTTGCTGGGGACCCACAAAAGGGCAGGGAGATTCCTGACTTGCACAGGGGCTTCCCAGGGAAGAGGGCTGTAGGGATTGCTGGGATTCCTGCCCCTTCCCTGCTCTTCAGGATGCATTTTGGGTGATCCGAACGCTCATTTATAATGCAGATTCGGCGCCTGCTCAGATGTGGCTCTGTTTTACTCCATACTTTGTCTTTCTGCCCAGCAGACCCTGCCCCAGTAAGCTGCCCACTGAAGGAAAGGGAATGGGCTGCCTGGTGCTGGATGCTTGAAATGGAAAACTGTTTCTAATTTAAGGAGATTTGTGTATAAAACTGAGGACATTTTCCATTACCTCAATGTGTTGGAATAGTTCTGCGAGCATAATCTCAAACCTAGTAAAAATGTAAACCTAGTAAAAATGTAAACCTAAAGCAGAGATTGGACAGGATTTTTGCTAACACATCTCTGAATTCAGACACTTTAAGCTCAGATGGTTCAGTCTGAGCAGTTTACAGCACATAGGTTCTCCCCAGGCTTATTAGAAGCCTGGCCATAAAGATCAGTATCACAGTTACAGCAACAGCTGTAGATAGGCTTCACTTCCCTTTGCAGGTGACAGTTTGAGTGTGGATTTCCTGAAGTACACGACACTGTTGCTACCCCTCGGCATTCTGAGTGGAAGCCTGGGATATTTATCCATGCAAAGAGCTGGCTTCCCTTCTCTGTGAGAAACCTGAGCTTGGGATTCTCGGCCTGACAGAGATGAGATTTAGGTTAGATTAATAAATTCTTCACTGCCCAGAGAAGCTGTGGCTGCCCCATTCCTGGCAGTGCTCGAGGCAAGGGTGGACAGGGGCTTGGAGCAACCTGCCCTGTTAGCGTAGGAACTGACACATAACCACTGGAATGGTTATATGAGGTGCTTTATTGCAGCGCTGGGAAACCAGGGGCACGCGCCCAAATCTGGCTTCGGTCTCGTCACATCGCGTTCGCAATTTATACGTATTCGATATAGATTGCATAATTCACTAATACATATGCATTAAGGATTGCCACGTCAGTCTATTGTAACATCAGCCTCTTCTGCGCTTGCGCAGCCCCCCTCTGGTGGTCGTCCTGATGAAGTAAGGAGTCTTCCTCGGATGAAGTAAGAAGTCTTCCTCGGCTTGTTCTTTTCACCTTTTTGTCCTCTGGACATATCCCAGCCATTATGTGGACACCAGCATTGTTCTATTTTCCCTTGGCTACCTCTGTTAATTTCTAGGTTCTGCTTGGATAGAATTTCACAATATATCTTTCTAAATTCACCCATACACCCTTCACCATTTATGGTCATATGAGCTCTTGCTACCAAGACTACCATTGTATCACTGGTTACAGGTTAACCACGATACCGGACAGACAGAACTGCAAAATTATAGCTCTTTCTACTCTACAAAATCACACTATTGATTTATAAACCTCTTAAACATAATCGTTCCTACCATTTTATATGATTATTTATCTTAAAAACTTCACTCTTTTCTAACAGTTCCCCCCTTTGAAAATACTTCACTCAATTTAAGTTAAGTATTTTCATTTCCTTAGGTAGCTGTTTCCTGATAAATAGGGGGAGGTGTGGGAGATTTTGGATGTTCTTTAGTTACTGCCCCTATAATTCGATGGGTCCATGCATTGTTCCGGGCTATTTCCTTTCAAATACAAAAATACATCAGATATAACATTAAAAACACGATTATCATTACAACTGCAGTTTGCAAGAAGGAACGGATCCATCCAGTAAGGTGAAGGCCTAAACTATCAAAGACTGCTCCAATCCAATTTTGTTCAATATATTTTCTTTCTCCTTCCGCTTCTTGTTCCACTTTGGTCAGCTGGGAAATATCATATTCTATGTTTGCAGTTACATTAGGAATGTGAACACAACAATGATCTATTCTATCCTTTAAATATCCACTAACACCATGTTCCTTAAGTAACAACAGGTCTAATGCCATTCTGTTCTGCAAAGTCTTTAGTTGTTGCTTGTAATTGCAAATTTAAATCTCTGAATCCTTTCTTTGTCACCCTGGCTAATTTTCTGTTTGGCCAATTAGCCTGTCAATCATTTCTCTATTTCGATATGCAGCTATTTGTGCAAATAAAGATTCAAAAACCCACCCTATTTTAACCCCTGTGGAGGGCTCCTGCCATGTGTCATTATCATCATCATTATTTCTTTTAGTTCGAATTTGCAGGGTTTCTAGCTTGTCTTTGAATGGTGACTTTTTCCAAACTGGACAAAGAGTTGCTAATCCTAGGGTGATTTCTTTGACTGGGCCTCCTATGGATAGGTGAGTAGTCCAGGTTCCATCACTTGCTGCCCAAACAAAATGTCCTATACTACACACTGTAGAATATTTACAATCCTCATTGCTAATAGGGACCTGTATTCCTTTTTCTTCAATTTTTAGTCCCCAGCATGCACATCCTGCCATTAAAGCAGTTTTAATTGGAGGTATTGTAATTTCCTCAGGGTCCGTATCACAATCTAAAACTTTAGTACAATTCCATCAAGGAACGTCTTTAATAACATTCTGACTAACTCTATTTATAGATAGCAAATCATCAGTGTCTATATTCTCTGCTACGTTTTGCTTTCCTGTCCATTTAAGGCACCAAGATGTATTTCCGATATATTGAAATTTCTGCAAAATGCTCATTGACCAGATTGTGTCCCAGTTCTGTTTTAAACCATTTTATTTTTCTTTCTTTGCAAAGTCTGTATTGAGTTTGGTTGTGTACACAATTGCCAATTATTGTTCCTTTACATTCATACATGGTGTGATAGACTAATATTTGAGAGGTTACTCCCCTTCGCCTAGTTGTGGTAATGCATTCATTACAGTCGTCGCTTTTATCAGCTGTGACATTTGTCTATATGGGCCCAAACAGAACCATCGCCAAAAGAGGTCCGGTCAGGATCATAGTGCTCAGCGGTCACAGCCCCAGGGGTTGCAGCCCTTGGCAGACCCTTCCAGCTGCAGCACTGATTCCCTCCGGTCTTGCCCTCTTTGGCAGGTCAGAGGTATATTTCTCGTCAGCTATTATGACAATAATATTTGATCCACAACAGCCCTACTGGAAGGTGTCCCTGCCCGTGGCAGGGGGCTGGAACTGGGTAAGCTTTAAGGTCCCTTCGAACCCAAACCATTCTGTGATTCTCTGCTGCTGCTGCTGTGGGTCTGAGAGAGCACATGAGCACTGGATACCAAAGTAAATTCTGAGCTGCTTAGTTTTGGATTCCCCAGGGCTGAAATCGTATCCCAGCAGCAGCATTTCTTCTTGGTACTATTTCCTGTTTCCTAATAGTTGTTTATTGCTGGCACCTGCTTGCTCCTGTGAGGAATATAGGAATGATTCGTGTCAGCAACTTAGGAGTCCTTGTCATCATTGTACTTTGGGTGGAATCGAAAATCCTTGAAATCATTGTATCATGTGTAGGATGTATAAGAATGATCAGATTATGATAGATGTTCCTGTCAATACAATGATGAAAGAGAAGAAGAAACAAAGGAATAATCATTCCTAATCAAACGCTTTGTTACTTTAAGGGGTCCTTTGTTTAACTACTTGAATGTCTCAAACGCTTTGCTAATTACAGGGCTACTTGGTTTAACTGCTTGAATGCCTTAAGGGGGTTAGGTAATCAAAAGATACATCCTGTTATAGGATGAGGTGAAACTTGCGTATTGAATAGGTAACTATATAAGAAATGGAATTTAGGGGGCTAAGACGGTGGTTAATCTTGTGACAGACATCCCCTGTTAATGTATTGCCAAAGAATTCAGTAACTTTTTAAGAAGTTTTCTTCACCCAAAGATAAGACCCCAGCAACAGGAGGAGAACAATGAAAAGGAAACACGTCGATATTCGGGTGAAGGAGACGACAGGATTGGTTGAAGCTCAAAACCAAGGAGTACAAGAGACTGTACCCCAGAAATCTTGGTGTGCATCTTGGGTGGAGCGGAGACTCCCCGGCAACACCCAGTGCTGCTTGCTTATTGCCTCTCGATATTGATCAATTGTAATAATTAATTAAATCAGATCATGTCCAAGACGGAATTTTTATAACACTCCTTCCTCTCTCTGCTCATACCATCAAAAAATTCTGGACTGTGATTTACCCTTCAGTATTTGTCCTGGTGGACCAAAAGCAAGGGAATAAACTCCCTGTCCTTTCCCATCTTTAGTCCCTATGCAGATTGCAGCAGAACCTTTTCAAAGGGGTAAAATCACAGCGATTCCTACTCGAGCTCAGCCAATGTGATTCAGAAAAGCTCCTGTCTGCCCACATGGACAAACCCTAAAAAGCCACTTCCCTCTGAAACGCAGTCCCTGAGCTCATCCCCCTCCCAGCTCTCCGCTCACCATTGACTCCCCATGAATCTCTGCCAGGCAATTATCTGCTTCGTTTAGTGCCTCCTGACCGGAGCCAAAGTTCAGGAGCGGGCAGAGGATGCCAGGAGATCACTCGGCGGAGGGAACTCGCTGTTCTTTCCAAGCAGGGGCAGCCGTGCTCAGCCGCAAGCCACGGGGAGAGCTGCTGCAGGCGACCGAGCAGCACAGGCTGACCCTGGGAAAGGGCTTGAAGCCGCGCTGGCAGGGAGGTTGGGGCAGGGGCTCCTCTCTGGTAGTACCCTGGGAAACCGGGATCTGCTGCTGCCGGGATGGGGAAGGAGTGTGGATCGAGAGCCCTGGTAGTGCTCCCAATCACCACCCCTGCGCATCACCCCAGCGGCTCCACACAGGGGAAGCGGGGTCCCCTCTGCCTCCATTCCGGATCAAGACAGCAAAGCTCAGCTTCTCCTGGGCTGGGAGGTGCCTGGAGGTGGTTCTGCTTCTGCCAGGGGTGACATGGACGAGGCACGGTGACGTGGTGCTGGTGTGAAATGCCTGTCTCTCCTGAGATGGGCAATTCCTTGTGATACGGACGAGTTCTTTCGTGTGCTGATGATAAATTGTTGAGGTTTCCCCATTCTCTTACCCATGGGTGCAGCGAAGGGGATGAAGCACCCTGCTGTCCGCCTGCCCCAAAGGCACAGCTGCCTCCTGGCATTTCCCTCATTAACGCTCTCAAATGGGGTGAGCAGCTGTCCCGGTCACCAGCACAGGCACGTTTAGAGATGCCAGAGCTGTTTGCTGATACAGGACAGCAGCCTTTCCCGGGATGGATCTGTGCCACCCTCTACCCTTGCTTTATCCCTTGCCCCTGCTCCAGGCACAGGGAAGGTGGAGGAGGTCTGCAGAGAAGCGTCCCGATGGGAGCTGGATTGTAAGCATGGCTCCTCCACCTTGCTGCCTCAAACAGGGACTGTATTCATGTAATTCTTGACATGACAGCCAAGCTTGCTCTTTCTGGAGAAGGTAAAAACACACTGTGTCACCAAGGACTACCTTACTCGCACAAGGGATCTCTCAGCACAAATCTCTGCCCCCAGTGAGAGGGACAGGAGGCATGAAGCACCCAGCACCCCAGGGTCCTGCCTCCAGCTCTGCCACCCACAGCCACACACTGGGATTTACTGGGATGGAGCTATCTGCAGCTAGAGCTCAGGACTCGGTTTTCAGTGTAATTACCCTTTGGACACCTTCCTGGATTTAGCCTCTACAATATCCAATGGCAAAGAGTGGCACTGTTTAATGTTGCGCTGCTTTGTTTCAGATGGGCTGAATGGTGATTTCACTAGTGTCACTGAAATCTTGTCTTGTGAGAATTCATAACAAATTATTTCCCCTTCATCTTCTCTGAAATAATCTGAGACTTTCTGAGCCCTTCTCCTTTGGCTCCCTTACCAAGCTGACATCTTGTGTAACCTTTCATTGTACAAAGCCGCAATCCTGCTTCCCCCCTTTTTTTGTATTCTTAGTTTTACATACCATTTTTTAGGTAAAGATAATAGTTCTATTGATATTTTCTATTTTATTCTCTATTCTTTTCCTCCATGCACTGGCACAGTTGCTTAACTAAAACCAGTATTGATTTCTAAATATGCTGAAAAGTTTCTTTATTGAGCAGCTGGGTAATATTCTGTCTTCTCTATGTTCTTCTATAATCACACCCCTCTGGTCCATCATTTTTTAATTATCTGGAAAAAACTTCTACTAAATTCACAGCATGTCCTCTGCAGAAGATGATGTACACATGGGAAATTATGAGCTTTCTAATTTAATCTGTGTAGCCTAGCAACCTTTACACCATCAATAAATGAGAACTGTTTTTTTCTGAGCAAAACACTACCCAGCTATTTCTTTATCCTGGCTCCATTCTACTGATGGCAATATTGACAACTCTCAGCCCATAGCATTTACATGGTCTTCTTACTTTATGTCCCTTCTATTTGTACTCCAGCTCACCTGCTAAACCTTCGCTGAGAATAATGGTAAGAGCTTGAAGTGAGATGTCTAGGGAAGCTGCTCAGCTTGATTTTTATGCTTAGTTTTACTTGCTAAAGGAGCTGCTTATCCTATTAGTCATATGGCTGTCCTGGAGTCACTACAGTGCGATTGCTAGGAAACTTGAAAACTGCTAAATGTTTGCTCACAAGTGTTTTCTGAAGATCTTTGGCAGCCGTTTGTCACTTCTGAGTGTTGCCACAATTCAACTTTGAAGGGGAGGATCTTGCCAAAATCACTGGTTTCCTGAGATGTTTATGTCTGGGAGGGCTAACTGCAGTGCCAACCTCGCCTGGGTGACCATGGTGATGAAAATGGGAAGTCCAACTTCATTTTGTGAAAATGGTTTCAACCGGACGCCAAGAATAACTGAACATCAAGAATAACTTTTTTCCAAGAGCTTCTTTGCCCTAAGTGTTGCTTAAGTGACTTCTTTTCCTAAATAAATATATGAGGAGGTTTCCATTTATCCATGCAGAGAACATGGAGCAGTATCTTTAATTTTTCTAACTTGTTTCAGTGACCAGAGTATTCATTTCCAAAAGAGTGTTCCCTAAGACATCATCCAGAGATCAAATACTGCTTCTAAGGTTTGGTCATGATGTTCCTTCTGTTCCAGTAGCTCTTTCCTAATCGGTTTCAATATGAAGTGAGAGATGGATGAGAAACTTGTTATTCCATCTATGTCATAAGTAAAATACAATCTCATTTCACTAAGGGCAGTTCTCCTCAGCAGTCTGGGAGCCTGAACTGCTGATACAGTGGGTACTTGCTGCCTTCTATATTTTACCTTCTTTAGTGGGTGTTTTCCTGTAAAAAATATACTTGTCAAAAATCCAACAAGAATTTGACCTTTCCCAAAGTACTGGCCTATTTTAAAGAGCATTTTAAACTCTTTGCTTTTCACTGTGAGCAGAAGTTGAACCCTGTGATAGGAATAACTGGGCAGGCAACTGTGTTCTTTAAAATGAGATACCATCAATCCTTATTCTTGTATACAGCTTCAGTCTGAAAAGACATTAGTAAAGAGTGCACAGCTTCCCTTTGCTTGAGCTGCAGGAAACAGCTGATGGAGCAGATCTTTCATAGGATCACAGAATCCCAAATTGGTTTGGGTGGAAGGGGAGGGACACCTTCCACTAGAGCAGCTCGCTCCAAGCCCTGTCCAACCTGGCCTTGAACACTGCCAGGGATGGGGCAGCTGCTGTGTGTACCTGGCACCAGCTCCTATTTCTTCATCACTGAAAGTGTTCAGGAGGATCCTTTACATTTTATTTAACTTCCTCTTTCCTAAGCTCATTGTCTCTATTTTTCCGCAGTGGGAATAGGCTCTTCCGAGTTAAATCAACCTCCCTAGAGCTTTCCTTCTAAGCACAAGCGCTGTCATGGTGCAACCTTCAGACTTCCTAACTCCCAAGAAATACTCCCATATAACCTTTTGGTTATTCCTCACATATTCAAACCCTCTGGTTTAGCTGCACTTTCGCTACTGCAATAACATTTTCCATCCTTTTGTCCTTTTTCCCCTTCACTTTCCACCCTATTGAGTTTCTCATTTGCCACGGATTTTTTTTCCAGTAGCTAATTATTGGCTTTCTCTCTCTCTCTCTCTCTCTCTCTCTCTTTCTCTCTCTAGACTCTTCTGTGTACCTGAGACTCGAGTTTGATCCCAAGCAACTGCAATACATTTTCCGTTTTTTTGTTTAAAACCTCTCTGTAGGTAAAAACAACTTTGCAAACTGAAAGAAGATTTAAATCAGCATTCTTTCTGGAACAGATTTCTCTGATCACTGCTTTCATTTCCACAGCATTTGCTCGGCAGGAAAGTCTTGAGAAAATAGCAGCTCATTGCTTTGGAGATAAACTCTTATGTGCTTTATAACTTAATATCCCTGCCACTAAGTGGAAAATTCCCCTCTCAGTCTCTGTGCCTGTTACGTAGCCTCAGAAGCAGCAATAACACCCTGTCAGCTCCTAGGACAGCTCAGATTAAACAACTTTGCAATTAAAGTGTTTACAGCCTTTTCCCTCCTTCCTCATTTCAGGCCATTTCATCAATCAACTGTTTTCTCATGGACTGTTTTTTCTGTAGCTCTCTGGCACTGTCACACTACTAAGGCTCAGCTTTCTCCTTGGCTTGCTCAAACACCATCCCTCACCATCAGCATCCCAAACTGCTTCCCTACTACTGCACCCAGGTAGGTCAACTCATCCTTCTGTACCACTTCCAGCCCCTTCTTGTCTTTGCTGTTATGGTTTCATTTCAGCCCAAAGCCAACCAACATTTCAAGCTTGAAACACCCTTCTCAATGGGATAGCAAATCTTTCATAACCCTGTGCCCAGCTTTAAAGGGGTTGATGGGTTTAAAGTGTAAGTGGAGAGAGTTTACCTTCTAATATAAAGCTAAACAGCAAAATAAACAGATAAAACAGACAACTAGAAAAGTTGCTTTTGAGCCAAGCCCCATTTTGGTTCTGCATCCTCAAATCTAGTTAACTGCATATGGGTGTTTTCAGACAAGGAGAAATTAGACAGCTGTTGAGGGAAAAAGCTAAGCACGGCTTGAATGGGCTGTCAAATGTACAAAGGAAACCAATAGGAAACACCATGCTTCTAGCTTTGATCAGGCTGCGGTACTTGCAGGGCTGTTTGTAACGGACAGCCGTGTTCCTTCACATGGAAAATAACTCAGCAGGAAACTGCTGCCAAATGGAAACCGCTGAGTGATGGGGGCAGAATCACTTCCAATCTGCTCTGGGATGCGCTCTGCTGTCAGAAAAAGCTACATTCCCACTTGCCTTTATCATAAAGAGTTCAAATACTCAGAGGCAGGGATGAGATTGAGGGAGACAGGCCATAATTACATTCTTCTTCTCATATGATTAAACAGGATCAAAGGAACAACAGCAATGCATATCCCCTGCACAGAGATCCTCCCGCAAATCTTCCTTTCCCAGGGCAGCCTGAATGTAAGCATAAGGTGAAACATGGCAGATGAATCCAACAGGATGGACCACATTGGCACCACGCTGGTCTCTGTGTCCCAAGTCCCTTTTGCAGACATTTATGGAAAGCACCTGCTGACAGACTCGACCGAAGATGGGTTGTAAAGGCTGTTGATGAAGAAGAAATGTGTTTGCATCAGGGGAGGAGAAGGAAGAATGAGGAGTCCATAGAAAAGTGAAGTGGTGGAAACGATGAGCTAGGAAACAGCAGCGTTTATTCTGGACAAGAGAGAAACAAGATTGCAGCCACAGGAGCCAAGAAAACAGCTGGTTGTGGTTAAACCGCAGAATAATGTAGGGACTGGATGTGATTCAGCTCAGAGGGAATAAAGAAAGGTTGGATCTTTCCTAGATGTGAAAGGAAAATGTGGCTCCCAAGGCTACTGCTGCAATTAGCACAGTCATTCAGAAAACCCAGTGAGAGGTCAGGGAAAGCAGCATCCTTTCAAGGCTAAATGATGCAAAACTGCATACTCTGAGAAACATTTCTCACAGTTCAGGCATCCGTTGCAAGCACAATTAACCATACCTTTGCTGTGCGAAGAAAGACAGCTAATGTCCTGCAGAAAATGTGCCAAGAATGTCTCAGAGAGAGTAAGGCAAATCAGAAACACAAGGATAAATACAATTCTATGAAATCAAGTAGTAGTGCTGTATCTGTAAGTACAGGCAATGTTTACTTAAAACCAGATATGTTAACATCGAGACACAGCGCTGCAGCATATGGTAATGTCTCCAGAGGCAAAAAAGTAACACTAGATTCCTGAAGCAGACTGTCTGTGCTCTTCTGCAAGATTCAGTGTACGCTTAAAAAGAAAAGCAAAGCACTGCTAGCACACAGAAACAGAGGGTTGCGTTCAAGAGATGCTGTTTATTCAAGGGCTTCTTAATCCAACAGTGTAAAGGGAGAAAGGATTCCTACAATGACAAATGACAAGGACATTACCTATTGTCTTGCATAAATTCTTCTGTCCTTTACCATCTGCCTGCTTCTCATAGCTCTTCAAGTGCTGTGGATAACTGACATCCATGCATTAAAACTTTAACACCCTCATTTTGCTAGCAGCTACACAGATGGCGCTACGTAATGTCCCCAGAACATGTTTGGTGCAGATCTCCATAAACTCAGTTATGATTAAAGGGTCTATGGGCTCCTGAGAACTTGTCAGTGTTTTTCCACAGGTGGGGTCTGATTGTTGGACTGCCTGAAGGCACATCAAGCAGGAGACTCTGTATGAACACAGGCATGCTGTAAATTGATCTTTAATCTACTGTGTACATGATGCTGTGTACTGGACTACTCTAAAATCAACATACAAGATTGCCTCCATTCATAGATGCATCGTACAGCAAGAGACTATTATTTTTGATGTTGCAGTATGTTTGCAGGTCCTGATTATACAAAGCAAGAACAGTGGCCTCAACACTTGCTCCCTTAGCTAAGCCCCTCCTGCTGATTCAGTTTTTCCTGCCACCTTATTTTAACTCACCAAATGGTAAAGCTCCTTTTGGCAGTAACCTCATCTCACTGCCTGTGAAGAACCACTCTCTGGTGACTCTCTTCTAGTCCAGAGCAGGCTATGAGTGTATGGTTCTACACCCATCAGGTCATCTACCTCTGCACACTCCTGTCACCAGGGCCAGGGCTGTCCTGTTTTATAGGGAGCAGCTGCTTTGACAGAGTTTGATCTACCACAGATGTCACCAAGCCAATGAGGTCCCTGGGGAAGTGCAATGTTGTTGCCATAGCAACACAATGCTCTTGGATGCAGCCTCCCATTGACACCACAGAGGGAGAATTTTCAGTGCTGGAAGCACTGAATCCTATTGGGGATGAAAAGTCTGAAGTACTGCAGCAAAGACAGATACAAATATACAGTCATAACCCTCTGTCGTGGTTTAAGCTCAGCCACGCAGCCTCTCTCTCGCTCCCCCCTTTCCTCCCCCAGCTCCCAGAGGGATGGGGAGGAGAACTGAAAGAACGTAACTCCCACAGGTTGAGATAAGAACAGTCCAGTAACTAAGGTATAACACAAATCACTGCTGCTGCCACCAATAATAATAATGATAAGGGAAATAACAAGGGAAGAGAATAGAACTGCTCACCACCTGCTGACCGATACCCAGCCTGACCAAGCAGTGATCTAGCCCTTCCTGGTAACTGCCCCCAGTTTATATAGTGGGCATGACGTGCTGTAGTATGGAATACCCCTTTGGCTAGTTTGGGTCAGGTGTCCTGTCTCTGCTTCCTCCTGGCTTTCCCTCCTCCCTGGCAGAGCATGAGACACAGGAAGCCCTTGGTCAGCGTAAACATTACTGAGCAGCAACTAAAACCATCGGTGTTATCAGCGCTGTTCCCAGGCCGAAAGTCAAAACCACAGCACTGCACCAGCTACTAAGAAGGAGAAAAATGACTGCTACTGCTGAACCCAGGACACCCTCATTATAAAGCCATGCATATTAAACTGCTGCAGCAGTTTTGCCAGTGCTCACACTAATGCACTGCTCTGAATGAAATTACTTAAGTCACATACCGTTATTGCTCATGATCATGTTTTGCTTTATAGCTAAATTATGAATAACCCAAGCAGGATACATTTTAGTAATGCTTTCACTCCCATTCTGGATGCATTGATTCAGCAGGTTCTTTCTGTACAGACTCTCTGACAGTTGGGCTAATATAACACGTTTTTAAATAACAGAACACTGAAAAGAGAAGGAGGGAAAATATTTATCTGTCCATAGAAACTGATGACAGCTTCTTTTCCAGAAACTGGGGGAAATATAATATCGCCCTCCTCTGCCCTTCACAGAATAAGCTTAAGGCTGTTCTAGCTCTTTTTCAGCAGAAGTTTCCTATTCTTCAAGGCAAAGATCTATTATTTGCACATTAGTAGCTTCCACCTGCCAGCAAGGACATGACCTCACTATGTCATGTATCACCAAATTAAGAGAGAGCTCTTCTAGAGCTTATGAGATATTGAGGAAAGGCTGGAAAGGGCTGGATCATAAAACACTGCCAAGAAACATCCATGAACCCCTTAGAGTCACAGTCAGTCATGGATAGGCACCATGCCCAGTGTTCAGTGGACCTGTCCTCTTCTGAAGCTGCAATACTTAGGGAAATATTAAGGCAGCAAATTTTGTTAAGCTTTCCTAACATAATTCAGTTTGAATAACGGCCTTTCAAAACCAGGTAACAACAGAAACAGTCAAAATCGGAACCTACAGGTAGCTTCCAGTAGGGAAGGACTTTACCACATGAGCCTAGGACCAAGCATGGGGGGGGCTTCTCTTTGCACTACCCAACTTCAGGCTGACTGAGGAGCTGGAGGAAGTACTGGGAAGGTGGAGTTGCTTATGGAGCAAACTGTACAGTATCAACATGGTTAATTCCTAACTGCCATGGTTTGAGATTTTGCAAAAGCAGAACAGCAAATCCTTGGGAAAACTTGGAACTTCTACAGTATAAATATATATGAAAATAACGCACGCTGTCATTGTAAAAATAAAACCACTTATTTAATAAAGAGCTTTTAGTGATATAATGGAGTGTAATAAAAAGGTTTCTATCATTGAAAAGACTCTTGTTTAATTAAAGAAAACTGGAAAATGCCTGACTACAAAGTACAATCTTCATAAAATCTGTACTGAGTATTTATTCATTCGCAACTGCTTGTATGCCTTGAGAAAAGGGATAGAGATTGAAAGCATTTTGCAGCTATTTACAGGATTACTTGAAAAATAATAGTATTTCTGAACTGCAAAGCATTGGAAGGGTTTCTGGAGTCATTCAGAACTCAGACATCTACAGATGTCACTGACACCACAAAATGTTAGGTTATGTGCAAGGAGATTTCCGTGTTTTCACCATCAGTCTCACTCACTGGATGACCAGGTATTATCAGTAAAGGCTCTTAACTACACAAGTTTAAAATGTTTAGGGACAAATATTGCCAGCATGGCTGTGAGGAATCTAAAGATCTTTCTGCACAGACACTGCATGTTGGAGGAGAGACACTTGAAACCAGCTGCAACAAAAGCTTCTGCATTCTCTAGAACCAGATTCTTGTTTTCCTCTTTTTCTGATATAACTCTTCTGGCCTAATAGCATTGGGAATTGAAGTAAAAAAAAAACAAACCTCAGGAGAGGCACTGTATACGAACACCCATCCAACAAGTTTCTGATACAGGCATGATCTAAGTGATACTTGAAGACAGCATTTTTCAGCCCTACAGATCAATCAGTTCTTCACTGAGCCTGACAACAAGGGATCTAAACAAGGTGAGGTGGCTTTATAACCCTCAGCCTTGGATGAAGACATCCATGCTGCAGTCAAACATCTAATACTTTTATAAAGTTTAAGAACTTAAACTGAGTTGGAAAGAAAAATCTCAAAGTAAGACTTGAACAAAACCAAAACAATCCACGGACATGGACCAAAAGCTGTCAAGTGTGGGAATGACAGCCTCAGTAATATTGATAATCTGGGAGAGAAGAGTTGGGAAAAATTGCTTGCTCCGCTATGAATTTCCTTTGCCTAAACAAAGGGGCTTCAGGTCCCCAGCTCTAAAGCAAATGGCACCATCAAATCCTTAAAAGAGAGGAAGGAAACAATGAGCATTAAAACTTCAAAGCAGTGCTTCTGTTCCTCCTGTGTAATTCTGGAATTACACGGTGTTTCTGTAATACTTAACACCTGACTTTTGCTAATGTACAAGATGTTTTCGGGCTTCAGCCCTTGGTTCTTCAGGCTCTGGTTTGCACACAATATTCTTTACAAAATCTGCAACCACAGGAATAAAACCAGGATATGAATCATTTACGTTTATTAATTACTTACCAATACTACCCTAAAAAGTAGACACATCTTACCCTTCTATCTAGTCATTCCCTTCAGAAGCTGCTTCCACCCACTCTTTATACTACCAGTAATTTCTTCTCATCTGAAGACAGCCTCAGAAGATCTTCCAAATACATTTAAAAGGTGTATGAACAAAATCTGGCCTTTCTTGCTGGCATTTGCACACTTCACACACTTTCAAGACAAGAAAACAATACAGAATCTCTGCCTGCTAATAAGAAAATGTTATTCTGATGATGTCTGCAGCTACTTCTGCTTAAGACAAGTTCATCATCAGTGAAAGAACTTTTCTTTGTCCTTATGAACCAACAACCAGAAAAGTCTCTAGGCCACAGTTCAAAGGAGCTTTTCAGATGCCTTTCATTAGTTGTCAACACTTGCTTTTAATCATGTTCCCTTGTTATGTATGACTGCGTTAAGATAAAAATATACATAGCAGAAAGTAATACTCAGATAATGTTACACCTCTTACCAACAGGAGCATTAATATCTATCTAGCTGGTAGATTTACTTGAAAGAAAAATCTTAGGAGACACTATTATTTGTAAATCCCTAAGAGGCTCAGAACTTCTTTCTAATGTCTAAAACAGTTACAGGAGTTTAAGAAGCTTCAAGAACTGCAGTCACCCAGGTTTCCAGAATATAAAAAGCTGATATTCTCTGCCTCACAATGAGGTTTATGTCAACAGAAAGTTTTCTAAGTTCATTAAGATGCTTCCTTAAGAAAGAATCACAAAGTACAGAATAAGGATGGTGTAAGTCAAAATGATTAATCTGGTCAAGGGTGAGGGGCAGCTGGTGGGGAGAAGGCAGGGCTCTCTGGCTGAGCTGTCTGTTGCTGTCCTTCATCAGCTCTAACTTGGGCCTTTTTCTCTTGTTTTCTCTTTTTCCCACTCAGTTAAATCCAGGTGGGTTTGTTGAGCAGAGCAACACTTCCCCAACTCCTCCTACTCTACCACCCTGCTGCCTTGGGCCTGGGCAAGCAGGCATTGCTGGCTGTTCTCAGAGGCAGTCATGTACGTGGTCAGAGGAAAAAGAAGAGAGGCTTCTTCTTGAGAAGAAAAGAGCTCTTGAAAACACTTGGGTCCAGTAAGAGAAGTTAATAAGAGATTTGTTGTTCTGTAAAGATTGGCTGTGCAGTCCCCACAGAGACTGCCAATCCAGGAGAAGCCCCCTGCAATAAGCTGACTCGAGTATTTTCACAGGGGACAAATGTACGTTGAAGAGAGAAAAAAACTCTTCAGTGGGTCTGTGAGCTGCGATCTCTGCTGAGAGCGCGGCCGTGGGTGCCCACCCAGTGTGGGCAGTGGCTCTGAACACAGCATCATGGCACCAGGGTGTGCGAGGCCTCAGCTCTAGCACGCAGCTAGTGCCACAGTAGCACGTCCTGCCCCTGGCAGCCCTCAGGTTGGTTTCTGCCTTGGTCACAGTTTTCCTTGGCTGTTTGAGTGGGCTGCTCCCGAGTTGGAGCATTTAGAAATGTAGAGCTGGGGATGGAGAGATTGCAGCTATTTTCATGTGAGATGATGTGTTCCCTGAGTTCAGCCTCATCCCTTTCTAAGCCACAGAGAGTGTTGTACTCCATAGTTTCTGTCCCCTTCAGCGTCACTTTCTCTGCATATTTCAGTGGGGTACTTGTTTTGAGAAGGAGAGTTCCCTGAGGTACGTGAATGACGCCAGTAGAGCGTCCAGAGAGTTGGTGATATGGTATGTTTTTATTTAATATCCCACTGTATTAGAATCATGTCTATTTTCACAAAAATACATTTTCCTTAAAAAAACAAAAGATGCAGTGATGCTTATTCGGGGGGGAGCGGGGGGATGACAAAGAGGGGAAAATAATAGCAGTCACCTGCACCTTGAGGATGCTCCACAGCACTTCATTTTATGTGCTCCTGCGGGGAGCTGCCTTTTCTGGGAGTCCCAGAAGTTGGCTCTTGTTTCCCCAGTGAGGCCAAAGCCCCTGTGAGTGTGCCCGTGCCAGGCGGCTGGGGGGTCCCTGCTGCTGTGGAGCCATCCCCAGCACCTATGGGCAGCTGGCAGCATGCTGCAGGCAGCATCGGAGACCGGGAGGAGCCTGGCTGGGAAGGGAGAGGGGCTGCGGCCCCCTCAGGAGCAGCACGGGACAAATCCTTATGCAAGAGCCAATGCAGATATACATCAAAATAGATCTAACCAAGGCTCAGGGCATATCGAATGCCTAGTGTGGTCAGACAGAATTTCCAAAGGCAGGTCAGTTAGTAGCAGGAAAACAAGCCTTCCCACTGGAATGAAGAGGTAGAAGACAGGCAGCACCGTGGTCCTTTCTCCTTCCTCAGACAGGTCTGCAATGATGGTAGGTGCTATTGGGGAACAACTGGCCCTGTCATTGCCAGCTAGTCCTCGTGAAAGACAGACTATCCAGTAATACTGCAGGGAAAAGACACATCACAGTCCAAAAGCGCCCATGCAAGAAAGAACGTTTGCTGTTAGAGAGATGCAGTTGACTGTATCAAATGTACCAGAGGAAACAAGAATTAACTGCCTTTTGCATATCAGCATTCCTTCCACTCACACCTGCTTCCCACAGCACTGGGACAGCATCCCAACCCAGGGGGAATGACAGGATATGGTCAAACAGAACACAAGGTTACTGAACAAGCTGCAGCACTGTAAGGTCATGGTCAACAAATGCTCAGGACAAAACTAAGATCCCATCAAGCGCAACAGTAATGGGTAGCTTCTCCATTGCCTAGGCTGGACTCCAGCATCCCCTTAAGCTTTCCTGCGTAAAGTCCTTTTAGTCCAGGCCCGGGGGGGCAAGTGCTCATTGATTGCTTTTCCAAATGTGATTAGAATAGAATCATAGAATAGTTAGGGCTGCAAAGGACCTTAGTATCATCCAGTTCCAAACCCCCTCACATGGGCAGGGACACCTCACACTAAACCATGTCACCCAAAGGACATCAAGATTAGATTAAGATTAGATAAAGACTACTGACTCCTGCAAGACAAACGCAGATTATTTTCATAAGGCTCTAAAAAAGCAACTTACCAATTCACTGATGAATGAACTGCTTCATGTGACACCAGACCAGGAGAAAATACCAGCTCCAAGGATGTTTTTCCTATTGCACCGTTCAGCAAGGTACCCAAAGACGGGGGCAGCCAGCATGCAACACAGGATGAAGACTGGAAATCCAAGAAGGATCAAAGACAACATGGGTCAAATTATTTTCCTTCTCTGTACTCCTCATGCTTCAAAGAAACTCAAGTTATTTTGGGGGCAGAGGTTAAAAGCTGAGTTTGTAGGAGTAGCAGGTAGATCAATGTTTAGAAAAAGATGAATGTAGATTACAATATAGATATACAAAAATAAAACATGTGGGAATTGATCAAGTTCTGTATTTCTTGACAAATTTCTTCATCTTTAATTATTCACATAGTGTGGGATTCCTGAAGCACACAACTCCAGTATACCCTGAACCAACAACATTCAGGTTTGCGTCATAGCCAGCCTGCCCACGGCTGGAAGTGAGCAACACCACATACAAGCAGGAACCAGAAGAAAAAAGGAACTAGCCTGTGCTTCAGGAACAGGCTGCACAGATGCAAGGCAAAGCAAACTATGCAAACTGAAGAGATTTTCTTACCTGTTTGCAGCACACCCATATCCCCATCACTGAGCTTGAAGTATTTCTGTATGTCTAACAGGATCCCTGCAACACAAACACTCGATGATCCTGCTCATTCCTTCTAATTCCCTTCATTTGCCAACTCAAAGATTTATTTCAAGAACAGGCCTTGCAAGAGCTGCTGCACATAGATGTAAACCATGACTCTACCACAAGTACAGATACACAGGGAATTGAAAATCCTTACCACTAGAGATAAAAGTCATGATCTTCCACCATGGAGGTCACACAGGAGTCAGTTTAGCCACTGTTTCAATTACAACTGTTCTGTTTCTTTTGTACCATGAGTACAGAAGCACAGAAACAACTTCCAGTTCAAAGCTTAATTGACACAAGTGTAACAAAAGAGTAGCAAACTTTTGCAGCCAGCTATCCTCATACAGGTAAGCCGAAAACATTATTATTGACCTGAGAATGTTGAGATGAATTGAAACTCCTTCTGTTAAGAATAACTGTTAACAGTTTCAGTATATACAGTATTTAAATTAGGTCACATTGGATTTGCCAGGATGCAAATGTCTACAGCCTTCATAAGCCAAGGGTGGCTGAAGCAGCCCATAGCCAGGGAAATACTACTGGAATTCACACTGTGGTCCCAGTTGGGTAATGCTGTTTCTATTTCCACGACAGTTTTGCAGAGATCGGATGAGATATAGGTAACTGGATTTACACGATAACATTTAGTGGTGACAATGACAGAGAAACATCACTAAAAGCAATCATTTCTGTTGGTGATAAAAGGCTGACACAAATTCCATCTTGATTTCTAACCATTCAATAGCTGTGGAAAAAGGTTGGAAGAGTTGTCCAAAGCCAGAAGTCTCTCAGACTTTGCTCATTACACCTAATAGGGGCATCTCAGGGGACAGCCCAGCACTGGCAGCCGTTGTAATCTAGGTTGCCCTTGCTGGAGACAAATGTGTCGTATTGAAACGTGCAGCCCTCGTGTTCCTTGATTAGGTATCCCAGAGGATGATGCTCACGCAGCTCCCGTGCGTGCAGGTGAAAATGATGTGACACATCGGCAATCGCGGCTGCCTCCCCATTGGCCGGGTTCGTCCAGCGCTGCAACCTGTTTGGTCGGGGCCGCTCCGCGGTGTGTTCTCATTGGCTGAATCCGCCTCGCCTTGCTTCCCTTGTCACCGCCTCTACACAATTCTCTGTATCCCCGTCGCTGCATCTCTGTCCGGAGGGAAACGGCGCGCTTCGGTGGGAGGCGGCTGGAGGCGGCTGGAGGCGGCTGGAGGCGGCTGGAGGCGGCTGGAGGCGGCTGGAGGCGGCTGGAAGCGGCTGGAAGCGGCGTGCCCTGGGCTGAGGCGGGAGCTCTCCGCCGGTGAGGTAGCGGGTGTTGCGGCACGGCCGGAGCGGCGGGAGGCGGATGTACATGCGGGCCCGGGCGCTGCCCGGGAGGGAGCGGGGCCGTATGCGTGTGGGAATGGCCCAGCCGGGGTTGGCCGTGTACGAGCTAGGGAGTGTGTGGAGGGTAACACGAGTAAACGGTTAGAGGTCTGGCTTAAAGCCGGCTGTTTTGATACGGGTATAAAAGCGGGACCCTCCTGTGGCCATGAGAGAAGCCTCACTTGTGGGTGGATGCACGGGGTCAGGAATTTTTCAAGTTACCTGAGACTCCTGGCGTTGGCTGCAACAGCGCTTCCCAGCTGGAAGTGTGGGCTTGGATGATGATTCGGTGGTGACTTTATTTCTTCTTAATCTCTGTTCTTTCTATGCAGTAACGATCTGATGCATTCAGTGTATGTGCTTGTTCTCATAGATGTCCTTTGTTGTGGTTTTTTTGTTTGTTTGGTGTGTTTTTTTAAGGACAAAGGCACTTCGTTGTGCCTTGGTAGTAATGTGAAATAGAAGTCAGGACCTGTCCATTTTTTTTATGGGTAAGGTGCAGGAAAAACTCAAGAATGAAGTGCCTCTGACAGCCCCCCCCCCCAAACCAACAGCAAGTATGCAGATCAATATAGCACTAGATTGGCAGAGTTCACCCCCCAGGGGAGGTGGAGGAGGACAATCTGTGCTCTCTATACTGTCCCCAAACTCCATGCTCTTTAAAAAGAGGCAGGAGACAACTGAGAGTGTAAAGCTTCTCTTCCATTCTCCAGAGCTGTCAAGCCCAAGGGTGTTGCAGGCTGAGCCATTTCTGACTGCTTTTATTTCATCTTTCTGCCAAATCCTTGCTGACACAGAGACTTGTTAGAGTAGGCAGACTTGTCTGGTTCAACCAGCAAAATCACGCAGGGAGGACGCAGTTAACTCCATAGCATGCGGTGGAACCAGAAGTGCAAGTCCTCTTTAACGTAAACATGGACCACTGAAACCAGGGGAATAGCCATGCCCTTGTTGGCCCCAGTTACAGTATGTTGTAAATATTCCTGAACTTAGGATGCAGAAAACCTTGCACTAATACTGCTCTAAAACAGGAGAAATGTGGCATTATTTCAGTTTAGAGTGGACACAGCTTCTATTTCAAGCTGTAAATGTCTAACTAAAAATGAAATTAAGAAGTTAGAAAACTATTAAATAGTTAATATGACAGCTCAATGGCTTTTATTTGTGTGGAAAATGTCTTGCAATGTAATCTCGAGTGGGTTGAGTTTCTGGCAATTACACAGATTTGCTTTTGAAATATTTGAGTAGTGAAAATTTTGAGGGACTTATGGAATTAAGATCACTTTCCAGATCAAAGCTGAGATGCATATCTCTTGGGTTGTGAAAGAAGCCTTTGTTACATTGGAGTGCTGGTTATTTGGTGGTTTTGCCTACACGATGATCAGTTTAGTGGCACTGATCTGAAGTATTAAGGAGATGCTAGTCTGTCTGTTAGCTTCCTTGGAGAGATCTGTATGCAGTAATATTCTGTACTATCCTCTATAGTTAAAACACCAAGGTCCTGGCCATGCCAAACTTGACTTCACTATCGCTTAAAATGCTGTAACCACCCTGTTTTTTTAAAGGACTCGTATTTTTAGATAACAATCTTTGTTGCTTTGATGCTTTTTGGGATGCTTCGATACAGCATGTGTGTACCACTCACCTTCACACTCTTGCAGTGTAGGGCCCCATTTCAGCAGATTAGATAATTCTGTTTCTTGTGAGTATGTGTTGACAGAATCATCAAAGCTCCTTGTTCATTATAGATAGTATCAGGCTAAACCACATGCTTTGCTATAGTGTAGAGTCAGAGCAATACCAGCAGCCTGAATTTCTGTTGCACTGCAAATAACGTAATGGAGGTGACTTGTGGCAAATTTTACTAGCTGCACTTAATAGCTTTTTGAATGTTCCTCTTGCAGAAACAAGCTGAACTGTGCCTCTTCAAAGAGTATTTATGACAGCAGTCATAAGAGGAAAAATTCAGGGATGCTGGCAGTTTTGGGAAGTGAGGTTTAGCTGATCCTCAGAATAGTGGGCCTTGATGACTCAGCCAGTTGTTTTAACAGGATGAAGCAGTATCAGCCTTCTTTATAAGCTTACTCTGTGATGGGGCAGCTACAGTCACAGCCAGTTGGCTCTGGCTAGGTCAGTTTACTAATATTTCAGGGAAGGAGCCAAGCTTGTCATAAATTAGTGATTCTTTCCTTCTCTGCTCCTCCAAACAAGGCAGTGTAAGTTACACCAAAGTATGGACATAGCTGACAGTAAAGTGATGTTTTTGTTCTGTTAGAGAATAGTGGAATGGGAGAATGCTGCTAGAGGTCCTGTGAGATAAAGAGCAAAATTAATACTGACTGAGAAAATACTTTCATTAGAGGAATTCCTGCTTCATTAGCATCTTTACTTGAGATGAAAATGTTAAATCAAACAAATCCCATTGAAATGTCTTGCCTTGTGTGATTGGTAGTGATTCCAACTTCAGTATGAAGAATTATCTGCTCCAGAACTATAAACTGTAAAGATCTGTTGATTTGTTATAAACTACTTTGGTTTGAGAAACTAATCTTGGCTAAATGGAGTGAATAGTCTTCAAATAAAACCACACATTGTGATTATAACTGATTCTGCCTTGACTCTTCTGTAGCTCTTTCTTGCATTTAAACAAAAATCACAGACTTGGAATAGTCTGTGCATATTCAACTAAGGCAGGATTGCTCAGTCCCTTTTGTGGTTGGTACAAGTTGTTAGGTTTTGGTTTTGATGGTAGGTTTGGGGTTTTTTAGTTCCCTCAAAGGCCTAATTCTAAACAGTTTGAAAATAAGTGAACTTTGTAGGTAAAACTTTCTTCCCTCAGATAAGCATTCTGCTAAACTTCATTCCACTAATGTGTTTAATGGAACCTCTATTTGGATCTGAAGTACAGCATTTTGTTTCCAGTGTAGAGACTGGGTTCTGATGAAGCAGAACTGAACTGAAAGGTGGCTGCTGTTCCGAAAGTATGAACTAACTAAATACTAGAACTAACTTGGATGCCTGGAGAAAGAAGAGTAGGTGGCTTCGGTGAGGAAGAGGGCAGGAAGCTCTTGACACTCACACTGTCTGCTTTTTGTCCCAGCATATTGAAGCAGAATCTGGGTAACACTTCATGTGAAGGTCTTTCTTACTGCCATGTTGCATCTGCTCTGTGCTTCAGTTTTCAGTGTGGATATCTGTCAGTGGACTGGTTTGGCCAGGATCACTCTATGGGATCTTGTAGGTCTGAGCTTTAGACCACCCTGGAAATGTGAATGTTCATATTTGCTTCTCCTGTCTACTCCCAGGTCCAAGGCATATCAGGTAGAACAGAGATCAGATATCCAGTCCTTGTAAGAACACTGAGTATAGAAAACTAATCAAATAGGATTCCATAAAAATAACTGCTCTCCTGGGCAGGGATGTTAGCAGCGCATGTACAGGTTTAGAGTAATAGTAAAGACTTACTGACAGAAACCCTTTGTAAAGGCTTACAAGTACAGATTTTCTGTATGTGACATGTTAGTTAAGGAAACCTATTTCTGTGCAGTTATTACAACACGTAGTAGATCAAGCTGGCTGGTTGTTTTTTAGGTGGCTTGCAGTTGGTGCTGATCTAAAAGGTGATGCTGTCAGGAGTTGCTTAGAGAAATGTCTTAAAACAACTCTGAATAACAATGCAGCTCAAATTAGGATATGCTTAGAGAAATGTCTTAAAACAACTCTGAATAACAATGCAGCTCAAATTAGGATATGCAAACCTGTTATTCATACTACAAACGAGAAAAAACAAGCTGGAAGAGTGTCCTCAGCTTGCACAAGGACTTAGATATACAATGAGGAAAGCTTCTGCTGATCTCCTCAGCTGCTAACATCTCACCATGGCATACTGTTGTGATAGAGACTTTCTAGTGGATTTCCTGGGATTGTGTTCTGTTCTTGTATGCAAAGTATCCTAGAGCTCTTAGTTCTGTTCAGAGTGCTGTTTCATGACTGGTGTGCATATGACTGCTTGGAAGATACTTGGGTGGAATGTTTTTGTAGCTTTACTCATAAAGTTGACAAGTTACTGAGCTTTGCTGCTGTCCATGCTAACTAAACTTGACTACGTTAATATGACTGGAATTTAGGATTACACTTGACTTGCCAGATTCTGGCTGCTGCATGTGGTGGACATCGGAAGCTCTGTAGGTTCCTTTGTAGGTGAGAATGTGATTCATCTGCCCTGGTTTTGACATTGCTTTGGAATGAGATGATCATAGTCTCAGAAACTTCTTATCCTGATAAGGTCTCTATTGAACACTGCTGAGGGTGACAGTCTTGAATACAGGCAGATATGTGTACCCACCAAACACTTGTCTGACCCTTAAGAGTGGAAATGTGCATCAAACACTGAGGAGAAATTGAAGGTGGCATTTCTGATATGCTGGGTGTAATAGATGAATGTGGCACTGAATGCTTCCTGGTGAGATACTGACTTCCTTTTAGATGTGGACTTACGAATCAGACTTCTTCCAGTCCTTTTAACTATCCCAGTTCTTCCCTTCCTCATATTACCCCCAGAATTCAGACACTGGTGGAAATGGTAGTGGGTTTTTTTTGTTCAACCTCCACTTTAATTTGGGTGATGTAACTGTGCTGGATTGTGGTGTGATGGGATACACAGCATGCTTCAAACAGGCTGCCAAAGAAGGCTCTTCAGGAAACAGTATCTCTCAATTTCTATCAAAATTACATGACCAATACTAATTTGAAAATACATTCTAAACTTACTGCTGAGAATCTTAATTCTGGCAGCCTAACTCTTTCAAAGCTTTAAACAAGATTACAGAATTCAAAGGTTTTCATCAGTATGCTTTCTATTTCCAGTGGTTTATGGAAGCAGATTTGGACAGGATAGTAACTGGAACACCAGCTCCAACTTCAGAGAGAAGACTTGGGGCTTAACAGGCCCAGTGTGCTTTGCACTTTAGTTACTGGGTTCAGACATTTGCTTATTGGCAAGCAAATGGGGAGGGAGCAGGAAAGGACTTTACTTCTGTGTGTGGTAAGTGTGGGATGTTGAAAAAGGACTGCTTTGAGTATGTGTAAACAGAAGGCTTTTATGGCATGAAGACTGCTGCAGAAAGCAAATGTCTCAAAATAGGCGATGCCCATTCTTGCTTGTCTTTCTGACTCTTGGGTAAAATGGTGCATGGAAGCAGGTCCTGGTCTAGGTAAACTGGGTTACTGGGTCAAATCAGTAGCTGGGTTTCTGTGGTCTGTGAGAGAGAGCTGTCTTTGAGACCTTTATGTTGAAATCAGTGTCTAAAGGAGCATTGACAATGCCTATTGGAGACCACTGCTGTGGGCTTAAGGGACTATAAGAAGCAAGACAGTACCAAAGACTTTTCAAGCTTCTGGTTAGGGTGTTAACAGTCAGTTTTTAACTAAGTAGCTAACCTGAGCTTTCAATTGTCTGTCTTCAGGTATGCCACAACTCATGTGAACATGGAGCTACAGAACTTACACAATCAAGAAATCACGGATTTTAAACCAAGCGGCTACAAGATGAAGTTAGTGCATTGTAGAGCTGTGGTCTCAGTGGCTGTGGGATGGCAGAGCCATGCAGAGGGGATGTGTGCCATGAAAACAGCTGAGGGGGGCTCAGGATGCCCAATGCCAGAGGGAGCAGGGACATGCTGCTGGAGCCAGGTTTGCACTGCTCCACATCCTAGGCAGAACAAAAAGGCTCCAGTGAAGCCCCTTGCTGTATTAAGCCCTTTTCTCTACGAAGGAAATTACTGCTCTAATTTAAAGCTTGGGATGTGGTGAGAGGAAAAAAAAAAGCTAAATATTTCAGGTTTGGCCCTAGCCTGAGTACCTGCAAACACATAGCAGGGCAGGAGGCAGGGACAGACTCTGGTACCCACGGTGGGGAGGACACCCATCACTGGGCAGAGAGCACCAGGCATGTCAAATGTCATCCCAGCCTGGCTGATCCCAGTACCCACCAGGAGCCCTCTTGGGGTTGTGGATTAAATTCAGCTATTATTAATGCATGACATTCTGCTGATAGTAAAATATCAATCAGTATTACTGACTCCAGCAAATACTGCTCTGAGCCTATAACTGTAATTTAATTTTGCCCAGAATGGAAAAAAAAAAAAAGGAAAAAAAAAAAAAGCACACTGCATGAAAGCAATATTCCTATGGCTTCGTTTTGGAAAGACATTCAGATCTCAGAAATAGGGCTTGAAGTGTTTGTGGTGAGGAATAAGCTTGATTAGATTCATGTCTGAGAAATCCCCAGGTGTTCTGCAGACAAACAGAAATATCCGAGATTTCTACCAGCTCTGTGGAGACACAGGGATTGGCTCCTCTCCATGTTCCCTCAGTCCAAGAGATCTGCACATATGATTATTATCTGGTGCTGTTTCACACTATACAAGATGCCACACAACCTCTGAGCGCAGAGCAAATACCCCAGCATTTTAGAATCATAGAATAGTTAGGGTTGGAAAGGACCTTAAGATCATCAAGTTCCAACCCCCTTGCCATGGGTAGGGACACTTCACAGTAAACCATGTCACCCAAGGCCTCGTCCAACCTGGCCTTGAACACTGCCAGGGATGGAGCATTCACAACCTCCCTGGGCAGCCTATTCCAGTGCCTCACCACCCTCACAGGAAAGAATTTCCTCCTTATATCCAATCTAAACTTCCCCTGTTTAAGTTTTAACCCATTACCCCTTGTCCTGTCACTACAGTCCCTAATGAAGAGTCCCTCCCCAGCATCCCTATAGGCCACCTTCAGATCCTGGAAGGCTGCTATGAGGTCTCCACGCAGCCTTCTCTTCTCCAGGCTGAACAGCCCCAACTTTCTCAGCCTATCTTCATACAGGAGGTGCTCCAGTCCCTGATCATCCTCGTGGCCCTCCTCTGGACTTGTTCCAACAGCTCCATGTCCTTTTTATGTTGAGGACACCAGAACTGCACACAATACTCCAGGTGAGGTCTCATGAGGGCAGAGTAGAGGGTCAGGATCACCTCCTTCGACCTGCTGGTCACGCTCCTTTTGATGCAGCCCAGGATACGGTTGCTTTCTGGGCTGCAAGCACACACTGAAGCTGGCTCATGTTCATTTTCTCATGGACCAGCACCCCCAAGTCCTTCTCCGCAGGGCTGCTCTGAATCTCTTCTCTGCCCAGCCTGTAGCTGTGCCTGGGATTGCTCCGACCCAGGTGTAGGACCTTGCACTTGGCATGGTTAAACTTCATGAGGTTGGCATCAGCCCACCTTACAAGCGTGTCAAGGTCCCTCTGGATGGCATTCCTTCCCTCCAGCGTATCAACCGAACCACACAGCTTGGTGCCATCGGCAAACTTGCTGAGGGCGCACTCAATCTCACTGTCCATGTCAGCGACGAAGATGTTGAACAAGACTGGTCCCAACCCCGATCCCTGAGGGACACCACTCATTACTGGTCTGCAGACGGACATTGAGCCATTGACCACAACTCTTTGTGTGCGGCCATCCAGCCAGTTCTTTATCCACTGAGTGGTCCATTCATCAAATCGATGTCTCTCCAATTTAGAGACAAGGATGTCGTGTGGGACAGTGTCGAACACTTTACACAAGTCCAGGTAGATGACATCAACTGCTCTACCCCTGTCCATAGGTTCCGTAGCCCCATCATAAAAGGCCACCAAATTGGTCATTTTTTTTTGTAATAATTTACTTCCACTCAGTTCACTTCAGCATCTGAAAAATCCTTTGCTGGGTTATTTTCACATGAAAGTCTTTCTGGAAGTTGGACATAACACACATTCATTATGAAATTACCTCATGTGTTCAGGATGGAGAAAAAAATCCCTGGCTTTTGAGAAAGCTTTGTGAGCTGATTAAAAGCAAGAGCTCACTATGCACATTGTGCTGCCAAATGAAAAGCTCCCTTCTCTCTTCTCAGGCTTGTAAGCTGCTTTGTGTGCTCAAGACATCTCTTTCCAGCATCCAGCACATTCTCATTGTGCTAACCTGGAATGAAATACCATTCCATGACAGAAGTGGGCCACCGAGCAGCCCCATCATTACTGGGAAGAGATCATGGGGAAGCCATCAGCAATGACCCCTGTGCTACAGGGAACTGTTGTACCCGAACCACATGTCCGGAGAGAAGCTGGAGCAGGAGCAATGTTGCCAAAACCACAGCTGGCCATAAACACCATATCTTGAGGAGAAGCCAGCCATGACTGCTCCCAAATCCACATCGATGTGGCACCACGGCAAGCCCCTCCCACCACCCAGGAAAAGGAGCCTAAATGGGCCTCTTAGCACAAAGGGCCACTGAGTACATGGTGGTGTGGAAATGCAGCTCTTACCAAGGTGTGTCCCAAGGTGTTTGGATTGGATACAGGGATTGGGAGCAGAGCATGGAGATAGAGCACCAAACACTAGCGACCCTCAGGAAAGTGAGGTTAACCTCTTGCTGATGAAGCTACCCACAGTGATGTGTTTCCAGGTCCTGGTGAGACAGTCGGATAAGGAATGTCACCCCGAACCCACTGTGGCTGGGCTGGACCTGATGGTGAGCAATACATACTGCAAGGATAAGACTAGCAAAGCGCACCCATGGAGATCACCTCCAGCAGACAGTGGAACAAGTCAAGGCTCTGATCAGTCATTTACCTAAAAATAACTTATTTCCAGAATAAAAAGCCTTCTAGAGGGATAAGTGGAGTTTTTGAGCTAACTGGAAAAAGTTGCACAGAGCAGCTCAATCTCACATATAACCAAGATCTCCCTCCCCACCAAAAGAGGGCCACACAGTGTTGGCAAGCTCCCAAAGGTTTTCCCAGAACGGGGATAATTTGCTCCCACAGGGCAGAGCGATTCACCCAGAGTGGCTGCAATTCACCCTGCATTTCATCTGACTATGGATGAGATGAGCAAGAGCTGCTACAAGGATGAGTAAACAACTTAAGGAGCTTTGTAGAGCTCCTCTTGGTTGCCAGCAGTAGATAGCAGATCTCATAACCTCCTGAAATAGGACCTCTTGGTCCCCCTTGCATATCACAAGCCAAGTCAGTGGTGGCATTTGGGCAGGCAGGTTGGTGGGACAATTCAGTACTGAATCCCAGCGCATTTGTCATAGCAGATCACATTCTCCATATAGCAGATCACATTCTCCATATGGATTATCTGCAAGCCTGTTTTCTTTCTCCTAATTCTTCATTCCCATTTATCTTGCAAGCAATTAAGACTGTGTAAGAAGATGATCGCTTTGAAGCCTTTTTTCCTCTGATCTGGGATGTTTGTTCCTTAAAATCTAACTTCAGATATTGTGGCATTCTGAATGGTTTCTGTTTCAGTAACAGGCTGGTAATTGTAATTAGTTTTATCACAGTTGAAATGAAAAGATCTGCTCTGAATGCGTTCCTTTGAATTCAGTCAAAAGGCACTTTTGGAGCTGACAATCATTTTGACTGGAGTTTGCTGAGAAAGACTCAGATTTTCAACTTACAGGAAAAGCTCCTTTTACAGCAGGGCTGAGAATCCACTGCCTCAGAGCTCACTGGCCTTGCGAGGAGCTAGCAAGAGCCAGAGCAAATATTTCTCTGGGCTTCCATTTTCGTGCAATATGGTTTAGATTACACTTCAGTGGATTCAGGAGAGGAAGCTGGGGTGGCAAGAGGGAAGGACATGAGTAGGTAAGAAGGAAAGGAGGCAGCGCATGGAAAAATGCAAGAAAATGGTCAAATAAAGGAAAAAACGATGCACAGAAAAGATGAGGGAATGGCAGTAGAGTAGAGTAGATCACACAAAAGCTCAGAGTTACAGACTGAAGAGATAAAGATAATAAGGAAATATGTAAGGATAACATATCAAAGGGTTGCTGTTTGGCACTTCAGGAATGGCTGTGAGTAGAGATGGCAAAAAAAGGAAGAGGGGGGATAAGCAACAGGAAAACATGAAGAAGATGCTAAAAATTCTAACACATGTTGAAATAGCCAATATATGACTCAAAATGCTGTTTTTCATGTTTAGGCAATGCTGCAGTAAGAGCAATGTGTCCAGGAGGGAAGATGGAGGATGTGGCTGGGCAGAGGCTGGTTGCTGGGTTACAGTGGGGCAGGAGCCAGTCAGGCCTCAGGGTCAGTGCAAACCATCCCCACACACAGTGGTCTTTTCACCCTCCTTTTGTTCTTGCAGGTACCAGACCTGATTCCACTCCGTGTTGGGAATCCCTGCTGGGCAGTGGATTGATTCACTTTGCACCGGGTGAAGATTATCCTTTGTAAGAGTCGTTCATGGGTGATGTATCCTCTTCCAGTAGCTGGAACATGCTGCTGCTTTCAAGGCTCTGCCCTCTAAATCATTCCCATGTCACTGTGGAGAATGCAATATATATTATGGGAGCCTGCAGCACCTGTGTAGTGCTAGTGGGACACAGAGGAGATAGGAGAATTAGAAATTGAACTGTATATAAACTTCTGCAGTCATATTTTCAGATGAGCAAGAGCAGGGGCAGCTTTGTAAACCAGCAACCAAGAGCAAGGCTGCCTCTAACTCTGGGGATAATTGTCATGAAAACTACAAGTAAAGTAGCACAAAACACAAGTAGGTATGAAAAAGGTAGCTGAAAATAGCTGCTCCAGGAATGTTTCTTTGCAAAGGTTCTAGACATCAGAAGTCAATTGAGTAAACAGCATGGTAATTTTAGATGATCTTGGAAAATAGATTTTAAAGGGCAAAATGGGGCAAACCAGAAAATTATGGCTCAGCAAAAAATCCAGGATTAAAAAAGCTTGGAGAGGAAAATGAATGCACGTAAGACACTTGCAAGCCTTATTATATAGATACCTATGTATGTATAGATAGATTAACTCATGCTTGTGCATGTGATTACAGATATAGAGTACGGTGGGCATATATAGTTATATATAATTTTCAGGTCCTTTCCAACCCTAACTATTCTATGATTCTATATATAACTATGTAGTGTATATGTATGTATACACACTATTGATAAAAAAAAGAAGCCAGCACAAAACCAACACTTCCTGCACCAAACTGAAGATGAGTGAGTTTCAGAGAGGTTAACTTGACCATAAGTCCAAGGCCTTGAGAAGGAAAGCAAGTTGTTTGATGAGTTGGACCAGTGTCTAAATGGCATCTGACCAAGGATGGTTCTGACCAGAATACAGTGAGGGCGAGATCCAGCCACCCAGCAGCAGAATGGATGGATGCCAGAGAGCTGGAATAATCCGAACATGCACAAAACAGGGAGCTCAGCAGGTGTGCAGAAAGCCCCAATGGGGGGAAGGCAGGGTACAGCCTTGAACCAACTGGGAGGTACCCTGCAATTACCAGCAAGTATTGATGGCCACGAACTGCGGAACCGTTGTCTCTGCTCAAGAGGGCAGCAAACCACGATTCACAAAGTGCCTTTTCTTTGCTGTGAGGAGCGCTTCCTGGTTCCAGATGGATGGTGGCACATCCAGGGTTATTCCAGCTGGTGGGCTGATGCATGTGAGCTGCAAGTGCAGGGGCAGGAGCAGGGGTGCCACCCCAGAAAGCAGAGCAACAGGGACAACCTCTATGGGACAGCGCTGGGAGCAGTAGGGCAGGGTTCAGTGTTAACACTGATGTGAAGGTACTGTCATGCAGGTCACACTTGGAAAACATTAAAGGGCAATTTAAGCACTTGGAGAGGAAAGGATTGAGTTGTAACAAGGAAAAATATTAGCTGGAAAATGCAAGCAGCAGCAGAATATCTATTATATGATTTACTAGCACACATTGCTGGCTGGGGAGAGGATAATCTGTTTCCATTTTTCATGCCACATTGGAACAAGCAGTGAATAAATGGGAATAATCCTGTGACAGCAAATGGTGCCTGTGTGCTATTAACTTCCAAGCAGTGTGTCTCAGCAGCAAGACAAAAGCAGGTTGGTTCAAGGGCAAGTACTTTAGAGATGTTCCAGCATTGCATCAGGTTCATGTGAGTTGTGGGGAGTGGGTTTTAGAAGCTGGTCACATCTGCACCACATAAAATATAATGATCAAAACTCAAACCACACCCCAAAAGGAGGCAACAGTGGCAGAACCGTCTCATTTACCAGAGGAGAATGAGGAACAGGGGAAAAAGAAAGGTCCATAAAGCAAGGGATGAGGATGGGAAAGTCAAGGGAGAGATGAAAGGATAGTGGAAGTTGAGACTAAAAAACACCATTTAAGAGGCAATTTTAATCAGCTACAAAAAGAGAGGTAAATGCAGCCCCAGTTGCAGGCGCAGCCTGTGAGATGGGCAGATACCTGCCACCGCAGCTAAGGATGGAT
Organism: Neopsephotus bourkii; assembly: GCF_033783945.1. Classification (NCBI taxonomy): domain Eukaryota; kingdom Metazoa; phylum Chordata; class Aves; order Psittaciformes; family Psittacidae; genus Neopsephotus; species Neopsephotus bourkii. Next base: position 3,025,615 of record NW_026901218.1, on the reverse strand, counting down.
GCTGCCGCCAGCTGGAGCATTACAGAGCACTAACCAGATATTCCTGAAACACTGTGGAGGCGTAGGTTTATTTCTGAGCAGTTACAAGATAGAAGGACACAAACAGGAACTAATTGCAGAGGTGTTTTTTACTTGAAAATGTCAAATCACAGCTGAAGAGGATGAAATATACAACCAATAGTTTCCCACATTGCCGTAATACTGCTAATAACACTAGCATTTAGAGAGGGCTAAACCACGCTTTCCTTGCTTAAGGCCCTTCTCTGTGACCTTTGAAGGTTTGGTCTCAAGACATGATGTAAATCATCTGGAGAGTTTTCTTCACCTCCGCTCAATGAAGGCTATTCCTATTCTGGGAAAGCAGGGTTAGTCTTTACGATAACGGGAAGAGAGGTACTGAAGGTACTTGTGCATCTGAGTTCTCTGCTTCCCAAACTCACGCAGGCACCTCTGCAATGCAAAGCAGCTTCCATCAGGAAGGAGGAGCACACAGAGATGGACTCTCAATTCCAGATGGTTTGAATTTTCTGCACACTCATTAAACATGGCATAAAACTCCCTATTTTCAGCCAAAGTAAAGCAATAGGTACCAGGGCAGTACAGCACAGGGCTGTGAGCATGTACCCTCAAATCCCACTCACTCTGGGACTCATAGTGCGCTCAGGAGAACGAAGCAAGCATCTGCTTCAGTTAAACTGGCATTCAAGCCAGTGGCCATTTGGTAGATGCTGTTTAGGTACAGGAAAATATGCAGTGATGCCAGAGCTGAATTCCCCTATGTTTTAGAACTTAGCAGTACGTTCAGACTGCACCCTTTCCCCCAATGGGTTTATTTTAAAAGACAACAGGATATTAAACCCTTGCAGTGGTATTTGCATCACACACAACCTCCCTTGATGAGTAAACGTGTGCCTTGCTTGCTAACTCAGAATTTGTAGAATGCTGCTGAGCCAAGCGCTTTTCTTTGCCTGATGTGAAAGTGACTTCTTGTTGTAAAGAGTGTAAAATAAATAAATGGGGTTGTGTTTGAAAAGAAGCTGTGGAAAATACATCGATATTTGTAATTACAGTGGCAGCTGCTGCTCTGGGAGAAGTCATGGATGGAGGTGGCATTCTCATGCATCCTGTACCCATTCTCCCCACCCCATCCCCACTATGGCTCTTCCTTTCCATGTGCCTCATGCCTGTATGTATCCTGTCCCTCCATGAGCCCTGTGATGCTCCCTGAACACCAGCTAAACTACAGGCATTGCTAGCACAGGGCACTGAAATGAAGGGCAGGACAGTGTGGGTTAGCCAGAACATCTGAGCCTTCCCAGTTTGGATTTGCCCTACCTCAAACAATAACTTAAAGGAATTGGACATTACTGAGAGCTAATAACAGCTACCAAGTCTGGTTCATGTTGACCAAGGGGTTCAAGTGCATTACAGCAGAGAAGTATAGATTGATGGGCAGAGAGCATAACTGTATGAGACTATTGCCTTAGGAACACAGGCTTAAAAAAAGTCATCAAAGGACAGAAGTCAGGAAGGCGCTGCAGGGAAGGCTGACAAGGCCGGGCTGACAAGGAAAATGGAGTAAGTCCCCAGAGGACTGAAAGGTTTCCAAATCCCTGTTCTCCATTTCATATCATCTCAATAAACTAACAACTATCACATCAAGCAGCCAACAACTGGAGGGGTTAAATAAGCTTTTTGCTACCAGCACATGTAACACCCAGTGAATTCCAAACAACTTGAAGATATTATATGTACTGTAATCAGTATCCCAATTACAGGAGGGCTGTTACAAGGTTAAAACATGTAATTTCAGGCATGTAAAACTCAAGTTTGGACAGAGACTGGGCAAAAGCAATCAGCACTTCTTAAAGTCTTTGAAATGTAGTAAAAGGGCTGAAGTTGTGTAATTACCAGTGAGAGGCGTTGTAGCAAAGCAGATAATTATACAGTAGAGGAGCATTTTGAGTTGATGTGGTAGTAATCATAGTCAACAGAGAAGTGCCCAGCAGAAGGAACCACATACAATAAAGGCAATCATGTGGTGAAAGTGTACAGCACGAATTACCTAAAAGATAAAGGCAGATACAGACACACAGCTGGAGCTGACAGACCTTAATAAAGATTTGAGGGTTTCTACATGCAATAGGGTACCTTAAAAAGCAGCAGTCCTTACCCTGTGGATGGTACCCCCCAGAAACCATCACATCAGCCTGAATGGGGCATCAATATTAGTGCTCCATGTGGGGAAGCACAGGCCGGATCCAGCACCAGTCTGTGACAATACTGACACCGCTTGTCATGGGAAACACCAGTTATGTCCAGGGTGCTGCTGCTGTGCATGAAACAGATACATCAGCAAGTTGGTGTAGAGTACCAATGTTCTGAAAGGAGCTCAAGGGGAAAAGATTCAGTAAATAGACCTCACTTTGAAATTCAGCCTCACAGGTTACCACTTGGTACAGACTGTCCACCAGTCTGCATTAAAAACAGGCAGATTGAACACAGCACCTAAAACACAGGCTTCAAGCATAAATCGCTTGTGTGTGTGTGTATATTTACACATCTCCACAAACAGCATTTCAGTCTCTTGGCTTGATGATGGGACAGGCTCCATGCAAGATTTCACTTCCCTGTGCCGGCAGTGCTCTCTCCCACTCCTCATTACAGTCGTTTCACCCCGGAGCTGTCTCTTCATATGTGTTGTCCTGGCACCCAATACAGTGGGTCCTCTGCTGTCCAAAAAGATGCAGTTTCAGGCAGCAGCATGCCATCACCCTCCGCTGCACCCAGGTACAGGGAGAAGGAAGAGGCTCCCACCCATCCCATCCCATCCCATCCCCTCCTGGTTTCATTCCAGGGTAATAAACTCCCTCTACAATGGCTGTTTGTTGGAACACCCTGATAAACAGACTTTAATCCTGTAAAAGACTTAATCTGGGAGCTATGTGAGATGTTGTCCTTCAACACATCCTGATGTGCTAGTAGGGAAAAATTTATTGATTTGAAAATAAGCAGATAAATAAGAGACACGAATTGCTGTGAAACAGATGCAATTAGCAGTATGAAAAGGGTGACAAAACAGCATCAAGGAGGTGAAGAAGTGCATAAATCCAACTCTGAGGGCATTTTCTACCTGTCCTTACACTGGTGCCAGGGGTTGTCTAATATTATATTAGACATTAGTGGATCTGCACTGTCAGAGAGCTTGACCTTGTGCCTTTCACTCCTTGCTAACACAGACTGTAATTCCTGAGAGCCACACTTCCAGAGAAAAGAGCCATATCCTGCCAAAAGTAATCACTTACAAACCCAGGTAACTTCTGGGAGCTTACTCGGAAGAAATCAATGGCAAACACCTGTAGGTTTATACAGTGCAGCTGTGAGTATTGCTGTCAACACTTCCACTACTGAAGGATGAAGCCAGGCTTGATTCAAGTGTCATCTTTTCCAAAGTTTAACGGCCCTGAAAATGAAACAAACCCATTGGCCTTGAAGATGTCTTGAGGATCATAGTGAGGTAAGAAAGTGTAATTGGTGTTACTGAGGTGAGGCTGCAGCTCATGGTGCAAAAAGAGCTCTTCAATACAGCATGGGCTTCCTCAGCCTGGAGATGTGAAAGCTCTGGGGAGACTTTTGAGCAGCTTCTGGTGCTTAAAGGGGTGACAAGAAACCTGGAGAGGGGCTTTGGACAAGGGCCTGTAGGGACAGGACAAGGGGAATGGCTTTAACCTGACAGAGGGGAGACTGAGATGAGCTCTGAGGCAGAAGCTCTTCCCTGTGAGGGTGCTGAGGCGCTGGCACAGGGTGCCCAGAGAAGCTGTGGCTGCCCCATCCCTGGCAGTGCTCAAGGCCAGGTTGGACACAGGGGCTTGGAGCAAGCTGCTTCAGGAAGGTGTCCCTGCCCGTGGCAGGGGGTGGAACTGGATGAACTTTAAGGTGCCTTCCAGCCCCAGCCACTCTATGATTTGTTGTATGATTCTATGGACATACCAACCAGCTCCCAGACACTTCACTTCTACCATGATGGGAATTAAAGCCATTCAGCAATACCCAGGTCCAATCCCAGGCCTTGTTGTGAATCTTGATCTACCAGCAGAGGCTGCTCCCAGTGCCAGGGTCCCCCCTGCCTTTGAAGCCCTAGAAAACCAGGTAGTGCCACCAGACCTCCTTGGAGAGTGAAGCAGAACACTTCTGTGACCTGCTGCTGGCAACCCTATCTATCTATGATTCTAGGTGTGCTTTTCCCTTTGAGGGCTGGGAGAGAAGCGCCCCCATACCCAGCGGGGCTCTATGAATGGATGGAGCAGTGGCAGCGGGGTCCCTGGCTGGTAGTCCCCAAAGCCTTCGGGTAGCATTCAGCGCTAGCAGGGCTTCCTTTTGCACGCATGGGGAGAAGAGATACAAGCCCATCACACCGAGCACCCGGAATTGCTCTGAAACACTGCCACCTTGTGGCAGCTCCGCGGCGGGGCACGCTGCGCCTGAGCAGCCTCGCTGGACGGTCATCGGGTGGCTCGGGTACGGCCCTAAGGCAGAAGGGCTGGTCAGGAAACAAGGAGCAACCTCCCACAGGGGCAGGGAAAGCCGCCTTGCTCTGGGGAAGCAGGAGATACGGCAAAACGCGTTTTCCAGCTGTGGAGTTTCTGTGCCAAAATCACCCATCAGGTAGGGGTCACCTCCCTGAATGCTATCAAAACCACTGCTGGGGTTGGTGTGAGCAGGAATGCAGACAGGATTAGTGCTTTGTGGGCGCAGAGCCATAGAGAAGTCCTGAGGAGGTGCATAAGGAGCTGGCTCCTGCTTTCAGCTGGATAACCAGGGTGCATTATGCCATCTAAACAACCTGCATCCATGCTGTTTCTCTTTCAGCAAGAGCATCATTTGTTCTTACCAGGAGCCACCACCAGGGTCCTGGCAGCCCTGCTGCGTCTTGCAGGGAAGGAAACAACCATTTGAAGTCCATTTTGTGGGGATATTCATAATATATGGACCATTTGAATGCTGTAAGACCACGTGAGAATGATGTTCAATACAAGGCTTTATTTCTTCATATAAATATTTGAGATATAAATGTTCTTTCTGAATCTTTCATGTTTAGCAGTGAACATCACGTCTGTGTAGGCAGCTCCCTTGTTCCCAGTTACTGCTTATATATACATAAAAATACGAAAATGTGGGCCACTACTTAGATACAATAAGTGATGGATGGGGTTTATTAATTAGTGTTTCATTACAAAAGAAACCTCAACCTTTTAGCATGAACTGAACCCAGGAAAATGAAAACTCAGCTCCCTTTTCTCCCACAGAGCAACGTAGTTTGGGGCCAATTAAAAAGTGGAAAATTCAGAAACAGGGGAATAAAACACTTTTTCTGCCAAAGTATGTAATGAAACTGTGGCTTTTACTGCCACAATGAATTGCAGTGAACACAGCAACGTTGACAAGATGTGGGTATCCCTATGTACAGTGAGAATTGCCCAGAGCTGTAACAGTTCTGAATGTAGAAGAATAAGCAGCACACCCCAGCTCTGGAGCACACTGCCCAAGAAATAGAGCTGAGGACAAGATTCAAGAGAAAAAGATGCAAGAGGCCTGAAAGTGTCTGTCACAAACCCCCTATCAATAGGTCTCTGAGCAAATGTAAAGGCCAACAGGCAAGTAACATAAATGCTGCTGCAGGAGACGTCAGTTTTCTGGAAAGCATCAAAGCAATTCCTTATCATGCAATCAATGCAAAAGTGATTGCAACTCAAAAAATAAGAAATGAAGACCAAGCACCCCCCCCCCCCGTTTTTAAAGAAATAAAGGAGCTGCTCAACTTAAAGCACTGATTCTCCTGTATTTTATTCTAAAACATTAGAAGTACAAACCAATGACTTAAACATATGAAGATTGGCTGAGAAAGTTGGGGCTGTTCAGCCTGGAGAAGAGAAGCTGCTTGGAAACCTCATAGCAGCCTTCCAGTATCTGAAGGGGGCTACAAGGATGCTGAAGAGGGACTCTTCATCAGGGACTGTAGTGATGGGACAAGAGGTGATGGATTTAAATTTAAACAGGGGAAGTTCAGGTTAGATATAAGGAAGAGGCTCTTTACTGTGAGGGTGGTGAGGCACTGGAATGGGTTGCCCAAAGAAGTGGTAAATGCTCCGTCCCTGGTGGTGTTCAAGGCCAGGCTGGACAGAGCCCTGGGTGACATGGTCTAGACTGAGGTGTCCCTGTCCATGGCAGGGGGTTAGAACTGGATGAACTTAATGTCCTTTCCAGCTCAAACCATTCTATGATTCTATGAAGAAAAAATCAGAATCAACATCAGATACTGGCACTTATGAAAAATGCAGCAGACAACAGTTCCTTCCAGCAGACTTTCAAATCATTCACACCCAACAAAAAGAGCCAATCTTAGGGATACACTGCACCAAAACAGTCAAGGGAATTGTTCATCCCATGACCCAGACCAAAAGCATCACCCCAAAATAGAGGCACTAAAAAAAGCCTTGCATTTAAAACCCAGCAACAGACATTATTTAAAACCAAAAAGTGCCTGGAGGAGCCCCGTTGGGCAAGGAAACGTGGTCCAACCAGGCTGTGTGGGATGCTGCATCCCACAGGATAGCCCTGGGCACACAAAATTCCCCTCTGCAGAAGCCCCACTCCCCCAGCACTGCCCAGGAAAACTCCTCACATGCAAATTCATGAAGACGCATCCCTGCTCATCCAGATGTTCCACCTATAGCATCTGGCACAACCAGCGTGCAGGCAGCCCCTAGTGGGCAGGGCAGTGGGGCTGATGGGGTGGGGGGCCATCGGACCTCACTGCCACTCACCTGCCTTGGCACAGTGTGTGCTGTGTGAGGTCTGGAAACACAAACATAAAGGTATTTAATGAAAAGATGGGAAAACGTTAAGAAAAGCTGGATGAAAAGCACATGGGAATGTGGGACAGGAGTCGGGTGTGATGGGGTGTGTGTGTCCCAACTGGATGAAATATAACACAAACACAGCGGTTTAAAGCCCCTTTTATTTGCTTCCTGCATTTTGAGCCACAGGCATGCTTTGGGGTGACACACCCCACCTCTTTCTTACAACTTCGAGGCCTTGGACCTCCTGATTTCTTGTTTTCCCTGGCAGAAGCCGAGGTCCCTTGCCAGGCTTCACCTGCCGACCCTGGGCGCGGCGCAGCGCATCCACCAGCAAACGGGACCCAGCGTCTCCCGCACCGGGCGTTCGCAACCGCTTCAACCGGTCACACTCAAACCCTGCAGCCGTCACTGGCCGTTAGCGGCCGTTCCCACCTTCCGTGTCCTGCGCGTCCTCACAGCGCGCACACTGCGCTCCCTGCGCAGCCCCGCCGCCACCTCCCCGCCCATGCGCGCCTTTCCTCCCGGCCTCCGCGACACCAGGGGGCGCTGTGAGGCGGAAGCGCGCCGCCGATTTCCGTCTGTCGCAGTGAGTCACTGGGGAGCGCCGCCGCCGCCGCTCGCTCGGAGTCCGCCTGGGCCTCGACTACCCCGGTTCGGTCCCGTCCCGCAGCCATGCCGCTGGAGAACCTGGAGGAGGAAGGGCTGCCCAAGAACCCCGACCTCCGCATCGCGCAGCTCCGCTTCCCCCTCAGCCTCCCGCCCCGTTCGCCCGACCCCGCCGCGAGCGACGAGCTGATGGCAGCCGTGCGGCTCCACAGTGAGTGCGGGCCCCATTAACCTCCTTGTCTGCCCCTTCCATCCCGTGTGTCTGTCTGGGGCAGGAGCCGGTCTGAGTGCTCGGGGTAGGCGGGGGGGGGAGGGTGCCCTCCCCCGTCTGTGACCGCTGTTGTATCGTGCTGGGGGTGGCGGGGGGAGGTTAAAAGGCACGGGTTGAGTACTGTGCGGCACGGATCTGAGAGCAGAGTGCTTAAAAGGGGCCTATGAGAAAGATGGGAAAAGACCCAGCAGTGCCCGTTGTGATAGGACGCGGGGTGATGGGTTTAAACTAAAAGAGGGGAGATTAAGGCTGGATGTGGGGAAAGAATTCTTTAGAATGAGGGCGGCAAAATACTGGCACAGGTTGCCCAGGGAGGTGGTGGATGCACCATGCCTGATTCAAGGCCAGGCTGAGTGTGGTTCTGAGCAACCTGGTCTAGTTGAAGGTGCCCTTGCACATTGCAGGGGGTTGGATTGGATGAGTTTTGAAGCTCCATTCCAACCCAGACTATTCTGTAATGTTATGAAGTGCAAACGGGAGCAGTGATTGAAAAGTGCCAGAAAAGAAGTGTGACAGTGCAGAAACACTGGCTGTTCTACATCTGGATTTAATAGGTACCTCATCATAAAGGAGTTAGCTGGCATTGAGGATCAGTCCTAATGTCCTCCAGTACTCTGCTCTAGAAACACGCTTGTTGCAGCAGTCAGCAGTAGAAGCCTTCCTGCTTTTCTTTCAGACATGGCTCTGTATTATGAAGCACTCTGCAAGTCTCTGGAGTGGCAGATGGACACGGAGCTGCTGAACAAAATGAAGAAAGCCAATGAGGAAGAGTTGAAGTGTCTGGACAACAAACTAGAAGATGCAGAAAAGATCTTGGGGGAGAGCGAGATCCGAGATGCAATGATGGCCAAAGCCGAGTACCTGTGCAGCACTGGGGGCAAGGTTGGTGCATGCAGAGGCTTTATGGACTCATATGAAAACCACTGCATTGTAATCCTTTTAGCTAGGCACGTTGAGCACCGAGTGACTTACAGTGTGTTTCCTCTAGGGCACAACTCAAACATGGTGGGAACAGTGGGAATAGAGGAGCTTGTTACTGAAATTCAGGGAAAAAAATAGCCCTTGTAAGAAAACCATTTTCCATTTGCAGATGTTTTTTCTTCTTGCGGTCTTACAGCCTTTTCTAAGGTGTTTACGCAGTAAAACTTGAAATCAAGGTACAGAGTAGGTTTTTGTAGAGATTTAAAAGTTATATTAGAATCACCTCTTCTAACCTGACTTTAGCTGATTCTTTAAGATTATTCAATGTTAGAGTTCTGTGGGTAGCTAACAACATCAGGACTATCAGATGAAGACAATACAGGAACTTACAACAGACATTTTGTAAATATTCTAGGTGCTTTTAACGTTCTTACAGTAGAAAATGCTGTCTTGTTAGGAGGGAGCTCTCACTGCCTTCCATAAGACCTATGACAAAACTGGCACTGGGACATTGTCTGGATATCGTGTTCTATCTCCTAAGGATTGGCTTGTTTTACATGGATAATGATCTCATCACACAGAACATTGAGAAGGCAAAAAAGGTCTCAATTCAGTCATTTGAGTGCACTAAAGCACTTTGAGATGAAGTGGAACAAAAGCAATGGAAGAATAACACCTTGCTGTCAAGAAATGGCTAAGGCTGGTTGTGAGACAATCACAGGGGGTGGGTGGGTGATACCTTGTAGCAGAACGCTTCCTATACCTGGATTTTTTTATGAGAGGGAAGAGAAAAGAAAGGTTAATATTTTGTGTCATCTGTTTTCTAGCAGCTGATTTGATTTGAATTTGTAGCTCACCCTCTGCTCCCACTTCTCTGTTCTTAGAAGACAATTTTGTGTGTGATTAGCTTGTACAATTGCCAGCTGAATGCAGCTGCTGACAGTGGAGCTGGCTCTGTGAAGTGCCAGTTTTACTTCTGGAAGCAGGAGCCCGGTGTCAACACGCTGCAGTTGTTCCTCCTGCATTTCCACTGCTGGCTTCTGTGTCCCTGTGTTTCCAGGTTTGGAATTTCAGCAGTTCCTGTAGCAGGCTGCTGTTGCCAGTCTCTGCTGGGGCCATGAGACACCAAGGCAGAGGGGACAGGGGGTCTTCTCAGTTACCATGTTTCTTGAGCCACAACTTCTTGTACTGTCTTTTCACAGCAACAAGAATTTGTCTCTGCCTGTGCCCCTGCTCACAGCCACATCAGTTTTGTGTTAGTATGGTTCTTAAAACCATGTTAACTTTCAGGTATTTTCTATGCTGCTAGTTGGACAGCTGTGATTTGAGTAGCAAAGGAAGGGGAAATACATTGCCACAGCCAAGGCTGACAGCAAGATTTAACTGCACATCTCAGAAGACTGTTGGCACAACTTAGGGGGCTGTAAACTTTTCCTTTCAGCTGAAACTTACACCGTGCAAAAGCATCTGTCCTGTCCCAAGGAAGCCACTTTCCTACTCCTATCACAAAGCCTCCTGGACTGTCAGCAAGCTGTAACAGAAAACAAGTTATTCCTTCTCTAGTCACATGATAGTAGTTGGTTTACTATACTTCACAAAATGCATTTACATAAGTAAATATTGCTTTTTATTCTATTTTCAGTCTAATAGAAGACGACTGGGGCATGAGAAACTGTCTCAAAGTGTATCAGGGCCTTTACTGTGTAGCTGTTTGAGATTTCAGGCAAGCAGCCGAGCTCTTCCTTGACACAGTTTCAACGTTTACATCCCATGAACTGATGGATTACAAAACATTTGTGACATACTCTGTCTATGTCAGCATGATTGCATTAGACAGGCCTGACCTCAGGGAGAAGGTAAGGAAAGCAGGTGACAACACAGTTTATCTCTGGGCTGAAAGTGATAGTATTCAAACATGTTTATTTGCTTTCAGGTTATTAAAGGAGCAGAGATTCTGGAAGCATTACACAGTTTGCCAGCTGTACAGCAGTATCTCTTTTCTCTCTACAAATGCTGCTATTCAGCCTTTGTCCAGTCATTAGGTAAATCTCTGTTTTGGCCCACAACACTAGTTCAGGTGCTTCAGTTCCTTGTTTCAGATTCAGACACAACTTTCAGTTGTGTATCTACAGTCAAGAACTAGAACTACTTTACACAGGAAGACAAGAAATTCTTGTACAGTGACCTAAAATCTGCTACTGTTTGATTTCTCCAACAAGCAAAGAAGACTTTCATGTACAGTGAGCCTTCTGAAAGGTCACATCTGATTAAGTGTAAAAGCATTTTGAAAATGGCTGTGCAACACTGACCTGAAGAGCAGGATCAGATGGGAAGGCTTTGAATGTTTTTATCTTTGAAAGAAGTTCTAGAACTTGTATACTAAAGCCCCTGAAATCTCAACCTGTAAAAAAATTACATAGAATGTGGTTTTCATGGATCTTACCTTTGGCTTTTGGCTCTGGTTTGTATGTAAAAGGGTGACACTGAAGGAAAGCTTTTCAGAAAACTCTCATTCTTGCCAGTTCTCAGAGTGCTCATTTTCTTTTGTGAGATTTTGAATACAGGAGAATAAGATATTTAGGAAGAGCAAAAAAAGAGCCCTTCATTTTATGGAAGACTGTTGGCCTTACCACTAGCTGGGAACTAAAACTCGTGGGAGTAAAAGTTACTTCAGTGCCTGGAAATCCTTGTAATTAATTTAAGAGGTAGTACAAGAAAGTGAATCTTATTTCCTTACACAGCTTTGGGGACAATGTTTCTTCAAGTACTTACATACAAAGTACTGCTTGTTTCCCAGCACATAACAGCAGGACCCAGCACTTGCCTTTAGCGAGGTCGTCTCTATGCTGACAGAGGGTCTCACTAGCTTTGCCACAACGTTGTCTGCATGTTATCACTGCTTCTCCTTCTAGGACTGATACAGATTATACAAACTTACTTCTCTTTGGCCTAGAACACCTGAAGTATGCAAGAACACAATATAGTTACGTCCACACTGGTCACTTATTAACTGGTGTTCTGTGGTTTATCTAAGTAACTGATAATTTCCATTTCTTAGAGATTACTGACTCTTTTTCTTATTCTTTTCAGCTGTTGTAGAGCAAGAGTTGAAAAAGGATTGGCTCTTTGCACCTCGCTATCGATACTACGTACGGGAAATGAGAATTCATGCCTATAGCCAGCTCCTAGAGTCCTACTGGTCACTGACATTAGGATACATGGCAGAAGCATCTGGAGTCAGTGTAGAATTCATAGATGAGTAAGTTACTTGGCTTTTTAAGTTCATAAAGATCTCATTTTACATCTTGGAATTATTTATAATGATCCGATTATGAATAAAACCTTTGTTCTGCTTTGATTCTAACCATGCCAAGTTACATTTTTGTGCAAGAGCTTGGCTAAAATTAAGCAAACCCTATGTTTCAGTAAAGAAAATAATTTTAGTGCAATCTGTGACAAAACTTACCTCATAACTTTGGGAATCCACGCATTTTACATACCCTACATGTCTCCTTATCTACTACTTGCTTTCAAGTACACAGACTGGATCTGATGTTTTTCATTTCAAACATACTCTGCAGTCTTAACTTGCAGTTCTTTTCTAGTGTAAAACCAACAGATTTAGATCAGGGTGAGAACTAAAGGGAAGTGCAAAATTGACTTTTACTCTGAATACAGGAAACTTTGATTCAAATGCCTTCACTAGAGCCATTCCTTCATAGAGAAGTTTCATAGAAACATAGTAAAGTGTTAATGTGAATACTGCTTGAAATACTCAGAAATTAATTAATAGGTGTTTCAAGAGAAACCAAATGCCTTCAATACAAAGGTAAATGTGTTAAAGTCATACTAGTCCTTATGCTTCCCAAGCTGTAACTTGTCTTACTGTTGATCACAGGAATATTTTCTTCTACTATCAGTAATGTGCTGTAGACCACCAGCTGATTAAGCAAAACAGTAATTAAAACAAGCAGTATATTTGAAGCTACTACAAAGTAGGGAACTGTTCAGAGGCTTTCCTAAGGAGCTGATAGAATGGATTGAAGATACTTACCTCAGGATAAATTACAAATAGGCACACTGCACGGCTGCTACCTTTGCACTTGAAGAGTAGCTGATAAGCTAAGTGATAAATTTCACTCACTCAACTATGACCCTTTGGCTTGAGAAGAAGGTACTAAGATGTTTTGTGTTCAGATCACTAGAATTCTTGTATGTAATGTCCAAGCTTTAGTAAGATGAGGGGAAGAAGATAGCTTATGAAGATATATAGGCTGTTGCTTCAGAAACACAGTGTGTTGACACTGCTGGTCTGTAACAGCAGGTTCAGCGCTGCTGGGTCTGCAAGTCCTTGCTGAAACATCATTTAACCAACTCGCTTTTTCTTTTCTTTACCTAGGGAGCTTTCAAGATTCATTGCAGCAGGGCAATTACACTGCAAAATAGACAACGAGATTGTAGAAACTAACAGGTATGCTGACAATTCCTGACAGCCCAGTTGAATTCTGGACATTTGATGACACTTATTACAGAAATGTAAGTGGCTTTGTGTAAAATATGTTCTCACTTCTCTTTTTTTTCTCCTTCACAATTCCCAGGTCTGATACCTTGGCTGTACCAAGAAACCATCAAGAAAGGAGATTTGCTGCTAAACAGAGTTCAGAAACTTTCCAGAGTAGTTAATATGTAATTTTTTTAATGCAAGGAAATGCAAACTTTAGATGTTTAAAACATTTTGGAAGTAACCTATAAATGTATTGTATAACTTGCTCTACTGTAGGTTAAAAAAACCCCGTGACTAGCAAGAGAGGTAGTGTTTTCACTTTCCACTTCATTCTGTAAAACAATGTTCTGTGTTGGTGTATGGATCTTGGTTCAGTTATTAAATGTATTATACAGTTGGTGATCTCCTGTAATACACTTTGTTTCTTGACCTCACTGTGTATGCAGTGGTCAAAGATCTGTGAGCAGGGAGAACTAGTGGTGGTTCCGTGCTTGCTTTTTGAAGACTTCTGTGTTTTAATCAAAGGTGAAAAGTATCAGCTGTATAATAGTGAAGTAGCCAAAAAGTTTAGTTGAGATTGTGCCCTCTTGGCAGGACAAACTCCTGTTAGGAGAGGATTGGAGAAGGGGTAAGGATACAAGTGGCTGTGGTGAAGCTATAATACAACCACAAAACCTGTAAGGACTGTAACTTTGGGAACACCTTTACCTGAAGTAGCCTCTCCCTGAAGATTACACTTGCTAGCTGTTGAAAACAGTCAGCATATTAGCAAAGCCTTACACTTGTAGTTCCTTCCTCTGTTAGATGTCAAACTGATGGTACGAACAGTATGAGATCCCATTGCAGTTTGACACAACTGATCAGATGCTGATGGGGTGGGGGGGTACATGTCTTTCTCCACAGCTGCTGAGGAATAAAAGTCTCAAGCAGGCTGCTGCCATCCTGATGACACATGGGTTCTGACTGGACCAGAGCCTACAGCAGCAGGTGTTCCTCACCTGGCTTGGCTTGAGGTTTCTTGTCCCAAAAAAGTCTGTGACTTCGTTCTGTTTGATGCCACTGCACTTAGGAATTCAAGACAACGAGGCTAACACAGGCTTCACTCACTCAGGAGAAATCTTGCTGCTCTTTTAGCATAGCTAAGAGCAACAACAACAAACTAAACCAACAAAAAACCCCAAATGTCTGCTTTGTGTCAAAAATAAAGCATTCCTAAAGATTCCCAGTGTGCTGCAAGGTATCTGCAGAGCTTTTAATTTCAAAAGTTTATTCTGTCATCATTGTCCCCCTGTGGGAGCCAAGCATTTCAGAGTCTGGTGCTCTCTGCTCAGGTGGGTGAAAACACTGTTCAGAACAGGCACATGAATCCTACCAGAGCGAAGACCCCCTTTGACAGCCCTGCCTTGCTTGGGTTGTGATCTCAGCCTCTGTCCTGCGAAGGAGGACTCAGGAAGAGCTGCTTGGCAAAGCCTTTTGGGCCAAGAACTGTCAGGAAAGAGTCGTGACAATTTTACCTGAACAGTGTTAAGGCTTTGTGCAGCAGCTCAGCCTCCCGGCTCAGAATTGGAACACAATTCCGGATGGTTGTAGGCAGCACCTCCTCAAGTCCACAGCTGGATGCACAAAGCAGCTCTCTATATTGCTCTCCTGCAAAGAAGAAAACCTGATCTGGTACCTAGTTCTTTCCATAGAGTAGGAATGCTGAGGGCTCAGGGTGGTCATGCCTTGAGTTGATCGAAAGCACATTTTTTCCTATTCTTCCTTTTTTAACCGCTGCTTAAATTTCCACGTCAAATCAGAAGCAATGAGATTTCTGCTCCCTTTAAACCTTGAAATAGCTTCAAGTTACCTTTCACCATCCTGTGGTCATGTTGGTTTTACCACTGGTTTATTTCTTCTCATAATTTCCATTTACTTCACTGATTGTGAGCAGCGCTCCAGACAGAGCCATTCATGCCTCAGTCTTGACACCCTTCCATGGATTTATAGTCCACATGCCAAAGCTGTACATTCCCTCTCGTAATTTAAGCTCATGCAGTCCCTTGAACTAATGCCATTCTCCAGTTTCACTTCGCAAAGCTCACTTCAGATGAGGTGGCCAGAAGCAGACACAGATTTGGATGCATCCACTTCCCACCTTGCTCTGTCGTTGAGAGCTGTGGGGACGCAGAAGGGAAGGACAGGAGCTGGGGTGTTGCAGGGATGTTGTAGCTCAGCTACAATGGGCTTGAAATCTGTTCTGTGTGCAAACATTCTTTAGCTCCATTTCTTCTCTCACTGAACCCTGGGCTCCGAAGTTGAAGGTCCAGCCTTGCAGCAGGGAATAGGGCAGGGGGAGTGAGCTTAGCTGCAAAACGGAGGATGATCAGAGCACCTAAAGCACTGTCCCAGCCAGTGCTGAAAAAGCTTCTGTACTGACCTGGCTGCAGATGCCAGCTGCAGCCATTTCTCACAGGGTTGGACAGAGCTTTCTGACTGCATTTCTCAGCCCACTTTCCATCCTTTCCTGTAGGATTTGAATCCAGGTCAGTTCGAACAACTTCAGGAAAATTTCCAAGATTCCCCTTGAGTTTGGTGGGCCAGAAAACAAGTATATGCTGCTTTTCCCCAACCAAGATCCCACAGAGCTGCTTGTTAGGAACATATCCAGCAGCTAACAGTTCTGAGCCAAAGCACTGAGGAAAGCATTCAGACAAATCAAGAGTCCTGGGATGGATCCTGCAAGCCACATGTGTTTGATTATTTGTTGCAGCAGAACATGGTAATAATGAACCAACAGGAATTTGCATTTAAATAAAGCCAGTTGCAAGCTCTTGGTATTGGTTGTGGTTGGTACAAATAATGGCCTCAACATTAACAGGCGCCAGCTTCACACCCCTGCATCCAGAGCTGCAAGTGCTGTGGGTGCAGGACTGAGATTTAGGTTGTAATCTTTTGAGCCCAACACATCAGAAGGCAGCTGATGCCTTCAGGTTCAAAGGATACAGCCCCAGCTTCCACTTTAAACGCAAAGGGCACTGGAAATATGGTGTGCACACCAAGAACCTCTGACATTTGAGTCTGCATTGCAGGCCCTGGTCTCAAACTCCTGCATCACCAAGTAACTCTTCCCGATACAAACCAGGGTATTTTCCTGTGAGACAATCAGTGCCAAGACAGAAACTGCTTCTGCCCGTGTGAGTGAAGCCCACGTTCACTGGGTTTTGCTCCAGCACAGCATCAGAAGGTACTTTTCATGACAAACCCCTTTCCTGTACCAATTGAGTCACTGGGAGAAGGGATAACCCCCCGCAAGCAGCTCCACTCCCTGCCCTGAGGTTGGTGGGAGGACACCCCAAACCTGCCGAGCTCTGTGGAACCTCAAAGAGCTCAGAGCTCTATGGGATAAACACACCTTTTTACCTCTCTTTCTCCACCATTCCAAGTTTTAGAGGATGCTGAGCCCTGTATTGAATGTGAAGTTATCCCAGCTCTGAAGCAGACAGAGTCAGCTCAGACACTTGCCTGTCCTGCTGCTGTGCAAGCTGCCATCCCTGTGCATCACTTGTGCAGCTCAGCACACCCAGCTCCAGCACCAAACACGTCGCACAGCGCAGACACCAGGAACTGCTACTGGAAAGAGAGATTTGCAGTCAGGTGAGTCAAAACCTTCAGTCAACCCAAGAGGTAAATGCAGAAATATTAAAAGTACTCTACCCAGACAAAACAGAACCTGCCTGTTGCCTGAGCCCTGTTTGTATCTTGTAGCATTCATTCTGAACACTAAGGAAAATTTTGCTCTTACTGCTGTTAACCCAACCAAAGCAGGGGGAGAGAAGGCAGCATCGCCATGGGTGTAACCAGGAAGCCTGATCCCACCAGCAGGAGTTACCTGGCTCCACAAAATGCTCCTCAGGAGCTGTCCACTGCGTGTGAGTCCCGAGTCACACGCAGCAGAGGAACGAGTATTTAACCAGCTGAATCCACACACCAGGTCTTTAAACACTGAAAACACAAAGATACTTTTTTGGAAGGGGAGAAAAAAAACACTTAAAAAGGAAATGCGGCCATTCCCCACACCACACTTGGGGCTGTAAAAGCTGCTTCTCATGATCTGCTTTAGAAAACAATAAACAAGATAAAGAATGAATCTTAAGCAGCAAAATGTCCTCCGTACAGGAGAAATACTGCAGTGACAATGAGGGTAGGTACCTCCAGAAAAGGTACCCAGCCTTGCAGGATGTACAGATGCGATGCTGAGGAGCGGTGGCAGGATTTGCCCAGATCCAATCCTCTGAAATCAGCTCACGTAGGCACCAACACAGGTAATGTTTTTCCTTTTAATGGTGAAAGATTTTTAGAATGAAGCAGAAACATATCATGTATTCCATGCAACCAACCTCATTTATTGAAAAGTCCTAATTTTATTGCCTTGTTTAGTAACATGTTTGTTCAACAAACTAATCTTTTTGTCATGAAGCAAAGCACAACTTTTTCTTATAAATAGTATAAATTATTTTATTTACAGAAACTTGTTACAAAACAAATAGACTATATATTTCTTTTCTTCTTTTAAATATCCAAAGTAATTTTTTCTATCTCATGACATTTGTTCATGTACTATACAGCAGCCAACACAGGGTTCAGCTGATCAGATGCTCTTGATTATGTATACAAATTATCAAACTATTCACACATTTTACACAGGAGATTGCTTTTAGAACCAGGCTCAACACCGAGCAAGATGCTTTCAAGGCCTACATTCACATTGACATTATGTAGTGCTCATGTTAAAATCATCTTTCAAACGTAAAATATCTTTGCACAAAAGGTAAAAATGATTCTTTCCTGCTGAACAGCAAAACATTTATAAGAGTCTTTCTAAGCCCAATTCCCTCCTCCAGGACAGAATGAGTAAAAGACAAACAGAGAGATTCCTTGGCAAGAGAACTCTTACAGGAAGACGACTGCCTCAGAAATGCCATTTGGAAATCACATCTATTTCTGAATGCTTTTAAGAGGTACTTACTTGGGGTTTTGTTTTGTTTTCCTGGATACCAACTCTTTTGACCATCTTTTAGATTATTTATGAATACCATACTCCCCTTTTCCCAAAATGAGACTGAAATAGCTGGTTAACACCACATTTTCCAAACCCTTGGCATTACATTAAACACAAGTTATCAATGGGATTGTTCCAACACAAGGTATTCTAATGAAAAAAGGTTTTTAAAAAAAGTCACCAGAATCATTTGCTTTGTCATCTCGTTCATTTCAGAAAACACATATATATGTATGTGTGTACACATATACACACATACGCACACACATACATATACACATGCACACATATATACAGGTGGAAAAAGCAAGCTCCAAAGTTTCAACTGAACATTCAAGTCTTTTAAGGAGAAGCTGTCTATGAACAGTCCAAGCTTAAAACTAGTTTTAATCAGGCACTTTCAGTTTTTCCGTTAGTTGGAAACCACGTGAGACCCACACACGACGCACACACACGGACACTAAAGGGAAGAGAGAAGCAGTGTGTCACTTAGGAACTAAATGTAGTCATCCGGGAATCAGGCAACTGAGAAGTAATGCCAGCATTGACCGTGTGGGCTCTGACCCTGCACCCAGGATCCTATGGCAGAACCCGACCGCAAGGATGGATCGGCTCCCAAGACAAGGATGAGGGACACAGCTTTCACAGCACGGAGGCATCCCTTCACGTTGCAGAGGAGGCCTGGGAGCTATTGGCTTGGCAGTGAACCACTTCAAATGACAGAAAAAAACAGGTATTTGCTTTGCTTATTTTTTTCCTGTACTTTTTTCTTCTTTTTTTATTAATTAATTAATAAATAAATAGTAGATGATCTCAATTGTACCAAAACTGGATATAAGAAAAAAAGACCTGTGCAAAAATACATATTTAAATATGTACAATCAATTAACAAAATATGTCTTTTCTGAAATAGGGATACTTCAATATTTATAATAGAACAAGAAAATTCCAAAATAAAGATACAAAAGTATGGGGTTTTTTTTGTCTTTTTTCTTTTTTTCTTGTATAATTCTTTGTTCATCATTGCAGCAATTTTGTAGGTTAAGAAAACTGCAGGAGTCGTAATGTGAAGTTGGAAAGATTTATAAAAACTGTATCTCTTAAATTAATACCAAAATCTGTCTAGAAACAACCCAGCCACTGCAAATTCCATTTTGCATGGAAAAAATTAATTGTTAAGCTTTCTTAATTATTTACAGTAAGAACTATGTGATGATAAAAAAAAGCTCCAGGAACAATGTTCTGCTCATAACCAAGATCGAAAACATAATATTGAAGCAGGTCTATGCTCAAGGGCAGACAGGATTTAGGATGTTCTAACTCTTTACTCCCAACGTCTTCCAGCAACACAGGCACTGCAGAAGCAGCGATGGGGAATTCCGATGTTAACGTGGCTGCACGCTACCAAGGGAGCATGAGTTTGCCATTATGCTTTCAGATCAACAGAACCTTCAAAGACCAGAGGAGAGCTGGATCACAGACTCGCTAATGTTCAACCTTGGCCAAATTCCTGTTTCCTTTACCTCTGTGCCTATCAAGAGTCAATTGCACTTGTGACTGGCGCTATTCCGACATGGAAGCTCTGCCCCAGGGGCTTCATCGGAGCGTGGATTTCACTCCAATTTCTCTTTGTGGCATTACCACTTTGGTTCCTTTCACATTATCCCAATTGCAGTTGTAACAATCCTTTCAACAGGGCATCCTTAGGGGTTCCTGAAAAGTTGTCTATATTTAAGTTTGCATAATAAGTGTCTCTAAGTACATTGCTTTCTCAAATGTGATCTTTCTCATCAATTCAAAGCTAAAGTGTCTGCATAGAGGCTTCTTGTTACTTTGCTATAACAATGATTTCGTAGCAAGTTCAGGTAAAACTGAAAGCATCGTTAGGTAAACAACTATGCAACTGCTACTCAGAGTGGCTTTGGATTCCCTACTTGCCACCAGAACTGGGGAGAAGGCTGGGCTACGCAAACAATTGGACAGGCTCAGATTGTCTCTTCTCAGCAATAGCTGGTGCCCCTTTAAGGCAGGAAAAACCCCCTATCTTCTTGGTTAGGAATCTGTTTTCCTTTGCTTTGCCCCCTTTATGAAAGTTTAGGTCAGTTTTAAAACTTTACCTGATGTTTAAAAACTTAACAGAAACATCCAAGTAGATCAAATCATGACAAATAAGCCCTTTAGTGGAATTCACTTTTGAGGTGTTTTGGAGCAAGAGAAAAATCATTCATCAAAACTGACTGGACTATATAAAATTGGGTAAAGCCCCTTTACTCAGAAAGCCTGGGGTAGGCGTGGGATGCTCTGCTGCCAAATTGGCCTTTATTCCAGAACTGGGTAGTGGTTTTGAAGCATAACGTGTCAAAGACATAGTTGTACAAACAAGGCATAAAGCAACTGGCTTTTATGAGTTTTCTTAGAAAATATCTGAATACTTTAAAAAGGGCTGGTTTTACCAGCTGGAAGGCAAATCCAGCCTCATTTAACCAATACACGTTATTCCTTTTAAGTAACAAAGGCCTATGGTATACAGCATATGTCAATAAATACGTTCTTTGGGCATACAGTTTTAGAGGTTATTGGCCTTTGCCTGTTGGATGGTTTTGGATTCTTTTAAAAAACAAACCTAACTTATTTTCTTCTGCAACCAAATCTTATTCTAAAGAACAGAAAATAAGGTTTGTATAATGCTAGTATAACATTTTTATACTTGTTTTTTAAGCAATGGCTTCAAATAAGTTTCTTTTCTGGGTTTTGTTGGGTTTGTTTTGTTGCTGTCTTTTTGAAACTCCTGATAGCTTCTTATCCCAAATTACTTGCAAAAGGCTGGGCAAAACAGAGTAGTTTTTTAATTGTGCTATTTTTATATTCCATTAAAGGAACATTGCTATAAGAACACTAAAGCCATATTCCCTTCTCGAGGGCTTCTTTCCCCTGTGCCTCACACATTTTTCCCCCTTGTCACAGGGTCTTCTCCATTGAGGGTGTCTGTCTGGTTAGCTATCACCTACAAAAGACACCATCAGTATAAAAATAAGTCCACAATAACGTTTATTTCCTCACAGAAAACATTCCTTTGCCCAGCCAGTCTATGTCCAATAGTGGTAAGATGATGTACTCCTGTAAGTAAAATCTCACAGATTTGTAGCAAACAGTCCAGACCACCGTTAACACTGATAAGAACAATGATGTGGCTGAACTTCATCCAGTGTCCATTTCTAGTATATTCGCTGCTACAGACATGGCTTCAGGGAAATTTCTTGTTTAAGTGACAGTCCAGTAGATTTCCACACCTGAGGACCATGGGAAGTTGGGAAAACTCAAGGCATCTTGGAGTCCAGAAATCCAGATGGAGGTTTTGCTTGTAGTGAAAAGTGTCCAGTTTGTTTCTCACCGTGGTGCATCCAGCTATCAGGGACGTGCCTTTGGCTTTGGAACAAGCAAAAGAAAGAGAAGGATGAGTGAGGCAGCTGTTAGAGCAGGTTCCTTAAAAGACATATTCTGGATAACAAGAGCATATTTTGGAAAGCATCAGCAGAAACAATGTGATACATATGAGGTTGTATCCTCCGAGATGTTGTATGTAACAACATGAGGTTGGCTCCTCCAAGACCTGATAATTCTCAAGCTAAAGCTCTTTAAAGTTACAATGATTTCAGACAGGATTTCCTTCCTTAATTCACCTCAAATTATACTTCTCCTTTATACTACATAGTTGAAAAAGAAACTACTAGGTAAGTTCAAAAAGAAATTCAGCCTCTGAATGCTTCTTTTTTGTTACAGTGAACACAATATAATGGTGAAAAATCTTCATCTATGGCTGAAACTGAAAAGTAAGAAACCATTCTGAAGCAGATCTTCCTGACCTTCCTCTGGGTCCTGCAGGGACCCAGACATCAGGTTATCAGTACCAGGGGAAACAAAAAATTTCTTAGCTTTTCAAACACAAAATGTAGTTCTAAAATTCCATCTTCTGTCTTCTCCTCAAGCTTTATCAAATATTTTTTTCCCCTCCAAGTGCTCCTACAAGTCAATTTGAATAGTATTGTTAAGAAGCCTGAGCCACCAGTTTCTAAATTCTCATCCTAACTTACAAGAACTTTCTCGCCCAATAGATTACTTTTCCAGTGCAATTTATCTAAAAACAAAAAAAAAAAACAACAAAACCCTAAACTAAATTTTAAAATGGTATCTTGTATATTCAGATCTGCTTCCTTTATAGTAAATCTATTTCCTTTATTGACCTAAAAGGTTTCTATCTTATTCATAACATTTAATCTCGTTATTACTAAGAAGTTAGTCAATGACACCTTGGGATAATAGGTTTATTTTATCACAGTATCACAGTTCTGTTATCAGCAACATTATGTTCCATTTTGTAGAATGTTTATAACTGACACAGAAACAAGAAGTCAGGCTGAGACACAGCTCAGTTCCATGGCTGGCTGGCATGATTTACTTTTAAAATCATTGGGTTTTTAAATGTGAGGACTGGATTTCACCTAAGAGCAGTTCAGAGGCCACATCTAAGGAACAATTTAAAGTTAAGTTTAGAAGAAATAAAGCTACACTTTATGAGAGTGTTTAAAAAAATGTACTATAAAACCACTTTAAATGAGTAGTGGACAACTAAGAGAACTATTTTTTACTTGAATAGGATCTGAACTTGGCTTGTTAATAATTAAAAGAACACATGCAATAAAAGCAAGTGAAAAGGCATGTTCATCCTGGCTCACTTCAAGAGAAAATTTCATACCTGATGAAAAAGAGAATTGTTCATCAGTCCTTGTGTCCCTGGGATTGCACCAGTGTGTTTTGCATGAACATTGTTCACCGATGTCAATTTGGCAACTTTATTTGCTTTGCTGCTGCTGCTGTTTATGCTGCTTGAACCAGGTGAGCACTTTCTTTTCTTTCCTATTAATTTGTCAAGGGAAGTATGCGAATGTGAAAAACTGCTGTGTGAATTTACAGTCAGCTCACTGGATTGATGAACAAATGGCCCTAGGGAGAGCGTGGAGTCGCTGCTGTTCATCATCACACTCATTCTCTTTATCGATTCTGCAGGGCTTCCAGTTGGAGGACCCCTCCCTGATTGGTCATGTTTGAGGCTAACAGAGTTAGCTTTGCTAGTCATACAGTTGAGGCCAACGCTGTGGGACGAAGCTGTCACTGATGGATGATAGGAGGTCCCAGAGTTTCCAGAGTTAACCACACAGTTTTTCCTAAAGGATTCCGTGGAATGAGAAGGTGCTAGCAGTGCGGAACTATTTTTACGCTTCTTTCCTGAGCCACCACTGCTACTGACACTGCCGGTGCTGTTACAGGTGCCACTGCCAGCAGAAGATTCCTTAGGTTTAAAAGATTTGCTGGATTTCATTTTCTGAGGTTTGCTGGGCATAGGTGAAGGTACAGAGGAAAGCACTGTAGGTGTTGAAGGGGATGAAGACACTTGTCTTGATTGCATACTGCAGACAGGATCCACTGCACCCAAAGTAGCAGGATTGGCATTTAGTGTTGTTCCATGTGATGGTACCGATTTATTATTCAGAGACACGCAAGAAGGAGATACCAATGCTGGCGATGACATAACCGTGGTGGGTAAGAGGAAACCTGCTGCATTGACACCGTACTGCGAAGCAGGCGTCGAGTTTGTCCGATGAGGTGCACGAACTGATGCTGTGTTACTGGCTGCTGGAGGAATTTTCCTACAGGTGAACAGAAAAACAAGTGAAAACCTATGGAGCTAGTGTTCTTTGGAATAATATCAAGTCTAACAATGCTACATTAAAGTGTGTCGAGGCTGATTAATGCCACTAACATTATATTAAACTGACAGTTAATTGTTCCAAAATATGTAAAGCAGACTACCAGCTATAGATCCAATTAATCTGAACACAAGGTTACTGTTCTTTAACCAGAACCACAGGTTTCACATATTTCTACAAATACCAAGAAGAATAAGGAGTCTTTCAGTTCTACTCACTTCCACATCTGTGAATTAATATGCTTCTCCAACATGAAGTCAAGTGCACATCGAATATGGTTCCACCGCTTGTCAAACACGTAATAACCTCTTCCAATCTGCTGACTACCAAATGTGCAAAACTGGAAAGAACAGATTTTTGTTGGTGTTTTCTACTTTTAGTAACAACTCACTGAATAACAGTTTATTTACAAATAAATCCTGCTAAATGAGTATGTTTTTAGATGTTTAAGATTAAAAAATATAAATTACAATTTTTATTTCTATGGTGTAACACCATTTTTATTATGATCATTTTCTTCCCTTCTGATACTCCCATAACTACGACCAAAAGCAGTGGTCAAAATTAATTGCCTCTGATTGAACAAGGGAAGGATATCAGTTTGAGTTTATATAAATACATATACATGTAAGATCTACTTCTGAGGAGCTATCAGCTCTCTGCTCATAGTCTGTATTTTTCTGCAAAGGAGATATTTTTTTATACAGGCAAGGCAATAAAGCTTGTGCTTTTAGACTAAGCTTTTGTCAAGACTCAATTATTAAACCAACACATCACTGCTACCTGTACTGTGATGAATGGCACCTGAAGTAAAAAACTGTGTGCATGAATGGGGTGGGGGGGTGCAGGCTGGGGGGAGCAAGTCCAGTAACAAAATCTCACCCAAAGGGCACTGTTTACATGTTTTTATTCCAAACCCACAGCCCTTTAAAGCAGTTACCAATTTGATCCTCCATGTTTTGTGTTCTGATTTCTTTTGGACTTTGAGGAAGTGATCTGCAAGCATAGTTCTTTAGCACATGTATTTTAGAAGTACAGCTAAACCTTCACTGCTTACTATGCAACAAAATGATTTTCTTAAAATCCAGGGAAAGCCCCCAAGCATATCCAATACAAAACAACCCCTAAACCCCCCTCAAGTAATTTGTTTGCAAGTTCAGAGCCAGTGAGAGACCAAGGTTAAGTTTTACTGGGAACGTACAGCGGCTGGTTGAGGATGATGACCTGAAAAATGACAATCCAGTTTTTCAACAGGCTCTTCTTTTTCATCACATTCGCCCTCATCACTGGATAACCGAGATGCTGGCTCAGCTGCAGGCAAGGGAGGGTGCGGGGACTCGTGGACAGAAGGAGACTCACTAGGGGCATTTCCACTGTGCTGGGCTGGACAGCCTGGAGGCCTAGGCAAGGCAAGCAGGAAAGGTGTTACTGAACTAAATCTAGTTAAAAATTCCAAGCTTAAATGCTTACTACTACCAACAGAAGGAAATCTACATTAACAGATCTCCGGTATTTTCCAGAGTCTTATAATACATCCGCTGGTACCCCTGGAAAAGCAGCACTGCCCAACCATTGCTGAACCGTCAGCAGTCAGCTGACACTGCTTTTACTATTTCAAACACCAAACCCTCCTTGCTAGGAGTTACAGCTCAGCAGGTAATTGCTAATTGTACAGTCACCAGGCCCAGAGCAAGAATTCTTCCCTGTCCAACAGATCTGTATCGCTCTTTCAAAATCCACCTGATGAAGCTACCAGTATTAATTTCATACCATGGGATCTGCAGGTTTTTCTTACCTTGGAAGACTGGGGGGGTGAGGTTTGGGTTTGTTAGGTAATAAAGGCTTTGATTCTGTAAGAGTAACTCCATGAGAATTTTGGTGCAGCTCCTGGGAAGTTTTAGTAGGTGAGGGATGTGGTTCCCTGAGAGGGGGCATCTGCTGATGATGATCCGAATGTCGAAGAAGCTCCTTTTCCCTGGTTTTGCTTTTGTGCTCAGCTAATAACACATCAAATCGTTTTCTTCGACCCTGTACAGCCCTCCGCTGGGTTAAGGAATGTGTCTGCAAAACCATGAATAAATCATTAATCCCAGGCTATTAGATGTGTGGAAATCAAACACTCAAAGCATGTGTCTAGAGCTCTGAAACAGAAAATTGTCACATTCATGGTTTAGCAAATAAACAGAAGAATCATAGAAACCAAACTAAGATTGCTGCATGGACGACGATATCCCTGTCTGATAAAAGTAAAAGGCTTCTTTCAAATTTCTTTCTAAAGAAGAAGCTGCCAAAGTTCTTCTAAGGTTAAGACTAGAACCAAAAATATTTTTCACACTGGTATTTTAATTGCCAACTACTGCACAAACAAACATACTGAGTATGTACTTTCACTTACAAAAATATTTAACACAATATTTAAATCTAATGAAAGACATGAAAAATATTTGGAAAAATACTTTGCTTCCTTCTGCATAATAATATACTCCTTAAAAACTAATGCTATCAAATAGATACAAAGGAATGCAAAACAACAGAGCAGAATGCAGAGTGAGACCTCTGCGTATCCTGAATGCTACATGTAATATACGTGTTTATATGGCACGAATTCTAGGTGAAGTGAAAGAGATGGAAGTTATTTTTCTGAATTCTTAATTCACATACAATACCTTTTTTCACATGGTATAAAAGTTTTCCTTGGGTCAATTTTCATAGGCAAAAATTACCATCATGTAATTCAAACACAAACAGCTATTCCAACAGGAAAAATGTCAGCAGGTATAATGTAAGGAATTGCTGAGAAGCATTTTTACTTCATTTCTACTTTACATTTTTGATTTGCCTACATCTCTTGTAAAATCTTGAAGCTTTTCCCTTCTTTAGTAGCAAAACAATTGCCTCCCCCTGCAATTCCAAAAGGGCAATGTGTTCAAGTTCAGCTCCTCTGGCACATCAGGACCAGCTTCATTTACCTTTGTTCTGTAGGTGTTTTATTTACCAGATGATCCCCCTACTGACAGTTCGGCTGCTTTGAACAGTAGGTGATATTACACAGTTGCAGGGATCTAGATTTTTGGTTCCTTGGGACTGATACCTCTCCACATCTGACTCCCCAAGATTTTTGAGCCAGAGGACACATTTCATCTGATCAAAAAGATTTTATGGGTTGTTTAATTTAGAGTTACTAACTCTAAAACTTATTTCTGGGTTGGCTGTAGTGGTACATGAGGCAGCATGAGCACTTACACTAATACCTCCTAAGTATCTGCTGCAGACTTTGCTGGGGGGAAAGGAGAGGAGTTTGATTTACCTAAATCCTGCATAAACAAATACTTTCAATGCTCATGACAAATTTTAAAATTCATCATTTATGACCCAAAAGGTATCCCCAAAAAGATCATGCTGACCCCCTACTACCTACACGCAAAGGAACATAATCTGCCCCATGTCAATATCCATGTTTAAAAGGTTTATACAAAAATACAAACCTCCGAGTTACTTTAAAAAATAAGTCTTTGATAAATCATTAACTGAACATCAAAAACTATTCCTTCTCAGTTTTGGGCAACGTATTTTGAGAGGTGCCATTTACAGTGGTAATTACTGACAGCAGAAATCTTGAGTTTTCCATTTGCTGTCATATTCCTCAGGAAATTGAATTAAACTTTCCACAATTTTCTTCTGATTTCGATATCCTACCTTGCATGTCAAAGACCTAGTACAAGGTTTCCTGGTTTCCACATCTATGACACCACAGTATATATCAGGATCAAATTCTCTCTCTGTCAAAGGAACACAGTATTAAAAAGTTATCAAAAGACATTGTGAAACACTAACATCTATTTTCATTATAAAAATTAACCAGACTGGAATCTGTTTTCAAATGCAACACAGGCAAATGTAGCAAAAAAACTGCACAATAACACTGCACACAATATTGTCTACACTCTCAGCAAGCTTATGGTGTGCTGAGATAAGATCTCAAGTCTACAAACAGAATGGAGAAATTCACAGCTATAAGAGACCCTGAAGGAGGAGTAGATCCTACATTTTAGGATTAGAGTACACCACCAGTATGAACTATTGGTGTTCATATGGTGGCTTTTTGGGTGTTGAGAACTTTTCTACCATTCCACTAACACTCAAAGTTACTGTGCTTAAAAAGTGTAAAGGTCAGACAGGGTTTCCATTTTTTAAGGTGCTAGTCATTCCATTTGCTATGTACATTTTGGATCTTCCACATGGAAAGAAGGAAAGGAAAATACTTAAAGATAGTAATTCAATGTAATTTTATAACTGTAAGAACTGACACACCTTAGAGGTCTGTATGGTTTCTGAAAGCAATATCCACATTTCAAGTTGTTTGTGTTCTTTAAGAGTATGTCCCGTTATAGATTTAAATTCTAACATATAAACCATATATAAATACAAGTTAATGCTATAAAAGTGCTTAATTTACTTCTGAAGCTTATTTCTATATATTCTGTGTATGGGTTTCTTTAGATACACTACTAAGAGGCATATAGCAAATAATAATTAAAAACAATTACCTGACAATCTTTTATGTAAAAATTTCCTATTATTTGTATTTTCTTCAGGTTTCTTTTCCAAAAACGGAGGCACAGAGAGAAGACCTTTACCATTCAGTATCTGTCCAGGGGAAGGCAAGGGTGGCTTTGGTATTGAGGGACAATTAAGGCCAGTCTTTATTGAGGAAGTCACAGTAGTAGAACAAGTTGGACCAACAGCAGCTTTCAGTTGGGCACCATCTATCTTTGGATGAATCTTTTCCACTTTGACAGATGGAGTCATACTATTATTCATGGAAAAAAGAAAAGGGGGAAGAAATTGAAAACTACAGTCATAAATTATAAATGTACTTAATATGTTATTACTCAACACTACTCCGATCTATTCACAATGCAAATGGAGGCCTTCCTCCTTTATTCCCAGATTTTTTGTTCTTATCTTTGTTTTCACATTTTTTACCATGTCCGTAATCTCTTCTGACCTCTTTTCCCCATTTTCTTGTAAGCATTTGAGTGAGTCATCAGAGACTTCAGAAACAGTTACTTGGATTCACAAATAAACCTATTACCAAAGCAACTGGAATGAGCCAGTTGTGTCCAGTGAGAAATGCCCCGTTCTGTGACAGTAAATTATATTATCAGTTGTGTAGTCTCATGTGTGCAGGTCAAAACTCACCTGAATCAGAGCTAGAACTCCCTTATGATCAAAGTGCGCACAGCAGATTGAAGAATCAAGAGCCTCTAATAAAATGGCTTGTATTTACACTGATTTAAGATGCAGCTGTGCAAGAGTTCTTGTTCAACATAGTCATGTTATATCATTATATATATATATCATAACATATATAACATGATCATGTTATAATCTTAGACTAGGCTGCTGGAAAAGATCTGGAGGCGTTTAAAATGATTTCATACAAACTCCTCTGAAACACAAAGGAAATTCTACTGATATAGCAGTGTCTATGCAATAACATTTAGTTCTTTGTCAAAAGGCATACTCACATTTTATCATGGGGAACTTTGCTGTGCTGTACCGAATGCATTAACCTGTTGTTTCCGCTCATCTGCAGCTTGTCTTTGGGTGATTTCAACAACTTGGAATTTGATGATGATGCACTAGTACCTCCACTGGATGAACGATTGCTCCCACTTCCACAGCTACCTTTGTTTTTTGAAGGGAAGGATGAAATGAGGGAAAATACTGAAGAGGAGGGAGGAGTCAAAGGTGGCTTGCTGGAGGAGCTGTGTCTTCTTTCTGAAAAGGAGGAAGAAAAAGGGATTTTAAGCTCCCACACAGAAACAATTCTCAAATATTTCATGTTGTCATTTACTCCATTAACATTTTTCCTTTATTAGCCTGGGAGGTCCCCTGCCACACACAAAGCACACAGAATTCAAGCCTCACTCTAATCCAGGAGGTTCCACTCACTGCTGGTCCCCAGCTGGTTATGGGAGTCTCTTTTAACTTTGCGAGCTACATGCCTCAGTCACTAAAGCCTCGCTTTTAACAATGCTCCCCACTTTCCATCTTAAAGAACAAGAAAGTGAGAATGAAACCTAGACCTCAGACACACAAAGCAGAGAGACCCCTAACCTCCAGCCAAACAAGCTTAAATGTATTTCCTCAAAGGATAACAATTTGTCTCCTAATGGTCAGTATTATACATATTAATATGTTTTAACTTTGACTTCATAACAACCTTTTGGTATGGTCTACTAGACCTTCAGTGTGAGAACACCCCTGAGAACAATACCTGAAGTACTGACTACAGCGGATTTTGGGGTGTTGTGGTGGTTGCTTTTTGTTTGCTTTGTTTTCCTCTTATTAATTCTATAAGATTTCTATTTCCTCTAAAAAAAATAAAAATAAAAATCTGAACATCTGAATTGAGAGTGGTCAGGTTCCATCAATGAATGTGTTGGCAAATACATTATTTAATGTTAAGACATTAATATATTGCTAGCATCAATTCAGTTAAAATATTAAAGTAATTACAATTAATTAAATCAGATCTATAAAGTATATAATTAATTGATGCATTTAATGGTATTAATTACTATATTTGTTATTACTGTAATTATATAAAAATGTAGCTCTTTGGAACAATGAATTCCCAGTCACAGCTCCAGGGAGCCCCCAGTTCTGCCTACACATGGACACGTTAAATGACCTTTTGCTCAACTGATACTTGGGCACCTGAGTTTCCTCGATGATCTCTGTAATCAACACCTGCTTAAGAGACATCTGGTAATCAAGTATATGCAAACCTCAGATCTAAGTGAGACTCAAGAATTAGCAGGTCCATCAGAGGAGTGGAAATGCACCTTTCACCTCAACAGCAATGACACCTCTTCCTCAGCCAATTGATGTTAAAGGTGCCCAAATCCACCACCCCTCAATCCCAGGATCAGTTTACAGATTTTGACTTTAATTTCAGTAAACTGTGAAAGAAGCAGGCTACTCATGAAGTTACAACTACTTCAAGAGTGAAAGTCAAGTCCAGTGCAACCTGTATGAAAAGCTGTAGCACTCCTGAAAATAGAAATTAATACATCCATCTTCTGCTTATATGAGCTATTTTCATGTTATGAGCAAGCTGGTCTAGTGGAAGGTGTTAGGGGTTTGGAACTAGATGATATTTGAAGTCCCTTCCAACCCAAACCATTCTATAATTTTATATCCCCCGCTATCCTCAATACAGCAAACACTCAAATGATGACCAACAAGGACTCCATTCATAGCTGGAAGCCACCAAACAAGTCAGCACCAACCCTGCACCAATGTCATGAGGCACATCACCTGCAAGCAAGATTAACAGGGTGCAACAGCAAGAACCAGAAGAAAAAAAAGTCAAGCCACTCCAGCAGTGCAAGAGGAAGACACAGGAATCTTAACATCTAGCAACCTTCTTACAGAGGTGGGGAAGCAGTGTTTTAAATACGTTCATTAGTTATGGGAGGGGAAGGAAGGGGAAAGCATAAGAGCTTTGACTGGAATAGGAAACTCCAGTCAAGAAGCATCTCAGAGACTGAACCATATGATGTGTTTCTCTGTTTAACTGCACAATGGGTGCCACCTAACGAACCTTCGGCAAGAGAGTCATCAGTTCTTAATTAGTGTTTACCAAAAAGCTCTGAGAGGTCATGTGAAATGCCTGACAGAAATAAATCACTGCATTTATGCATCACCCATGTCAAGAAACAACTACTTTAAAATGACAGTGCTCAGAAATAGTTATTTGTGATACTCAAAGTCATCTACTTAGGTTTCTAGAACCAGAAGCCATTAAAGGGTTTGTAAGTGAAGTATGTTAGCACACTGACGTTCTAGTAAATAGCTGTGCTTTTAATATGACGTACTGCTTATTGCCAAATGTCTTTTTATAGTAACGGCAAGAATCCCCAAGCAGCTTTGATAAGTTACTATTTGAGGGCCATTAGTTCAAGCAATGCTACACCCTGTCAGATTATTCTGTGAGATAATGAGAAAAATTGTTCAATTCTCTTCCACCTTCTGTATATTTAGAAAATTCAAAGCCCAAGTTTTTACCACAGTTACAAATAATCTCAATCCAGTGGATGACTAATGCAATCATTGGGAGGTAAATGTGGCTTTTTTTTAAGGAAGAGAGGGTGTTACTTCCTTGGCAGATGAGAAGGGACTAGAGTAAGACTGGTATCTCCTTGCATCCCCATCATGAGCAATAAACTAGACAAAATATTCATCTCAGCTATTAATCCAAATGATATGAACACTTTTTTCTGGCAGCTTCAAATGCTACTGTTCTAATACTGAACTGTTACTGACTACTGTTTTTGTATGAACATTTCACAGCACCAGTCTCAAACAAGTGAGTTAATACCAAAACAAAGTGTTTAAAACTGCTGCTAATGAAAAAAACCCAAATAAAACAGAGAGAATTTCTATTCTACAGACAGATACACAATTTGGAACACACACAATTTCTGAAAGAGATGTTCTAAGTCTGTGAAATCTTCAATCGCTCCTTCTGTACATAACCATGACCTGTGTAATTTATCAACAAAAGGAAAAGACTTTTCAGCTCATTTGTCATAACCTGCCTGGACATGTTTCAAGTTGACTTATGTAGAGGTGGAGCTGCTACTGGGATTTATTTTGGCCTTTTTATAAACGTCATGTTTTCAAGTTAAATCTGCTCAAGGTTTCTTTTGTGCAGCATCTGAAGACTACTGGTGCCTCACCTTATTCCAGAAAGCTAATAGTTTTGAAACCAGACATGTGTTAGCATGGCAATCTTGATCTGATGAATCTATTTATTGACAGACATAGTCTTTTAATGAAAAAATTACTACACAAACTGTCACTGAATAATGAAGACCACCATGCTTATTATGCTAAGCATATTATAATGATAAATTCTACTAATCATCTGCCAATCTAATACAGTTCCCATTTCCCATTAACTCTGACTCAGCCTGAAAACATTAAAAAATATAATTATCTTCAGGTGTTCAGTTTTCATATTTTACAAGTTAGCATTCATGTCCTTTAATAATATTTCTTGAGAGAAAAACAACTTTTTGATGTCACGATTGCTTTTGCAACACATCAAAGTGATATTTCAAATACTGTACCTATGGAACACGGTTCTAAACTCTAAAATTTCAGGTAGGATTTTGTCATTGGTTTTGGTGTTTTGTTTTTTTAAATATCAGAACTATCTAAGTTTTGGTTATGGAAAAAGAACTGGGAAGCCTTCCTTTATCCCATAGCACTGGGTAGAACCTGACCTAAAACGAAAGCTGCATTCAATGCTAAACCTTACCAGACAAATTTCTCCCCTTAAATACCTTTGCATTTATGTCACATCTTTGTGATCCTAAGTAGAAGGCCTGTATGGAAAGTCAGAAAGCTGTGAGAAGAGATGGAATCACACACGGCAAAGGTTGCCTCTGCTTGGTGACCAGGATGTGTGTTATCTACCGATTTTGACAAATACAGCAAAGAGGTTTTGTGCTACTAGACAAGAATTAAATACGCATACTGCCAAAGAACACAAAACTTCCTGATGAAATGGACATTGATAATACAAATCTCAAGAGCTTTTAAAAAATACAAAGTTATACAGCTTCACTTGGCCCTTAGTCTGGCTGCCAATTTTCTTGGGTTTAAAATCTTATTTTCCATTGTGTATTTGCTACTAAACTTGCACTAATTTCTGACAAAACGCTAAAAAGTAACCTGGAAGGTAAACAAAAACAAGGGGAAAGAAAAAAGGAACATTTCTTACCCTGTTTGGCTACTACTACTTGTTTTTCCATCAAGGAATAAACACTTGGACTTACTGTGATTAATAACTTCATTTATTTTATTAAAATAAAAAAGATACGCCTTTATAGAGAAAAATATTGTTTTTCATAAAATTTTACTTTCTTTGCTGTATGCCTAACAACAACATCAAAAAAAGAGTAATAATACTCTAAACATTCCTCCCAAGTCTGCACTTAGTTCCCAAAATGTAGGAAGTGTTTTCTGTTCATTCTGTCTGGGCATCAATTAATAGCTTTGGGCAGCAAATACAGGATGCACAGATCAAATTTCATAAACCCTTGGGGTTTTTATACTCACTTCTTACGTAAGTGCTGGGCAAAAAGTCAAACTGACCTGTGTCAGTGCAAGCAAAGCTGTCGTTACAACTGAAGCACACCCGAACACACGGGTTTAGTTCAGTGAAATATGGAGCAACTTCAGTTAGCAGTCAGAAAAACAGCTTGAAAATAGGTTTAGCCTGAGTGTGTAATTCAAGAATATAGAATTAGATGTCTATACTGAAACAAAGCATAATGATAATTTCATGTTGAAGAAACTATTCTTTCATACCACTGTCTCACCTGAGCATGATAAAAGTGCAATTGAAAGCAAACATTTTTCTCCATCCAAGCTGCTGCTTCACTTGTCATTTGAGAAATTTAGTGCAGCCACATTAAAACAAACATCTTTCACCTGAGGATATCATCTGTTTTCTGTCAATATGGCTATTATATTCCTAGAGTAATTGTGGAGAGCAAATTAACTTGATCTAATTTCTCCAGAAAGATCAGATCCGTGGCCTGACAGGAGAGCAGGGACACTGCTGTGGAGGGGCATTTCACCAGAGCACCAAACCTTACTCAGCAAGCAACTAAAATCCCTTTTGTGGCTCTAACTCAAACGATCATGTTGGGCTCTGACTCACCATGACACAGGAATAAGAAAAACATTAGATCCATGAGGATTTCACAGGGGAAACCTGGGAGCTAAATCAGTCATGAGCATAGCAGGCAAATTACTCTTCCTTTGATGCCTCCCTGGCAGCCGCAGCTGCTTGGGAACAATCGCCTGTGTGGGATCTTGATCTGCTGCTCACTCACTTATTGCTGCTTCATTATCCTGCTCTAATCACAGGGGCTAGATACCAAGGATTCTGTCTTAATCTTCCACTGATGTCCCTTTAATCACCCCATCAGTTCTGTTTGCACTGTAAGTCAGGATGAGGTCACTCCATCTTCAAATGTGCAGTGTTTAAACATACACTGAGCAGAACAGACAGCATCCAAACGAAGCTGTATTCTTCACTCCAGTAAAGAAAGTTACAGAAAAGAATATTTATAGAGTCCAAGCTATCAGTACAACAGACTGCCAGGGCTTGATTGGCACCAGTACAATCTGTCATGTCTCTAGAGAGAATTCTTCTATTTCATAAAAAAACCCCACACTGGTTTGCAACTGGCAGCTGATATTATTGTTTACCACTCAGTGTTAGCAAAACCACAAAGAGAATCTGACGGACAGTCGTGTATGCTTACAGCACTTCATTCACAGAAAAATAGCAGGTTAGCAGAAGAGAAAGGAAAATAGAGTGTATCATTTATATCACAGCATACCAAATGCAAGTCAGGGTGGCACATACGAAAGCATTATGTTGCTTTATGTATTTACATCAATTGCCACCATAGCTTTTACTTGACTAGAGTTCTTCTGTATTATACATAAATAGCAATAGGTATAAATAATTTATCTATTTAGGGTTTTATAGTATCTTTTATGCATGTAACTATGCCAAGTAAGCAGTACTGATGGAACCTTACGTCCTGCACTTCCTCACTTTAAAAGTACCCGGCACAACTGCAGTAGCAAATATTTCTGTTGCCTGTGTAGATACCATCACGTAAAGAGACAGTTAAGCTACTTAAAATGTGTCTCTTCTCAAGTGTCTATTAAAATACAATACCTCAGCAATTCTGAAGAGTGTATTTTAAACCCCAGATTTATCCTCCATAAGTTGGTATGTTAACAGGTTTGCTTTGCCTAGCAGAGATTTAAACATGCTGGTTTATATATATATTTTACATTACACCTTCACCACATATGTGCTACAGCATTATTCAAAGACAGTCTTACATTTACATTGAGATGGTTAATACCCAAGAGGTTAAAACAGGACCAAAAGTTAAAAGTCATACACTAGAGAAAAACATAACTATAGAGATCAATGATTTTTAAAATTCCCTATAAAATGTTCTTTCACATTAAAACAATTCATGGAGGCTTCAGCTTGGTAAGGGCCGTAAAACATTTACCCTCACCCACAATGAGAACTTAGAAAATGACCTTCCACTCAGAAAATCTTTTGTTGAAGCTAAAAGACAAATAAAGCCAATACATCAAGATCTTTCTAATTGCTGACTGGGTAAGCTCCAAAGTTATTTGTCAGTTCCTAGGACACTTTTACTTCTCACATGAGGGCTGTAACACCACTAAGCTTTACATGTCTGTCATCTGTTTTCTGCATCCTTGTTTAAATGACACTGTCAGTGCATCTAATTCCCACTCTGCTGTCCACTGCTCCTCATCCTAGCAAAGGTTCCACTGTTGCAGGTACAAATTCCTGCACCATTCCCTTGTCATTCATCTCCAAAATACACACTACAAGCTTCCTAAAAGGCATAAAATACACTGGATAAGGGAGTATGAAAAAGGAGTATAAAATCTGGCTTTGCTTTAAGTAGGGTACACTGATCTATTACGAAAACTCATAATTACAGAGGAAAAAAATAAAGATATGCTTTGGTTACAAATGCTCAATTCAGAACCCTAAGCTCTCATATATACAAATATTTGGATTTCAGTGTAACATTCAAGTTCCAAAATCCCCCCATAGTAATTCACACTGGTTTAAGACATGTAAAGGAAACACATCTGGGTGTTTATGATGGCCCACTACACTTAAAAGTTACTGATCATTTCAAATTATGTGGTTGTAGTAGCTACTTTAACTAAAAGTTTCATGTAACCTATTTCTATCAGTGCAGAAGTGTGAGACTGACAGATATTAGGCTCAACTCTCAGTTTAGTTTGTTTTTAAAAGCAGGTTTACCAAAGCACTTAACACAGGAATTGCAAGTCAAGTTGGGAATTGGAAAACATTCTGGCTCTGGTCTTTGCCAGCCTCACTGCACTGCATTAGGTGTCCTGCTTGAACAACCTAAAGCTTCCCCCCATTTAAATTTGAATATTTGCAAATTATTTACTCAACTCCCAAGAGGTGTTATGAATATTAGTTAACCACATCTCTCTGATAGAAATGGAAGACAAATGTTAGCTTTTGCTATTATTTTGTTCACTTCACTACAGCAGTTACAGAAAAGCACCGGCTACTTTTAAGAATGTTAATGCAATTACTCTGTTGCAGTTGAAGTAACGCGTTAGCTGTAGGAGTAGTTGTGCTAAAGGCTTAGAAGAAGGATTCTTAGGCAATCAGCCACGGGAAACTGTTAGCTAAGACCAATGAAGCATACTGAGCAAGTAGTAATGTCTAATCTAAAGCATGCAAGAACATTTGTTACTAACAAAAATGTAAGTTGAAGATACAATGTATCTATAAACCGACAGAAATGTGAGAAAATGCAGGTAGACTTGTGATGAAGTAATCATTTTGCAAACAGTATATAACCTCTTGAAAATTTTGTCTCAGCGGGGCTCTGACTCTGGACACTAGTCCTCAGGTCCCCAGGGCCCTCAATAAAGCACCGCATAAAACAACTTTGTTGTTTTGTGTTTTCTCTCTTGAACGGGCAACAACTCGACTTCCGATTTCTAAGTATGTGTGTTTATTACTTTCCTAGAGATTTACTTTCAAGAACTAAAATTCCCTCCCAAGTGATCACTGTGCAAAATATGTTAGATAAAGAAGCATGAAACTCCATGTAAGCAGGGTCACAGTTTTGTTTCTGCCATTGAAAAAACACAAGGAATAAAATAAACGTTGTTTTCATCAGTACAACTGTGAATTCCAACTTCAATACTTTAAAATCCTATTTCAAAAAGATGATTCTGTACCTATGACTTAGGGTATTTAAACGATGCTTTTAAAACTGGTACACCTACAGTGTGACCAAGAGGGTGCTGTGATTCTCCAATAGTACAATGCTGACTGGACAGGAATGTCCATTTCCACCATGGTAACTGCTGCAAGATGGCCCGAGACCAAAACCACCTCTCCTGATCTCCAAGATTACCATCACAGAAAGGACAGCAAGAAGCAAATTGCAGTTATTAAGAATGTAGCAAATAAACCAGAAACACTAAAATGTATTTAAATAAACAGCCTTCAAGTTCATCCCCTTCTCCACTGCTGCCTCCCCATAAGTCTGTGTTACTAAAGCTACTTCTCCCATTTTTCTGCTTTGATTACTAATCCTTTCAAACCCCCTTGTATTCAGTGCGCCTGAGCAGTTCTGTAATCAATTCCTACAGGATTTAAAATTCCTGTTTAAAACACACGGGGTTTGCCCCTGAGAGATGTAAAACACCCTTTGAAGTATCAACCAATACACACTGTCACCCCAAGCCTGCAGATAGACTAGGGTTTTGCTGCATTGTGCAGCGCCATCATGCAGTGGCAAACTGGAATTAGGGATGCTCCCACTGGGTTGGTTTCAGCTATTCAGAGCCCTCTGGAGACCAGTCAAACTCTTGAGAGCAATGTGGGAAAACTGATAGAGGTTGGACATTAAATTATTCATAGAGCAGAATCACAAGCTTAATGGAGACATGACCAATGGGAAGTCCCTCTTCATCACCCAGAAAAGGATGTTTTCCCCATCCTACTTCATCCCTCTCTTTACTCAGGTAAACCCAAGCACAAGGGCTTTAACATCTCAAAAAGACTGATGTAATATCCAAGACCAAACTTCTAGTACACTTTCCTGTCCAACATGCCAAGTGATGGAGGAAAGGACAGATTTCTCACCAGGGAACAGGCTCTGGCCCTTTAGGTCAGTAGCTGTCTTGTAAGTCTGTCAAGCACTGGCATATAAATATTACAGTTATTACGGAAGGACAGTAGAGTGTCTTAGATGGTAATCAGGCCATAGAGAGATTACAATGTCCACATTATGAGCACTAATTTCTGCATAGCCTTTGGATGACACATCAGTACCTACGCTGTCTGATTAAAAAGCAGATATTGAATAAATTATTCTTTTGCTATTAAAAATACAATTATGTGGAGTAAGCTTTGGAAAAGCCGCAGTGATAATAAATAAAAGCATCAAACGCAACAAAGTTAAAAAGTACAGATGCACAGCATACCAAGGAGCAGCGTGGGTCAGCTTCCTCAAAAATGCACTAGAAAACTGCTGTCTCAACATATGCTTACTCTGAATGACATTAAGGAAAAGCTTCAGTTTTTCAAAGCAAGCCTAAAGCAATAACCACCACCTAATTTCTCTTTTTCTCTCTTTCTACCTATTATCTACCCAGAAATCAGGTTTACACCTTTATCACCATGTTCTTCCCCTTCAGCATCAAAAATACGCCTTACATCCAGAGGGACCTTGACACGCTTCTGAGGTGGGCTGATGCCAACCTTATGAAGTTTAACCAGGCCAAGTGCAAGGTCTTACACCTGGGTCGGAGCAATCCCAGGCACAGCTACAGGCTGGGCAGAGAAGAGATTCAGAGCAGCCCTGCGGAGAAGGACTTGGGGGTGCTGGTCGATGAGAAAATGAACATGAGCCGGCTTCAGTGTGTGCTTGCAGCCCAGAAAGCAACCGTATCCTGGGCTGCATCAAAAGGAGCGTGACCAGCAGGTCGAAGGAGGTGATCCTGCCCCTCTACTCTGCTCTTGTGAGACCTCACTTCTAGTATTGTGTGCAGTTCTGGTGTCCTCAACATAAAAAGGACATGGATCTGTTGGAAAAAGTCATGAGGATGATCAGGGGACTGGAGCACCTCCTGTATGAAGATAGGCTGAGAAGGTTGGGGCTGTTCAGTCTGGAGGAGAAGGCTGCGTGGAGACCTCATAGCAGCCTTCCAGTGTCTGAAGGGGGCCTACAGGGATGCTGGAGAGGGACTCTTTGCTAGGGGCTGTAGTGATAGGACAAGGGGTAATGGGTTAAAACTTAAACAGGGGAAGTTTAGATTGGATATAAGGAAGAAGTTCTTTACTGTAAGGGTGGTGAGGCACTGGAATGGGTTGCTCAGGGAAGTTGTGAATGCTCCA
This sequence comes from Neopsephotus bourkii, assembly GCF_033783945.1. NCBI lineage: Eukaryota > Metazoa > Chordata > Aves > Psittaciformes > Psittacidae > Neopsephotus > Neopsephotus bourkii. The sequence continues at coordinate 2,985,590 of NW_026901218.1, read as the reverse complement.
TCCCTGGCAGTGCTCAAGGCCAGGTTATACAGAGCCTTGGGTGACATGGTTTAGTGTGAGGTGTCCCTGCCCATGGCAAGGGGGTTGGAACTAGATAATCTTAAGGTCCTTTCCAACCCTAACTATTCTATGATTCTACATGACCTTAGAACATAATATCATAATATTGTGTCATGCATTCGGATGAGTTCACATATCCCAGTGCCTGCCCAGCTTCTACTCATGCCACAGTTAGGAACCAAAATATGAAGTGGGTTATGGGCTAATGGATAAACTTCTGGAGATGGGTATAAAAAACAAGGCCTTGAAATGGAAAGCTCTCCATATGAAAGAGATCAAGAAGAGTGAATTGACTTTGCTTTCAGCCAGTGAATAAGAGGAAGTATCACGATATACACAAAAATAGCAGCGTCAGCTAAGTAAATATCATGCTTTGATTCTGTCATTAAGAAAATACAGGGTCAAAAGACATTGAGCACAAACATTTTCCTTATATGCTGTACAACTACCTAGTGATGGATATCCACTGCCACACGATACAAAAGCTCTGTAAGATTAACAAAATAAAATAAACATGCACATGGCTACTTAGCAACTACAACAGCCCTTCCACTTCCCTGAGGTGCTACTGCTCACAGTGAAAACACTGATGGAGTCGAGTTGGAAGCTCCCGTTGTTGTCTCTAACATTATACATCTGACACCTCTGTTCATGTATGTACAGCACTGACCACGCACACCCTACAGATGTGACAACGCATGTGCTTCCCTACGAGAAACAGGATGAAAGCGTTGCTGGGCCTCTACACCCACTTGCTAGTAGGTAGTGCCCACTTCCAGGAAAATGTGGAGAAATGAAGGGATCCAGGCTGGGTAACACCCCATCTTCTGTTCTGAGGTTTTAAACACAAGATCTTTAACTTTGTCAGAATGGAAAGGAAAGACAGGAAGCAACCCTGTGGTCAGGTGAAAAGTGGTATTTTTAAAGGATGTTTCAAGAGCTGAACAACTTTCTAAAAACTTGAAATTTCTTGTAACATAAATACTCAAATTTGCCACACAAATGGAAAATGGAGAATAAATAATTTGGTTTCTTGTTTTAAGTCAGATCCTTACATTATTTTACCTTGATTTAACATTTCTAGGCATTAGTCATTTTTCAACCATAAAATAGGATCATAACAGCTTATTTCACTAACACTCATCAATCAGAATAGGTATGAAACAAGTTTCATGTTTAAACACGCTGACCACATTAACTATACCCTAATTAAAATTTTACAGCAGCATTAGCACAGCAAAGTATCACAGAAATCACAAATACAGTCAAACGAGGGCATGAAGCTACTGTGCTTGCATAATGTCTTTCAAATTAGATAACCAAGCCTTTGCACGTTTCACTTTGAGAATGGAGCAATGCTGTAATTAGGATGTGCTAAGATGTTTGTGCAAGTTTAACGCTTTAAATAAGAACACAACTGCACCTGACATATCCAGTCTGTGTCTGCATTTCCCACCTCCTCCCAAGCAGAGATATAACAGCATAGACCATCCTGCCCAGAGCTAGTCATCCACAGAGCCATAACAAGGAATGTATTTGCCCTCTGATTTATAAATTATACGGGTGAGCACACTCAGGAAAACAAGATAAAATGAACACAGTCTTAACAGTTTATTTAATTAACACTTTGACTAACAGCTGCCGATTTAACCTAGACAGGATTGCAACAGGCCCTGAAGGCTTTATTGCTATTTTCTGCTTCTGAACTTCCCATCAGAGCTGTGCCTTTAGAGCTGTTTTGGGGATATCTGAGTTTCTTTAGAGAGCCTGTGGTCAGGTACTCATACACCCTGCCCTGCAGCTCCAGAGCGAGCCTGGCAGGGCCTGCACAGAGCAGAGCTCACCCTCACTGGGTTGTCCCCATCTGCAGGGAACACGCTGCTTGCCTGCTCTTGGAGCAGGGCCAGGGAGCGCCGATGACATTTCAGAAGGGCTCAGCAGGCTGCCTGCAGCACTTAATCCCTCGCTGTGAGACTGACTATCCACAGGGAGCCCTGTCGAGGCCCCACGACACCTGCAGGCAACGCTGCGGTCCACACCAACCACCGTGCACTGAGGCTGCGGCTCCAGGCTGGTGGCAAGGTGCTGTCTTCAGCCTTTTGGCCAGGCTCAGCTTCACCAACGGTGGGCATTGCTGCCACAGAGGTGGCATCGGCACCAGGGATGTACAGCCATGGTGGCAGGCTGCATGGATGCTGTTAGGAAGACAGGCTCCCCTTAGCTTTCTTCTCAGCCTGGAGAAGAGAATGCTGCAGGAAGACTTTGTAAAATTCTTCAAGTACCTAGAGAGAGCCTACAAAAAATCTGGAGAGGGGCTTTTGACAAGGGCCCATAGGGACAAGACAAGGGGAAATGGCTTTAAGCTGACAGAGGGGAGATTTAGATTAGACATTAGGAAGAAGTTCATTGCTATGAAGATGCTGAGGCGCTGGCACAGGGTGCCCAGAGAAGCTGTGGCTGCCCCATCCCTGGCAGGGTTCAAGGCCAGGTTGGATGGGGCTTGGAGCAACCTGCTCTAGTGGAAGGTGTCCCTGTCCACGGCAGGGTATATGGCACTATATGACCTTTAGGTCCTTTTCAACCCAAACCATTCCATGATTCTATGGTCAACTACAAGCAACGCGTTGGAACTGGATGAGCTTCAAGGTCCCTTCCAAACCAAACCATTCTATGATTCTCCAGCAGCAAAAATTCACTCCAGTATTTACTATCCCGAATTTCCAGATAGGTCTCGACAACCTAAATTTCCAGATTCTGAGGTCTGAACGTCAAAGACTGATTTCCACCCAAAGCCAGTGCAGAGATACTAAAATCTAATTTTTACCAAATTTCTGGGCCATTTCCTTAGTAATCACTCATAAAACTTAGAGTGAATCTGCTGACAGAAAAAATGGGAAGAAACAGCTTGTGGCCTGCTCTTGTTTTAAATTACCATAATCAAAGCTGATTTCTCTGGTCTTTCCTCACTTACCGAGTAAGCTCACTTTTAAAACCAAGCAAATCACTTTTTCACTAAAACAAAGTAAGCCAAGGGGAAAGGCAGCTGGCCTGTACAAACACCTTTATGTGTTAGTATCAATGTGTTAGCATATTACTTCCATTAAGAGGGGTTAAAAGGCAGCAGGGAGCACCATTTCATTAGGGTTTGTTTGGGGTGTTTTTTTCTTTTTAAAGGAACATGCAGAAATCCTGACTACTGCTCCCATTAACAAGCTTAGAAATGAATACTAAATCCTAAACCACAAATACTAAATACTAACTTTCCCCATGTCTATGCACTCAGAGTACAAGACAGAAACCAGCTCTAATTTTGCTCTGAATTTCAAGTTGACAGCTCGTGTCACCTAACCATTAATTGTGAAGGACAACTCAGGAAAACGAAGACATTCCCTTGGATTATGCTGGTTTTAAAACACGTCCCCTTCCATAGCTAAAATTAGTACCATAGGCATGCATGCTTTTGAAGGAATTTGTTTCTATTGTACACTCTTCTACTTGACACCCGTAATTAAGACCGGGTTAAATCTCCATCATATTTCAGTGGTTCACAAAATCCCTGACCTTAAACTACTATGTGGGGAACCAGCACTGATGTATTTGTCTTCTTAAAAACTACAATTTATCCTTTTTTAGTCTCTGATTTGGCTTAACCTCATTTGAGGACCAAGAGGACAAGTAACTTCTATTTTGTTGCTTGTTCCACAAATAAACTGACCAAGATCAGGCAATTTAATTCCCAAGTGGAACAATACAGAACTCTGTCTTCCTTCTGGGTAAGAGTGAGGACAAAGAACCCAACTGCTAAGAAACCCCAACAGCTGGGCATCAAGGCAGGAGCTGGAATGGAAGGGAGAGGCATGACAGTACATTCACATGGGGAGAAACAACAGCCCACAGGAAGGCACACAATGGCAGAGAGAGAATGCAGTGGGATTTTATGCCTGCTTATAACAGAAGCATACATGCCAACTGTCTCAACAACAAATGTTTGTTTTTATTTACTGTTTCCCAATGACTAAAGTCTAAGTAAGTCTATACAGTAAACACTTACTGAGTTTCACCTTGAAACAGACTGTGCGCGTGCCACAGTGCAATCACATTCTGCAAGTGTACTCTGATAAATGCAAGAGTAATTTTACTTAACATGGTAAAAAACAACCCATTACAGAAGGCAATGAAATTCCAAAATTCTTTTCCTGGTGTAAGTATTGCAAAAGGTTTTATTTTCTATCAACATTAACTGAAGTCATCAAAAATAATTCCCCAAAGCACCACCATCATTAGATAATATAAACATACTATCAGTTAATACCTGAGTTCAGAGCCCTAAAATCAGCCTTGCAAGCTGTGAGGATCCTTTGTGTAGACCTACACACTGCTTGCTCCCTTCTCTAACAGCAGGGCAGCACAGGCAGGGCAGAAGGGAGAGCAGCAGTTCAATGTGAATCATTGCAGAGAACATAATTTCCAGGTCTTTGGTGTTGCAAGATCATCCAAGAAGGTCAACTGGACTTGTGTTGAAACCATTGCAATGGGAGAAAGTTTGCTTCCTGCTACTCAAGATAGGGTGAAGAACAGCATTCACCCCCTCCTGTTCTCACTGAACACAGGTAACATGAAAAGATATTTACGTGATTTGTGATGCTATCACTATGCACACACATGCAAGAGCTCCCTGGTATGAATGAGAACTGCAGAATGTTAAGAAATGCCTCAAAAAATAAGAAATTCTACAACCTGAAGTATTTTGCACATTTTGCATTGCCAAGAAAATTACTTTTAAGAATGGCTAGAGCATTTTTGATATTTTACTTACATTATATTTTCTTGCCTGGCTTTGTGAAGCGAGATAAATACAGCTCTACCATGTCTGCTACCATCTGACTACATTTTAGTGTTCTGTATGTTGAAACTGGGTTAATTTTAAGACAAATGAAGAATTGAATTTCAGGTGGTGCAGCCTCCTGCCCCTGCTGAGAGAGGTCCCAGAGATACTGGGGTTTATCATTAGCATTAAAATTAGCATTAAAACATTAAAGGTGAGACCTTTCAAGTGCTTTTATAGAAGGAAGATCTTCACTAGTCAGTCATCATATGCACATTCCAGCTTAGCTGTGCCATGGTATGACTGGTTAATCTGGCAGCCAAAGAAACCAAACCCAACCAAAAACCCTAAACCAAACCAAGGGGGCAGGAAGGGAGCCAGGAGCAAAACACGACACAAGACCTAAAGCTATGTATGTACACAGGGCAGTAGGTGTTGCAACAGGAGGGTGCGCAATGGCAAAACACACAGGAGAAAGCCACAGACAACTAGGCTTCATTATCTGCAGTGCACATGAAACAACTCATCTATCCTTTCCCAAAATTCAGCAATCTCAGGCACCAATTGCACAATCACTTTAAACTGGCTGGTGCGAGCTAATACTGCCACAGCAGATCCCTGCCCTCTCCCCCAGTCCCAACTGCTCCCTTCAAGCCTTCCCACCATCTGCTTGCTCCCTAACAAAGAGCAAACCCATCAGCTCATAGACCTGACAGTCTCACAAAACCAAAGGCCTCCTTGTGCAACTAAATAGAGCTAGGAGAAGCAGGGATTAAAGTGTGACTTGATCCCAGGGAATGGGCTGGAGGCCTAAGCAACTGGGGATGGCAAAAAAATGGGTTGTAAACTGCAGTCATTACTTTGCCAGTTCCTAAAAGTTTTGGAGGGTGCATAACAAAAAAGTTCAGTCTCCCATGGAATTTCATCTGCTTGATATCAACACTGCATAAGCTGGGTTTGCTTACACTGCAGCTTGCTTATGTTTACATCTAATACTGCCTAAAACAATTTTGTTGTAAATATTTTGTTTTAAAGAGATTGTTTGGTTACTGGCTACTATTATTATTCTTCCTGGAAGGAAGAGAATGATGGGCCATGAGCCAGCACCAAACTTCTTAAAGTTGATCAATTTAGAACTCCAGCGTAGTTAGTTAGAAAAATTACTTGGCTGCTATAGCGGCTGCACAGAAAGAACTCCACCATGTGCTACGTGACACCACGAAACCAGCCTTAGTGAAAGGAACAGCAAAATCATACAGAAAGTAGCACTACAAACTTGATTGTAAGGCCTTGCATGCCTTTCCTCCTCCCCTCAAAGCTGGAAACAAGTGCTCCAAAGTACCATCATGAATGAAATACCTAGAACCTCCAGAAGCATGGGACAATGGATTTTGCAGTCAGTGGATTTTTCTCTCCAGCAGCTGCCACTTTGGAGAACGTGTTATATGCTACAGAAAACACAAATGTATCAGGCAAGATTTCTGGTTTTGGTGTTTCCTTTTCCAAGTGGGCATGCCTGGAAGTTCCTCAGGTTTTAGAGAAGTGCAGGTCCAAATTCAAACAAGTACAGAGGAACAACTTGTCAGGCTTGTTGGTGCACAACCAAGTGACAGCATTTTATGCCTCAGTATCAACTCCACTTACACGATGTGCTTGTTTATACCAGAAATATGATAAATAACTGCTATGCATATAGCACGTGTGCACACAGAGAGGGAAGGCTTCTATAGAGACTTATGCTATTTTCAGGGAATGAAACCAGGAAAAGACATTTAGTACATTAGATTTCAAGTGTCCAACCACAGCTATTGTGGACCACTGCCACCTGGACAACTGGGGCAGGGCAGAGGAAATAGCACGCAGCCCAGGAGCTAATATGGGCTTTCAGCACATCCTAACTATATGCCAAGCCTTCATCATCCCTTGGTATGTTCTTGTGTGCACAGGAAAATGTGACGAGTGTGGTCCTGAGTCAGCAACCACCCTTGTTCTGAACACTGATTGAGCCTATGGAGAGCTGAGCTGAGAAAGGAACTGACCACCATGAAATACAAGTAACACTAGCTGTCACTCTCATTCTGTGAAAAGCAAGATGCAAGCATCAAGCTTTGCAATACTACTCACATATATAAGTTTATATAATCTCTAAATCAGAGATATTTTTAGAAGCTGGCTGGTGGATAGCTTTGTGACCCACATGATGACCTTTGGTCAGAGTACATGGCACTACAAGGGGAGGGGAGTGAACTGTGGCAGTTTAGAAACCTCTCCTTAGACCTTAGAGGCCAGGAGAGGGCCCACGTGGCATGCTTCCAGGCACATACATGGTTACATGTGGTTCGTCACAGGCTGTAAGCCAAAATGAAACTGAAGAAAGTGAGCGCTTGCTAGTCCCATGCCAATGATGAGAATGGCCAGAGACTTAAAGAATACTATAAGGTTTCTCATTATGATCCAGAAAAGTGAAAGAGATTAAACAGTTACTTCATTAAGACCACACTGACACAGCAGAACATCAAAATGCTTAGCCTACAAGCTCAAAGGAATACTTCAGCCACATAAGTAGCAAAGGAGATGCAGCCAATTTTCCTCTTAGCAAGGAGAGGAGCCATGAATTTCACGTGAATATCTACAAACAATAATGCACAGCTCTTAAAACTATCAAAGTATATCACACAAAACTTCTGCTCAAATCCAACTCTACAAATAACCCACAAACAAGTTTTCAGGCTCAAAAGGTGGAAGGGCACACTGAAAAGAGTACATACACCTTCTGCCTAGTGCACAGAATTAGCTGCAACCCAGATACTAGGGCTTTTTCCAACCACAAGACATGACAAACAGGTTCTTTGCAACTGGCACGGTCACACATAAAGGACACATGGCACAATACGACTGCCTGGCAGAGGAAGAGAATCCTATGGGGTAAAAACATAAGGAGGTGACATGGATAGAAGAGGAGGCTTCCTTTCAAAAGCTACTCTATAGAATTGTGAGTTAAAGATTCTTCTGACCAACTTGCCAAACAACAAAGAAAAAAATCAGTTGTGTAGGAACAGCTTCAACTCTCCAGGAGCCTGGTCTAATTGCATCCTCTACAAAGCAGTGTAAAGAGTGAGAGTTTCACACCGACATGGGCAATTTGTTATCAGGTGAAGAGAGAAGAGGACAAGAATCACTTGGTGATGGCTGTCCAACCTGAGGAAACAAAATGCAATTGCAATCTTTGTGATCAGTAGCACTCTCAGACACTACAGAACTTGTATGAGCAGCAGAACATGTGATGTTTATCAGGAGTTTGCATGTTAAGCTACACTGATGGCTTTTTCTCCTACATCATTTTGCTGTTATTCAAAGGATTAGCCTGTTGCCCCTGCTGCATGACAACTGGAGGAATATCTACATAGAGTAAAAATACGGATTTTCCTATACAAGCACTATTATTTTTTTGTTTCATCAATAGTAGACAATAGGGTTTGGAAGTATTTTGGCTGTTACTGCCCGAGATAGCTAATAATGGTCTATTTAGTCAATAACAGTTTCATGGACTTACATGAAATTTCATCTTATATTTATCTATTTCTGCTTCTTATTTTCTACACTATAAAAAGTAGTTTATCTGTGTTTTCAAGTTTCACACTGTTACGGAGCTTGTACAAAGTTGCGTACTGCAATAGCTAATCCAAGACACAGAAAAGCTGTTTGTTATAGGCAGACATGACATTTCGGAATCTGAATTGACTTCAAGGCCATTTACATTACTTTGATGTAATTAATTAGTGTTAATCTGAATTAAGCCTAATGACTAGCTGAAGAAGTTGGCATTAGTTGTGCTCTTCTGAATTTCAGCCTGCAATTATCATTTTAACTTATTAGGTAAAACAGATTATTGACTGCTATTCATCAATAAACTTGCAGGTTTCAGTGTATACAAAGTGTTACACACTCCCTCTTCTGGGAATACCTTAAAAACAGTTTCCAGGCTGTATGTGTATCATATTTTAGATTTTAAATGTATTATACTGCCTGGAAGAAGAACAAAGCAAGCAGTATCATATCAATACCAGCAAGTTTGTTTTTAAGAAGCCTGCAAACTGGTTACCAAAAATGAGTAAACAACAGGTGAAAATTACTTGACATAATGCCTATATAAACTAAGTAGCAGCTACCTTGCAGCCATGCCTAAAACCAAAATGCTATCGATTTCTTTCATTTGCCAAGAATAATACTGTCTCAAGTTTTTCCCCAAAGTGCATCACTCACCTTCCTGTCTAGTTACCCTTTGGTGCCCTATTGCTGTAGGTGACAATACAGCTTTCATAATGCTGCCTACTTTTCCTGAAGCAGCAGATGAAGACGCTCCCACAAAACACTGCCTTTATGTAGGTCCAGCATGGGTAACTTTCCTCTAGCTAGTACAGTACCTCCTTTTCTCTCTACTTGTAGGGAACTGGTGGGCATTCCTCTCACTGCAAACACCACTGAAAGCTACACATACATCCTACTTTCTAAGAAAAATAACATTTAGAGCACAGAAAATGAGAATTTAAAAATAAACTTAAGCAAAAGACAGTAGAAGGAATGTATAAAAGTAAAACAAAAAGATGCCCTATTAATAAGTGCATATGCATGCATATAACCATCTCTTTTCTTTATGGTGAGTGCCCAGTAAAGCCAGGAGAGGCATCTCAAGTAGGACACACTGCTGTTCTCCCTACCAAAACATGCAAAATCCAAGAACGCCAGGATGTTACACAAACCACACTAACAGCATTGCTGCCAAAACACAGAGAGGAAAAACTAGTGGAAAAAAAAAACCAAACCAACAACTTGTGTTTGTTTTGCCCTGTTTAGCATCTCCTTTCTTTCACTTCCCCCCCACCCCTGCTATACAGACTCACAAAATCAGCACCGTATCTACTTCATTCTGCAAGGTCATTTTCTCCTACCTTCCTTATTTAGTTCCTCCCTTACCGTCTTCATCTCTTTCTTTTTATACGTCTTTTACTTAAGTTTTTTGTTTTACATTTCCCTTTTTAGCTATTCCCCTGTGTCGTCTCTTTCCCCTCCTTGGACACACACCCACCCAGACTGCAAACCACTTAATTCTAGCTGTGCTGAGCCAGCCCTGCCAAAGCTGCTGTGCTGCTGTCGGGTGCTGCGCAGCTCTGTGCTGGGAGCAGTGGTATCCTGGCAAACAAGGCCATAGAGGTCATGGTCACTGATGAGATTTCCTATCTGACCTTCATAGCTGTTTTGCAGAGGAAGAGAGAGACCATGCACAAATCCTCTCTCTTCCAAATGCAGCGGTTGTTGGGAGAGTTTGGTGGCGAGATGAGAGAGTACAGTCTGTGCGACTTGAAACTACATCCTTCCATGAAGGGAAAAACTAGGGAAACAAAACAGGCAAAAAGCAACCCAAACTTTTTTCTTCGTGACAGTTCAATACTCAACATGGTTTTATAAACTTCCCAGAATACTTCCCCTGGAATCGCAAAGCACCACAGTATTTGTCTGAGGCTTGCAGCTCTTAGAATGATCTGCAGAGTTCATGAGAACTCATTCTCCTCCAAAAAACAAATTAGCAAGTGCTTATTATTGATCTGCATGTGGCTGGCTTTTGAAATTAAACTACTTCTAGCCCCACTCTTCAACACAGAGCTCTGACATTCTCAACTTTCCTCCACAACAGCAGAAATCCTGCCCTTTTCTACTCCAATTCAGGCTTCTTCCACCTCCCCAGCTCCTAAACAGGTTGCAGCTTCATTCTTCTGCACTCAGCCTTGGGCTACATGCCAAACCCTGCATGCCCATGGCCTGCCCTCACACTGTGTGCCACCTCCTCTGGCAGGACTCCAGTCTGAAGGAGTGGCTTAGGCATTAGAAAGAGCCCTTTTAGCTGTGAAGGAAACCTTCCAAGGATGAGAGGCCCATAAGCTGATGTGGAACAGCCTTCCCTGAACCTCCAGAAACTGTGAAATGATGGTTATGAGAGCTGTGTTCTGCTCCACGTGCCATTTCATCACTCAAAACAAGTTCTGAATGATGAAACTTCACACTGACTTTTACATTGGTTAACTCTCTCACTGTCAATCACTTTTAATTGCAGACCTGGTGCAACTATCCCAGCTGGCTTCTTCCAAAGGGAAGCTGTAGCCAAATACACTCCACAGATACTTTTTATGAGAACTACTTGTTCTCTTCAGCTCTTACTCCATTTCTATTGATCAACATACTTTCTCCGTCTTGCTGAACAGCTATTTCGGTAAGCGACAGTGAATGCGGCACCGCTTCCTCTTCTCCCACAAAGATAAATATCTTTGTTTTTCTTTCTTTCCACTTGTTCTTCCCTGTCAATATTTACCTTGAAAAGGGAGCAGTCAGTCCCAGTCTCTAAACACCTAGCAAGGAGATCACTATAAAAGAGCAGGGCTTTCATGGAACCCTTATACATCAAGGCTTGTTTTAAATACTTTAACATTTGAGTAAGAACAGAATTAACATTCTCAGTAATAAACCACAAGGATTTCTGCATCTATGGCAGAACAGCATGAAATTCAATTGACACTAACCACAGGGAAGGGAAAAACACACCAAAGCACTTCAAGTTTGTAGCATTTTAGCACACACAGTGCATGCAACATGAGTTACATGATAAGTGTAAATGGTAAACTGAATGATCAATTTCCTCTTTAATTCTGAAGCTGACCATCACCTTTTTGTTAGCTGATACTTAAAACTGCTTTATGTCTTCAACAGAGCTTGACAAATCCATGTACTCACAAAAAGGAGGAAGTTTTCCTAGAAAACTACTATCAGCTTCTCAAAGAGCCTCTCTGTGCTTCCAGGTAATAAAACAAGCACCACAGCCATTACACTTACAAAAATAACCTTCAGCATACGAACCGTTTGCGATGTTACAATTAACTGCAGTTCCTGACTTCAGCACTCCCTAAAATCTGCATGGCACACTTAGTATTCAGCTAATGGCTTTGAGGTACACATTTCAAAGCCTGAAATACATATATAATATATATACGTGTGTATATATATTATAAACACACATTCTTTCTTTCCAGGTGGTAATGCTTTCTTATTTACCGATGCATCACTTAAAAATACTAAATAATCAGCTGAAATGGTTTTTTTCTTGCTGTTTCTAAAGTGAATCCTGTGCTGACCTCTGAGTCCATTCACTTCTGGGAATATGCCAAGATGAGTCTTGCAAAAGCACAGCATTTCACATAACTCTGCCAAGAAATTAAACTACTTGTTGCTGAACCCAGAGACTAAGATCCAACTGCTTGAATCTGGACTGTGCAAACTACTGAAAGAGGACTGGGTATTTAAACAGAAGTTGCTGAAGCTGCCAGTGATAATTTGTTCAATCATACACATTAACTCGAGCCATAATATGCCAAAAGCCACCTGCACATGTTTGGCAATATGCTTGGCAGATTACTCCAGCACATCTGTGGCACATCACGTAATATGCAAGTTTTCTTTTTGGTTAGACTACTACAAAAGATCACTGATACCCAAGAAAATTCTTATTTGTATAAAATGTTCCCATCATGCTTTAAAAAGACATTAGCAAACAGTGGATACTTGATTACTGAAACAATCTGCTTGCTGCCAAAATTATACAGGCTATAATGAGGGTTTATCCTTCCCAAAACGTGAATGAGCTCAGGTAACCTCCTATGAGCAGAAAACAACCCCAACAACTAAAAACATCAACCCCTACCCTAAACAAACCCCCATCCTGAGGTCCAATGGCTTTGGAACAAGATTCAGGACATTCCTCTCTTTACTTATCTGCTTCAAATGTTGCCTTGTACAGATATTTTATCTTTGACTTTCGAATCAAATGAGAGTGTTTAGCATGGATTGCAAACAAGCAACATCTGCAAAACTGTGAAAAATACAACTTTAAACTATGAAATACTGACGTCAGGTTTTGCAGAACCACTGCCTGCTGCCAAATTTGAGGTAACAGGAAGAGGGTAGGAGAAATTTATATTTGATTCACAGTATGTCAGAAGAACCCAAATATGTAAAACTGCAGGGGCTCCAATACTTAAATAACACATGATATAGCATCCAAAACACAACAGCATATTGGCAGGGATAGTGAACAGATCATTTATCCCAATTAAAACATAACAAATATCACATGTTCTCTCCAAACCAAGCACTTAACACCAACACCAAAATAAACCCCCCTTATGACTAGCCAAGTAGTAAACCTGCTGCTAACTAAAGGTGGGTGTGAGAAGTGGCTGGGGGAAGAAGGAGCATGGTTATACAATTAGATGAAGGAGATCACAAGAGACCTTACACTGACTTGCAGGATGGACCCAAGTAAGTTACACAAGTGAGCATCTCTGGCTCTACCACTAGGATCTGCCCTGTGAGTCTAACCAGACTGAGTATAATGCCTTCTCTATCCAATATCCCAACGTCCTAGAAATCACACAAGGTAGGCTAATCTGTATTATTATCCTGCTTCTGAATGCTGTGCTTGAGGTTGAAAGGTGCACTGATCAGAAACTGAAACACTTGAGCAATTCCCCACCAGCTCGCAGAGCAGTAGCCAGCAAAGCTCACAGTAGTTGCTCACCTTTGCCACTGCGTGCCAAACCTGTGGAAGTTAAAACACCAGACATAGCTTTTTAATGACTCAACAGCCCAACACACTATTATCATCTCTTTCCAACACGTACTGTATTAATGGCTTTCACAATCACTACATGACTCACAGGTACTCTCAGTTTAAGTTTTACAGGTAGCCTTCAGTATCACTGCTGAGAGTTTAACCCCACTTTGTATTCACAGAAACCAAAGTACAGAGGAAACAGGGAACTGGAAAAAAAAAACAACCCTAGGATAAATTAGAAGGAAGAAACCCCACATCTCTACACTGATGCTACTTTCCATACTGAGCCATTCTCTCTCTGAGCTATAAGCATCCCAGACAGTGCAGAGAGGCAGCTCTCTTCAGACAGGAGGCTGATAACCACAGGAGATGTTATAAACCCTTGGAACCGCCAAAATATCAACAAAATCTCACACAGGCTGAAAACTATGTCACTTCAGGGGTTCCATGAACAACCTGAAGTAACTGTCACAATAGATTCCTCAAAGAGCAACCTTCCAGTGAGGCATGAGAACTGTCTCTAGCATGTTTTCAGTGGAAGGAGAGAGAAAGAGGAAGTAAAAGGAAAACAGGTACATCCCACTGCCTTGAGCAGTGTGCCAGTTAGCAATTTGACAGGCAGGTAAGTTATTTTTATTGTAAGAATTTATACATTGAGAAAACTGTGCAGGGACTCCAGAAATATACCCGATTTGAATGCAGAGGGAAGGTCTATGTGGCATGGAAGCTGGAGATGCTGGCATATGATCATATAGAGTGGAGAGAAATACCCCAACTGGAGAAAAATACTGTTTTCTCAGAATAGATCATCATGACAAGTGATCTCAGGTGTTTCACCCACAAGACTGAATGCCTGAATACTACACACTTTCATCATCTTTCACCTCTGAATTGATCTACAGCCATCCAAGGAAGATGCTGGTACCATATAAGCATAATCATTCCAAAAGCAGCAGCAAGAATCTTAGCAATGAAGGACATAAATCACTTGTCCAGCCCCACAAATGAAGCAGCTAAGATGTGACAGAACACAGGATCTGTCTTGAAACAATTCCTTTTTGGTTCCTGCCCCACTAGGTCCCCAGCATCACTGCTGCCCTAAGCCAAGAAGCTAGAATCATTTGCGGTTACTGGAGGTCATTACCTGTACACAGGCTAGAAGAAATACCGCAAGACGACTTTATGTATCTCACTATATTAAAATGTTTTTAAAAACTAACCTACACATGGTGTTAAATGTACCAAGTATGTCACCAAATGTTACAAATCAGTGTAAGTATTTATACCAACAGTATAGAATAAATGACAATTCATACTCCAAATGCTTTGACTGTCTCAAAAAGCAAAGTTCATTTTAAACTGATATCTCTTCTAGTCAACCCCCTGAAATATTAAGGTATCAGTTACATATAAAAATATGTGATTTGTATTAATACAGTATTTAACTAAAAAGGTCAAATATTATGATTAATTAGGGTACATTTAAGTTATTTCTTGTGAATGTGGAGTCTACTTGTAGTCTGGGGAAAAAAACCCAGCATATGTCCTGCAATGCACTTTCAGCCTACCTAGTTAAGTAGTTTATCACAAATATGCTTTAGGAAGAAATTAATTAGCTCATTAGTTTAGTTAATAGTTTGCTTGGCCCTCCTTTGACAAAAGTGACATTTTAAAAGAGCATATTCTGCTACTTCAGAAAACAAAACCCCACATGACAAGTTTCAAAGAACACCGAGTACAAGCGACACACACCACCAGGAGCTGCAGAATGTATTAAGAGATTACTATTTCTCTGGTAACAATTAAAAATAACTTTAAAAGACCCTAAGAACATCTCAAAGGTGCAGCTTCACACTGCAATAATTCACAGGTTCTGAGAAAAATCTCTCCTTTACCAATCCCTGAAATAATGCCACAAATAAAAGACTACTTCAGGGCAAATTGCGATCAATCCAAAAGCTGTTTTAGTTTCTTACTATCATGATAGTGTACTTTCTGATTTACAAGCACTGTGTGTTTTGAGGACTGCAGCAATTTCTTTCTGTGTTAAAATAAACCCTACACCATTGCCTGGTAATCAATCACCTGCCACATCCATCAGCTTTTGCATTCAATTTGCTAAAACAAGGGACAACTGTATAAGGATTTCATGAACATAAAGGCTGACAGAAAGCAATGAGAGCTAGCACTACCCAAAATCACCAAGCCAGCCTTCTTACCTTTCTGAAGCTATTAGTTTGGCAAACTAAGGTCCTTTAATGACATTCACCCCACCCAAGCCTGTTTTTCTCATCAGAATGACCCCGCCTGTTTCCTCTGCACACCACAGGCCTCGCTGAGCGTCTTCATTGTTCAGAATGCGCTTAAGGAATACTAAGAATAACCTCGTAGTTTCCATCCCCTCCTTCTATGTTTCCTTCAAAGTATGTGCCTGCCACTGATGTAAGGTTTACCTTAGAGAAAGGTTCATGGTTAGAAGTTATGCTCCTAAAATGTGATACAGATGGGAATAGTTAGTATTTATTCTTTTAAAGCATTTTCCATACCTTCATTTTGTAGTTCCCTCTTTACTCTGTCCCTTTTAAATTGCAAGTAGTGCTTACAAAAGAGTTTGAATTAACGTCACCTAACAAGCTTAACACTGGTACAAGCACTATTACAACACGTTTTCACGTCCATGGTCAAGCAGCAATGCTCTACCTATCCAGTTCCTAAACCACTTCTTCAATCTGCCCGTAAGTCTGTCATGTCAACAACTACAACACTGGGGCCTACAGTACAGATACATGTTTGTCAGGCAGTATTTGTCAATCACCTGCTTGTTTCAGAAAGACAAACTAAAGTGTCTGCAGATACCCGCTGCTCTCCATCACTACCAACCTAAACCAGTTCCATGTTAGTGCCACTAAGATGGAAGACGCAATATGCCAGAACTCGGAACAGAGTACCATCCAGTCCTCCCCCATATATTTAACTGTCAGAACCAATTTAATATGGTATTTTAGAAGGATTTATTAGACATCCCACACTGATACTCAGTGACAGGTGAGGAATCAACATGGCAAGGGGTGGACTTGCTGTTGGCTGATAGAAAGGCTTAGAGCAACCAGAGTAAGAGAATCTGATGCCCTCTTCTTCTTGTGGCTCCCTACAACGCTGAAGACCTACGTCCACAAAACCACAGGGTTTATAAAATGTTTTATTAGTATTTCATCCACAGAATAACATGCAAACAAGTAAGAATTACATCACAAAACCTATTCAGATTCTTCTCCGAGTCACTCTGCACAACACAAGCGCAGAATTCAGCAGCCATAAGGCACAACAACACAAATCTAAACAAGTGAGAGGTGGAAAGGATAGAAAGTTCACCCTGTGCACAGCACAGGAAGACCCTTTCCCAGTCTCTAGGAAGCAGCAGAAACAAGTATCTTTTCTTGCCAAAGGGCTGGATTATTTAAGATGCAAGAAAAGTTGTATCCAGCATCTCCTACCATTTTAAACACTGTAAGTAGGTTTAGAAAAGAGGAAATATGTACAAATACAGCGTGAGGAAGAAGTAATTCAGAAGATGCTCTGTCCATCTATTTTATTAGTACCGGAACAGAAAACATCTTCTGAAGTTCTCAAGAAACAAAAAGCTGAATACCAAAAACCTCCTATCAAAACACTAGCATTAAACTGTTTGAAGTTAATTTCTAGCCTTAAGTGTGGAAAAGAAGAACTGACAACCTCCCCCAGTGAGGTTTGTAGGAAGTAACAGTGCACCTGAACTTGTGCAGCACTTCACATTTTTTCAGTCCTCTATAAACACTGGCTGACACCAACCAACACAATAAGAGCTTCCTAGCATAGTTTATATACAAAACCATCAGACCAGTAAAACAAATACAAATTGATACTTCTGAAAATAAGTAAACAAGCTTACTGGCCATTGGCTGTTTTACAACCAAACCTGTAAGTTTAGCTTTTAGTTTAAGTCCGCACTGTAAGAGAACCTGTGTAAAAATAACCTGTGTGAACACATGAGGAAAAATGACACACACAGACACAAGAACACTACATTTACTGTCTGTGAAACACATTAGACATATGTCATTTCAAAACTGAATGGCAGGGCTTCAGCATTTCAAGAAGGCATTGAAAAAATCCAAAGGAACAAGATCTTTATGTAACGGCATCACAATGTATATAAAATGCTCAAACACAGGTTATGTTCTTTGACATTATTTACAATACAATGATCTATGTACCATCAAAAATAAAAAAATTGCCAGGCTTAATCCTGATTTAACCTCACCCTTAATTATTAAAAATAGTTAAGCACTTACCATAATGTGATTGAAATGCCTGTGGTTTTACGACCTGATTACAG
Organism: Neopsephotus bourkii; assembly: GCF_033783945.1. Taxonomy (NCBI): domain Eukaryota; kingdom Metazoa; phylum Chordata; class Aves; order Psittaciformes; family Psittacidae; genus Neopsephotus; species Neopsephotus bourkii. The sequence goes on along the minus strand of NW_026901218.1, from coordinate 2,967,671 downwards.
TGGTTACACATCACCAAATAGAAATCATCATGAGCCGGGCAAAGACCAAATATTGGCATATCTAAAAACAAAAAGACAAAATGGCATCTCTCAGCTGCTGACAATTATTGAGAAACAGTTTAATTACAGAGCCATGACACTAGTGTTGAACCGTAACTGTAATACATTTGTATCAAATTTGAAAATAAGGAAAAAAAAAAGAGCATATAATGCAAGAGATAATTTTGCATTGGAGAATGACAAAGGCAAAAATCTTCCTACGATGGTAAATGTAAAATGAGTGATTACTTGTAGAAAACATCTATTAGGAAACTGATTTAGGACTGATTATCTTATACCGGATGTAAGAATGTAATAAAAAGAGACTGACTTTAAATGACAACCACAACATCAGAGGGGATGTTTTATGTATTCTGAAAGAGGTTTGGCTTTTATTCCAATTAAATTACATAAATTTAAAAAAAATGAACTTTATTTTCTATGTAGTTGTTTTAAACCATTTTAAAACACACAGTTGTTCACCAGGCACTATTACATGCCTAATGGTTTTATTTATTTAACAGTGCATTATAGTCCAGCCATCTGCTGCCAGAGATCTGTGTAACAGCTATGGAAGAGAGAGAAATAGAGATAACAGTATGCCAGAGCATGTGTGGATTTCAGAGATAACACACATACTTGCAGACTTTTCCTAATAAAATTAGTTTCTACCATTTTGTTTTTAAGACTGTAGTTTATGAATATAATTTAACAGTTCAAACTGCATTCAGAGACTACTGGAGCACTAAATACAAGATTTACTACATATCTTCAAGGTATATTACATTTATAGAACTAAAAATTATCTTGAATCACCAGAAGATACAAAATAGGAAACTGCAAACATAACAGTATAAATTGTTGCCAACCTCGTGGCTAAGGGATCTACAGCACTATTTAAAGGTTTAAAACGGATATGAGAAAATTGAATTTTCTTCAAAAGAAATACCCAAATTATAGATTTATCTTAACAGTAACTTAGAAATTAAGTTCAACTTATTTATCTTAATGCTAGAATTGACATCAGTGCTTTGTTTTACAGATACTAATTTGCCTATGTGTATTTTTAACAACATCCATATTTTTGCTCATTAACGGAACACCAATTATGATACAAATTGAGCAAGCTTCATTTGAAGAGCAAATGTGCCCTAACACAAGGTAACCACTGGCAGAACTACACTGTCAGCCCCGCAGAGCCCCACGGACACTTTGTTTCTCACAGACAAAAGAATATATCCCCATGGAACAGCTTCCAGAGTGAAGGGCTCCCTTTGTAGTAAGAGTCTTCATCATATTAACTACTTTTGTTTTAAAAATAAGATTTATCCCTGGTTTTCCAAAAATATTGTTAGTGCTACATGAAAATTGAGCATGATTCCTGCAATAACAGCTGCAACTGGATTTTGCCGCTGGATGCAAATACAATGACCATGGACATCTGACTTGGCTGTGACAGATCAGAGAGCTACACTTCTCTAAGTCACAGTTACCTTTTTGCAACTGAGCTTACATTGAGTAAATAACTCTGATTCGCACTTCATTAAGTAGTGACTCTTGCTTATTTATTTATATGATATTTATTAACAGAAGTATGAAGACCTCAGGCACACCTAACTCAATGCAAACTAGGCATAACTAGCAAATATATGCTGGTGGGGAAAAAAGAAAACAGCCAGATGGGAATAATAAACTTCTACTTTTCAATATCTACTTTCCGTGATGTAATATTAAGATAGATAAGAAAAAAAAAGCGTATAAACTTAAGTGCTAATATTTCATGCAGGAGCTTTTTGAGTATGCCTCTGTAAAACAGTTTTCACAGGGCAATCAAATACTTCCATCTGACTATTCACAGGCCATGATGAATGGGACAATAACAGCACGCTGCCTGCTATTTACACAGTTAATAGCACACTGAGAGGCTGCTACCATATAACATCTAACAAACTGTAAATCCACATCCTGGTACCTATTCCCATAATCGTACCTTTCAGACAACACTGGGTTCACAGACTTTACACCAGCCTGTATAGCACGTGGGGAGTGGGGGAAATTCGCTTACACCAGAAGAGGATTGCCTACTTCTGCATCTCTTGGAAGATAAAGCTCTCCTTGACACTAAGTCTGAGACATCCCACTTTCTCTTTAAGTACCCTTCTATGAATATTTGCTGGCAATAAAGAGATGCAATTTTAAACAACAAGTGAAACAAATTGGCAAACTGATGGAAACAAAAATGTTTTTCTGTTTCAGTTTGGGGATCCCAAGAAATGCCTGATTCATGAGCGGCCTTTACACTCTGAAGCACATATGTGGGGTTTTAAAACCAAAGCTCTGAGTGACAAAGTAATGCCAAAATACTAAGAAATATATAAACTCATAAGTTTACTCTAAGAGTAAAACCACTTGACAGAGAAATAAAGGATTTGCTGCACACCCAAAATCTTAACTGTGACTGCAAAGGAAGTCACACACAAGACTCCCAGCCAGATCACAGTCATCAATGTAAAAGATCTTCTACCCCCAGTTCCCTCGTACTATACTGATACAGATACTGACACTGACATACAGCAGCATCTAAATGTAACCAGTGAGGAAGCAGTGATGGTTAGAGTCCTAAATGCAATTCCTTTTGCTCTCTTGTATGAGGTAAAATAGCCCACAGCTTTTCTATTATTAAAGCATTTATTCAAAATAGACATGATCAAATCTTTTTGTTATGGAAATCGATAGGGCCCAAGTAACACCAGAACCTGATGATGCCAAAGCGCTGCATGAACACATGAGACTAGCACCTAAGGGTCACAGAACAGACACCAGTGGGCAAAAAGTAGTATCAATACTTCACCTGAACTAGTTTTAACAAAGGGTTTGAAGCTATAAGGAGTGTGACTCAACCAAGATTGGCTAAGACAAACTGCAAGAGACCTGAATCCACACTTCCCAACCCAGGAGCCTCAGCCTTAGGCACAACACATCCCATGTGTTTCATGTGCTTCACTATCATTTTAGATGAGCAGAGAAAGAGCAGGTCTCAGGAAAACCTTACTTCAGTTTGTGTTTGAACAGGGCGAACACCTATGTGGTGCTGCTGTGAGACTGACAAATGAGACCATGCAAGTGGCAGAGGATAACAGAACTTACATAATAAGCACTTACCAAGAGGAGACGGATGCCTAATTTTTCTGTTCCTCTCAACCACTTGCAAAAGTTCTCAAGTCTTGTGGTTGATATTCTAACACCTAATACTTTATACCTATTTCATTTAATGATGTGCAAATTCTCTATTTAAAAGTCTAATGAAGTTTATAGTATTTTGCCAGTGTCATTTCATATGCACTGTTCCTCCGAGTTTAAAGATTACTTTTTGAAATACTTTGCTGTACATGTAAAGCCTGTGCCTCTCAAGGAAGAGCCTAGCAACCATGATTCATATGTTCCTCTTTCAAAGCTGGGCTCATTTAACTCTCTCCATCTGGGAATGCTTTTCAAGGTCAAACTAAAAATTTAAACCAAGTCCTCAAACTTTCCATTTATTTCTCCATAAATGCAGTATTTCTGCAGTATCGATACAAATACTATTACAAGGGCTCCTAGTTATGTTAATTCTACTAATGCCATAAAGAAAAACAACCTCATTCACCTCCACAATATGAAACCTCTGAACATTGTGACCTCCCCAGTTCACTTTGCCTTTCAAATGTAACTTACTTACAGTGGTTTTAAAAAGGTAACTTTATTTTATATATTGCTCTACTGTTTAGCAAGACTGGAACAAGCCTGTGCCATAGGCAGTTCTGAGGTATCTTAACTGCAGTGTTTGTTGAGCATGTAATAAGGAAAATGACAGTCATGTCCTCCACAACCATAAAGGGTAAAAGAGTAGAAATATATTACTTTTATTACTTTAAGAGGATCTGACAGTACCTGGGACAAGCGTTATAGGCAAATAGGATAACTGTTAGTTAAGATACCTTGTAGCGTTGTTTGTGCAGAAAGAGACAAAACCTCCCCAAAAGCAGTGGAATTACTATATTTAAGAGCTTGTGATCTGGAGGCATGGAATGAGGACGGAGAATGAAGCACATGAAACAGCAAATCCAGGCAGGTTGCAGAAAGAAAGCTGAGCTTGGTTACAATCAGACCAACTGCTTAGAGCCAGCCCAAACAGCTAAAGCTCTGCCCAAGAAATCTGCACACTGGGTGTGAGTCCTGCTGCACCTATGGCTGATGTCAGTTGTCAGTAGCAAGCAATCTTCAGGTGCAGGGAGGATCTCAGGTCAAGCTTTAAGCAAAGTACATTGCTTTAAACAGTAGTATAAGGTATTGTAACTCAGTTATCTTACGTAAAGCTCCCATCAATTTTAAGTTAAATAATGCCTTATTTAAACTCATTAAAAAGTGATCTAAATTAGCAGCTCAAAATTTACCTTTCATCCACAAACACTTCACTTCCTGCAACTGAAATACTATTTTCTACACATTATTTTCCCAAACTGTTTTCCAGAAACACTCAAGTGCTTATCATTCATGAACACACATGTGGTTTTGTATACTTATCAGTGTTGAAGTGAAATTAAACTACTGGCAATTCTTTTATCATGTACCCTGTAAGATGGTAATAAGAAAAAGAATATTCCTAAGCAGATAGTGTGAACAAAGTAAGTAAAACTAACTCAAAGTGAATATTCAGAGCGCTCTGGTTCGCAAAAGTTTTAAACCAAAACAAGAGATTTCTAGTAAAATATACATACTTTAGGGTTTTCTGCAAAATCTCAAGTAATGGACATTTATGTATTAATAGAACACAAGTATTTTATGAACCGTATGTGCAGGCCTAACAAATTTGTGCTTGCAAAGAACATATGCATAGTCAAACAAACCCAACGTAGGACGATTAAATTTACACACCTAAACACTCTTAAAAACGTGCCCCATAAGGTTTTTGCTCATGTTGCCTTAGATACAAAAGAACCCTTTAATACAAAATAAAGCAAAACAAATGGACATCCCCATACCTGAGCTGCTATTTCATTTAGGTTTAGAGGGAAGCACTGCTAAAGTATTTTCTGCAAGGTTACCTGTTTTTTCCATTCCTTGCCAGCTCCACTCTGTACATTAAGTAACTCACTTTTCTGCACATTCAGCTTTGAAAGCCCAGCTATGCGAGGAGGCATTTGAAAGGCACAGCTCTCCTTGGGTTCCCAGCACAAGTGCATGAACTTTGTTTCACCGTGCAGTTGCTGATTGATTGGGTGAAGGATGGAACAGCTGAAGACTTGATTAAAGCGTTTTACTATGTTTTCCACTTGGGCAACTACAGCAATTACACAGCATTTTACTGAAGTCCTAAGAATACCTAAACCTCAAAGTTTTAGCTTGGATAAGTTACTTTCACTTCAACATCAAAAACCCCCACAATCTAGTTTAACTGGGCACAGGAGCTGCATTACCAGATTTGATTACCATTGTAAATCTTTACAGCTGTTAGAACACTATCTCCAAAAGTGGAGCCCCCTCTGTCCACTCTCCTTTCAAAGCTCAAAACTGCCTATTTTTCCAAAGCTATGGTTCTGTAGTTTGACTTTGCTTTCCCAAATTCAAGCAGAACCTTGCCCAGTGAAACCTGAAAGGGTGAAGGAGGACCCACCTCTCCCAGCTCCCATTTTCCACGGGTTCAGCTACACTGCATTTCCAACATCCTTTCCCCTGCACCGCGCCTTCCTGCTTCACCTCTAGCAAAAAGGTTTGATGCTGCAGGCAGTAACGCTCCTGTGCGCGTACCCAGGCAATAAATCCAAACACCATCCTTTTGCAGGCTACAAGAACACAATGACTGCGATTCTCTCATAGCCTTTCCTCCCTCTCTCTGCAAGATGCAGAATGCAACACTGACAGCCACCACATCTCCTGTTCTCTGATATTCAGCAGTCCTGGGAAATCTCTGTATCGTGCCTACTGATGAAAACTGAGCAGCAGATACCAAACAGAAGCATGTCATGCACACGTGCACCTGCAGCCTAGCATGCAGCTGGGAGTTCTAATTTTAGGCTCCGAAGATTTGAATGTTCATGTAATTATATATAAAACAACGTATTAAAGCAGACATCAAAGAATTTAGTTAAATTCTTTGTATATGAATTCAGCTACCCACAATTAATCTGTTGGAAATTCTAACACAAAACCTATGTCAAATTGTTCAATTCAAAACTATTAAATGGGTTTCCTAAGTTTATTACACAGAATAATACCAAATTTCAGTGAGCAAGTTTACAGAAGATTGTCTGCAGAGAGGCTGATTAATACATTTCTCAATGAAACAAATAGCGTATTTAAAGCTTTTCAGCAGATTAAGTCTCCCCCCACACATTGTATTCTGTTATATCAGGTTTTCATCAGCAATTTGAATAAAATCAGTCAGCTGCAAAAACTGTTCCCATTTCCTCATTAATGGGTTTTCAAAGATGAAGATATTTGAAATTTCTCCAGCCAATTTGTATAATATTATGTAAATGCTGAACTTCCAATTTGTCATGTTCAAAATCTTTATTCAAAGTCACGCATTATTTTTAGGTGCCATGATCTCATCATGCTGTTGCTGTATTTCAGGGAAGCCAGCAAGTTATTATTTTTGGGTTTGTGTCAAAAAGAATCCCAAACAAAACTATTTGCTATCTTCCCAATGCCAAAATAGCTCAAGGAAGCCTCAAACTTGAGTTTAATTTCACAATTATGACATAAAAGTTAAACAGAATTCAGGAAATAAAAAAACTTGGGAGCTCACACAGTAAAATTCAAATCTGGGCTAATTTAATATGAACATATACATATAACCACTCCAGTTATTAAACAGAAAAACAGGGTCTATTATGGGAGGGAGAAGTTCTGGATAAGCAGTTAATCACATAGCCTCAATTACATAAATCATCCACGGAATAGTCTAAACTGTATCTCAAGGCATATACCCTGCAGCATGCTACTGTTATGAATTAACATCTACAGGTTTGGTTCTCTTTCATGCACGGCACTCTGTGTACATTGCAGCAGCTGTACTTTTGTAGTGGGGGGGGGAAATGTTTGTTTTATTTAAACTTAAACTCACAGTTTACATAAACTGCTCACTGCAGTACAAGTATTTTGATACATCATGAATCCAAGTGATGTTCCAAAGCTCCTCATCCTCTCCCGTCTCCTATCTAGACATACTCCTGAGGAAATCAATTTGGCATGTGTGGGTTTTGCGATCTTTCCCCATGTAACTGTTTAAATCACAGCAACACAACTGGGTGCTGGCTGCATCTCAGCACCCAGTAACTGGGGGAGTGGTAACAACCATTCACCTACAGATTTACACATTTTCTTATTGAGAACTGGAGGAATACAATGTGCTCCTGATAAAACAACAAAACTTAGTAATAATAAACCCACATTATTTTCCCTGCTACATAGGACACGTGTAGCGCTCATCCTGCATCATTTCACACTGTTCGCCTAATACCTGAGGGAGCAAACCATCATATGCAAGAACCCCCAAAAGAAGTAAGGAAAATTATAGAGATGACCTGTCAACTGAATTGTATTTCAGTATTTTATTAGGCAACCCAACTACCTAAAACCACCCCACCCCTGCCACTCCCCTTCTCCATGCAATGGAACATCCACCCCAAAAGTAAGAATGTTTCAATCACGTCTATTACAGCTCTAAGAAAACTGATGCCTGTCAATTCTCACATACCAACTTACACTTCCATACCCCTCTCAATTTGGCAGGCACTATAGCTTTTGCATTAAAATCTACTTCCTTTGCTTTACAGATTTACTAGCAGTAGATTTTATACAATTAAAACAGAATAAAATGCAAGTTGCACAGCAACAAGCATATGAATGTACTATTATGAATAAACCAGTAGCACTGCGATATTTAATAGCATTAAAAGATAAAGTGGAGAATAAAGCATTTTTTTTCTTGTTGTAGTAAGAGTTAACTCACCTCTTTTGTATCTGAAGACACATGGAGTGACACAAAGTATTTTAAACTTGGCTATTGCATACCTTTAGACAAATAAATATGACTATTTCAATTACCAAGCCGAGGAACCAGTAAGTCTTTACTTCTCACAATCTATGTATTCCAGCATATACAGAGCTACAGTTGTCAGAGCTTCCCTTCCAAGAGAAGAGTTATCTGTTCCAAAGTGTTGGGCTTTAAACCAGTGAGAGTTGTCTTCTGACACACACTTATATTAACTAAATAGATAAGCACTGAGGAAAATCAGGCTACCTATTCACAGTAAAAGGTCAGTAATTCCACTGCTGGCTGTTTGTGATATAACAAAAACTTAATGCAGCCTAAAAAAATCTTTATGGAGATGAAATATGTTTTATTGTTACGGAATTTTGAATTCTTCTAAAGATTTAATTTAGGGTTTGCCTTTACACATCATTTCAACTTTAGAATAAGCCCATTGCTATACTTATTTCAAGATGTGTTTCTTAGCTCTTAAGAGTCATTCACCGTATTTTAGGAGCCTGACTTCACAGAATTTTCCAGAATTCCATCTTCAAACATTACACATGAAATACATGATACCTGATACAGAATGAGACTCTGAAAACACAGGATAAATAAACCTGTACCCGGTATTCTTCTTCCGTATCTGGCACTATTTCTCTGCTACCAAAATCATCTATTCCACTCTTCAACAGAAGGACTGGTTGGGAAGGACTGCATTCAAAACTGAAGATCACTTATAACATATCATACCTGCACAAGACCTGAAAGGGCTGACACACTTGAAAGTAATTTTTCTGCTCTTTCATGGTGTGGGCCTCTACAACATAAGCAGAACACCAGCTCACTTCTGATGTACACAGAAGATAATACCAGAAGCGAAACAAAACAAAAGCAAAGAAGAATTTTCTCAGGCTCTTTAAGGTACTGATTCAGTTGGTTTCATCTAACTCATGTTTCTGACAGAAATGTCTAAGACTAATTCTCTCCTCTGGTTCCTCCGCAGCTAACAGTGCTCTTCTCACACTTGGGAAGAAGGTATATGAACACGTAGAAATGGACTTAAATGCACAGAGGAATGTGACAAAAGAACTTTCACCTCTTTTGTGGGACAGTCAGGAAGGAAAATGCTCTGCCCTTGGAAAAAAAGTACCGAATAGGGCACAACTTTTACTTTTTAGTCATCTCATGTCAAAAAGGACATAAACCCAATAAACCTGATTATACAGGCAGCAAGATAAAGTCATCCTTATGCAGATGCAAGAAGTTTAAATGTATTTGGAGTATGATCATGCAATGAGCAAGAGGTGTCCTGCACCCCGCCAAGAACCCTACAGACTTCAAGCAGTGGTCCCGATGCAGTATGTTAGACTAGGCCTGTTTGCAGAGTCCTATAGGGCAGATGTTATGGAAGATATATGGAGTCAGTTTTATAAGCAAGAGGCACAGCAAAGGAAATCTGAAGTTGGTATTTAAGAAAAGGCATGGAAAAGCACATTTCAGAGCACTAGTTACCCACCCCTAGGTGACTCAGGATGACAACGGTAAGGTTAAACAGGCAACACAAAATTGAAAAGTAAACAGGATCCCTTGATAGTCTAACAAATTTTTTACCACCCTCCAGCATGCTGACAAGAACCAACACATCCACCTTCCTACAGCAGACAATAGATAACTACTGCAAACACGTCTAGGATGTCAAGACTGTGGTTTACAATGGAAGCAGATCCTGTGCCAGACACAGCAGTCACACATGCATGGATTTCAGGACCTACACTGAGGTCTTCAGCTCAAACCAGCTCAGAGACTACTGGTGCCTATCCAGGGTAGGCAGGAAGCCAAAACCTCAGCTGCCAAACTTGTTGAGCCAGTCTTCCCAGGGCTGGCCCACAATGCACCGCTTTGTGTTTGGAAACTGCTCAAAAGCTTTTGCTTCCAGCAACAGTGCGGAGCACTTGGGGAAAGATGCCAAAGGAGTCCAAGAAAGGGTATCACAGGGCCACCGTAACAGTGGGTACACCCCAAATGCTCCCGTCAGCTGGTGACATCACCCTGAGTCACTGCGATGACAAAACAACACTGGGCTTCCTGTTAAGCCTGGATTTCACGGAGTGCAGGAGAACTCTTGGTGTGATTAAGTTATAAATAAACCTGCTGATGCCGTACCTTACCAGCATTTCTTCCCATTCCAAAATGAAGAACATCAACCTATCCAGACTGTGATTTTGGTCCTTGCCCAGGACAGGGGCCTTCCTTCACATGGTTGTGGTTATCCACAATGACTCTCAATGGTGTCAGCAGGAGGAGAGAGAATTGCAGTGCTGCACAGAGAACCCCGTTTTCATCCCAAGCAGCTGTAAACAAGCCTTAGGTGAGACACACTGACAAGCACACTGAAGATTTTACTCCTGCGCTCTACCTGCTCCGTGGGTAAGAATAGTTTTCTAATCTCCAAGGCTATGAAGCTAACAGTTCAGATCATTAAATTCAGGCCACAAAAACAACAGAAGAGTCGTCTAAGTTTTACTCCAGCAAATTACATGGTGGTCTATGCTCCTGCATTTCAGGGCTCAAGCTAATAGTCAGGTAGAACCAAAGGAAATTCCCCAAACAGGGGCTGAAGTGTTTTGGACTTCTCCAAACACCCCATGGAAATAGCAGTGTTGAAATAGCCAGGCAAAGCAAACCAAGTCAGCTGGCTATTAAAGCAGGCTCGAGAAAAGAAACAACAGATAAGGAGAGGGCTCTGCCTCAGCTGAGATACAAAACATAATCAAACCATATCATGAGTAGTTCAAACATTGATATTTTCCCCAGAGTCTCATAACACAACTAGTAGTAGAAGTCTTCCTTCAGTGACTTGGCCACAAAAGAAAGATAAAAAAGAATATTTAGGACAAAAATTTGCAGTCTATTCTGTAAGCACATATTGCACCAGCTTTGGTAAGAAAAACAGTTCTATTGAATTTGGATCAAAACTGCTCTGTAAATTCCAAAATACAACATGGAACAGTAGCTCCTGAACAAGCATGACTTCCAGACAGATGCTCTGGGTAACACATCTTATACAGAAAGAAAAAACAAAATTGCTTTTATAATTCAACTTTAAGTATTTTTATGAAGCAAATGCTACCCACCAGGAAATTCATTTAAGCCTTTCCTCTCAAACACTTCCATTTAGTCCCAGTGAGAGCAGGACAACTGCCACCTCTCTTAACAGGGCAGAACAGAGACATTCAAACACAGATTCTATGTTTTAAAAAATTAATTATCTGAAGAAAACATTCTAAAAACCAAAGTAATATCCCTTACAAAAAAAAGCCCAGCAAAGCCTTCTAGTTGTCAAAGTTAAACTTCTCTAACACATTTCCAGAGTCATATTAATTGAACAGGAATGAAACAGCCAACTGTAGTATTTCCTGGGGAAAGTAGGAAAAATCCTGGGAAAACTTATTATTTTGAAAGCTGTTTTCCACATTATTTCACATGGCTGTCTCAATAATCCAACACCCTCACTGTCTGGCTAATGGGAACACTTTTCATTCCTTCGATATAGCCATCAAAACCACAGCCAGCTAACTCAAATCTTTGCAGTCTGAGGCCTCTGGATATTCCTCATTACTATAGATTTGCTCTGAAGGGATAAGAAGGATATTTGGTATGGCTCACACTCACATACACTGTATAGATGATCCCTCTTTCTCCTGCTATCATTTGCAACAGCCTTACAATAAGAGATAAAAATAAATGGTTCCGTAACTCTTCCTCAGCAGAGTAACTCACATTCAAAAAGTATCTTCTCCAGTTCACAAAGTTACTGGGAACCACCTCAGGAATCGCAGTCAAAAACCCTTTTGATTTCTATTACCTGGCTTTCTGACAGGGCTAATTACTGAAAATTCATAAATACTAAAAACATACTAACCAGTATGTTAAATAAGATAAACTAGTCCTTGCTCACTGTTTAGTTTTCACAATACACTACTCATAACTGATATACACTGCAGTTACCCATTGACATATCACCTCATATAGAGATCCCCAAGATACAAGATCTGCTATGCTCACACAGGTAGCCATGTAAAAACTGGATCAAATTCACTCTGAAATGATTCATCATCAAGCACAGGCCAACAGGTTTGAGGATTACCAGACCTAATAGATGCTGGAAAATTCAGCACCTTCTTTAAGCAACCATCACTTTGTTTTGGAAACAACTTGACAGTTAGAATGCAACCACTGTTTCACAAATGTTTCACTCAGCAGAGATGGAGGAGCTGCTTAATCCCACATTACTGGGAGGAAAAAAAAAAAAAAGGTTGCAGAACCACACCCCAGGTATAAACTGATACGGGTTTTCTGTATTTTACCCTGAAACAATAGCCATAGGGTGTCACTTAGGCTGCATACACCTTGACAAAGCAATGGCTACAATACCCAGGGACTGACAATTAAAATGTTTGCATTAGAGAAGTACTTTGCTGGCTGATCGCAGGTTGTAGTGAATGTGGCTGTCACACACACAAAGTCTCACTGGCCAAGCCCATACCCTGGTCCTGCACCCTCCTTCCAGTCAGAATCAAGACTTCAGTGGCTCAACAAGACCTCACATCCCTAGACACTACCTACTAAACTATCAGAACCAAAATTTTTCCACTGACAATACCTACCACTGTGTTTATGCGGTCAGTGAAAATGCCAGTAGAGCAAAAAATGTATTTGTGAAGGGCAAAATACAACTGAATTTGGTGTTAGAAGAAATGTTACTGTGTAGTCAGCATATTATTTGCTTTTCAAATGTAAGCTTCAACGCTTCATTTTAATGCAAGCTGCCATAGGACTTTCAGACAACTTTAACAGCATTACACTGTCCAACAAACTTTCCTGCAAATAAAAAGAGCTCTAGATGTCCAAACAAAAACGCACAGAACACCACAGACTTACAACCCCAAAGCTGCCCCCTATTGATTTTAGCCTTTCAGCTGCTTTGTGTATACGTTTTCAGTGCCAGTTAAGAATGCTGCATTTTCCTTTAATGTTTCTAGCGTGATAGAAAGATGACAAAGTTTTCTGACTGTTCTAACACACCAGAAGAGAAGGGGGGCATAACCAATTCTCCCTTTCACCTTCTTTTATCAATGAAGTTTGTCTGTGGACTACGCTGAAGCTATCGAAAGTCAAAATCAGGGCAGGGTGAGACTGTAAATAAATGATCCTTCTCATGGGAAAGCAGGTTCCCACAAAAGAGCTTATTCCACAAGGGCTAACAAGCATCGTTTACACACAAGTAACTGAGCACTTGAGTATTTCTCATCTACTTGAGCCAATAACCTGGGATATTTACCATCATGATGACCATTTCCAAAGCTAGCGATCGTGGCTCCAACTGATGTGGGAGCAGCTGTGAGTGCAGTTTACTTTGATGAAGTCATCCCTGTAGTATCTGGGGTTACCACGGGTATCCAGCTTACCATGAGATTCAGTCTGACAGCAACTGCACTACCGGACGTGGCTCACATCTGTATACAGCCTGCACAGGCAGGGAGAACTTTTGACTGTGCAAAGCCTTCTAGCAACGAGAACAGTGATTACAATACATTCTTTGCCTTCCATAACAACTGCTTTTACAGTTGTGCTACTCTGCTCCAATACACTTTGAATCCCCTTTGCCAGATTTTAACGCTGCTACAAACTTGAAGTACACTGTTAGAATGAGTCCAGAGGAGGCCACGAAGATGCCCTGAGGGGTGGAGCACCACTGCTCTGGAGACAGGCTGAGAGAGCTGGACTTGTTCAGCCTGGAGAAGTCAAGTCTCTGGGGAGACCTTAGAGCAGGTTCCAGTGCTTAAAGGAGCGAACAACAAAGCTGGAGAGGGGCTTTTGATAAGGACCTATAAGAACAGGACAAGGGGGAATGGCTTTAACCTGACAGAGGGGAGATTTAGAGTAGATTTTGGGAAAAATCCTTCACTGTAAGGGAGGCTCTGGCACAGACTGCCCAGAGAAGCTGTGGCTGCCCCATTGCTGGCAGTGTTCAAGACCAGTCTGGACAGGGTTTAGAGCAACATGCTCTAGTGGAAGGTGTCCCTGCCCACGACATGGGGTTGGAATGGGATGAGCTTTAAGGTCCCTTCCAACCAAAACCATTCTATGGTTCTACAAAGCTGCATTCATCTCCTACACTGTAAGAATGTCTAGGTAATAACCTTGGTATCCTAGAATCATAGAATAGTTAGGGTTGGAAAGGACCTTAAGATCATCAAGTTCCAACCCCCGTGCCACCGGCAAGCACACCTCACACTAAACCATGCCACCCAAGGCTCTGTTCAACCCAGCCTTGAAAAGTGACAGGGATGGAGCATTCACAGCTTCCCTGGGCAATCCATTCCAGTGCCTCACCACCCTTTCAGTAAAGAATTTCCTCCTTATATTCAATCTAAACTTCCCCTGTTTAAGTTTTAACCCGTTACCCCTTGTCCTCTCACTACAGCCCCTAATGAAAAGTCCCACCCCAGGGTCCTTATAAGCCCTCTTCAGATACTGGAAGGCTGCTATGAGGTCTCCACGCAGCCTTCTCTTCCCCAGGCTGAACAGCTCCAACTTTCTCAGCCTGTCTTCATACAGGAGGTGCTCCAGTCCCCTGATCATCCTTGTGGCCTCCTCTGGACTTGTTCCAACAGTTCCATGTCCTTTTTATGTTGAGGACACCAGCCCTGCACACAATACTCCAAGTGAGGTTTCACGAGAGCAGAGTAGAGGGGCAGGATCATCTTCGATCTGCTGGTCACTCTCCTTCTAATGCAGCCCAGGATATGTTGGTTACATACGAGCAACTTCCACACCACTGGTGATTTTATTCATTAAAAATGAAGAGAAACAATTTTAAAGCATGTTATAGACTGTTCAGAATACTTCATTACAAATCAAATACTGTAATGCTTTGTGAAAGATTAATTTTTTTCTGTTTTGTAAGTGCTAAGACATCACATGTATCTCCAGCTGTCCTGTGGATGTTACAGCCATACGCTAGCATAGTCAGAGAAGGTGTAAGAACTGTATGCATTTTCTTTTATAGATCCACTGCAGTGGAAGCAATAGCTTTTAAAATAGTTACCTTAGAGACAGTAATCTGCATCCTCTTAACCCAATTTATTTAAAAGTACCCTTCACTAAGCCTTTGTGTCTTTCCTGCTCTACTTAGGTACTAGTGTTATCAAATCTAATATTACAGTCATATTTCTACATACTTATATCGTTGTTCTTCTCTTACTGAGCATCTGTAGATAAATATAGAACAGAAACTATATAAAAAGCAGTATTTAATCAAGAATTATCAAGACATCACCTCTTCCACGTAGGGATAACCCAGCTAATCATACATACCTCTTAAGAAGTGTTAGGTAACAACGAGTTCCTGACAGCGATGTATGTGTACAGACAACCATCTCAAAGGTTCTTATAAAGAGAAAAATACCCTGCTTTCTCACATATTACAGACAGATTGAGGCAGTTTTTTTTGCTGCAGTTCCACTGAAAGTCCCCAAGGCTTTGCAATCACACTAATACTACAGTACTATCAAAAACCTGCAAAGTATCTTTAAAGCATAAAAGATGACACAGTTCTAAGTTGCAGTCGAACATCACAATATTCTATTTATAACATGTGACTCATCTCAGCAGAAATAATTAAATATTGTAAACAGAACTTGGATTTGAGGGAAAAAATAACAAGAAAACGAGGACCAGTCACTGCAGATCAGCTCAAAATCCTGTCACACTGCATGGGGCTTAAGCTATCTCATCAAATCTCTCCAATTTTCTTAAACAGTTCAATGCACTTTTAAAGTCTCCTTGTAATTGTTTTACGATAACCAGCCCACAAATCCTTACACTGATTTGTGTAAATAGTCAATTAAAATGCAATGAAATGAAGAGGAGATTTATCTGATTACAGACTGTGAACAGCTATGCAGGATGTCAAAAGGGAAGAGTGGCACTTTGTACTGCTACCTTGAAATATGTATTTCAATCTATTACAAATTCTCACCATGTATTTGCAGGCAGTCAAGAACTATAGAGCCCTCTAAGCATCTTAGACATGATTTAACACAACAAAAATCAACTCAATTGAGCACCTCCCAAGGCTGAATAAAGACAAATATGAAATAAGATGCTCTTACTTGTATTTACAACTTAATACTGGAACAAAAGTTTCATAAATACCTTCATTATTTAATGAACTTGTTGCTGGGAAAATTCTAGATGTTGGGTCTGTGTAGTAAAGATGCTCCTAGTGAGCCTTCCTGGCCTGGTCCTAGATTTCACTGCTCGACCCTGCCCAGCTCGGGGTTCAAGAAGAACAAGGGTTCATCACATATACCCTCACAGCTCTGGTTAACTTCCATTTACAACAACTAACGTAATCAAATCTGAAAGCTTATAATGAATGCCCTTCCTAGAGGTTCATGGAGTCTCTTCCCCCATGCCCAGGACATACTAACTGTCCAAGAGCCAAAGTTCAACTGTTATCAGGTGACACGATGCTGAAGAAAATTTGCTTTCACCTGCAATCCAAATGGATTCCTGCAGTCACAAAGTCTTCTGAAGGTGCCCACCAAAATCTGGCAACCTGCACTCCCACAGAATATTCAACACATGCTTTACTAAGACCAGTATAGTCTAAAAACTGTTAAGACTGGTTCCACGCTACGCCACCACACAGCAAGCATCAACTTAGATCCTTCCAAGCACCATCAAATGCACCAGTGACCATCGCTCAACTGACCCAAACCTATGACGAATTGTCTCCTCTGCATCTCCCTCCACAACCATCTGAGGACCACCTCAGCCAAAACAGCCTGGCTACATATAGAAAGCAATCACACACTTCCTCAGGATACTCAGAAGCACCAAGTGCAAACAGAAAAAATCAGTGGCAGCCTGTATGGATGCTGTAAGGGTGGCCAAGACCTTTTTAGCCAAGATTCAAGAATCTTAATCCATGATGATTGATCAAATCGAGCTCAAGACCCAAGTTACAACTGTTCTCTACTCCTCCTAATCCTTTGTTGCCATTTAGCTATAAGCTATGGTGATGGTACTAGTGAAGTGCTTGAAATAGGCAATACCAAGGGATTCAACTCTTAAAGTATGCAACACACCAAAACAAACAAGGGGCTGTATATGTAAGTAAGTGAAAGAATGAGATGTTTAAGCTCTAGTAAAGACACCCCACGGTTTCAGAATGCCCTAAATACATTATTAAACACCTAATTTCAAACTGTCTAACCAAATCTTCTCCACGCTTATTTTCCATTCTGAGATGCTGTAATTTCCTTCACATTCTTCTTATTATACAGATCTTAAACTTATTTCATAAGTCGATATAAGAATCTAACAGACTTTCACCCCAATGACTTCAAGTCATAGCAAGTAGCTATGATCTCTGTGAAGAGCAGATAGGTTCTTTCCTCTGTCTCCCCAATCCAGCCTTGGTGGCGGTGGTGATTTGTATTAAATAGAACAAATAGAACAAAACCAAAAGCACAACATACAAGATAACTGGTAGCAACTAGGAGTCTAGTGCGGGGAGAGTCAGTTTCTCAGGGGGTGAGAGAGGGCTAAGCCCCCAATCCCAATAAGCAACTTCAGATCTGTTTCTACTTAGTGAGCGAAAGTCTTCCATAGAGTGAAAGGAATGAACCTCTTGTCAAATTCTGCAAGAAGCGTAAGTTCACCCTGTTGAAGCCTGTCCATGTTACCATGAATGAACTCTGTGCTCACACACACAGTTCTATTTTATCTTCGCAACAGTAACTGGGCAAACCCAATTCAACAAAGGCTCGCAAGAATCTCCTGAAAATGAACTTGTTTGCCAAAATCTTTCAATGTTTGTAAGAATCATCATGTTCAAATGAAAACTACAGGCACGTCGACCTCCTTTTGAGACCTGCTGCATCTCCAAGCTGAACTAGGCATATGTGAGCACACTGGCTGCATCCGTTGGCACATGCTCCCAGCATCACAAGTCTGAAGATGCGCTTCAGCAATGTTTCATTTCAAAACAAAAGAAAAAATGCATGAAGAAGACTATATTTTCTGCCTTGCCATTTTAGGATGCATTTATAGTTTATAATGCAACATGCTGTACTTGCTTCATCACAGCAAAAGCTGTGTGGCAGAGGAATCACACCTTCAGCTGGTTCACAAGCAGTAAGCAGTTAAGTGACTGTGTGAGCTAAAAGATTCTGTCATGTGAACTACGTATGAAAATAACTGAAACTATCGCTTCCAACATGCTCTTACATCGACAGTACTGCTCATCACAAGAAGATTTGAGTGTAAAAAGTGAATTTTAAAGGGTACTTTAAAGTAACATTTTTTCCGTGATGATGGATGCTCCTTTCTTATTTCCATCTGTTGCGCATTTTCCATACCAAAAGTGAGCCTAGTCCATTGGGCTTGTACCTTGTTCCTGCAGCTCCGATTTCTACATCAAAGCACAGTGTGGCCTGCTACTGCTTCGAAAAGCAGTAGAAGCATCCAGCAAGTTTCTCACTTTGTGAAGGTCTGTGAGGATGCCAGCAGGAATGACTGCATGTTATGGATTAGCAGAACAGAAAGCACATAAGAGCAGTGAAAAAGAAACAGTGAAGTAAAAGAGACAAACATAGGAAGTTTGGGAAGCTCAATTTTTTGTTCTTACTTTGATGTGAGCTTGGTTACATCAAGAACGGTTAGATACAGAAAAAAAAAAGTGTATGAGACTATGAATTAATTTTAGTTTCCTGACCCTTACATGGAACTAGCATCACTGACAGGTATTAAGGACTCATCAGGCTTCACAACCAAAAGCACGCTGAGAGGAGCTGCCTGATCAGCCAATAGGAACTGCCAGTGACAAAGACGTGCCCAAAATCCTGCCTCTCTCCACAGCTTGCAAATGTTGTCCTGGAATTACACAGTTATGTCCTTTATTCCTTTAAAGAAATAACAGGCATTATTCTTTCCCTACAAACATAACAAAAGGAGGAGCTGGAAATGCTAAGTCCCTTTTTAATACAGTGTTACTACAACGGGAATGCTCAGTCTTCGCTCAGGAGAAACAGACACTCTTTCCTACCACCCCGAAATCCACCTCTCACCAGGCAGGCTGATGATGAAGCTGTTCCCACTAGAACACGCAGAGAAACCACATGTGGGAAAGGAATCAAGTACATGCCACGACCCAGTGGGTACACAGGCGAGTGGGAACCTGACCTGAAAGCTGACAATGGTTAAATAAAGCAAGCAGTTCTTGGGTTTGAACCCGATTCTAATAAGTGGGCTGTAAAGTCATGTTCCCTCCTTCGCTGCCTCTCCAGGCCATGAATATTTAATTCTTTTATGCAAACTGGAAGAGTTGCAATGCAAGGTTAAATTAGCCTAAATAACCTTGAAATCCTTTTGTGAAGTTGGGCCTCTGAGTCAACTCCCGATCTGGAGAGAAATAACTTTGTTACACAACGAGTTCTGTTGTTGGCTATATTTAAAACACTGTGTGGTACAAAGACAAAATCTTGAGGTTAGATTTGATTTGCCAGAATGTATACCATTGGTTCACCTTCCTATGCTAAGATCCATGGTTTAGACAGTTCAATTATTTAAGGTTTGTGCCTCATTTTTGAATGCAAAATTCTTCCTGGGAAAAGGAATCAGTTACAGGATTCTCAAAGTTGTATTTAATAACACAACACACACACTTGCTCGCAACTTTTGCTGCTCTGTAAGTGCAAACTGAGCTTTTTCTTCTGCTTTATTTTGCTCCCTATACAATAGCTACAGGTAGACACCAAGGCAGCGTCTCATCCCTGTGTCATAAAGCAACCAAAACAAACAGAGGTCTGGAAGCCTGACAGGGCTACTAAGTTTCACTTTTAATTCTCACAGTACTTTATGAACTTCCTTTAACTCCTAACCCTACAAATGGCTTGCATGGCTGGAGTCAGTGCAGAGAAGCTGTGTCTCAGTGGTCAGCCTATGCAAAAACAGTTTCATGAGCTCTCTCCAGAGGAAAAGAAAAAAAAGATTATTCTTCACCCTGCCAGCTAATCTTTGAAATCTGGAAACCGTAGATGCTTGCATTTTAAGAGGTAGAAATAAGAAAGAATGTTTGAAAATCCTTATTAGTAAAATCTTTATGAGGGTAATGTGTACGCTTATTGTTACAAATGCTGTTCTAGCACTTGAATGATTTGTCTATACAGAAAAATAAATATCCAACACAACTACTACTAGATTGGAACTCAGCAGTGGAAGTAATAAGGTCGTTTTTTAAATGCCTAAGAACTTAAGCAGACACTCAGAAGCTAGCACAATGGCACAAATGATGCTGAACGCCACAGCACAGCTGCCTGTTACATCTTTCTTACAGGTCACTGACCACTGACTTTGGTCCTAGAAATTGATTTTTCCACAATGTTAGCAACAGTAGGAATTCTACAACAAACAGATATTCTGATTCAGCCTCAAGATGTGTCACTGCCCCCCCACCATATTAGTCTATGCCACCTTGCTTGAGACTTCACCTGCTGTCTCTAGCTCACAAGTAGGTAAGCACTGAATCAGATCATCTCCTAAGGTCCTAAACCAAGTTTACAAACTCAGTCTTCCATTTCTAACAGCATCAAATTAATTATTTGGAATTAATAGATCTAGTATTTAAAACAGCAAGGCCTGTTCTGTGACACACTTCTTCAAGTCCAACAGTACCGAGCTAGCAACAACAATATAAGGAAAGTTTTTGAACATTTCTCTACTATAAAACAACTGTTAGACTGGAAAAACAAACAAACAGAAATTGAACACCACAAATCAGACTCATTACTGTTGGGTTTTTTCCACTCCCTGTTACAAAGTTACCAATAATCTATACCTTTCATTCATCATCTGCTTACAACTTGAAGCAGCATTGTTACTCTTGAGATGAACTGTGCTGTTAATGGGCTTTTGCTAATCACAGGTGAAAGGTCACTCTCATTTAGGAGTACCCTAACAAATAAACATTAACACATGGCCATGACAGAGTAAAGGTATCAGTGTTCAAGCACTGACAGTGATTACACTAAAAGTCAAAATGTTTTAGCTCAAGAGAAAATATCAGTGCTGTTCACACAGCTTCCTTTTAGTCTTATTTGTAGTTTTAAATAATAATCCAAAGAGAAATACTGTAAAGACAACAAGTAACCCCTGCCCTACCTTGTAGTTTTGAGATTATATATTAATTTAATAACAATGCTAATGACACCACTCACTGACAGGCCGCAAGTCCCAAATCCAAAGCGATAGGATTGAAGTCTCTCTTCTCTTTCCCACACACGTCCTCTCATAACTCGTTACGAGAAGAAAAACTTCTCAGTGCACTTCTTTTCATGACTGAATCAACTCACCTTCTCGGCAAAGTCGCATTGCTTCTCGGTTCCGGCCGTATTCCTTGAAACTTTCTTCTAACGCCGTTCCTAAAACCGAAAAGCCACAAGATGTCAACGCGCACACAAGTCCGAGAGCAGAACTGACCCCTCCGCTACTGACCGCCCGTTCCCCCGCGGGAACAAACCGGTAACTCAGGAATAGGCGCTCCAGTCGCTGCCGCAATAAGCACGGCTTCCTAGAGCCTGACGCCTCTCGTCCCGTCCCCAGCAGCGGAGCCGCTGTCACGGCGGGGGGCTGCCTCACCTCAGCCGGGACCTGCCCCCGCCCCAGGCCGGGGCTCAATCGGGGGCAGGAGCAACCGGCCTCCGGGGACCGGCTCAGACCTCCCAGCACCGTGTCCCGGATTAAAGGAACTGGGGCAAAGCGTTCCTCACCCCGCGCCGCGCCCGAGCCCAGGGACCGCACACCGGACAACGAACTCGGCCGCGACATTAGGGGGAAGCGCGACGGGAGCAGAAACGGACACAACCGCCTCCTAGGGCCCGGTCCCCGCGGCGCCCTCCGGCCGGGCACCCTGCCGCGCCGCACCGAGGGCAACCCCCCCCACTACAAACCAGGCCGGTAGAACGGTTGAGGATGGGGGGGGTAGGGGTGGTGGTGGAAGTGAGGCTTGGCGGCCACTCACCGTCGTTCCCGTGAAGTTTAGCAGCATCGACCCAATGGCTCCAGGGTTGCCCCAGCATCGCCTCGGGGCTGGGCAGGGACCTGCGCTCTCCGACGGCCGCCATTGCCGCTGCGGTGGCGGCGGGGCCGGCGCCGCTCCCGCCTCCGCCTCCGCCTCCTCCTCCTTCGCCGTGGCGGGGCCGCCGCTGCCGCTGCCTAACCGCCGCCGCGCTGCGCTGCTCCCTCCTGACGTCACCCGCGGCCCGCGCCGACATTCTTTCCGCTGCTATAGAACGTAACGAGAGGGTGGGGGGGAGGGGGGGAAGTCATCGGGAGCTTTTTAAGGTGGCGCCGCGCTCTTTAAGGAAGCGCCGAGGCGATGACAACCAGCTTTAATGGCTTTTAACCCCTTTTCCCTCTTCTCCTCTAGGAAACTCTATAGGGAAGGCGTCCACTCACCTCAGCGGCGGCCCATGGGGAAGGAGCCGGGCTCCCATTATTGTACTGGGAAGCGCTCCCTTTCCTCTTTATTGCGCTAACAAAGCGGCGGAAGGGAGCTGGGATAAAGGAGGGTTATACCGTCCTCCAGGCGCTTCCCGGCTCCATGGGCCGCTCTTTCTCAAGCCTCACCGCGACCCTACAAAAACAACGGCCGCATCACAACCCCGCCTGGCACCGGGGAGAAGGGGGGACGGAAAGGAGGAACGCGACGCTGAAGGAGGCGTGACGCGCAAAAGCGGCTCCTCCCCGCTTGACCGGTCCACCTTAAATGCGGTGCCTCCTTAAAGGCAGCGGAGAGCAGGAAACGAGTTCTCGGCGGGTGGAGGCCCGATCCCCGTCCCCCCCCCGAAGGCCCGGGGACCCAGGCGTTGGAGGGGGGGGGGACGGGGCCGGGCCTCCGCGTTCGTTCTCCTAGTAACCTGTCTCAGGGGGAGGTCTTGTCATTGATATTCCACGTTTCTTTTTACCCAACAGTGTTTTGGTTGTGTTTTATTTCCCTAAACTTTGGAATAAAAGCTCGGATTAAAGGATCTTTTCGTGCTTGGCAACTCCTAGTTACGAAGTTTAAGCAAAATCGAGTTATTTGCTAAAAAACATCCCAGAACTCATTACGAGAAGGAAATTTATTATAGTTTCTAAACTGTAGATTCTAACCCCCAATTTATTACAGGGCTCTCTCTTCGATAGAATAAAAAGTTCTAGTAACAACGTAAAATAAATTTGCAAAGGTTTATGGCCACACTTGATGCTGCCGTCAGTGCCAGCATCACAGAATCATAGAATAGTAAGGGTTTGAAAGGACCTTAAAATAATCTAGTTCCAACCCCCCCTGCCATGGGCAGGAATGCCTCACACTAAACCGTGTCACCCAAGACTCCATCCAACCTGGCCTTGAACACTGCCAGGGATGGAGCATTCACAGCATCCTCAACAAAATAGCTAAAATCTTAGAAAAAAAGTAACTTGCTGGTTCCTCAGCCCATGTGTAGTACGTGTAAGCACAGGACTCAAACTGCTTACAGATCCCATATGTGCATTTGCAAAACCAGGCAACAGAAATCAAAGATGTAAATAAATCTGTTTAGGCTACAAGGTCCCAGTCCTGCAGAGGGGTGTATACATGCAGGCTTAGTAAAGGCTTCACTGGTTTCCTTTAAAGTGTGGAACTATACAAGCTACAGATCATAGAATCATGGAACGGTTTGGGTTGGAAGGCTTAAAGCTCATCCAGTTCCAACCCCTGCTGTGGGCAGGGACACCTTCCACAAGAGTAGGTTGCTCCAAGCCCCGTCCAACTTGGCCTTGGACACTGATAGAGATAGGACAGCCACAGCTTCTCTGGGCACCCTGTACCAGCGCCTCACCACACTCACTGTAAAGAACTTCCTTGTATCTAATCTAAATCTACCATCTTTCATCTGTTTCTTCCCAAATTCTTGCATATAGAAGATGCAGAAATATGAGTTCATCAGACAATCATCATATGGGATCGGCTGTCATTGTAAGAACAGTTTCAGTGTTCCACTCAACTGATAATTTATGTCACACTCGGAATGCATCTTGTAGAATTGTAGATCTAATACAGAATCTTGTCTTGATCACTGCAAATCTAAGTTAACTCCCTAATAAAAGGCAAACACCAACAGATGTATAGAGCAACAATGATTCCTGCTGCAGACATCTGTAGTAGGGTTAATTAACAAAGGCTATCAATTTCTGAAGCTCAGCCTTGACCTTTCAGACAATTACACTCTTAACTGTACTGCAGCTTCCCAAAACAGTGAAATAATTCCTCCTCTTAGTTTAAGCACGAGTGAAGATGTTTATGGAACTAGAATCTAAAGACAAAAGATGAATGATGGGCATTATTGCTTGATTAATTATCAAACTATATGCTTTGTAATACAGAAAGCTACTTAAAATCAAAGCTGAGAACATGATTGGAAAAAAAATGTGAGGCGCTAAACAGTTCCTGGACAGAGCTTTTTTTGCAGTGTAGAAGCCAGATAGGAAAAAAAAAAAATAAAAATCATGATTTCCTTCAAGCTTAGCTCTTCAAATGCTCCACAAATGGAGTCTAACAACATCCATACTGAATTCTGACTCCAGCCATAGGATAAGGCATGTTACAGACAGAACTATATTTTCTGTGTCAAATAATCTGGTTTACGTTACAAACTTCACTCATACAGCTCCCCTGTAGTCTGGAGAAAGCAGACAGAAAAAGCTGCCTCAGCTGCAGTTTGGAAAAGAGTCCTTGATACATCCGAGTGTCCATCAAATTTATAAAGGCTTTTCCTATTATTTATTTTGCATAGATCATAAAGCACATACAGTGACGGGTGACCAGGCAGAGCCACAGAACACCATCATATACCTTTTAATAGTGATCAGATTTTACCAAGGTTTATCAATTTAACATTCACACATCACATGGTTCTTTTCTTTAAATATTACTGATAGATGTATGTCAAATCACACAAAAGTTCAACAGCCTCATTTGACAGAATCACACTAATCAGCCAACTACTTTAACCAACTAGTGCATCAGCAACTCTTCAGTTTCTCAGGTTGACACTCCTTAAGTTAATCAAAAGCACCTCTTGCTTTAAAAGTGCCAAGCAGGTAAAGCACACACCTCTGTTCTTTCATGCAACTTTGATTATCCCTTCTCACTCTTATTTTTTGCCCTTTCAAACTGGTTGTTACATTTTTCTCCCTCACTCTTTCACAGCTTTTGTTATTTCTTCCCTATATATTCCCACTCAAAATCTAATTCTGCAGCCTGGGCCTCAGGCTGTCCTTCCGTAATCCTTCTTCCACTAGTATTTTCCCTATGTATTGTGAATACATCAGTATTCCAGCAGAGGGAGGAAAAGTGGCAGCAGAATCATCAGTGCATCAGCTCAATGCACAAGACAGATCACTCAGAGAGCAGGAACAGGGCAGATGAAAATGTGATTTTACACGGCCTGGAAGTGGAGAGAATTTTCTTTTCCCACAAACTGACCAGGTTGAATATGTACTTGGGTTGTTTTAAGCACACAAGTTCAATTCTCTTAAATTGTTTCCATAGTGCTACACATGGATGCATTGATGATTTTAGGGAAAATAGGGAAAACCCCTGAAAATCCATGATGTTAGTAGGAGATCAGAATTGAAAATACATGTACACACTGTAGGCTTTGAACAGAAATTATTATTACAAATCTGAGACATCCAGGTGAGGAGGATGCTCATCCAGAGCCCCCTGGGCAATCAGCAGAGAGTCAGGGTAGTTTTCAGATTAGTTTGGTTCTTCCTGGTCCAAAACATTTTTGAAGAAGCCCTTCTCTTCCTGCTGGCCACAGAAGCAGTCATAGATGACCATGCACATAAATTAGGCACCTGCATTAGGTACCCAAAGTTAAGTTGGATGAATCTAGTTAGGAGTGGGAAGAACACTGGTGTGAAAAGCACTCCCTAGAAGCCAATGTTCCTTTAAGAGAACATAAAGGGGTCCAGAAATGCTAGTTTGAAGGCCTTAGCTGAGGAATGAAAACAGCTTCAGAATCAGGACTGAGACAGTGTGCGAATAACCATGAACTACTCCTGTGTGTGAACGTGAACAGGTGTTCAGAGAATGGAGAGAAGAAACAAGATCAGTTAAGTCAGATAGACAGTGGGAAAGGAAATGTGAGGCAGGAAAGCAGCAGCAAACTGTGGATGATGTGGAGAAAGCAGCCAAATAATGGGGTGAAGAAAGCATAAACAAAAAATATAACACAGCCTGCAAAATGAAAGAAAGGAGTCAAGAAGAGGAAACCAATTATACAAAAAAGGAAAACCTACAGTATTAAACCTCACTAAATAGATTTAACAATGTAACGTACGTGGTTAGTGGTACTATGATTGAATGTATGCTGACAAACTGCATACAACGACTGCTTAAAGCTGTACGTGTACCACCAGGTTTCTTTTTTTTTTTTGCCAGAGGGACTGGTAAAGCCATCCAAACAGGCAGCACTTACTTCAGCTGCTCAGTTACAACCTGTAAGACAGCCTGTGTATGGGACCTGAGATACGGTTAACACTTAACTGGAATGAAAAGGGAAGGATGAATCTGTAGCTGAACTCTTAAAAACAGAAGCACAACAATACGATTCACTGATGAGTTTCCACAATGGAAATGAAAGAAGACAAGAACTGAAGTGCAAAGGGAGAGGGAGGAGAACCTATGAGGGTGTTGCTTTATCAGTACTCAAAAGAAAAATAGTTAATTCACAACAAAGTCTGTCAAGGAAAATATCTGAGGGGCATTAAAGAAAATAAAAAAATGTTATTTCTAGCCACAAGGTATGAAATGATCAAGAAGGGCTTAAGAACCAAGAACAAATATTATTAGTGAAGACTTGTTGGCAGGTAAGATTCAGAATGAAATGACAACTCAAGCAGCTGATACACTGAAGTTCTGACCCTCTGCCAGCTCCTACTGACAGCGGTACAACGGGGAGTACAGACCGTGCATTTTAAAGTACGTCCCTGGTACAAGAACTGTAAGAATATAATTGGGCAAGTGAGGAAGCAAGACATAAAATGTTCATATAAACCAGAACAGACAGAGCTGGGAAAACTATCTGCCATTCAAAACAGACTATTTCATTCTGCTACAGAAAAATACTAATACATAAAGAAAAATGCATTATGGTAATCTGTAGCTCACCCTCACCTCCACTGAAATCAACCAACTTCTCCCTCTATAACTATACACAAGACTGTGATTCCCCAGAACAACAATCATAAGCAGCACACAATAAAAAAATTACACAACAAGCCATGCCAGTCTGTTATCCTTTCTCCCCCAGATCCTGGCTTCAGGTTGATATGTGTAATTTCATTGATGAGTAATACTTCAAAGGGGGAGTCAAAGATGCTCAGAAGTGCTGGAATACAGCTACTTTAAATACTGGAATATAAAATTACTGTGGGTAACTCTTATAAACCACCTGTACCAGGGAAGATAACAATATTGTTAAGATTTGAAGATTTAGAAGTATCCTTTTCTGAGGTGAAAAAATGGGAGAATATAGGTCAATAAATGTAAGTAAATCTGCAAAGAATTCTGCATTAGGATAAAAAGGCAACAGATGCCCCGTATGTTTATCCAAGCATTACAGTGACTATACTGAACATAATGTAACATTTTTACACCCAATTTATAAGTCAATGTCATTGCCATGGGCTAATAGGAGCTACAGTTATCTAGTAAAACTTTGCAACTATTTCCTTCTTCTCTTAACTATCAAATATGCCTCAAATGCAAGTCAAATTTCCGCAAGAATTGATGACACAGCAATCTAACAGAGAATATGGAGTGTAAGGAATACAGGAACACAGATTGTTGACCTGCATAGATGTCACTAAATACTGTCAATTTTTGAAAAGAATGTTACAGAGAATACACTGAGTAGTGACATAAAGTTTTAAAGTGTTAAAGGGAAATAGGTAAAACTACACAAGATTCATCCAGTTAATATGTGGAAATCAAACTAATGCTTATTAATTTCACATTAAGGTATTGAAATCACCTTTTGAATTTGGAAATGTTAAAACCGTTTTGCCAATCCAACTATGCAGATGAATCACTTTAATCAGAGGAATCAGAAATGGGTATGACCTTTTAAATTCTCATTTATACGTGGAGACTAAGATATTACAAATAGAATGATTAAAATACACAGCTCTTCAGGTCAATTGTAAGAAAATATTAGTGCTGAATTTCCATTTATTGAAATCAAAGCACTGGGAACAGTTTGCTACCTATGATTTTCCAATGGACCCTAACTACCACGCAAGGTTTCATAACCCTGCCTGGTTTCTTGCCAGCTTGTCCACGTAGCTCCTTGGCAATTCATTGAGGCAGAACACTGGGTCTAAGCACAGCCCTCGGGACTCAGGAGTTCCCTGAGACCACAATGATGCCTACCTACAATGTGAAGCTGCCTCAGTCCTCATACCCTCAGAAGTTCAATACACTGGTTAACATCAATTAAGGATCCTGAGAACCCTGGCACAAGGAAATTTAACTTTATACCATCCTTCTCACATATTGCTTGCTGCTTGCTGATGCTCCTTGCACTGACCACCTATTTAACTAGTTAGCAACAATACATCATACAAATTGGAGAGGGATAGGTCTACTGGACTTGACAGGATGCATGCAAGGGTGTGAGAAAGTCAGTCTGGAAGGATGTTGACTGTGAAATTGCTGGCAAACTGGCTAAACTGCTGTCCTCAAAGGGTGGTAATGGCTCAAAATCAAACTGGCCAGCAGTCACAGAGCTCCTTCGGATACACCCAAAGAAAGTGTCATACGTACAAGAGACTGTGATAGGCTGGAAGACTAGGCCAGGTTCAGGAGACACATTAAAAAACTACACAGGGCTCAGCAGCGAACCAACAATGTGATGAGAAGGTTGGAAAATTTAATGAAGAAATTCAAAGGAATTGGGTTTGCTCATCTAAAAAAGAGAAGGCTCAGCTGGGGTGTAATCACAGTCTTCCAATAAGGAAGAAAAGATACTTATAGAGAAGATGGAGGTACTCTCTTCACCAGGCCTCAGACAATCACCGGCTTTCAACAGAAGGTTGGACTAGATGTTCAGAGGATTCCTCCAATCTAGACCTTCCTATGATAATATGAAAACCTGGTAGATGTGTGACCTATTTAGTGATGAGCAACAAGGAAGTAGATAAGAACAATGCCATTTTTTGCAGCCTGAGGCACTCTGGTTTCTCAGTCTGCTGGAAAACCCAGGGAAGCATTTTGTTACAGAAACTTCATATACCACAGCTTCCAACATTACATATAAATGTCAAACATTCTTCACTCTTCTTGAACCCAGGTTAACTCATCCACTTAAATTAAGTTCTGCAGACCAGCTCCACGATAGCTGTAATGGCCCTTTCTGCTGCAACCTATTTTAAGATTTATTAAAAGATTATTTGAGCAGAAAATACTATCCATGCTATAACAAACAGGATTCTTCAAGTCTGTGCATAAGAAAAATGCAAACTTAGAGTGAAGTCTTTTATTTCATGACATCAACCAAAAAATATGTAAAATGCTGAAATGATGTGATGAAAAAGAGTACAGATAAATGTTAAGGGAAACATACAGAAGGAAACAGATATTGTTTCAATGAATTAGTAGTGCCTGATAAAACACTCTAGCACTAGCAGCTTTTTAACCAAAATTTCAATTTATTATAGCAGTTTTCTCTTCTTCCTAACATCTTGCCAAGAATGTTAGTTATAGAGAACAACCCCACTGCATCAGGCAACTGTATAGTCTTAGTTTACAATCCTGCTTTCTGAAGTTGTAAGATAACAAAACTGATGCACCTGGTAGATTATATTGTATATCAGAGCCTAACAGCCTTTAAATGCCTAAAATTATCATGGAAACTTGAAAATAGACAAAAATAATTATTCAGAAAATGCAGCTTAATTCTTCTAAAATATAATATATACATTAAAACTATTGCCTGTCTGCTACATTTTACTTCTCCAAATCACTTCATGTAAATGACTGAGAGAAACAATCCAACTTACTTTATCTAAGTCTGGCTGTTCCATGCACTAAACTCCCTTTAGGTTGATTGTAAGGTCGCTGAATTTCCCACTGAAACATATATTAAACACCTGCATTTAAAATAAAAGTCTCCCCACTGCATCTGGTAACGCTTCAGACTTGCTTTGCAATCCTACCAATATCCTGTTCCCCACACTTCTCACATCTAAAGTATGCGAATATTATGCTTAAGGAAAATATTTGGCAAAGCATGTCACAGTACCTTGAAAGTATGGTGAATCGCTGGCTTGATTTATCAATGGATCTTCATCTGTTCAGATTTTGGAAGCTGTTTCTAACTTGTATCTGATTAATTCTGAAAGAAAACAAAAAAAGCACTAAGACATTTGAAACCTTACCTCCATTTCGTAACTACAACTGTATCTACTTAAAAACTACTATGAAGCATTTCATCAATTGTACAAATTCAGTTTCTGCAATGGATTTCAAAGGTAAGCAGGGAGCTGTTATGCACTCTTATGTACAGAGCAGCTCTCTAAATGGCAGCCTGACATTACCAGAAAGGTATGCATTGGATGAAATCTCAATCTTCAGCCCAGTTACTGCACTTACATCGACTATTACTGACCAGACTTCCAAGCAGGCAGTTGTAACCACAAGGCTGGTTACACGACAGGGCTGGATTTTCTACCCAGGATTTTGCTAGAATACAGCACGATCTTACAACAGGGGCTCTCTGTACAGAGTCATTGACATTTTTACCACCATGTCATAGAACACAGCTAGCTAAAAATGATCCCTCACGTAACAGTCCTCAGTGACTAGAACTGCATTGCTGATGAAGGATTTCACAAAAGCTTGGGAGATGTATAGGTTGAGGTTGTCCTTCCCACCAAAAGAACTTTCATCATCACAATCAAAATCCTTTCATTCAATGCTTATAAACTTATACAGGAACCAAATGTAAGCCTAGTTTGCTCTGGCTGAGCATAAATCAAACCAAAGCCCTGTTAAAACATTAAGAAATTTTCAACCATCCTTGTGCACAGGTTATGTGAAAGATCAAATAACTAATTTCAAAGCTCTTACAAAAATCAATCTGGTGATTGTATTTTGCATCTACTAAAAAGTCATGCACATAGATAGAAATAAGCCAATCTAGCGCTGGGACCAGATGACACTTCGGAGAAAACTACCTTTTTCCTCTCCAAGGATTAAAGTCCAGATGAGAGGAATGCAATCCAAGAGGGCATGGAAGCTGCCCCACAGGCTGCAGCCTCTGCCCCCCAGTGGAAGGTGCAGAATGAGCCTGTTCCTGCCTTCTGCTGCTCCTCTGGGAAGCTGTCTACAAACTGGGTTCATGGCTTTAAATTCTTCTTATGCATTGAGGATAAACATCCCCCCTCTTTTTTTCCTTTTCTTTTAAACTGCAGCTTAGCAGCTGACACTATCTTGCCTGAGATCACCTACTCTGACTAATAATTGACTATTTCCAAGCTTTACTCTTCTCAGTGACATACCTAAACCTAAGAAGCACATCTGAGATTAATTATATTCCAGTTACTCCATAAAATCCAAAACTTTCTTGTCTTCAGCGGACAACACTTGAGAGCAGGATTATTTCCTCCCTTTTCTCTGCAGACATGTTCTGCTTTATGATTAATAAAACTCACGGTTAACACATTTCTACACTAGTAGAAATCTCAGAAGACATCGTATTTCCTTGTAACACACACCAATCTCATTGAATACTATAGTATAAAACTTTCTCTTCAACTCTTGCTGTTGCTCACTGGGAAAGGCAATGCCAAAGTGTCTGCTAAAAATCCATTTTCTCCTTCGTTTGTTTTGGACAGGAGACTCTTACTTCATAGGGACCAATCTCTTCACCAAAGATCATTCAGTGCTTAGCCTTAAAGTCCCAATCCCTTCAAGCATATGACTTCCCTGCAGTGGAAATAACTCACCTCTTCATCTCTTCCCCAGTTTCTTCAGGGGATATGAGAGTTCTGCATGCAAAGCGCTTTTCTATCCTGACATAAATGTTATTTGCCATATCAAAGATAAGTTCCATTGCTTCATGTAACAATGAAAACAAAAACTACCTATAAAACAGAAGGCCTCCAAAGACTTAAAGATCTAGAAATAGGGTAGTAAATAAATGTAAAAAAATGGACCATATGAGGATGAAGGATGGATCTGCAAGAATTTTATTCCTATATACAAGAGATCAGAGCACAGTATGTCACCACCTGTGAATTTTGCTGTAGGGATTACATCTGGAGTTGAGTTTGAAGAAAGTTTAGAGAGTAAGTTTCAAAAGAGTAAAGTGACAGCTTAATGAGCCTCAAAAGAGGACTTTTTCTCTGGATAATGGGTGGCAAAGAGCAGGAACGATTCTTGTCGAGAATTTACAGCAGGTCAATTACAACCACAAGTGTCAGCAGAGAGTAATGCATGGAAGAGATGGGATGACTGAGAACAAGGCAGGAGGAGCTCTCTAAGCATTGGTACCCTGGGAAAGGAAGAGCTGGTCGGAGGATGGAAAGATGACAACAGCAGCCAAAGCAGCAGTCAAGGAAAATGGAAAAGGCCTGCATACTGCATGCATTTTTAAACCAGCGAAGCAGACTAAGCATGATGCCACTCTCAATGCCTGACTATCAGAGAAACTTGGTTGCAATTGCTCTTTAATACTTTGAGGAGATACTCATATGCCACACAAGAAACCAGTCTGGCAGAGCAAAAGCTGTATCACAGTCAAAACTGCATCTACACAGACATATATAATAAAGGCATAGTTACAGTGACTAACGTGTATTATTCATTTAAGGGGAAACACATTTACATTTCCTTTATTTTAATCAGTTGATCTGCAATTACAATTTTCATGTAAGTATATATGATAAAGCATCCAGAACTTCTGGAAGTTCAAAACTAATGCCTCAGCTACACAAACTCCTTTAACTCTTTCATCTTTTAAGCTGTCAGAACTATGCACCAAAGAATGTCCCTAACTTTTGGAACATTTCTCTTTTGTTATATCCAAATTTAAGATAAAGTACAATGTCTACATTTATATAAGCCATTGTATAGGTGTAATACCATTTATACAGGTATAATGACCTCAATACTGGGCTTCATTTAGACATGTTATAATTATGGGGATAATCTAACAACATCTTATTCTTTCCCTTGGAAAAATGGGCAGAGGGGGTGTGTGTGGAAAGAACAGCAGCTGGTCAGCAAAAGGCTGGAGGCTGCTCTTGGAGCTAGCTAATAGCTCAGGGGTAAATCAGAGCAACTCTCAGGCTACTACACAATCTCAGAGGGTCAGAGATGGTAAAAGAACTGTAGGCACCTTCTTGTCCCTTCAGCTCCCTCCGGGAGACACAATTCATTACATCTTCACAGACTAGAAAATAAGCACCAGCTGCACCCTTCCAATAGAGATTAGGTACCAAACTTTGGTAAATACAATTGCAAAACTGCAGCATCTCAAGATTTCATTTAGTTCCTATATATAACAGTATAAAACATTTCTCTGAAACACAAATGCAACAGAATATTCGGTGCAAAACATGATACAAGTTATTCTGAAATATTTCAAGCACGCACTGGTATCTTCAGAATGAGAAGGGCCAAACCTCAGTAATATCTTTGTTACCACATAACCTTTTGGATAATTCTAAATAAATTCATAAAGATTGTAATATAATTGTGCACAGCAAAGTGCACGTGAGTGGTCTTAACTCTGACTCCTGTCCTCTTCCTTTGTCTAAAGGCAGCAGAAAAAGACTTGCATTCATTATTTTGCTCAACAAATCACAATATTACTATAGTTTTATCTTCCAACATTTTCTCTTTTAACTTAGAAACCTTTTTAGCAGCAACAATAACAGAGTCGTAAGAACCCTCTGCATGTTACACTTTAGCTCTACAACCACGCAGAGCGCAGAACAGAAAGATCTGGTTTCAGAAATAATGAAAGATATTCTGTAAGAAAGTAACTTGTCGTATAGTTCAAAACACCTGCACCTTACAGTATGATTTATATCACCATTTGAAAGTCCAATCCATAAAACACGTTAGCTTACTGCACCAAACTAAGATAAGTAAGGACAGTTGAAATTATATTTATACATTTCTTTAAACATGGTATTTACATACATCTGTAGAGAAGAAAAATACATGTTCTGCACTTTATGCCACAGCAGTATTACATACCGATTACAACTTGTATTACATCAGAAACACAAACAGTAACAGTCTGGTAGCAAGCAATAGAACACTGGACATGATTTTCCCCTTTTTTAAATGAATAAAATCCTGGTTGGTTAATTTAAAAGAGTGTATGAAGCAACACAGTAATGTTTAAAAGAATATACAAACATACAATATAAATCTACTTTTCAGGAGAGAAAGGCACAGCTAATCAAGACAATGCAGAGTACATGATTACCCTGATTTGCAAAATTTATTACTGAGCTGCTCTGTTAAAGGTAATATTATTCAAACTACCCTGTCACGGTTATTGCAGATTAAAGATTTCAAATTAGCTCCTCATGTATATCATTATTATGAGTGGTTGAATTTTATCTGCCTAATTTTAAATTACTGCAGGCAGATGAAAGTCATCTTAAAATCTGACTCATAATTTAGGTACCATAGCACTAACCTTAGCAGAGATGCTGGTTCTTACACAGGTACAACACTATTCTCAATGTAAACAAAGGACACTGGCATGCACCCCAGGCTAAGGATGTCAGCATTTTTCCAGCACCTTTCTGACTGTTCCATTTTATGGTGATGCAATATGACCTACATTTTCAACGGCCAAAGAGAGACAGAGAGATAGAAAGGGAGGAGATAGAGACAAGGAAGACAGACAGACCTTTGCTGTCCTTATCCTCCATTAACTACAGCTTTAACTGTCCCTCATCGGGATGGTAATGGGTGAGAATAAAAGCACAATAACCTGATTGCAAATTCTGAATGAGAAGCTCAAAGATAGGTTAGCATAAGAAATAGCAATATTTTTTTTTTTTCTACAATCCTGTGAACAAGTCCATAGTAATACCCTCAATGGGAAAGAACACTGGAATCAATAATTTTATAATAAGTTGCCAGGACAAAGCTGCCTGTAATACAGATGTTTATTTTACTACCTTTTATTTCCCAGCATGTTCCTACAATTTCATTGCTATGTATTCCCTTTAGAGCTCAAAAGGAAACACAAAATCGTATACATCGTTATCACAGTTTTTACAGACAGAGAAATTGAGGCAGGAGGAGTGATTTGCCCACAGTTACCCACCAGGCTCAAGGCAGGGTTGAGAATAGAAAGCATCACTCCTCATATCACTGTACTGTGCAATCTATTAGGGATGGTGATACCTGTCAGCCTAATATATAATTTTGACTTAACACCAGAATTATCTCTATCTTGTCTTTCTGACACGAGCTTCACACTGAAAGCTGTGTTAAATTACTGCTTTCCTTCACAACCGATAGTCTGCACTTCTCAAACTGGCTCCGGCAATGCACTTGACAGTGAACTGTAGAACTGGCATAAAAAGCCAATGGTATTTTTCATTATAAACACATAAAAATTAAAGACCTAATTAAATCTTTGGTTGTTTTTTTTTTTCTTCTGCAACTAAAGCACCTTTCCTTTCAAACATCTGTAGTTTTTCACAGTTAAACTAGTACATTAAGAAATGAAAAGCTTGTTGCTAGGATTGTATTAAGCAAAAATTAAGATCTTCTGATTTTCACTTAATCTTTTAGTGCAAAAAATATCCTGCAGAGTATCTGCAAAGCACTTACAGGATCACAGTCCCTTTACTGATATTGGTAGTTAATACAATACACAGTACAAATCCTTTTCATTGAAACTGAAGGCAAAAACTTGATCTTACGTATCCCTCTGGAAATCCAGAATGACTCCAGCACTTTCCAAAGAGTTTCTTGGGATTTGCACACATGTAAACAAGACTGTAACTTGACACTGCGTTTGCAACCATGTCGTTGCAAACCACAGATCAATAAAAGCAGACATCAATAAAATCTTATGTATAGATTCATTCCTGGGGTTTAACTGCATTTATTACAACAATAGCTTTCTTATCAAGCAGTATTAATCTGATTAAGTGAAATAATCCTAAAACGGCAAGTGCTGAGAAACTGTTGTTCATATGCTTGAGCACTGCTGCCTTTTCTATCTGCAATATTACATCAAACTGCTCAATAGGGGTGAGTTAGGAAGGCAAACAGCACCTGTACAAGGACAGGGAGAGAAAACACTTCAAGCTCATCCAGCTTTAAAGAGAAGAGACAGAGTGGAGAGTCAAGAGCCAGATGATGAACAAGTATGAAGGAATTACCTGTAAAGCGATGGGATGGAGTCTGGAAATTAAGGGAGGCTGGACACTGCAAAGGGACAATGGGGGAAATGGGGTGGGGGAAGATACAAGGTCTTAAGCTAAACGAGAACTATTTCTCCAACAACACATGCCCATGAGTCTGTGAGGAAATCCTCACTTGATTAAATGAGATTACAGTCACACATTCCTTCACTCCTACTATCCCTGGCTGCACCTTGGTCAATCTGTTTTACTCTTTGAAACAAAATTTAGTGGAAAACTGCTATTTTATCCATTATAAACAAATTTAGCTCTGTTAATCTAGAACAAGAGTCTTGCTGATATAAAAGAAATCTCTTCACTATCCTCAGCATTACTGAAGCTCTCTTGTAAATGTTTCAGTGCAACATTTTCTCAGTTCCCTTATACTTCACCATTTGTTTTTGTCTTCGCAGTATCTCTGTTGCAGCAGGGAAGGGAGAGAAGCTGAGGTGATACTTTTATTGCTGTCCAACACAATTCAAATTCCAGCAAGAGAAGCCATCCGGTGCAGAGACCTGCAGGGTCCAAGCCCAGCAACGCAGACCGGTTCTTCCCTTTGCCTACCAGTGACTGCCACCTACAGTCAGAGCACACCGCCTCACACGGACCATGGTAGTGGTAAAGATGTGAGGTATGAAAGAAATGTCAAGCCCATTCAAAAAAACTCAAAACCCTCCCATCCTATAAAGTTATAACTAGCTTAAAGAAATATTTGGGAAATAAGTTATTTCTTTAAGCTAGTTATAACTCGGCACATGTCTCCCTGCTTTTCTCTGGACGCTGTAATTGCATTTTGTTATAAACACTCCAGTTGTACGTGTGGGGAAACTGTTAACATAGCACCACACTGCTTTTCAAGTAAATCCTGTGTTTCAGCCTGTTTGCTGAGAAACATGCTACGAAACTGAGAACAAAATGTCACCATAAACTCTTAATAGTTACATTTCCTATTTTCGATTTGTATTTCTAAAGCAAGTTTTACTCTTGAGCTTTAAACTCTGGTAACAACAGACACAACTGTATCACAGCCTCAGCACGCCTCTTGATGAAGACACTTGCCTGGGAAGATCTTTCACTTGACAT
This sequence comes from Neopsephotus bourkii, assembly GCF_033783945.1. Taxonomy (NCBI): domain Eukaryota; kingdom Metazoa; phylum Chordata; class Aves; order Psittaciformes; family Psittacidae; genus Neopsephotus; species Neopsephotus bourkii. Next base: position 2,929,981 of record NW_026901218.1, on the reverse strand, counting down.
CAGATGATTTTTGGCAAAAGAGATCATGGAATTTCCAGTGACTCTTCCCTCCTTTCTGAAAGAAAGGATAATGCAGGCTAAAAAAGTCTGGGCCCTGCTGACAACTGGATTAGCAGAAATCATTCTTCTTTAAGCACAGTGACACATAGTTAAGGTAATATTTCCTATTTCTATAGTTTTGTCAAAATAAATGCACATTTTGATGGGAATTACTGTAATATATTTCTCAATGACAACAACAGTCCTGTACCGTACCCATACCTACTAGAAGCTGTCTTGTGCTAGAGCTACCTGCTACCTACTTCTCCCCAAGAAATGACAGTACTGCAGCTGCTTAAAAGACACCACAGGCACAGAAGAAAGCAGAGAACAACTCCTTATTTAAAGACAACTATACTGTTGGAGTAACTTTAAGAGGCCTCTTCAAGGGAGCAACATGTTCTTATAGCATCCATTGCCACAAAAAAGTAACAAAGAGAACCACCACCATAAAAAAAGACACAGAACAGCAATTACACTCACTGATCATAGCAGAAAGAGAAGAAAATGTAGGTTGCAAAATGGATCTCTTAAGAGCTGTAACTCTGTGCTAAATTTAGTAGGTCAGTCTTAGAAAGACATGATGGGGAACGGACTCTGTAGAAAGGCAATTACAAATAAAGACTTGATAAGAACAATCCAGTCATTAGGAAACTGATTACCTGTATTATTACCATATTACAGGTCTATGCCAACACTGGAGAAGACTAGTAAAGTTCAAAATCCCTTTAGGAGCTTGCAGACCAGGATGGGCTTCTTTAACATAAACATGTGAAAACAGAAACTCCTGAGCTATTTCCTTCCATTTGTTTGACGACATAAACTACAGTTACAGTCAGTTGCTCCTGCCCGTGAAAGACTTTCACATAACAGCAGGAAAGAAAAGCTTTATCAGAAAACCTGACTGTAAATATCCTTCTATTCCAAACCTGGGCAAAGTGGCTGCAGCTTAAGTGCGCACTTTGAAAATCAAATTTCAAATTCATGACATAAAGGAAAAAGAAATCTCATCTGTTTTATTTTAATATACTTGCACACAATTTTATTTCAGGATACTGTTCAGCACCATCCTAACTTGACACACACACCAAAAACCACAAGCAGATCTCAAAAATGAAAGAAACCCACCAAAACCCCAACCCGTAACTGCCAAAGTGACACTGGAATGGAACTAAAGTGAAAATATAACGAACCACAAAATCACAGGTGCACACTTGTAGTTATTATTAGCATGGCTTTGTTTTACTCTCATCTCTCACAAGCCAATCTTTATTCATGTCAATTATAAAATCCAATTTATCTGCCTTGCCTCCTTTATTAGTTCAATTCTCTCCCTGTATAATCAGTATTTAAATTTATATTAAAATAAAGGCAAAACACAGACATCCAAAAAGAACTTCTGGTGGTTTTCAAAGAATATTTTCGGCACACGTAACCACTTTCGTACCTCAACTGAAAATGTACACGTACACCTAAATAGGTATATACACTCACTTTATAGATAACATATTTTGTGTTAAATTTCTCTTTTTCCCACTGTTTGACATTAATTTTTCTATTTACATTTTGCAACTCACCGAAACAGTTCATGAAGCAGATTATTTTATTCCACTATTTTTCGTTTGTTTCCCTATACTTTTCAAGTCCAAATTCTATCCCTGCTTGCAAATATAATTTGGAAGTCACCAGGAAGACACTTGTACATCTTTGAACAGAATCTGATCTGCAATGCAAAAATTATCCTTTATGTTCTTTTGCACTTCTAGTTTTCTTTTATGGATTATTTCCGTAAACACCTTAGTCCCCAGTCATCTAACACCTCCTGTGTTGGGCTATGCTGTGGTGTTCAGCTTGTCTTTCTGACAGCAACACTACCTCACACTAATCAACAGCTTGGTGATTACAAAATTTACTCTGATGGAAAGAATTATGGGCATTAATCCCCTCAGGAAGGAGGATAGCTGGGTTAAAGTCTCCTACACATGTGGTGAGCAGTGTAGCGGATAACAGCTCTGCTAATGATGAAAGGGGAACCAGAACCATTGCCACCTCCTGGGTTTTGAAAGCAAAGACTGACCTTTGCTCCCTTTTTGAAAGAAAGGGCTTATGATCCTAATTTCAAAAGAGCGTGAATCCAAAATGCTCCCTAGAGAAAGGTGCTTAGCCCTGGATAGAGGCAGGATTTAAGCACATTCCTACTTTGGCTACTGCATAGAAAACGTGCAGATTCATCATCTCCCTCAAGCTGCTCTGGTAGGTATAATTCTAATGAAACATCAGCTAATACTAAAGCATTTGCCCCCCTCCACCTTCCTGGAAACATGACCCCAGTGGCTTCAGCCTTCCCTTTGGTACAATCAGCTTAAGAAAGGTAAGGAAATGCCACAACCTGAATCTGTGAGTCTCTTCTGGAAAAGACAAGTTACCTTCTCATAACAGTCAGAAACGAAGTTCACTGTTTTCATTCAACATATGACATACTAAAACCTAAACCTGAGCAGGCATCTCAAAGCAGGTGACCATGCCTCCAGTTACTGCTATTTCACTGCTCAGGCTTGTAACTCACTCATGAATAAGTGGATGAGAACATGCTTCAGCGTACCATGTTTTGTTGGAAATGTAAACGGTATCCATGCTTAAACACTACTCACTGACAGTTACTCTATGAAACAAAAATAAACCACAAAATAACCCAAAGCAAAATATAAACCAAATCTAAAATGAGAAATGAGTTTATAGATATAGAACTGATATTTTCTTCCTTTATCTGCTGAGATAGAAGTGTTTCTTACAACATCTCTCCAAGACACAGTCAAGCTCAAAGCCTTGTGAGATTTCCACATTTTCTTTTATGGATTTGGATTGCTTTTTAACAAAAATAATAGAACAAAACAAATTGAACCAACCAACTTGCATTAAACTTTGAAAAGCTGACTGAGAGGCTGCGCAATAGCTCTGATTCAGCTTTCTTAGCCGAGGCAAAGCATCTGGCCACGTGATTCAGAAAACACCACTCTGAAGTCGAGCAGGAGCTGCTTTCCAAAGGAGGAAATGCCTGTTTTCCCTTGTAATCTGTGCGCAAAGTTTCCTCAGTAGCACTAACAGCTATTTATTTAAACACGATACAAGTAGATATGATATTCACAACTCTCTTATTGTTCATCCAGTGTTTGGAGCCACAGTTAACTACAAACATTTACCATCTGGCCTGATGCCAACACAGACAAATTCTTCTTCTTAGTCAATGTTCAAACCTCATTCAACATCCACCTCTTCCTCTGAAAACTCTGGCACACCACTGATGATCTTTAAGGCACAATGTAAATGCTCCAAACCCATAAATGGAAGTATTGGGGATGGAAAAAGAAAAACATGCTCTTTTTTTTTCATTAGAAAAATAAAATAAAGCCACATTGAAAACATCCTGCCAACAAACTAGGAGGCTACTAGATAACTGCCTAATGCTGCCAAAAATCATTCCGAAAGGATAAACAGCTGCTTCCTCACAAAACACACAAAAACACAGACTAAAATTACCTGACAGTCATTTTCAATCCTAGCATACAGACACTGTGTGGGATCTCCAAGGCACTGCACAGGCAGCTGAAGCCTATGGTGTTAACCATCTTAGAAGAACTATCTGACCATCTAATCTGTCTTGCATCAGTTTCATGAGATACCTGCTAAAACACCTTGACTTTCTTACCAAGTGGAAACCTACCAAGCCACTGGCAATATCTATCATAACCCAGTGTGCCACTTCAAATGTCTGATTAAATTAAAGCACCACTGGACACAGATGCAAGTCATGCTTCCATTTGCTGGGCACATCCCACCAACCTGTAAGCTCAGTTTTCTCTACTGAGTACCTAAATTTCCGGTATCCTGTAGTTTCACCTTGAGTTTGACAAGCTTTAGTAAGTTAGCAACAAAATGTACAATAATTGATCTTCAAGCTTCATAAATATTCAGTAGGATCCGGGTATGAAATGTAGAAAGCTGTTGCATAATTCCTGTGAAGGCAGCTGGAAAAGGTCAACATCAGAATGCCACCTCTAAAATGGAGATTAACCAAGAGACAGAGCTCCTAGGAAGAATTATCTAAAAGGTCCATGCAGCACTATTTTTTAAGACTAAGATAAGCTTTTTTCTCCCTTCATGAGAAAAGTAGTAATGAAATGTCTTTCCAATAAACAAAGTATTTCCAGGACTTGCATTTTACAAAGTGCTCCTTTGAAAAATGCTGGAATTTTACAGGCTTCTTCCAGTTACAAAGCAAAAAACAAGAAACAAATACAATCCTGTAGCCCACAACTTGTGGTGCCATTACTATCTGCTTTCTAAAATATGGTATTAACAGTCCATTTAATCAGTCTTGGTAACACAGGCAGCAGAGAGAAAAATTGATTACTGTTCCATAATAAAATATTGCATTTTTAAATTATTGCTCTTGTCACTACAGTCACAACAAGTATTTGCACTCTCCCTCCTCTTGTTATGTTGTAATTCTATGAAAATGTGCTAGCTCTGCAGAAACACAAGGGTCCATGTTAGGAAAGCTTTTTACAAGGCTAAGAACCACATGGCTGAGTGTCTAAAAGTAAAATAGAAACCCAATGGCTTTTTTGTCCCTTTCACTCAATTGAAATATTTCAAGTTTATCTGCCAGAAGTGAGCATTTTAAAATCTGCAGAACCAGACCACAAGTGTCTTAAGAATTTTTACAGGATAAGATGACAAGCTCTTGAAACACTGATGTTAGTTTTCAGTAAGTGAGGCTAAAGAAGGCTGCAAAGAAAACCCAACACTCCAACATGACTTAAAAAAGGACAACAGGGTGACACCAGCTTGATTTGGTCCTGTCCAAAATCATGGTATACAATCAAAGAAATAAATGATGGTGGTAAAAAGAAACACTAAACATAGGCTTACAGAAGATAGGTCTCGCTAAATAGATTTGGTATGGCTTTCTGACAAGAATATAGGTTGGACTGGATAAAAATACCTTGTAGTTTTTGACCTACTATACTTAGATCCCTGTAAGATTTAGTGCCACACACCAGTCTGATTTAGAAGTTATTCAACACGAAGAAAACCTGGAATCTAAAACCACCTCATAAATTATTAGGGAGACTTAGGAAAAATATTTGAAATCCACCTCATCAATAGTTAAAGCTGTTTTCTCAGCTCTAAAATCATGGCTCATTAGAGCCTGGAATACTATAAAAAGCTTCTTCCCTTTTAACTTTTCTACAGTTGGAAAAAAACCCATCTACACAGAGTTAAAGAGAAGGGGAGGAGGTATAAAGTCACTTTAAACTTTGACTCCTATAGGTTATTTACTTTTTAGGAAAGAAAACTCCAACAGTAACAGATTTCCTCAATATAAAGGTGTACTTAAAAGCCATTTTTTTTTCAGCAAAATAGAAAGGGTAGTAATGAAAAATCTGAGCCAGTTCCACATGCGTGTAACATCTTGCAGTACTAAACTTACCTAGCTTATACTTTCCATATCCAGAGTCACCTGGAAATGTTACAGAGGATCATTTAACACTTTTGACAAGGACAGGTGTGCAGCGAATTATTATGTATAAGCTGCTTCAGGGTCTTACCATATGGCACACATAAAGGAATTCAAGGGAAGAGGGAAAACGACATCACATTTAGCTTGGTTGTAAGCCTGCACACACAGGTACTTTACTCCTAAAGAGCTGGCACAGCTCTGCCTTTGCTATACCCTGTGCAAGACATTACTGCATGACTCTCCAATACTGATGCCCTAAGAAGGTTCAATGCTACTCAGAATTTCTGCCAGGCAGTTGAAGGATTATATAAAAGTCTGAGTCTGCACAGAATACAAGAACTGGTGAAGGACAAATAAGTAAGAGTAGGTCAAGCCTGCTCCAGAGATCCACATTATACATGACACTGAATTAATGGGAAAAACATGCCAGTATACAGCCCAGCACAACACACACTCCACACACGTGAAACAAGGTGTGTTTCATAAGCTGGGGAACTCTACTTGGAGCAAATGGAAAGAAGACTCCAAATACATAGCAAATACTCAAGTGCATAGAGAAACCCAGCAAACTGGACCTGGCTTCCTGGGCAAAAATATCTCATGGATATTTAAAATGGCAAAATAGAGCACAGAAGAGAAGGGGCTGTTACATCAATAGTTTCTTGGTGATTTATTTACCAATAATAAGGAGTGAAGTTAATGAACATTGACAATGCTATAAAGCCCTGTCTTGAAAAGAAAAATAATGACTTTGTTCTCAAAATTGTTCTTAAGAACTTCAGAGCCAGGACAGAGAATTTGTAAGACTCTTGTAATTAGTAACACATATGAAGACAAGAATGGAAAAAAAAAATCATTAGATATTATTAACTAATCATATGTTCTGCTTTATTCTATATTAATTACTCGAGGACTATCTATCTTTGTTGAGGGTTTAATAACACTATCTGATCAACACTGGAATGATGAACAAAAAGTGAGAAAAGATTCTATTGGATTAAATGATAGAAAAGAGCACGGAAGTCTTCTAACATGATTAAATAACCAACTGTGGATTTTCACTTGCAATAGTCTGCAGTTCAGATCAAGGTCTATCTGTGGTAGAAATGGAAAAGGTTTAGAAAACAGAAAGAGCTCAAAGACAGGCAAGAAAAACAGTAAGTTTTTAATCCAGTCATTAGGACTGGATGCTTCAAGATGCTTAAGACTTCCAAGAGGTAATCAGTGGGTGAAGAGGGAAAAGCAGCAAAAAAGCGTGCTGTAAAGAGAAGTTCAGCTAAGTCTTCTTGTCACTCTTTGGCAAAATACTGGGGCTGGATCACAGTGACCAAAGCCTTACAAAAACCAAAAGTTTTTGTCAAACCAACTATATTAAATGGCAGTAAATTCAGAATTCATAAAAGTGAGCATTTTAAATAGTGCTTACAAAGCTCATGAATTCATGACCTGTTCTTCAGCCCAAACTTTGTATAACTGAATAGTTAGGTTTCCACATAAATTATATCACTCACAAATCACATAATAATACATAAAGAATTTCAAGAACACAAATCACTTACCCAGGCTTTCTATGCTGGAAACTCTTTATTCCCAAGAGTTCAGGCAGAGTTTTTATGACCATTCTCTGTAACACTCTCCCAATAGCATTGGGTTGCTTGTTAGCATCACCAGTTGCTTATTGACAACAAAGCACTGGCTTGAACAATCTACAAATCCGTATATACTGCCATCCAGAACAAAAAAGCACCTCATAATCACTCCCAGCTCTAAAACCTGGGAAGCACAGATCACAGCACACATTCACTTTGTTCTTTTCTTACCCTCATTTTCCCCACCACCCTAAAGCTGTCAGTGCGAAGTGCTGAGCAGAACAAGTCGTGTACAAACCATAATGAAAAGGGAGTAAGAGGGTGTCAGGCTCTGGACGTATATCTCATGTACCATGATATATACTGCAGTAACATTGCCAACTTTAGCACTGCCCAAGTGTCAAAGTCTGTGGACCAAAAGCCTAAAATTCAACACTTAGTATGAGTAACACTTAATACCTCTTTTCTCCAGACACCTCTAGCCTTTTTTTCAGTGCCAGCTTAGGTTTTCAGGGTTGGAAGAAACAACTTTTGTTCTTATCCACTGGTGAGAGCAAAACTTGCCAGGAAAATACCAGAATAATGATGTATTTTACACCATGGGCCCTGCTGCTTGTCTTCCCTCAGTGATGCGCCCAAGGGCAGCCCAGAAGAGGCCAACCTGCTCCCTCACGCCTGCGCCATGGGCATGTCCTCCGCACCCTTACCAGAGAGCGGGCACAAAGGGGCCGCTATTCCCGCGCACTCAAGACACAGGGACCATCACCTCAGTGCTGGGCACCACAGGAGCACCATCCATTTGCTTCACCATGCCATCCCCACCATCACCACAGCCCCCAGGCCATGCAGGAGCCCTCTGAGGGGAGAAGGGGGCAGCCAAAGGCGATGGTAACGGCGGCCCCGGGAAGACACCGGGAGGCAGGACAGTGGCGGAAAGCGCACCCCGGCCCGACTGCCACCCAGCCACGGCGCGTCGAAGGGTGAGGGAGCATGTGCTGGGGGCATGGCGGGGCGGCCCGGGCGGGGGGGCGGCGGGGCCGGGGGCGCGGTGGAGGGGGCGGGGAGGTGGAGCCTGGCTGCGGGCGCGGGGACCGCCGCTTCCCTCCCCCGTCGGCCCCTCACCTGGCGGGGCCGCTCCTCACCACCCGGGGCTCAGGCCTCGCCCGCCGGCCCTCCCCGCGGCAGCCGCCGCCGGGCCGCGCGTCTGCCGACAGCCGGCTCAGGCCCCAGCCGCCGCCGCCGCCTCCCCCTCCATGGCCGCCGCTCTCGCCGGCTGCATTGTGGGAAGCTGACCTCACTCGCTGCTGCCGCCGCCCCGCCGGCTCCGGCACTCGCCGCCATGGGGGCCGTGACCGACGGTGAGACCTCCCTCCACTCCTTCCTTCCTCCCTCCCTCCCCGCGCCCCGGCCCCGGTCCCGACCCCGGCCCCGGCCTCGGCCTCGGCCCCGGCCCGCTCCGCTCCGCTCCCGTCAGCGCCGGGCCCGCCTCGTCTCTCGCCCACCGGCTACCGCCGCACAGCTCCGGCTTCTCGCCCGCCCGGGAACGGCTCCCGGGTCCCTGCCCTCAGACCTCTCCCCGCGGCCCCCCGACCCCCGGCCTCTCACCCCGTAGGCTAGCCTCCATCCTGACCCTGGCCCCGCAGCTCCGCTCCGGGGCCCCTCATGCCGGGGCACGTTCGGGCCTTGGGCGCCCCCCACCCCCAGGCCTCTCCGCCCGGGTCCCTCAGCCGCGCGCTCCGGCCCTGCGGCGCCTGCTCTTGAGCAGACCCTCCCTGTTTAGCCCGGGAATCGTTCCCTGAGGGCCCGGGGTGGAACTCGCGCTCTGCTCGGGGATGCGGCTGCCATAGCGTGAGGTATTAAACGAGGGTTTCTTTCCCCTCAGATGAAGTTATCCGCAAGCGACTTCTGATCGATGGCGATGGTGCTGGTGACGACAGGCGGATCAATTTGTTGGTGAAGAGTTTCATTAAGTGGTGTAATTCTGGATCTCAAGAGGAAGGGTATTTGTTTTCTGATTCTGTTTGTTTGTTTTAGCCTTGGAACCGATTAGCTTGCGCTTCAGCAGAAAACTGGGCTTGATCCGTTAGGAAAAGATCAGTTTTAAAACGTATACAAGTGCTGTTCACTGTGGCTCTGTGGTGCTTCCAGTGCAAACAACGAGCCCCGTGGTAGATGAAGAATTGAGCCAGGTCAGAAATCACTGAAGGCTGCAGGGCTGTATCATCTAATCTGCCAGAACTGCTCCAGTGCCCTCAGGATTGGCATCTGGGAGCCCTGCTCTTTATTATAACAGGATTGTGCCTCGGATATCTTAGTTGGCAGTTCTGCAGTTGTTCTGTCAGGGAAGGGAGTGCTGCTGATATTCTGCTGCTGTAGTTCTCTCCTTTATGTTTAAACACCAAAAACCCTCAAACCAGCCTAAAGTGGTAAGGGATGAGTGATAATGTGCTGTTCTGCTGTGTATCCCTACTAGCACTGGATATAAATTCCCAAAGAGCTCGATATAATGATTGTGTGTACAGAGAAGCAGTGCACTATCAAAATACTAATCCTGGTGGTCACAGAGCCAGCCCAAGCTGGGAACTTTACAACCCCTGATCAATCTGCTCCTTGCTGTAACAATCACTTTACACCTATAAGGACAGACTGGTGCTGTTAATGGGTGCAGTGTTTCTACCTAAACTTGTAAAGAAATAAACATTGACTCGTTTAAATATTTTCTTTGGTTAATAATTGTTATTTAACTTCCCTTCTGCTACATGAGGGTTTGTTTTCTTGTTTTGTAAAGGTAGGGGGGGATTTTTATGCTGCTTAAGAATAAATAGCTTAATAAATATGAAAATAAAGATTTAATAAATGAATAATGAATACATACAAATAAACATCTTGTCGGTTTTCAGATACACCCAGTACCAACGAATGCTAAGTACTTTATCCCAGTGTGAATTTTCAATGGGAAAAACTCTTCTGGTGTACGATATGAACCTGAGAGAAATGGAAAACTACGAAAAAATCTATAAGGACATAGGTAAAGTGAGAAAATATAACTATTTTCTGCTTGACAGTTGCTCTTTCATGAACATTTTGTGAGCGTAATAGATACATGAGTGGTTTAGGGTTTTTTTCTTAATAGGGAGCACTCATACATATGCTGTAAGCATCTTATCAGTATATAAAATACATAGATTCACAGAATGGTTTGGGTTGGAAGGGGCCTTAAAGCTCATCCAGTTCCACCCCCTGCCATGGGCAGGGACACCTTCCACTAGAGCAGCTTGCTCCAAGCCCCTGTGCCCAACCTGGCCTTGAACACTGCCAGGGATGGGGCAGCCACAGCTTCTTTGGGCACCCTGTGCCAGCACCTCAGTACCCTTACAGTAAAGAACTTCTTCCTTAGATCTAATCTAAATCTCACCTGTATAAGTTTAAACCCATTACCCCTTCTCCTATCACTACAGCCCCTGATGAGAATAGTCCCTTCTCCAGCATCCTTGTAGGCCCCTTCCAGGTACTGGGAGGGTGCTATGAGGTCTCCACACAGTTTCTCTTCTTCAGGCTGAACGGCTCCAATTTTCTCAGCCTGTCCTCATGTGAGAGATGCTTCAGCCCCTAATCATCCTCATGATCTCTACTGATCTTGCTGCAATACAAATAAAGAGGTTTTTTAACCTATTGAAATGTGTGTAGTTTTGAAACGATAAAGCTGGCAGGCAACCATGCCACAATTAGCTCTATATCTCTGTATGATTTAGCAGAATAACTTGTTTACATGTATTGTTTGATGTAAGTATAACTCTGTGTACTTTCTTTATTCCTTTAAGAAAATAGCATAGCTGCAGCTCATGAGAAGATTTCTGAATGCAAAAAGCAAATCCTGCAAGCAAAAAGGATTCGAAAAAATCGCCAGGGTAAGGAGCAGTACCTTATTTTATACACTGGGCAGTTTCAGTGTTTGGTTGGCTTTTCAAATACATTGTATTGGAAAACAGATTCCCAATTTTAAGAAGTGCAAAGGACTATACACAGAGACAGTGGTGCCAGTTGCACACCCAGCAACACTGTTTATATCCTCACTGAACCTGGTATGAGGGTTGTATTTTTTCCCTACTCTTATGCTGATAATTTCAATAGAAACTTAAAGCATTTCCCTGTAGTAGTTTTATCAAAAGTTTAGTAATGGAAGAAAATAATTTATGTTTTTTATTGACATGATCAAAATGCTAAATGAGAATGTTTAGGAGTATAACAGATTAAACGTTTTAAACACAACTGATCAATTTTGTGGATAATTTTAGACTCAACTAGAAATTAAAAGAACTTTAACCTGTAGGAATGTAGAAATCTTACATCTTCACAAACACAGGTCCAAAGTGTTTGCTTTCTGATATGTTCTGACTAGCCTGCAGCACAGATCTTGCCATGTGAATGAGGTGGTTGGCATATGTACTATCTTACTATTGGGAAACTGCTATGTTAGTTGCCCATGTAACTATAATACTGTTCTTAATGTGTAATACAGTTTAAAAAAAAATGCTGTTGCTTCTCATGGCAGCATGTTAAACATTTAAAGTTCTTAGAAAAAGTCTGTGTGTAACATCAGCACCACTTTCTGTACACATACGTTAGACTGTATCTAAAACCAATGCTTTGGTCATACAAATTACCAAGTGTGCAGCAATGCAGAGCTACCTAAAGGTGTTTTCTGGCCACATCCTTTACTAATCACTAGTACGGGGTAAGTTTGAGTGGGTAGATAATAGCCTACAGTCATAGTTGTAGTTTATTTAAAATCTCTTTTGATGTAATGAAATGTTATGGTATAAATGATATACATTTTTATATATGTATACTTGCAGGTACTTTTTATATATGTAAGGTGTTATTACAAATTGGAAGAATACTAAAATAGTTTTTCAGGAAGGACAAAAAATCTGCACCATTCTGTGGTACCTGAGTTTTGGTTCTTGAATCAATACTTTAAGCATTATTTAGATAACAATTTAAATTTCTTTCAGAATATGATGCATTGGCTAAAGTCATACAGCACCATCCAGACAGACATGAAACACTGAAGTAAGTATGAGACTACGTTAAATTATAATAAGCCAGTAAGCTGGAAGTAACCATAGTTGACATTCCTTGGTTTCAGTTTAACCTTTTCTCACTTTTATGTAACTTCTTGTGATACAAGAAAAGCTTAGGGTTTGTTTTAAAATTGCGCCCTTATCAGCTTTCTTTCATTAATCTCCCTCCTGCATAGGCTCAGATATGTTGCTGGTCATTCTGTATTTGAGATGTTTCCATCGCTAAAGTGAACAAGCGAACTCGGAGGTGAATGGACATCTAACGTTAGTTTACCAGGAATGGGCTACTCTGAAACGTGAGATAGCAGGGAAGTGCTGTAAAGTGTGACAGCGAAGGAATCGGTAGACACCCTAAATCCATAACATACAACAAGAGAAAGCAGGGAGAAAGCTTTTAGGGTTTTTGTTGTTTTCCTTGTAGTAGTTGTTCCTGCATGCCCGGTTATAAATGCCTGCATGGTGTACCACTATAACCTGCCCTGGCATGCAGGTTAGACCTACCTGTTGTCCAACTAGTCTTGCATGTAACTTACAGTGTTGCTTGTGTCACTGTGGGATTTGGATTACTATCTGTGCTTTTGGGTCATTTGTGAGGAGATAATCATTTTAACTTCGAGCCCCAGAAACATTCCAGAACTTACTGCATCTTTGAGTTTGTTCTCAGTCTGATTACAGATGCAGCGTGGATGTTACTGCTGTCATTTAAGCACAGCTTTTGCCTATCCTGTTGCCTATTTCCAGTGAAATTGCAGAGGGAGGCTCTCTTTTCACATTCCATGGTCTTTAATGGCAAAAGGAAGATTTTTTTTATTCTATTACCCTAAAAATAGGATGTTTCTAGCTATAAAGCCACTGACAGTATTTCACACATTCCTTTCTTGTGTGTCATTTTTGTGTGCCTTGATTTTATTACAACTTCAGTTATTACAGGCAGTTCTTATGAGGCATGACTACTTACTTCATTAGGCAGAATGTGCCATTTATCAAGTGAGGCTTCATCATAAAGCATTACAGAATTGAGGGTTTTCAATAAATCAAGTAAGAGCTGAAATACCTAAGCGGTGATACTTTCTTCTCGGAGGATGCCAGGTTTAGGTTTGGAGGGGTTGTTCTAATTTTGTCTTAACACATCCAAGCATAAGTTTCTTAAGCAAAGCTAGAAATGATGGTAAGGTACAGCTAGTAAATTGAGTATTTTGTCTTTTCTTGAACTTAACTTTATAATCTACTTACCAGAGTGTATTACAGTTAGAAAAATGAGTGTAGTCCTCTGGAAGAGCAGCCACAGCATATGCCCTTTGTCCTTCATATCTGGAGTCAAAAACGTAGACTGTAACTATAATATAATATGATCCCTCATTTTACAGATGGGGAAATAGGGCCTGGTTACAGAATAGAACATTTTTAAAGGAACCTTGGTTCATTAGGTATTTTAGCTTTAACCGACCTCCCCAAGTGAATAGACTAAATATAGGAATCAGATAAGTTTTCATTCAGTGCTTCAATTAGAAGGCTTCCTTTCTCTCCAGTTTGAGGAAAGCATACAGAAAATGAGACTGTTAACCAAGAAGGATCACCCTTACATCAGAATTCAGGAAGCCTCACTGACAATGTCACACTTCTTGTGGACTCTTAATCACTAAAAAAAACTGGATAAAACCTTTTGTGAGGAGAAATGTCATGGTTTATTACAAGAGTTACATTTATAGCCTTTACAGGTTATATGACACAATAGAACAAAGTTTGGAAAAATACTTTATGCTTATAAAGGGACTCTTTCTTGGACAACTAGTTCTACAGCACAAAGGAAGAAAAGCTGTTATGAGCTTAGTCACAAGTAATACACAAGAGCCAATTCAGGAAGTAACAGGAGCTGAACTACTAAATGGCAGTGCCCACAGTGTAATTAGATGCAGTATCAGAAGAGCTCTTAAAAGGACCAAGACAAGACACCAAGTCTTGGAAAAGGAAATACAGAAATGAAAAGGCTAGGCAGAGATTCTCTGGAGTGGAAAGTCAAATTCCAGATCTAGCTTGAATGTTACTGGAAGAAAAATTGCACGTCTTCTCACAGTCTGCTTATACCTGACATCATGGTGTAAACAGCAACATTTGGCCAAATGGAAGCCTTTCAGAAACTAGAAACTAGTAAAACCACTGTATGAGCTTATAAACTGTTAGTCTGTTTCCATTAAAGGAAAGGATAATGTCACACCCAGCCCTCTTCCAGGCATTCCCTTCAAGGTACCAAGCGTAGTGGCTCAAAAGAAGACAACCCCCTCAGGTAGCACTAAACTAAATCTGTTTCTCAACCATCATGAGTTTCTTAGGACCAGAGGCCTTGCTGTGGTTCCCTGCCCAGACTAGTTGCAGGAGTTCTCAGTGCTTCAGAAAAAGCCTTATTTCCTTTCTGGGCCTTACATGTCTCTGCTGATCAGGGATGAACATCTTCAATCCACTTCACCTTTAAAGAAACACGTTGTTCTCATTGGACAAAGCATCAATTGTGGTAGGCATTAGAGGGAAATTAGAAGGACCAAACTGGACATTTGAGTTTGAGTTGATGCTGTGTCCTCATTTGAAAGCTGGTGTACATTATTATACCTATTACTCTTTGCCCTACCTCAAAAAGGATTGGATGTGATGGGTCCAAGTGAGACCAGAAATGCTTGCAGGAAGATCCCAAAAGATGTTGAAAGATAATATACTTCAGAAGGATATGGATGATAATGGAGATTACAGGTGTTGCATGTTTCCTTTATCTCCTGATGCCAGAGGCAAGCAATTAAATTAAAAACTGGCATTTGAGAAGGAAGTGAGTATTTATATGGATCACAGTGTTAAATTCTGTGTGGTAAGGCGTAAGTTATAACATGTAATTCCATCAAAAACATGGATTATTCTACATATGCTTTCTGTAAAGTCTACATGTTGCCCAGTAACTCTGTCTGATTAGGCCATTGTCAGAGATAATGTACTTGACTGTATGTGGTCGGTTGCTGTGTTTGTATGTTGGGTATGTATGTTTATCAGATATGTTCTCCAAGTTGATGCTGCGTTTTTATTTAATCTTCTTATGTCAACATGAAAAAAATCTGTGAAGTAGCAAAACCTATAAAAATGCTGTGGGTGTTTAATGTAACCCACTTTTAACTTTCATTGTATGCATTGTATTGTATTGTAAATACCATGTTTCTAGCAGGACTGAATTGTTAACAGTCCAAATGCCCCGTATACAGCTGTTATAGAACCACAGGAAAGGAAAGGATGTTAAGATTATCCAGGTCCAACCCCCTGACATGGGCAGGGACACCTCACACTAAACCATGTCACCCAAGATTCCACCCAACCTGGCCTTGAACACTGCCAGGGACAGAGCATTTACCACTTCTTTGAGCAACCCATTCCAGTGCCTCACCACCCTCACAGTAAAGAGCTTCTTCCTTATATCTAATCTGAACTTCCCCTGTTTAAGTTTAAACCCATCGCCTCTTGTCCTATCACTAAGCGTCCTGACTTGAAGACTGTGTTTTCTGTAATTTAACATCTATATGAAGTGGCCTTACCCCTGTGTCACTTCATTTGTTAGGCTTTAGCTATGCTGTTTATTTAAGGGTTCTTTTTCCTTTACTTTCTTCATATCTATTTTGCAAGAACTTTACAGAACTTTTAAAAATACTGCAACAATTTCTTTCCAGGCAGCTGGAAGCTTTGGGAAAAGAACTGCAACATCTTTCTCACATTAAAGAGAATGTTGAAGATAAGGTAGGTTTTTCATAGAGATTGTTAGATAATAAATTATTAGGAACATAATGAATGGAGAATCTGCTATGTGCTATCTGTGCTCTGTTTCCTAAAATACATATTTTTATCATTCCAGTTGGAACTGAGAAGAAAGCAGTTTCATGTTCTCCTGAGCACCATCCATGAACTTCAGCAGACCCTGGAGAGTAAGTGATGTTCTTGGGCATTTTATCTATAACTGGGGTGGGTTTCAGCAGATCAAAAGGACTCACAGCTTCCAGCAGTGGCCAGATGTTTGCAGCTGAGGTTGGAGACCTCTTGAATGAGCAGCAAGTTTTTTCCAGTGGTAGCCCAGAGCCTGAGACTGCTCAGAGATTTTTTTCTCCTACCAACTGGCCACTGTGTCATTTCCTGACTAAATTCATATTAGTCTGTTGTAGACAAATTTATTTAAAATGTGGGGCCAGAGAATGACAATTTGAGGTTGTTTCTGTTTTTAAACAGAAAAAAATATTTCTTACAGGAAAGTATTCTTGGGCATACTTCCAAACTTGTTTGTGTAATTCCAGTTTCGGTGGTTATGAATGTGTCACTGCCATTGTGGTATTGTTTGAGGCTTTGCTAAAGAGAAATTGGAATACAGGAAAGCAAAATGAGTTGCTCAGGCAGTGAGTCTGTAATAGAGGAGGGACTAAAACTGGCATACACAAGAGCTAAAGTCAGGAATTGAGTCATACTCATCTTTTGTCATACAAATATTTAATATTTTCAAATCAGCATTTACTTTTCATTCTCTAATATGGATAGTATTGTTTTAAGTAGTATTTGCTGAGTATTTGCCATGTCTTTCAATGATGGAATCATTGGTATAGCCCTTGAGCATGACCTGATTAAATACATACGTGGCTATAAGAGCAGACTTTCATTCTCTAAGACTGTCTAGATCTACTTAAGCAGAATGAACTGTTAATCCTAGGTGCATTTTAGCAGAAGGATGTTGTTATATGCTGCTAACACTGCTTAAGTATTGGTCTCTAAAATACATACGAATGTATAGATTACCTTTCAGTTCTAGGATTTTGTGAAAGAAGTAACAGTTCAGTGGACAGCACAGCTTCAGTTTGAAGTAAATAAACCATTAATAGGCAAAGTGAAAGGATGTGAATTAAATTTGGTACTTTTTGCCTGAATTGATGCTATAGGGTTTACCCCATGTTCCCTGCAGTAGCTTTTGCACACAAAACCCTTAAACTTTGAAGGATTTTGTTTCAATTCGATTTCAGCATTTTAATGAGACAATCAACTACATATTTAAGGCAATCAACATAAAGTATTTAAGTGCTCTGCAATGCAGCCTGTAAGTACAGCAAAGCATGTTTGACTAACAGTCATATTGAATTTTAGATGATGAAAAACTTTCAGAAGCTGAAGAATCTCAGGAAACTCAGATTGAAACAGAGACCAAACAGTAGATGTGATATGAAGACTGACCATACTTCTAAAGAATGTCCAAGTGTCTTCAGTTTGTGTTGAAACCAACAGTAAAAAGGGATGGAGCAAAAAAAATTGTTTTCTACTATTTCTGTGATGTTGGTTTTTCTTCAGGGGAAAACAGTTACAGATCTACGCAGACAGGCAATTTGCATTAATCCACAAAGTCTGCAATTCCTGATAAGAAATATACTTTGTTTTTATAAAGGATGAAACGTCTACACAGTGTTCATGAAGTAAGGTTTTTGCAAAACATTGTCAATAAAAGGTGTTTACAGAGAGTTTTGTGGGTTTAGCACACATTGAGCCTAATAGTAAGGACACCTTTATTTACTTGATATTGGACTGAGGGTGGTGCATCTTTGCGTGAGTCCTGGCCTCCATACCTGAGTCCAGATGGGACCTAATCCTGAACTAAATAGGACTTTAATTTGTCAGAGTAGCTGCCATTTTAAACTCACCTGTGACTAGACTAGAATTTGCTAGTTTCATATAAAAAAATTACTTCTGTGGAATTCATGCTTGTCAAGGGGTGCAAACCAACAAAAGTCGTACAAGCTTTATTTTCTTCTCAAGGTGTTGCAAAGAACTGCAGTGATTCGGGCCTCACTATGCTGTGTTCTGTGCAACCACATCAAAAGTCACACTTTGAAATTACATGTTTGAAACTGCACTTCAAAAACTTTGTTCATGTAGAAGGAGGAATCTAATCCCAATACCATTTATAATCTGTTTCTGGATTTTACCTGCCAGTTGGCTATTACAAAATACATCATAGTTCCCAAAACATATGGTGTAACTCTTTCTTTCTCATGACAAACTGAAGCAGTAGAGCAGCAATCACACTGTTAAAGAATCTCAGATAGTTTTATTAATAGAGAAGGTGGAATCTATCCACCTGGATCATTCTGCAGTCTGTTGGGAGGTAGGAAATACAAGTTTCAACTTTCCCTATAAGTGAAGTGATGAGTGTACTCTAAGCTTTTGCAAGGCAGGGAGAAGGAACAAGGGGCAGCAGTAGGTCATGTCAGTACCTGTTCTCTATGTTCTAAGAACACCTGTTACAAAAAGCCTCCAGTGGTTTGGATAAAGGAAACACGGTTTGGATTGTGCTCAGACTGAGTCATAAGCAGCATATATGGTTGAAGTAAAGTTAACAATCTTACACAGAATAGAGCCACCTCCTCAAGCTAGGTGACAGCTGAGGGATTTCCAGGAGTGTGGCTCTGGACTCCTATCGTCTAAATGCCATATAATTCCCACTCAGTGGCAGTGGATCTCTGAACAGACACTTCCAAGCTTGTTTTGCTCACATTCCAAGTTTGCTAAAGGCAAGCCAGCTGAATGAGGAGTCAAACAATTTTGGTAGCACAACACAGCCCTGGACTAATGAGCTGTCAGAAGTCTTCCAGTTCACAGCTGATCAGCTCAGAACACAGGGGAAGCTGAGGTTTGCCTGACAGAGCCTGTGGAGGCATGCAGGGCTTCTCCTGCACTACAAATGTTGCAGATCAGGAGGGATGGGTAAGCAAACAAAAGGTATTTCATATGAAAAATACATTGTCAAAAAGTATTTAGTGTTCTCAGTTAGACACCCTCCTCCTAACAACAGTGACTAGTAGAATATTTTGTAGAGCAGCAATATTAAGTTATTGCCAAACCAGGGAGGAGTCACTTCCATGCATGTATGAATTACAAGGATCGTAAATGATAAAATCTAAACACGCTTAAAGCATATATATTCTGTGTTTGAAAGGCCCTCTGTGCCTACCTGGAGTGTGTTTTGCTGCAGAGGTGGTGACATTCACCAGCTCAAATGGTCTCTGTGACAGCATTGTCATGAAAACCTCAGTTTTTCCTGTTTTACACAGTTCTTTGGAAATTACCTGTATCACTCAAGTATCTTATCCCAGAGGTTGTGCTGCTCTGTATAGAACCTGACCAGAAACAGCCTGTGTCAGCCCCTCAGGTAAAGAATACATTAAGTGGAAACAAGTTGTACAGAAGAGAAGCAACACAGATGCACAGCAAAGTAAGGAGTATATTCAAGTTTGAACTACAGTGATGCAATCTTGGATATACTGTACTACTGTATGAACCACTTAATATATACAACAGACCCAGGGGAGTAAAGCAGTAAAGAAGGGCTCTACCTTTCATGCGTCATCCTGATTGTCAAATGTGTTCCTGGATAACCTTAACTGTCATTTCTCAGGTCTGTTTTAACAGATGTTATTATCTATGTTACAAAAATCCCTGTAAGTGCCACTTGTAGCCCAGGGCCCACAGGTTGCAGACACTGTACAACAAAAAGTCTGTTCTACCCCCTTATACCAGGCACACCACAACCGCTGGGACACAAAGCCAAGGCTGGGAGCACAGTGTCCCAAGACAGGGTTTCTAGAGCAATCCTAAAGCTGGGATGTAACATTCCATAGGATTTGTCCACGTTAGCAGAGACCTGAAGGGAAGGATGAACCTCTGCAGGCTGAAATGGTGGAGGGCTTGTTTCACTAGAGAGCCCGGAAGCAGAGCTGCCTATGTCAGGCAGCAGTGCTGCTGAATGACAGGAGCAGGTATTAATCGAGGAACCTATGAGGAACAGAAGTAAACTCGTTTGTCTACATCTGTTCAGTTTGTTCCCTGTAGGTTTTGCATGGGGCCGCACGTTTGGGTGACACACACCACCGCAGCTCCCGGCAGTGCCAACTCACACCGTGCAAGGGTTAGACCCACGGGCTTAGCCACAGCGCTCAAACTACCGAAGAGACTTGGGGCTGCTTGGGGGAGCATCTGCTGAAGCGAGGCAGAGGCAGGATGACGCGAGCAGCATTTAACTTCCACCCCACCGGCATAAAGCTCATCCCCGGCTTCCCTTAGTGCAGAGCTGACCGCCCAGCTCCGCGTTCCCTCCTGCCCAGCACACCCTGCTCGCTCCCCGCACCCCAGACACGGAGCCCGGGGAGGCCGCATCGGGCAGCCGGGACCCGCGGGCGGCCGGCAGGGGGCAGCAGAGCCCGGGCTGTCCCCAAGCGCACCGAGCGGGGAACCGGCGGAGCTCGGGGCCCTCTGACGGTGTTTCCGTCGCTTCCCGGCCTCGCAAGTCCTTTAAAACCCGTTAAAACGGTGTCTGGAGGGGTTAAAGACTCAAAGGGTTCTCTCTGCTTCCCATTCCCAGCTTGATTTATCAGCGTGTCGCCTGAAATGCCCTGAGGTGCTGGCACACGGTGCCCAGAGAAGCTGTGGCTGCCCCATCCCTGGCAGTGTTCAAGGGCAGGTTGGACACAGGGGCTTGGAGCAAGCTGCTCTAGTGGAAGGGGACCCTGCCCGTGGCAGGGGGTTGGAATTGGATGAGCTTTAAGGTCCTTTCCAACCCAAATTATTCTGTGATTCTCCAAACCTCTCCTAAACCACCCAAACCCACATAAGACACTGCCGAGGAGCTAAAGGTTCAATACTGAAACCTTTGCTCTTTTTAACACCCCACAACAGGACACAAGCAATCAGTATTTAATTTTCCTGCTGATAAGAGCAAACAGACACCTCCTGCTTTCCTCTCCCACACAAAGGTAGGAAGAGCAGAAGTCAAGCACCCTCCATCTCTCCTGCCTCTGGTACACCCAGCCCAAGGTGAGAGACATTTTCGGATCATTCCATACAGAGATGCTCAGGATTTGCAGCGTAACAGTGAGAAACTTGGCAAAAGTTTGCTCAAAGCGTTATGCTGTGTGAGAATGCCTCAAACAGTCAATGGCTGAGACACAGGTGCTTTTAAATCGCTCTCACTTTGAGGAAAAAGTAAAAGCAAACCAACAAAACAACGTGCTTTAATGCTTTGGCAGTTTGCTTGCAAGTCACCACTGAGAGAATTTAAACTGATGGGTTATCTCCAAGGAGGAAAGGATTGTGCTCTTTTGAACAGAAAATGATTTCATCTCAAATACATGCTGGAAATAACAGTGTGTACTGCGTGGAACAAACAGGACCCACTAGTAGCACTTTTGGAACAGAACACCAACATAAGCTTTGAGCTGTCAGGTCAAGTTGTCTGCAGCCACCTTTCCAACCACTCCTACATGAAACATTACTACACTTAAATCTTGCATGAAACCCAGTGAAATTCATCTTTATATTGAACTTGCTGCACCAAGATCTCCAAGCATTAGCTCCTATTTCAAACAAAATATTTTCACTAAAGCACCTTACTGTTGCTGAAAAAAAAAGCCTCCTAAATGACATTAGGCTTCAAAGCCAAAACCAAACGCTTTTGGTTGATTACCAAGCACAAGAGACAAGTTTAGACACAACACATGGGAATAACCACCAATGTCCAAAGCAGCTTCTCCCAGTTATATTTAGGGAACTTTTCCAATGTGGCAGAAATTCAGGGGTGGAGATGTTTTAACTTATTTGACAGGAAGCCTGGAAAAAAAATGACATCTTGATTTCTTTCTTAGTGTTTGTTACCATTGATACCTTTCAACTCATTCTGCATGAGATCACTTTCAGATCAGTTTCAGATCAGAAAGCTTTCAGATCAATTCTGCTTCACTCTGTTGTGACTGCTGGAGATAGGAAGGGCTGTGGAGGATGGGGCCACCACTCCTGCCATTACATCGTTAGTGTCCACAAAATCAGAGCAGGACCATCTCTTATAGTGGGAGCATCGGCTACCTGCCTACACATCCATGAATGCCCCAGTGTCAGGAGACAGTTTATGCTGGAGCTTGTTCTTGGGGCACAGAATGTACTGCTTATGTTTCAAAGCTTGTGGCACAGTGTGAGGTCTCTGCCCCGCTGACATACCAGCATGACACTTTATTGGGCAGACTCAAGATGTGATTGAAGGCAAACTGATGGTCCTGGTGACAGAAACCTTCCCTGGGAGATGTGTGCCTCAGTCAAATAACATGTGATCATCCAAACTAAGGTCTGTAGCAGCAGTGGGACTCACTGAAAGAATGAGACAACTTCTGCATCTCAGGACTCATCCTGTCAGGGGCACATATTCATTCATATAAAAGCAGGTTCTTCCCAGCACTACTCAGCACACTGATGAAGAGAACAAAATCCCCAGGACCAGCCTTTCTCAGCCCAGCAATGAAACACCAAAGCCAAGGGAAGATTTCTTCCTGTACACTGTGTGGGCTCTGACAATGACTGTGTGTCCCTTTGCTTGTGGCAGCGGGTGGCAGCATAGACAGTGCTCTCCAGGACCTGTTTGGGCATGAAGATTGTGCTGAAGAGCTGGGGAAGCAAAGCACTGTATTTGGCATGTGTTTGGGTTTTATTTTTCAGTGCTACTCAGTCAGGAGGATGCTGTAAGAAACACTAAATCCCTTTTTGAATAGACAGCTTCCATTGGTATTCAACTTGTGCTTTCTCCTCCTTACTGCCTAACCCATCAAACCTGCCAACTGCTTCACTAAGTACACTAAGCAATGGCAAAGGATCTCAAGGCACACGAGGAAAACCAGTCATGTAATCTCCTTGCTCTAATATAGTAAATAGCCAGCATATTTACTGAATGTAAAGGGATATAAAAAAGGGGTTTTGTGTTCCACTGCAGCATCTCTCAAGATGCAGATAGAGACATTCTCTAAGCTCAAATAGGACTAAACCCAGACTTCAATTCTTCAAGCGCATCAGCAAACACTGGTTTTGTGCTTGCTGTGTTTGCTGATGCTTATCCTACACCAAATAATGTAATATATAACAAACCAAAACAGTTTACCTGCATTTCAGGCCTCTCACGTAATGCTGATTCACTAGACATCACGTAAGGGCTGCAGTTAGTACCCAACAAACACTTCTGGTTTGGGGTCAGAGTGGTGACAAGAAGGAAACAACATTGCTCTTGTGATCTGGATTAGGGACCATGCTGAAAACGATGCAGGGAGGTCACAAAACCACTCAGATAAAATGAAAAAAGTCAAGTGAGAAAGAGCAGGAAAACCATCACAGTGTGTTTTGGGGTCAGAACCCTAAGGAAAATAAAAGGAATGTTTGGCAGCACAGCTTTTCCACAGAGTTGCGACTGCAGGACCACCAGAAACACTGTGCAAGTTCAGCCTTAGTGATGCAACAAGCGACTGTGGGCTCTGCTCAGCTGTGCCTGCACCCCACGCCCACAGGCCTGGCCTTTGCTAGTGTTTACTTGGCTTATGGGTGGTTTTTAATCCCATGTGATGGGTTTTTCAAGTGTGCCAATTCCTGCTGTAGCCTGCTGCCAGCTGATAGATGGTTTACGCCACTAAGGTTGAGAATTGCTAAAGAGCAGTGGGGATACTTTCTCCTGCTAATGAAAGTAGCAAGCAGAGGACTTCAAAAACCCTGTAACCTGCATGCAGCCAGCTACAGAGCAAGCTTGGCTTGGGGTGAAAAGAAACTGCGGGACAGAGCTCCATAGGGAGAAACAACTAAAACATAACAAATCCTCCAGGCAGAGTGCTTAAAGACAGGCTGTAGCATTAAACCACTGCGGTGCCTGCAGGGAGTGAGTGACCACATAAGAGATGTGAGCCAGTGGGCTTATTTTCCTGGAAGAACAGAAAGAAGAAAAAAAGAAGCAAAATAAAGAAAGGAAAAGCAAAGAAATTTAACTATGAGCTGATTGTCCCTGTCTTATTCCCATTCTCCAGGAGTAGATCTATAGCTTCTATATGTGCTTGTATATGCACAAACGTGCATATGCGCATACACATACACATCCCCACAGCTTGAAACCTTGCAGACAATCCAAAAGCATTTGTGGAAGCTTAAACTGATTAAATCAGAATACACATTTCAGGGACTCCCATTTTTTGCTGAAAGCCTCACCCCCATCACTACGACAGCTTTTCAGTCCAGCCAGCCCAGAGCCCCCTTCACTGCTTCCACTCCCATGCCTCTGCCAGCAATACAAATAGTAATACAAAGCCACACACAGTTGAGGAGTAAATACTCGTTATTATTTGCCTTGACACTTGGGGAAGCACTGGAAGGTTCAGCTACCTTGCTTTTTCACATTGTCCTGTTATCACCCAATGTCAAACTTCCTCTGCTTGTTTGCTTTACAATTGCTCATCCCTTGGGAAAACTGCGGGGGAAGAGTCAGGGCATGTGGAACAGAGAGCAGCAATTTCACTGAGAAATAATAGTAACCAAAGTGAACTGATTATCAGTGCAAATGAGACAAGCAAGATTCCCAGTTGCATTATCTCCAAATTGCTACCTGCCTGTTGCTGTGCCTGTGATTAGCTGGGTTCAGCACCCCATCCTTTTCCCGCTCATTAATTTCAGCAGCAGTTCCAGCGAGTGTAACAGGAGCAGATTGTGTCGGTTTGCTAAAATGCTGTAAAGGTGCCTGGATGGTGCACTCGAGCCAGAAAGACAGTGAAACTGCTTTGAGGTGTCTGTTCCTGGGGCTTCACAGCAGAGTAGGTACTGGTGTGCATGCAAGGGACCTGGTGTGCCTGAGCACCATGTGGAGATGCTGCACCTCCCTCCAGTCCCTTCCTGCACACTAGGTGACTTGCTTCTCTTTGCCTTTTCTTAACTCACAGGTTGAAGTAAGGTACCTGAACTGCCCATACAGGATCATTCAGTGATTTAGGCTGCAGAGGATCTTTGGAGGTCTCTAGTCCAACCTCCTGCTCTGAAGCAGGGCCAGCTTCAGAGTTAGGTGAGGTTGCTCAGAGCCTGGACCAGCATATTTGAGTGTCCCACAGCCTCTCTGGGTCCCGATTCCAACACTTAACCATGCATTCACATGAGGAAAATTTATACCCCTTGCACTCTGACTGACATTCCCTTACCAGCCATTGTGCTGTTGCCCCAGCCCTTGCTACTATGGGTTGAGGTGGGCTCTGTCACACAGCTGAGCATTGCCTGGGTGTGATCTTCCCTCAGCAGCTCCACCAGAACAGTTGTGCTTTACAAGGCTTCTTGTACCATGATCTGGCCACTGAATTTAGCGTGCAGTTGTGCTACTGCTCACTTAGACAAAGCACTGAACAGATGAGAAAGCTCCTCTATTGACAGTGCTCCAATATTTTTTTTCTGCAGCTAAATAGAAGAGAAAGTTGGGTTTCACATAACGGGAATCGAGCTCTTGGACAGCATTATTACCCCCCTGCTGTCAGCACATCCACCCTGGCTTTCCAGCCTCCAAGGGGAGAGAGCAACCCCAGCATTTACCATGTCAGACCCTACCCTGCTGTCAGCCTGGGTGGCTGAAAACCTCACCCTGAAACTTCTTTCAGGAAGCACTTTTGCTTGCAGGGTTTCCTGCAGAGCACACAGTGCACTGTGCCTTTCCCTCAGCAGTAGGCTGGCATGATGAGCATCTCCTTCCCAATAATATTTTGTTTGAAGATCCTGAAGGAAAATAATTGCTCATGCTCCCCATCAGAAAACCAAACAATTACAGTGGTGAGTGATATTGTAACAGTGCCTATAATTAAGGAACTGCCAGCATTTTAATTATAAACTAATAACTTCAGTGGCTGACAATCCTGCTGTACAGCAGAGCCATTAAAAGCAAGATTGCCAGTTCCAGAGTTACAGACCAGCAATTAAAGTTTTAAGGAGCTTTTTTTGTACTTTTTGCTTATTAAGATGTGTTCCTTGCCTATTAAGGGCTTTGGGG
Source organism: Neopsephotus bourkii (assembly GCF_033783945.1). Lineage (NCBI taxonomy): Eukaryota > Metazoa > Chordata > Aves > Psittaciformes > Psittacidae > Neopsephotus > Neopsephotus bourkii. Next base: position 2,903,881 of record NW_026901218.1, on the reverse strand, counting down.
AAATTTCAGTGAAGTCCTTACATTAATGAATAGTGGGTTTTCCTTTAACTTTCAATGATTCCTCTGTCACAGCATGGGGTGAGGACATCCTGAGGAGAGCAAGTATCTCACCAGGCTTTCTGCAATCACACTGAAGCTGACATAGGTGCTGCTTTAACGTGTTCCACCTTCCAAGCACTGGGACAGTTATTGCTCAGTACCACCAAGGAGCTTTGCTGAAGTCTGTTTAGAAGGTGCTTTAAGTACCAGTGGGGATTTATTCAATTATTACTTAAAATAAAAAAAAAAAATATGTTAGACAATAAAATTTCATTAAGCATTAAGAGGTTAAGAACTCACTACTTTGCAATATTAAAAACACTAAAAATGAGATGAAGCTTGTCCCTTCTCCAGCTTCTGAGCCATTGCAGAACCAGGCTGAGGTTCAGCTTTCCTTTTCCTTCATTCAGGAATTCAAAGCATTCAAATGCTGCAGACATGGAGTCCCCCCAAGACTGCCTGCCCCTGCAATGGTTCACACATTCCAAGCCTGTGCTCATCCCACAGCCAAGCAGGTCAGGAGGAGCAGAGAAGCTGGCATCACACAGCCAAGTGGCAGTGAGCATACAAGTTCCTGTAAGCTCATATAGCCCTGTGCATACAGGTCCCAGACACACCAGCATCACCTACTCAGTGAGTTTGCTGCTGAAAACTTCCCTACCCTGCAGCAGCCATTGCACAACCCAGGACCGCAATGGAAACACTCCCAGTAAATGCTGCTGTTAGGTCAAGCCACTTCAAACCAAGCGCAGGGTGAGAAACAGGGCAACAGAAATGACAAATGCTGATCTAGGGATGTCTGCACAGACAGATGTTACCTGCCAGCAAGGCAGGAGTGTGCTGAGACCCAGGGTGTGCCTGGCTTACACAGCCAGCCTTGCCCTCACTGCAATGGGGACAAAGCCACAGCCAGGGCATGGCCCTTCCTCACCTCCCTGCCTTTTCCATCATGGGTCTCCAGTGAGGACCAGTGCACAGGATTTTCACTCATCCCCTGCCTGGGGACACACAGGGATGCTCAGCCGTTGAACAGAGACATCCACTACCCAGGAAATCACCCGCACTGCGGTGCATCTCTGGGAGCCTGTTTCCAACCTTCAGGCCTGGCTCAAGGGGAAGGTCCCTGCAGAGCTCAGAAGATGCAACACTTGGGAATAAACGCTTGCTGATCAAGACACACCATGTCTTAATTACACAGAGCCAGTATTCGCAGCACTTCCTTTGCAGAAGCAGATATTGATGCTTGGCCTCATGTGATTCTGAATGCCACAAATACACTTATTTGTTTCCATTACTTACGTTTTGCATATTTTTCTAAACCTCAGATTATTAAGCACAGTTTTCTATGCTGGAGAGCTCAAATATCACAATATGCAGGGGTATGCCTCAAAGCTTCTAGCAGGCACTAGTGACATCTAAGCTATGCTAAAATACTTCTTTGTCCACCTCTTTAAACCGTATGAATGACGATTTGACACCTTTTCCATAATCTTTTGAAGAGCTGTTCTAAAGGAGGGAGGATTAACCTTAGGGCAGGGCATAAGCAAGGACAGAAACTGGGGTTTGTTCAGCACTCAATCACTTCTCATTCCAGAGCTAGTTATGCGAGATGTTAATTTAAACTGGCAGCAGATTTTGCATAAAGACATCTCAGAACACCAGCCAGCCCCAGCATTTGCATGGATTTTAGTTTTCATGTTATTAAAACCTTTTAATGAAGTTTTCCAGGATAGATCTTACTTCAAGCTTTGCTGCTCTGACGTTCAATGCTAGTTGAGCGTATGCACACTCCAAGGGGTAAAGCAGGGTATTTTATTACTGTTAAGTGTCCTGTGCTTGGCCTTCTTCACATTATAGGACACTGAGAAACACTGAGGTTATGTCCATAGGATTCGCAGCATCCCTCCTTTCCTTGTATGTGACAGGACTGCCTAGAGCTTTTATGCAGGAGCAAAACATTTACTGTTGATACTGGAACCATTTCTATGACATCTTCTTTCAGTCTAGAATGTATTTATTTTATCCTCTCTTTATAATGATAGCTCCACTGGAATGGTTACCACGCTCCAGAGAATTTATTCTCCACAGGCTACGTTTCCCTTCTGAAACCAGAGACAACTGCTGAAAACAACTTACATCCATTTCTTTTTTCTAACTGGAAAAAACCCTCTTGAACCCTGAAGTTGCATCTTTAGAAGACTGACGGCAAACCCTGAATTCATTTACTTGTTCAGCACAACTTGCTCTTGAGGTGTCACACGGTTCTTTATCTACTTACTCCCAGTTCAAGCCTCCTATTTCATATTTTAAAACCAAAAATGATCAAAACATACCCTGTGAAAGGACTCTTTCCCCCCCCCTCTCCTTTCCTCTCCCCTCTTTGCAGAGGGATGCCTTGCAAACCCGCCCTTGCCCACCTTCTCTCCACTTGCTCCTCAGCAGTGTTGGGAGCAGAGCTCCTCTATAGCATCACTTCCCACCTGGAATGGGGGAGATCCTCAGCTGATTCACCCACTGCAGTCTAATGGGTTCCTGTACTTGCTGGGAAGTGACCCACAGTCCTGAGTGTAAAAGAGGAGCAGAAAACAGGAGAAAGATTGCTGTCTAATTATAGGTAGTACTTCTACACACAGGCACAAGATGTTAATGTCAGGGAAGCTCATTTCTGTCCTGTGTCTTCCGTTACTTATTCTGCATTCTTCTTAGGATACAAGAGAGAGCAACTCCTACATACAATTTATATATATCTGTAGATGTGTGAGAGATTCTTAATAAAAAGAGGATGACAGTTGCCACAGGAAATTATGAATACATGCATATGTACACACTCAAACACGCACCCGGAGCCTTTATGAGACTCTTCCATTTCTTGAAGGAAATACTTTTAAAGAAGCGTGATGCCCCTCTTGCTCGAACCAAGAGCTCAGCAGCAAAGAAGGGGGTGAATATGCACCCAAGCCTTCCTCATAAGCTCTGATCTAAGAGAACATGTCACTTTGTGATGTGGGCATGTGAATAAGTCATCTTCGTGTAAGCCACAGCACAGCTACTCTAGTAAATATGCATTTACCTTTCAGTTACTGCAAGGTGGAACATACGGAGGGGTAACTGCTTCACATGGCAATTGTGAGCATCAGCTTTCCTCTCCAGGAGGGAAGAGTGGGGTTTCATTTCTACTCCACTCTAAATGCAGCAACCAAAGAAATGAGGCAGCTTCACTTGAGATTCAGACACTGACAAAAGGCAGTAAGACTCAAGCTTGTTTTCCTCCAAAACACCTGTAATTGCTACAATAATAATCAGTTTAGTGAAGGATAGTTCGATCAATCTGGCCCTGGGAAAACATTAAGTAATAATAGTTTTGTACAAGCTTCAGCCTAGTGTCTTTATTAAAAACCTACATCAAAGCCCATGCCTAGTCCAGTCTATTCATGCTACCCCTCTCATTTGAAACATGCTCATACACCAAAGAATCCTGATGGATTGGAGCCCTAGGAGGTAAACCAGCAGATTGAAGAGGTTAAATGTATTTCTTTACTAATGGGACTGATGCTGTTCAAAGCTCCCATAAAAATTCAGTGTGAAGAGCTTCCCGAGCTCAGGGGGTTTATAGCCTTCATGATCATTCAACCTTTAAGCAGATACAAAGACAATTTTTCTCTGCCTCTCTCTGAATATATCCATCTCCTCAGGAGCAGGAGACAGACTTTTAAAGAGAACTTGATAAAATTCCTGAGACAGCTCATTAATTCTAGTCACTTCAGCAGTGACTTCCCCACCAATTGTGGCACTCAAAGAGGTTATGGATTGCCTTAGTAAGAACGAATCCTATTCATTAGCCATTTCCCTGTACTTGCATATTAATATTGTCTGGCCTTGTTAAATATAGAAACCTATTTTCTTCTAATCCATCTTTAACAGGCATTTTGTTTCCTAAGGGTAGCCACAAAATAATTGATACTGAGTTATCCCACGTCTAAAAAGCTTGTGAAATTCCCCAAGTGGCCTCCTGTTGCTGCTGTGGAGTTGGGGCATGCTGCTGGTTCACTCTATAGATATTGTGCGTGCACCACTGTTTTGATGGGGAATTTAGGATCTTTTGCCCTGCACACCCTCTTCCCCACTTTGTGAAGGCATGATTTAGACAGTAGACTTTTATCTCTGTTACACATGTGCAGAGAAGCTGTGGTTGCCCCATCCCTGGCAGTGTTCAAGGCCAAGTTGGATGGGGCTTGGAGTAACCTGCTCTAGTGGAAGGTGTCCTTGCCCATGGCAAGGTGTTGGAACTGGGCGTTAAGGTCTCTTCCAACCCAAACCATTCTATGATTCTATTATAAACAGAATTCAGTGGTGAGAATAGGAAATAATAACCACAGACAGTGCAAGTTGTAGGTCTGAAGGACTTTGCAGCAGTCCTTTATCCTGTCCACAGCTCAGATTCACACAGCACTACCCAAACAAGTATCACTGAAACTCTCAAGTAACTCAAAAGCAGAAAGACTTGGAAGCAGCAGGAGGTAACTTGCTGCCAAAGAAATCTTTATTCTGCAGGTTAAAGGGAATTCTGTTAATTTATTTGACTAAAATGAGAGCTGGTTGAAATCTCTCAACTGTGTTTTATTGAATGATTTTTTTCATGTAAACAGAACTTTTGAAGGACCTTGGGGAGAGGAGGTGTATTGAAGAAAATATTGCTTCCTTGGCAAAAGAAAGCTTAAAACTTTGGAGGTTTCTATGAAAATGAGGTCTCTTGTGCTGTTAACTACATACCCTGAAATAAGAAAAGGGATTTTCATCTTTTTTCATCAGCTTCCAAGATTAATAGCTTTACAAGAGTCTAATCCTTTTGGAAATCCAGCACAAATACTTCCCTTTTGCATCTTGCAATAACAAACTATTCAGCCAAGGTAGATACACAAAAACCTAGCAACTAATTTGTGCTCATTTGGTCATTCTGATGAGGCTGCAGTAAAAGAACTGGAAACTGGAAGAATTACAAGGGAACTCCCAAATACTGAGTGGCAGCCAAAACCTCCCCCCTGGTACTGACAATGTACCATCAGTAAGGAGTGGTTCAAACCCATGGCTGCTGCTCAGCTTCTGGCTGTTGGTGTGGCAATATTCATTGTAATGAGGAGTTTCTGATGAGCTGTTTATAGCACAAGCCTGGGTATGGATCATTTTCTGAGAATAACTTCAGTGAAAGAAATAAAAACCACTATCTGCTGGAGCTTTTTGACAACTTGTAATTATGGTTGGAGCTGCAGTCAAGTGATTTCAGACAGGAGAGCAGGTAATTTCCCAGAGTTACCCACTGGAGCAGCACCCTCCCTATCAGGTCACTCATGGAGAAGAGAATGCTCCCACCATCCAAGTTCCTGCAGGAACCTGAGTACATACAAGAGTATGTGCAGGAGGGGAAAATGTGGGGTTTTTTATCCCTTAAGGAAAAAAACCCAAACCCCTTCAAATTTTCTACCCTTTACAGTCTCTAGTTATTTTCTTTATGCTAAAAATACACCGGAAAACTCATCTCTCAAGTATTCCTGCACAGCACTGAAGCCCTCCATCCCCATGTGTCTGCTGCTGTGTGTTGGAGCTCCAGTTGTGAGCATCACACTTCAGCATTTAATTCTGCACTGAGTGACCTCCACTATTTTCATACTGACTGGACACACAGTATAACCATGACAAAAGTCCTTGTCCTGCTCTTTTAGCAACTGACTTGCTTCCCATCCTCAGTATCTGTGCTGTATGCTTGACTCACTCCAGTTCAAATGCCATCTAGCATGGTCCCCCATGTGTTCAATAACTGGACCCTTGTAGGGAAGTACAGTTGAATTCAGCATCCTTTAAATCATTGCTGACCTTAGCAACGGTACACCTGAACCTATTCCCAACAAATTTCACTCTACTTTGATGCAAGACCAACATAAATGAGATCAGAAATGTGATTCATCACTTTTAGAAGCTGCTTTGCTGTGTTTTTCAAGAGTCATCAAGCTCTCTCAGCTGAATTTTACCAAGAAATCAATTATCTACTAGCAATTGCATTATCAAGAAAGGTTCCCAGTGATGTAAATCATCGTCACCTTGCTGAAGCTGGTAGCGCCTAGCACGAGCTGGGCAAGTAGCCTGCCTCTTATTAGGATGAATGGCAATATATGATACTTGTTCAGCTGACAGACATTTATGGAGAATAATTATGGAGACTGCAAGAATATCAGTTACTTTGGCATGTTAATGGTTTCTCTTTAATTAGATATACAGGCACAGAAGTGATTGCAAATAATTCAGTTGTTGCTGAGCTAATGTGTCTTTACCAGGACAGGTCCCCAGATGTACTTTGTTCTGCACCGAAGAGCAGTCCATCAAGTATGGGAAGCTCTTCAAGCAAGACCAAGGCTGGAAACACCATCTGTGAAGTAAAACTGAGCCCAAGTGTTTTGTTTGCCACAAACTACCCTGTTCATGGTGGGGTCTAGCCAGACCCAAGCCCACCCCTAGCTGGAAGCAAAACGGATGTGTACCAAGCAGCTGGTGCTATTCGGGTTTGCATGGGATACAGCAGGGAAAGGAGGAGAAAGATTCTGGGGAGGATGAGCCCCTAGCAGGTCACAGTGAGCACTTGCTGGGCCATGGTGCTCATGGGGCAGGCAAGCATCCTGCCCTCAGTGCTCCTGGGGATGGAGGTGGCTTTAAGCAGCCTCTTCCATGCTATTTTCAGAATGCAATTTGAAAACTAAACACTCTTTCGCTTTTGACCTCAGATATTAATATCTCAAAGAATTACCTTGTCATTATGTGGAATATATTATTCCAACCATGCTTAATTTTAATAACCACCTAGCATTAGCAGTATGAGTTGCTTTGTCAAGCTTTCAAGGTCACTGAGGAGTTAGTTTGTAAGGATCCAACTGAAATTGCAGGTGTTAATGTACGTGAAACACTGGTATCTGTATATAGTAACACAAGGCCTTTCCATACAGGAACATTTTTAATGCTAACTGCTTATTTAAAAATCCTTTCTATAGACCCCTTTTATTTTCTTATCTTTCATATCAAAAAAGCCCTATTTCAATCCACTTCCTAGAAAACTGGTGAGCAAAGCAGCTTCCACTTCTCTCTCCAGACACTACAGCTGTGGTACCATGAGGGACCATCTTCCCCATACTCCATTTCCCCAGGAATTTCTTCCTTGTGGTCTGCAATGAATGCCACAGGGTAAAAAGAGAGCAGTGAGCTATGAACTGGTATTTAATCCCTTGTTTCTAGGAGCAGAATGCAAAGTTGGCTGCATTTCCAGAATGGATGCTGGCTTAATAACTTTTCCCCATGTCCTATAGCAACCCTGTTGGCATACATCATCCTTTACACGGACACCACACATGCACGTACATCTATGGGTGCAAAACCTATATGCATTTCAGCTTCCCTTTTTTAACCCAAGTGTGGATAATGGAGCATGGTGTGGACAATCCTGGCTTTGCTGGGATTTAAGGAAAGACTAAACTCCCCTCACCCCCCTGCCTGCCTCCAATAGTCTCCACAAGAAGGAGAGCTGCTTTGTTCAGCATCAGCCATCCTTGCTTAGAAAGAGAATTTGCTTTCAACGAGACACACAATTGCTACACATGGCATTCCTCAAAACAATGCCATGTTTAGCAATTGGTAGCATTAAACATTGAAAGGAATTTTCTCTGATGGAGTTTGACAACTTTGCCCAAGAAATAAAATTAAATTTCTTCAAGCTGCCAATAGTCTTTAATAGAAGCAGATTTAAATACAAACTAAAGTTCCCTCACACTGTGCTGTAAATCACATGGGAAACATAATTCATTTGCAGCAGTTTTCAACAAGAAAACTTGGCAGCCTTTCAGCAAGTTTCATAATTGCTCTATTTTAAACTTCAGCTTGAAAATGCTCAAGATAGCTTTTTAGTTTTATTGAAAGGTTAATTTCACACCTACAGAAAAATATCAGCTTTCCATTAGCTCTAACGGAGTGTTAAATGTGAAAATTACAGTCCCTTCATATAAATGTGAAGAGTTTGTTGCATTTTTAACCTAGCTTGCTTTCCCATTCTTTCCTGGGCACTGATTTCCATCACTCATTACATGAACTTGGTATTACTCCTGGGTGAGAGCTGCAAGACAACACTGGCTGCAGCATTTTGCGTGCTAGCTATGTGGGACAAGCACTGAGCAATACTACTAACTCTTCACAGATTTAGGTCTCAAAAATGGCCATTTTTGCATCTCTGGACTCTATTTATTTATAGAACAGTACAAATAAGGGGTAGACAAACAAGAGATTTACCTGTCTCCCTCCCCATCCATAAGCTACCCCTGGGGGCCAGCCTGCTTCTGTGGCCCCCCTCCCATGACCAGGCAAGAACAGCTCCTCTCCCGCTGGAGGGGTCAAATTAGGATGCAGAATTAGGAAGAACCCCAATAGGATATTTCTGGTGACCTATGCACTTGGTACAACACTCCGTCACACGAAGGTGCACTGGGTCCATCAGTCATTTGGGCTGGGGGAATGTCCCCCTGGAGCCACTCCTACATCACCAGTGGAGCCCCAGTAGGGCACCTCTAGGAAACTAGAGCTAAATATCTTGTCGTAGGTATTTTGTGACACAGCCTGAACCTCAGCCTCACATGCCTTAGACCAGGTTTTGGATGGTCCATGCAGACATGATGCTTTAATGGTTAGTGTTTGCAATCTTCACTTCCCCAAACCTAGTGCTTTCCCCCACCTTCTCGACCCAGCGCTTCTTAGCAATTAAACACATATAGCACTTGTAGCAGTAGTTTCAGTTACCCTCATGGATACAGACACATCACGGCTCCCAGAACCATCATTCCTCCAAGTTTATGTGCAAGCATGAGTGTGCACACTGTTGGAGGGGGTGGAGGACAGGCAGATAGAGCAGAGTGAGTTCGTGCAGCCATATGCAGAAGGAATGCCATTAGAGAAAAACCTAGCCTTTGCCTCCAGGAAAACTATGAATCAGTCTCTCCTTTAATGGGAAAAAAGTCACACTGAATTTCATTTAAGTGTCTTAAATTCAGTCTCACCAGAAACTGTTTATCAGGTGAAAAGGGAAAGAGAGTGGGTTAATTAATCCTGAAGAATCCTGGTACCATGGCTGTGTGCAAGGTTATTTACCATTGCACTGTTTTCCCTTAAGTGCAAATCATGACCTTGTCTTTGCCAAGGACTTCCGCTTAGGAAGTTGATGCTTGGGGCAGAGAGGTCATCTCTAGCATCATATCAGAGCTGCCATATCTCCCCATCCAACCAAGCAAGATTCAGTTCACAGCCACCAGCACACCAGGGTGCTGAGCCACATCGCAGCTGAGATTACAGCACATACACGGGCTGCTGCATCCCGGGTTCCTCAAGTACAATTTAAGCACTACTTGCAGACAAAGGATTAATACAACAAAAGAGGCAGGTTTCTTGATTGAGAGTTACATTCCCCGCCCTGAGCTGCTCTATGTCAGTGCGATGGCACACAGGGGCAGGCCATGCAGCACAGCACAGGTATAGGCCACAGAGCACCTTCTCCTCCATAGCACACAGTATCCACCTCACTCAAGAAGAGCTCCTGAAGTTTTGGTAATCAGTGGGAATTTTTGTTGCAAGCTTCATATCCACAGTCCCCAAGAAATAGCTGGGGACATCTCATGCCCCAGAGCTCTGGTAAAGCAGACCTCGTGCATGGCAGAAAGGCTGCAAATAGGTTGGTGTGGACTCCTCATAGAGCAGACTGGTTTGGAAAAGAGCTTAGAAAAGCAGTTTTCAATCAGGTTTGGAGGTTGGGAGCAGACAGTGCTGAAGCAGAGGTGGCATTTTGCCTTTTTAAGACTGGCATGTATGAGAAGTTAGGCAGAACCCTGATAAGGAATAAAAGATAGCAATAAAATAAGTGAGTTTTCTTTAGTTGCTTGCTTCTCTTTTATAATGGCTTTCTAGTTTCTCCCCACAATTATGAAAATAAATAACTTGGATGTCTTGGATTCTCTTGTCTAGAAACAGCAGGAAAAATGCAGCTTATGAAAGAACCTGTCTTTTTAAAAACAAGCTTCCTTTCAACATTTGCAAGTTATCAGCCTTACAAGGATCCTGGCAGCGGGTGAGCCATCCTGCAGGAGATGGATGGGCAATTGCTTGTGCAATTTGGCTGAGTTAGTGGGAAGTTGAGAGAAAGAAAAGTTCAGTCATCAGTGACAGCATCTCCAGGCATCCCTCTGAATGCCCCAGGTGAGCAGCATCCCTCATCCCAAAGGCAGATAACCTTTATACTTCTCTCTGGCATTCAGTCTCTGGCCTTTAGAATCATTGCTCTTCCGATCTGCTCCATGTAAATCATCACACTTCCCCTTTTTATGATATTCTAATTAAGAAAACTGTGATAACAGTAACTAATTATGTCCATAACACATTTTGAAGTGCTCTCTCTGCCTGTCAACACTCAGAATGGGAGTCTAAACTTTGGCAGGGGTCCCGGAGCCAAAAAAGGGTCTGGAGCAAGATGCCATTAACCTCCTGTCATGAATCTTAGATAAAGAAGTTCCTATGAACAGCCAGTGGTTCCTTTGCCATCAGTCTCCAGGCCCCTTGTTCAGCATTTCTAATAATAAGCAGCTCAGGTGCACTATTCTAACCACCCTCAAGCACACAGTCACTGTCATTTTACTATCCCATTATCCTGATTAAATACCTGTTTGGATGGATTGGGTATTATGATGCATTACAAGCAGTATTTTATGTTTTAGGAGACTCTGAACTACACTAGCCCTTTAAAGAAAACCCTACTACGATCAGTACAATTGAAAAGCTTCCTCAAATACACACAAAACCATCAAGTTTTGTCACATTGATATTTCAGCTTCAGTTTCTTTCTCCCATTTCATGAAGCTGCTCAGTGCAACACACGTGCATCAGAGAAAGCATGATCAGGGCCTGGGGAGCCCTTCTTGTTGGGGTCAGAAGGGAGAGCTTCCCAGAGCTCCAGAAGCTGAGACACAGGGGTTTCCAATCACATTTCAGCAACATGACACAGCAAAGCTCTGCAGCTCACTTAACTGGTTAAGAAAACAAACACATGTAAATTTGAGAAGTTCCAGCAGTTACCAAAGACTCTCACACCTGCTTTGTTGGGACATCGCAAGAGAGGTGATGGTCAATACTCCTGATGGGAGATGCCTTGAGCTACTGGCGTTACAAATAAGTAACCTCCATCTCCAATTCCTCCATCTCTTCTACCAGTAACACACCCAGCTTGGAGCTGTAACTTCACCCTCCCACTGCCCCAGTCCTAATTGGGACATTCAGGGCTTCCTGGCTTCCCACCTCTTTGCCTCCCCTCCATAATGCAGTACTGCCAGCTAGAGCCCTGCAGGCATCTGATTGCCTCCATAAGGGTTTTTTGTTATTTAAAATGAAGGAAAACAGATTCCCGACTGTCAAATGGGGAGGGGTGTGGGGAGGGGGGGGGTTCAAGTTACCCTATAGCATCTTTGGCCAACACGTTTATAGTATTTTTCTCCCTGGTTTAATTCCGAGAAAATCATCTAACACACTGGTTTTCACTTTGTAAAAAGAGATGTAAACCATTTGAACTCCACAGCCCTCAGCTGTACTTGCCACAGCAAAGAAAACCCATCATCTTGGTAAATAACGGGTGAAATGTGGAGGTTTCTGGCTATCTAGATGGTAGGGAGTGCCTCTCTACTGAGTTTTAATACTTTAGCCATGTCAGACCTGTGAGTTACAGCTTTTTGCTGTGGGCAAGTTGATTATATAGATTCATGTGGTCTACAGAATATGTGATATGCACAAAAGGTGGCATAAATATGTATTACAGTGCTAACAGCTTGTTTTATTTCAATGCCTGACAGGTTACAGCTGACATTGAAGAGAACAGTGATGAGCAGCCACTTTGCAAGCCCTCTCTGTAAAAGGCAAATGTATCTGACAGTGGTACTGGTGGGACAAAGCTCCACAGCCTTCAGCTAAACTGTTATGATAGGGACTTGAGGAGCTCTGCAATGCGGTTTCAGGTTGTGTCTGGTAATGTGCTTTGTACTCTCCTGAGCTGGCTGCAATTAGAGATAAGTTATTGGTCATTTCTTTTGGATTAACTTGTACCATGTCTGTGTAACATGGTAAAGTCCTGCTTGCCATTTAGAAAGCAAAATGTATTCAAATGACTAGATAATAAGCCTATTAGCCATGCTAATTTAACTTGTATTATCAGGGTTAAAAGCATACAGCTATTGCCAAGCCCATGGGTGCAATTTAATGAGAAACAGCTAGAGTGAATCAGATCACAGCAAAGAGCAGTGGCTGGGCTAATCAGGGCAGACCAGACAGGTGATACAGGTGCTCCCCACATCTTTCATAACAAGCTTTCAGAAGCATCCTTCTATGATGTACCACAAAGAGCTGCAAACTCAGATCACAAACTGCCTGGTTGGATTTCAAGGGTGTAGCAGCCCAGCAGCCAGCACTGTGCCTGCAACAAGGCATCCCAACCAGCTCATTACATTAAATGCTGTTCTGTGTCTGCACACTGCAATCTCTGCCCATGAGCTGTAGGGTTTGCATGTGGAGTGGAGAAAATTGGGATGCAGAATGACCACCACAAGCTTGAAAAGCAGCAGTGAATAGCAATATATCAAAGAGTCATTTTTAAACCAGGTATTTCCTTTTGATGCTGCTTTGAAGGTGTGATCAACTGTTATGGGAGCTTTTGTATCTCATTTATACCACTGCAAAGTGAAAATAAAATGCTGCCAAGGCTAGAACAGCAGCTCCTTGCTCCCGCTGTGACTGCAAACAAAGCAGGTCACACCTCTGCTTGAGAGGTTTACAGCAGCAGTGGTGGTGCTGGACCTCCCCAGGGAACATGTTTTGAAGGTTAACAAAGACTAGATTCACAGGCAAAGGCTGGTCTGTTACTACACAACACACCTTGAGGGGTTTTGCATGACCCCAGGCAACAAGAATGAGGGTGACGGGGCAAAACTGAATCTCTCCCAGGGCAATTTTGCACTAAAATGCAGAGCTCTCCTACAAATAATGCTGGTTGGGGATCAGTGGCTTGGGTGGAATGGAAAAAGTGAAGGGAATATTAAAAGAAAAATCCCAAGTTTCAATTGAAATGTATTTAATGATTAAAGGAAGCTAAAGAGGGAAAAAAAAAAAAAAAGAGTTTTCTCTTATAAAAAACCATTTCCATTTCACAGCCAGAAAGTATCATCTCACTCTTGGTGCTCTCTGCTTTTTCTGAGGAGCTAGAAGTTGGCAGAATGAAACAACTCCAGGAAGTATCACCGAGTGGAAAAAAAGCAAATTTCTGGGCGTTTTAACCATACAATGGGATGCCACACAGCATCTGCTCCTTTGGCAAAGTATCGCCTCACATTTGTTTTAGAGACATCAACAGCTTTATTCACTATTAAGGATTATTCACATGCCAAGGAAAGATTGGCATTTCTGAGAGAGGCTCCATGGGTTTTAGCACATGCCTCCTTATTCAGAGTTTACACCAGAAATATGGCACCCACCATCCTCTTGTCTTTAAAAATATTTGTCTCATTGATTAGCGCATGGTTTAGATCAAAACGAGGAGACAGGAACAATTCCAGTCAGTGCGAGCAGTCCCTTGTCTGAAGGATACACCTCCAGAAGTGATGAGCTGTTGATCACTTAGACGGAAACAAACCCCAAACCCTGAAAATGCTTTGAATTGAGAAAGGGATCTAATTTGCAGCTCATCACCTGACTGCCAGGTATCAGCTCCACACTGATTGCTGCTACCACCCTGCTGATGGATAGCACATCTTCTTGAGTGCTGCTCTAATGATCCCCCTCCTTGCCAATGCTCCCCGCAGCTATGTGCACCCATGGGTAAGGTAGAAAAATCATTGATAAAAACAGGCCAGCCCTGGTCTGTGATGAACTAGGCATGAAATATGTGTGTTTCTTAACACAGATGCCCTCAAATTCTTCCATCGCTCCCGAAGCTCTCTGTGCTGAGCCCCTGGCTGCCCACAGGGTTTTACCCACAGCAAAGCTGGGCAGGCACAGAGAGGGCTTTGTCCAAACACTATCCCTGTGCCTGCCAGAACTGGCAAGACAGCTCTGCTCTTCATCAGAAAACCTGGCCAAAAAAGCAGCAGAGCAGAAGATGCATCTCTTCCCGAGAGGACAAGTAGCTGAGCTCTATATAATCCAGAAATGATTCAGAAAGGGCAATGGAGAGACCCTCTATGAGCAAAGCACAGGGCTGACCCTTTCCGCACAGGATCCCATCTGCCAGAACCCCACTCCAAGAATCCCCTTTAAGCCATGACTTCACAGAACTTTTAAAACCATATGTTTGAATATTTTGCTGCACATGAAGCTCTTTTTCACTGTCCTTGTGGGATAAGCCAGTTAACCAATAACCTCCACCTATAAAATCTATCTTCTGGCTGCAGTAAGCATCAAGACATGAACAGGATCAAGGCAGCATGAGGGAATGTCTGCATAGCTCCAAGCCTGAGCCAAAAGCCTGTTTGTAACTCTAAACACTTGCACACACAAACACCTATCTCAGATTTACCCATGGAAATAGCAGATTTGAGAACACAGTGCCTGTGCCCTGCTCCCGTGACCTACTCCCCTGGATGCTGCAGTACACCCCATCTATCTAGTGCCCACAGCTCCCAGCTCAAACTGAGCCAGCTTGCATCAGCTGTACTTTAATGTGCTCATCTGCACTCAGCAGCCACTTCACAGCTGATTGAGATGTCTCTGCCTCTGGCAGCCTAGTGGTTTAAACCCAGCCTTAACTCAGAGCCATGCAGCCACTCTCTCACTCCCCCCCTCAAGACATCACTCTAAGGGGGTCCCCAGCACCATGATGCCCCCATCATACACCCCTCATACACCTGATGAACCCAGGACACAGGGAAAAGCAGACCTACAAAGCCACCCTTTTTGTGAGTTAGAGACCAAGCACACACCAAGTGTGTGTCAGGCTCCAAGTTCATTCACTTCATCCACTACACAAGCAAGGACAATCTTCCCCCCTGCGCACATATGACCATATTAAATGTTTCCCTCTATTTACAAGGATGCCCCATTTTCACCCCTTGACCCTCAGGATGTACCTTTGCCCAGGTGACAGCATTTATCAAGCACAGCGCTCTCCCCCTTTCATTAGGTCAGACACAGGAGCTTGTATTTATAGGCTTTCATGGGCTTTGCATATCTTAAATATCTTTCTGTTACTATCTATACAGAACCAAAGTCACTTCCATTTGGAAGACAGCCAGCCTGTAGCACAGCTCCTTCGCCAGGCAGGTTTAAAGTCTGTGTTCAACCCTACAGGCAGCACTGCCTAAAGCTGAGACCCAGAGGCAGAGTAGGAGAGGTGAATGTGCTGGGACATCTCTAGAGGTACCAATGGCCACCTACTGAGTTTGCTAAGCAATTATTTACATAAAGGTGTGCTTACATAGGGAGCAGCTCTATGGTATTTGCATACACGCTTTACTCAGTTAACTCCAGCGTTGCAATACAGACAGAAGCTGCAAGAGACACCAGGAGTACTGGTGTTTGAGGCCCCAAATCAAGATATTCTATATTAACTCTAATTTAGCTTGGGGAGCCGGAGACCCTTATAAACTAAGGCATCATGTCTAAAGTCACAGGGTGCTTTCTGCATTTTCTAGTAAATGTCTCAAAATGAGTTGTTTGAAGATACAATACTGCAAAGCCTGGCTTATTCATGTTTCTATTAGGAATCATTTGCCTTTCAGAAGAAGCTATATTAGAGACAAGGAAAAGTCATGTATAAGGTGGGGGTAGAACCCGTTGTGCACAAGACACGTGTCTGCAATGATTTGCCTGGGTAAAAGTTATTTAATTTAGTGAGATATGTTGTACTCAAGTGTTTAAATTAGAAACCTGCTCTGAGCTGAGGATCTCTGATTAGACAAAGAGGGGAACAGTAATCACTTGGAGCACTGCACACAAGGGGCGAGCAACCACTCAGAATCCCTAATTCTTAACTTATTTATGCACTGCAAAGCCCACACACCTTAATGATTTAGATAATCTGCTTCATGCCAAATGACTAAAAACTCCTCATGTGAGCAGGCAGCCGCGAGCAGTCAGATCATTCATCTTTCAAAACAGCAACAAAGCAAGCCTGTCCCCTCTGGTTGGCGGTCTCTCTCTAGGCAAAGGTGTCTCGAGGTTTGCTCCATTTCAATAAGCATCATTTGAGACCCTGCTGTGGGTAAGTTCAAGCAGACAGCAAAGTTGTGAAGCTGCTTCTCACTATTCAAACTGCGATGGTTATTTGTGTGCTGTGAAAGTACCAAGGCATCACCGCGCACAGTGACCACAGGAGAGCTGCTTCTAGAAACACAGCAAGAGTCCCCTTTATCCCAGCATCAAATCTCTATTTATATAGGTAATGCGTGGAAAGCCTGAAACAGTGAGCTACCTATTCAAATGCATCCCTACTAAGGTAACATCTCCCTATATCAACACCTTAACCTGACCTCTTCCAAGACCAGTAACAGTGGCTTCCCAGCTTGACTTCAAATCTGCATCTTTCCCTGGGGTTGAATTGCAGATGTGGAATTGCAGAAGAGGGGAGATTGAGATGAGCTCTTAGGCAGAAGTTCTTCCCTGTGAGGGTGCCCAGAGAAGCTGTGGCTGCCCCATCCCTGGCAGTGTTCAAGGCCAGGTTGGACACAGGGGCTTGGAGCAACCTGCCCTAGGGGAAGGTGTCCCTGCCTGTGGCAGGGGGTTGGAACTGGATGAGCTTTAAGGTCCCTTCCAACCAGAACCAGTCTGGGATTCCATGATGCTGGCTCTATGGTCTGAGCCTTTCTGTTTTTCCTACACTTTTAACAGAACACACTGCGAAGTCTGTGTTACACTGAGCTAGAGACACACAGAACCACCCCATGATCTCTTCAGGAATCAAACACTGCTGCAGTAAGCCAGCAACCTACACTGGGGTCTCAGGCTGTATGTGGTGGTAGAACACCTCTGTCCTGTGTACATGGGAGAAGATTCACACCATCCTGCTTCTGTCCCATAAAAGTCATTGCTCAGACTCCTACCACAGAGGGAGAGAGAAGAGAAAAGCCACAAACATCTTTCTGTGTGGCAAGTACAGACAGTGCTGTTGTCTTTATGGCAATTTTTAGTGGCATCAGCACACACCAGGCTTGAAATCTGTTGTGTCTGGGATGAGCAGAGATCTTTGCCTGCTGTCTTTGCTGGTAACTTAGCATGTCTTACATTAATTCAGCAAATTAAGAGCCCTGCCATAAAGCAGAGAAAACTTGTTGGGAAAAACCCCACCATGTTAAACAATTCATGCAATTTTGTTTTGGATACTTCAACCAACAGCATCCCTACCCTGCAGGGAGAGTCAGGAAGGCTCCCTTAGCACAAGGGCCACAGAGCCAGCAGCTGGGCTTGTACATCCTGAAGCATATGGATGGAGGGGGCTCAGTGCAGTGACTTCAGGAGGTGTGATGATATACTTAATGTAGGGTATTTATTCCAAATGACAAGTCAGGGCTGTTTTGTGTCTCACACTATTAATGCCTAAAAGCGGAGCATTGGGAGCTGGGGTTTGGTTGGGCTAACACACACTGTATTGTGCTATACATCTCTGTGTGTGAACAACTCCAGTTATCCCCGTACAGGCACCATTCATCACCAGCCTGTATCCTCAAGTTCCACCCGCAGCATGGCTACCCTGGGAAGGGCACTTCCCAGGACTCCCCTGCTCACCCCATACTGCAGGTCTGGGGGCTCAGCTGGCTGGGGCTTTGTGGTGGCTCCTTGAGTCAGTCCACTCACCATAGGGGAGGATTTGGGGTTGTGCCCCTCCTTGAAACCCAGTTCACCCAGAGCATCTCCAGGACTCCTGTCATTGTAAATAACAGAACCCCTTTGTACTTTTAGCCTTGTGTTTCTGACAAGCCATCATGTCCCATCTTTCCTTACATCCCCAAGGATCCATTAGCTAACGAATAACTGAGACCTGATTCTGGAGCAGTGTCTCAAGCACTCACTTGAGATCAATCACATCACAAGGGACATGGTATTTGGCTCCCACCACAAGCACCCGTGGAAGGAGGTCTCTTGAGAAAGAGCCGATGACTCTTCTGTAGTAATTACTTTCAGTGAGATGCAGTTACAACACAGCAGCGTGATACACACAAATGGCAAACCAGCAAGTCCCTGATATCATCACGGCCCTCCCTTCCCCTGCCATCTCCCTATCAACTAACAGGCAGATAGCTGAACAATAAGGTTAAAAAAAAAAGAGGGGAAAAAAAAAGTATTTTTGGATGACTTTCCACCGCAGATCTAGCCACAAGTGCCTGTGGTGCAGTGATACCCCTCTTGTTAACATTAGTACCAGAGACATGGGAAAAAGACAAGTGCAATGCCAGGTTTTAAAGAGAGCCCTGGGACCTGACAGCTTCAGTACATGGAAAACTGGGGGAAGCTGTGTCGAGAGCAGCATCATCAGCAGGGAGGGAGCAGAATGGCTCCTGGCAGAAAACAGCACCATCACACAAGCAGCAGCGACCAGCACAGTGATTACCTACTCCATTTAGCAGCATTTTGATGCCAAAGGGCTTCTGACAAAGGCCCTCTCAAAAAGCACTTAAAGCCACTAGGATGTCACAGGAGGAGAGGCAGGATCCTTTAATTCATTAATAACTAGAGGGATGAAAAACCCCAAACCCATCAGGTTTGGAACAAGCCCCAGTTTTTCTACAGAGAAAGGATGTACACAGGGATCTGCACTGTTTACTGTAGCCAAAAATGGCCTAGGAAACCATGCAGAAGCAAGACAGAGTTTGTAAGTGAGGCATATCAGGACAGTAAAAACTGGAGGAGATTCTACATCTGTATATGTACACAGAGAGATTTTATATATAGCTTATATATAATAAACATAAGTGATACATGTATATCTTGTGTATGTATAAACCAAAATATAATGTGTACTATTTTAAACATATATACATTATATATATATATACAAACAAGTGTATACATAACTAATGTCCATCCCCTTTGCTACAGTCTTTCCCTGCGTACCAGGCCTCAGCCCCTCTCACAGGGCAGATGCAGGGGGATGCAGTCGGATGCAGTCAGTAATGCAACACAGCAGCATGCACGGCTCCATGGGGCAATGACAGCAGAAGCATCTCAGCAACAACTTAAGTACATTTCTTCAGAGCAAACTGAATACTAAACCTTGAGCTTGGGATCCACTTTGATCCCAGAAGCCCTCCTGTTCTCTCCTGGGGTATCAGCCTGTTTCCATCCTGGCCACACAGTGCACGCACACAGCCACCCTCCACCAAGACTCACAAAACAGCTTCCAGAAGAGCCCGTAAGTGCAGCAAGTGTTTGTAGGGGTCATTACAGAGACCTGGGATGCTGCAGCAATTGGTGCTGTGGAGCTTGAAAAGGTAACAGTTTAAATTCATTTGTTTATTAGCCAATAGCTCAGGCTCTGGTCTATTTCTTTAATAAACTGACTGAGTACTTCAATTGATCTTAAAGTACCTACTGGCCCCTATTAACTCACAGCGTTTGTTAGGATGCACAGGTATAGACAGGACTCTTGTTATGAAATAGTTGTCAGTGGCAAAATACTCCCAGACTGCAGGAAAGCAGAGAGCTCACATGGCTTCCAGCTCAAGGGAACAATCCTGCCTTTCCTAAGCTCTTAGTGCTTACAAAAAGAAGCAGCATCACCAGACTAGACCTTCTTAAAGCTGTTGGGATGCATGCTTTGTGCTCAAGACAGCCTTCACAACTGAATGAAGTCAAAGACACCAACACCCCCCCCACTGATTGGCACCAGTATTTGTTTTCTTGTATATTAATAAATCTCTGATGCAAAGAGATATTTTACATACCTGTAAAGCAGCACAAAACAGCTCTCCCTCCTGCACACCATGGGAAGTCCAACACCCCAACCTGTTTCCCAAGAGATCTATAGAAAAAGGGTGTTTTCCCTTTATCAGAATTCTGAGCTGATTTGAAACACACAACAGCTGAGAGCTCCCATTAAATCCATAAGGAAGAGCTGCTGAATGTTTTTCTGGGCTAGAAAAAGAGAGAATTGGAATGTTCCCTTTTGAAGGCTTTGTCTATAACAGCTCTGGGAGACAGCAGGTACGTCCAGAGCATGGCTACCACCTAGTAAAGTTAAAAGCTAAGTTCCTTGGAAGAGTTGTGCTATGTTAGATGCATACATCCAACATAGTAAGAAAAATAGTCTCTTCAGGTTTCAAAAGTCTCCAGACTGAGCCTTGAGCTTCCTTCTATTCCAAAGCTCACTCTCCTGTTGTATCAGTGATCTCTTACCTCCCACAGAGGATGTTGATCCCCCCCAGACCCTGTATCAGGCAGCAGAGAGCTGCCTTCTTCACCACATCTCTGAGGTGCTGCCTGCATATCCTGGGGCATCAGCATCTTGTCTACCATCCCAGCATCCCCTGCCCTGCTGTGCTCCCTCCTCGCTGGGTTGTGACCCTGCAGCAACTCTGCAGCACTATTGCTCCTCAACCATCATCACCTCAAGCTAGGCATAGCCTGGGATTTGCTACATGAATCCAGATGCATGTGGAAGAGCCTTCCTTTCAACCCAGCGCTGCCACAGAGGCAGCTCTCACCATCTTTAACAGGGGTAAAAAGCCTGCAGTTCTCCTGTGGTCTCAACAGCGAGAATAAATACTGAGAAAGAATCAAGTGTTGCTCTTTTATTTGTTAGCTTGCCCACTCTTTCCGTCACATACACTTGAGCACTCCCAGCATTGCTTCACCTCAGGTTGCATTCAGCAGAAGGCTTTAGGTGCTCATTAATTAAAACCTAATTTGTGTAGGTCTTTGCTTACAATTCTTATGCAAATTGCTCTCAAATTGTGTTCTGTTTTCAGCTGAGCTGAATCCAAGCACTAAAAAGCCAGAAGAGAAAAGGCAAATTGAGGAGTGTATGTGCAGGTAATAAAGCTTTTCCTCAGAGGCTTGGCAACAACCTTGGGTCATGTGTACTACAAGCATAGATTTAGAGATGAGATAAAGAGCTCTGTAATGGTTGAGTCTTTCAGAACATGTGAGTTAAAAGCTGCTCTTGGAAAGAAACTATTGATAAACACTCACTGATGTGTTGGTTATTAATGTGATGTTTTTATATAAACTCTTTCTGCTCTAGGAACATGATGGATTTTTACCACAGGAGGGAAGAAGAGCTTTTCATGTATAATTTAATCATTTTGTATGTGCCTGGTATTAACACCACATTTGACAAAGCCACGTCTAGTGTGATCTGGTTTTAATTTGGGCTCCTTGTTACAGTTTGTTGTAGCTGCCTAATTGAAGTTTTTCAGGGAAGTAATCAGCATTATTACCATAGTGAGATCAGTTTAATAAGAAGGTAATTTTACAATTTGTTTTCATTAATTAGGCAAAACCCCATAAAATCCACACAGTGGCATATAAACCCAGGGAAGCTGTGACACCAGCTGCGGCATGCAAGGAAAGATGAAATTTACCTGTTGATGTTCTGTCCTCAGTGTGATTTTCACCCCTGCAGCTTTAGAAAAGCAAACTCTGTCATACAGTGCTTAACCTGGATGTTTCTACTAGGGCATGTTGTCTCCAAACAAAACCTAAAAGTACATTGTGAAGGATGGAGGCAGAACAGCTACATCAAGGGATGTGGGAAATGAATCAATGTCTATACACAGGCTTCCTCCAACCGTCCCAGGTGTCAGAGTAAGCCAATCTCATTCTGCTGTGAAAAGGAATCAAAGTAATAGTGGGAGGGCTCTCTGGGCTATCTCTGGAAAATGGAAGGTCTCCGGGCTGTACTGTAGATCTTTCTACATGTCCCCACTGTAAGAATACTGGGACGATTTCTAGTACAAACCAGCTTTGTTGTTCAAACTCAAGCAGAGACCAAGCACACACCAATTTATCCAAAGAGCTGTCCTAACTCTGGCTGCCTTTCCAGAGAGCTTGTATTTAGTTTTGTAACAGTGATTAATGCTTAACAAGCCACGCACTAATCACATGCAGGAAAGCAAGACTTTCATCAAAGACCATTTACTGTGATGCTTGTTTTCCTCTGCTCTGATGATGCTAGGGTACCCAGAGGCCAACTAGCTGCTGCGTTGCAAGGATAGAAGAGCTCCTGGTATCCTGTACATTGCTTATTGATCATCTCAGGACAAGCAGGGATTGATTTTGCCCACTGTTGAACCTCTGGATCTGTTTGGGCTGCTGGTTTTACTGTGGGGTTACAAACATGCCCACTTGAGGAGCTGCTTCCCTCCACTTGAGAGCTCCTGACCTGTCCCTGATTTCAGCAGCAGCTTCACAGGAGTATGTGCTGTGGTTTGTATTCCTCTTGACATCAGAATCCAGCAGACAGCGACTGAGAAAGCTGGATCATGGCAAGGGGAAAAAAACAGCGGAAATCACAAATGGAAACTGGTCCCTTGGCTCCAGGGGTTGCATTATGGGTGTTGGAAGGGGCTGCACCTTGTGCTGCCATCTCATGAGGGACCATCACTTACATGGGATCCCTGCCTGCCCAGGGGCCCTTGGTACTCAAGGTCCTTTTTGAGACTCAGTGGCAAGCCATTACATATTCACTATAGAACCCAGCCTGAATTTTGTCCCAGAGGAACCAAGCACCACCTATGATTCTCTGCACAGCAGAGCCTTTCCAAGTTGGCCTTTCTGGGACTTCTGAATGGGAGGAACAATGATCGAGGCACTACACCAGCTATGTACCACCAGCCTCTGCTACAGACAACCAGTCCCAGGCTTGGGTCAATCCTATAAGTTTCTTTGTGTTCAGTTTGGAGGATCACGGTTGAGCTTCTCTGTATGTGCTGGATGCTGGGACTGAGTCTCGTGATGGCTATGCATTGCTTCAACTCACTCCTACAGTAACAATGAATAGAGACTAAGTTCTGTGGCTCTGAATCTGTCTAACCTAATGGCTGTTTTGTGCAGTTGGGGATTAGAGGGACAGCCTGATATATCTGTCTGCTGAATATCATTTGCTGTTTACCTTTCCTGGAGGAGGACTCAGATCTAGGACCGTAACACTTGCAGGGTGAGGGAACAGCAGATGAACAAAGCGAGAAGACACAGCTTCATGGGAACCTTGTAAACCACCAACTGCAGTAAAAGTCAATGCAGGAATTAAAAGCTGTCAGTTCAGAAAGACATAAAACCACCACCTTTCCTTTATCTGGATTCCCTGGCTGAGCTTGGAGCAGAGATTTTCTGTTTTCCAGGAGGTGTTTCACAGAGCTCCTTTGAGGCACACAAACCATCGCACTTTGGAGAGAACATAATTCTGGGACAAAGCTTTTCATCTGTTCTGTAGTGAACTCCTGAGGGGATGCTGCATGTAGTATCTTTGTTAGTCATCCCAACACTCCTTTAGAAGGTTTTCTTACCGTGCAGCCACAGTTTTACTGCTACCTTGGCAGGCTACGATGCAAACCTCTACCTTTACGTGCAAAGCGACCTGTTGCAATAACCACTAGAGTGGATGTAGCAAGAAGCTTTCCCAGACCACACCACTTGGAAGTACACACACATACTTGCAAAGTCTGTGCAACCACAGCAAGGTTTATTTTACATGAAAAAGTAACACAGCACTTACTTTGCAGGAGGAGGAGACAGGCACAATGTCTCAGTCTACAAGACATCCTCAGCATTCATGCTCCAATGCACCAGACAGGTCTTACTGAAGGTGCAGTAACAGAGAGACAGTCAGGGAGCATATTTCTCTTCCCTGAAAGGTCTACACATGATTGCACACACAACATGTGGCTGTAGGCCCCCATCAGAAAGCTTGATGTGCAAAGCAATAAGTCAGTGGCTGGATGTGAAAGCTCCCCTGCAGTCTGGGAGAGCACCTGAGGCTGAAGCCAGATACCCAAAACCTCCAATTGCAGCAGGACACAGAGTTAAGGCCTGATAGGGTGTAAGAAGCCATGGGCAGGAGCTGTAAGTGTGCTCTAAGTATGAGAACAAACCTGCCTTCCCGAGCTGATACTGGGAAATGGAAGCTGAAGATCGGAGGCTGGAGCTCTCCCTGACCCCCGTTTCTCCTCTAGCAGTCATTTGGAAGCTCACATAACTGCAGAGGTGACTCAGACTTTTCAGAACGGAACTTCAAGCTTACATGAAAAGTCTGCATAGCCTCTCAAGGGTGGTTATTCACACCTGGACAGTGTAGCTGCACAAATCCCAACCCAAGCCTATAGAGGTCAGGTTTTGACTAGCTGCTCTTCATCCTGCCTTCACTTCTAGGGGTACCAGATACTGATGCAATGTTCACACATGCTGAGGCAGAGGAGCCTGCAGATTTCATCAGTTTATCTGCCTGCTCAACTCCTTAGCACTTGTGTGGGCTCTGCTATGAGAAATCAATGATGAATTCCCATCGCTTCTGGTAGGAGCAAGCTAGAAACAAAATAAAGCACAACAGTAGCCTTTTAAGCAAGCTTTTAGCCAGCTCCCTGAGGATGCAGCCAGACATACTGTCTATGCCAGATCAGCTTCAAAGCTGTTAGTTGAGAGTGCTCAGAGCAGCCACAGCCTGAGCTAATAAAAATGCATCTTCCACAGCCGAGCTCAAACTTCTGCCTACTCCTATCTATAGGAAGATGGTCTTCCAAGTGCATCCTTCTGCTTTTGAGCATTGGGCAGGACTTTCAAGGACTGATGCAGATCAAGCATTGCATATCCCATTCACTTTGTTCAGTGACTCTTGGAAACCCATGGACTTCTGTGCAAGGAGCCCAGTGTAGAGTGACATCCAGTTCCAGCTCTGCTGCGTGTGCTGAGCAAGGCAGTTGGTTTTATTGCGCACCACTGATCCCTTCCCTACTATCTGTATATCTTTGCTATTGAGTTGCTCAGGAATTGCTTCTTACTTTGGATTTGCCCTGTGCTTAGCTGAAGGAGCTTTTGATGGAAGCCAGGGATTTAGGATGCTAGCAGCACACTGTGCTACAAGAAAAAAAGTTTGCATATGATGAAATGACAGAGTGAATGAATCTGATAAAAGGCTCTTAAATCATTAATTCAAGCCATGCAAAATTAAGAAACATTTTAGCAATAGCAGAAACTGTGTTAGGGCCTTATCAATTTCAAAAAACCTCTTTCTTAATTGTCTTCACAATATTGCTACTTTTGGCTGTTTGTTGTAAAGGGATATTAGGAAATTAATATTTTCAGAGTCACCAGTGGCTCACAAACAAGATTTTCAGGGCTCTGCCTTGTTTTCTCTACTTTAGTAATGGGAAAGCCTTCCAGGGATTTTCATTCCATCTTTTTACCCCAGAAAAGGGGCATCAGCTGATTTTCTGAAGCTTTCAGAGATCATCTACCTAGAGAAGAAAAGGGACTGAGCAACACTAGGGACACATCATCAATACGAAGCTGTGATACCTGCATGGATAAGGCTACCAGATTAAGTCCTCATTTTGATCCAGGCTGCTTGGTCAAGGTCAGCTTCCTCAGAGGACGCAAGCCCAAAAGGGATGGTCTCCAGGGGAGGTTTGCCCTCTTCAGCCATCCCTGTGCTCCCATATCCCATCTCTGGGAGCTTTGATGTGCACCTCATGGGGCAGCCATCCTCACAGCACAGGTTCACCAGTCCCTCAGTGCAAGGTTTGTGGGAGAGATGTGTCTATGACCAAGCAAATGGCTGCTTGTGGATTCTGTCACTTGCCAGAGGTTTGATACTGCTATTCTTGCACTCACCATCAGAGCAAGGGACTTGGTTGATACGAGGCTTTATTTGTAGGAGGGCCATTTGTGAATGTTTAACCATGTCCTAGCTGAGGCCAAGCCTCACGGAGCAGCACCTTAGCTGCTGAGCTTCGTTTCAAACCACACAGCATCCATTTGCATTTCTTCTCTCAGCTCCATCCAATACAGCACAAAGACACAACCAATCTTTCTCAAAACAACTGGCTGATGACCTCCTGCTGCCTTTCCTTTGCACTAAAATCCATTACAAAGCATTCTCTTAGCTTCTGGGAACACTGAGAGCCTTCTTATGTCAAGAAGTTAAATCTTGTTACTCAGCTGGGATTAATTTCCCTCATTTAACACCAGTGCTTTTGATCCCTTCCTCTTAAAAAAATTATGCACCAAAGCTAAATCATTCTTGTCTTCTTCTTTCCAGACAAGGAAGAAGAGACAAGGAAAATGGTTGCAAAGTCTTGCTGGCTCACTCAGCTCTCTTAGTAGAGGCTTGTTAAATTCTTACAGAGGACAGTCTAGTCCCAGGGTAAGAGATCACTTTTTGTGCACCAAAGGGGTGTCATTAGGCTAAATGTTAGGTCTGAGATGGGATCTCTTAGGTAGGAGTCAAAATAAAGATTAGGATGGTGAATATTTAATACTGAGGCTCTGGCATTCACCAAGCCGATGGCTAGGTAGCCAGTTATCACTCAGCTCCAATACAAACACGTTACTGGCCACGTTTATTCCTCACCATCATTAGTCTGGGCCACTCTTAGCTTATCTGGTTTGTCCTCTTCACAGTCTGATGAAACAACAGGCTCAGCTGACTGACATGTTTAACTAAGTCAGCCCTTCGATGCTGGTGCAAGCACAGCACTGCCAAAGCAACACTGCAAACGCTGGACCTGAAATTCCTCCCATAGTGATC
Organism: Neopsephotus bourkii; assembly: GCF_033783945.1. NCBI lineage: Eukaryota > Metazoa > Chordata > Aves > Psittaciformes > Psittacidae > Neopsephotus > Neopsephotus bourkii. The sequence goes on along the minus strand of NW_026901218.1, from coordinate 2,877,066 downwards.
ACTCAATGAAAAGGTGAGCTGGAAGAGGAAATAAACACACATAAATACTTCTCTGAGGAGGGTCAGTGATGGGTTTCAAGTCATACCGGATGAAGTCATTATTTACTGAAGGCTGTAATAGATTTGTGGTCGCTACCAATTGTGAAACCCATCCCTGGTATCACTCTCTCAGAGCTGGTGTAACAAAGTCCTGGGAAGCTGACTGGCCATGACATGAATGCTGTGCCCTGAAGAAAGAGGGAGCTGCATGTTTTTGAGGTAGTTTCCCCATCATCTCCCCACAGTGGGGTGGGAGATGATGGAGAGTTCTGGGAGAGCCTCTGGAGAGGCTGCCTTTCCCCAGCATTAAACTGGGCTAGGGGCTGCACCCTTACGCTACCTGGTGTTGGGGCCTCAGGACCCACTGAGATCCAGTCAGCACACCATCCCAGAGCATGTACGTGAAGCCCTTAGCACCAACATTTCACTCCAAGGATCATTCACATAAAGGAGTGAGATCAGCACAGTTTGGACGAGACTTTATTCCATGTAAAGGGATCAGCACAGAGTATCCAGGCACTCAGTGTTATCTCTGCTTGTGCTTCACGCCTGCTTTCCTTATGAAGCACCAAGCCCTTTCTTCTCCTAAAGCACTGCTCATTTTGTGGTTTTCATGTTTCTGATCTGCTGCAGCAGGTCAGACATTAGAGTGAGGCTGACTAACAAGATCATGAAGTCTTCAAAATCAATTTTGTTCTCTGGCTCCTCATCCAGGGAAGAAATGATTTCCTGGTATTTTGGTTTGTTTTCTTGGCCCTATGGATGATTTTAGATGGGAAAAAAAAAAAAAAAAGAAAAGAGAAATTAAAAAAATATTAAGAAGTTCCTGTTTTATTGCATCATACAAAAAGACACCTATATAAAAATCTGTGTATTTTCCTATATTCCCATTCAGGTTTTTATGCCCACATTCATATTAGTTTTTCTAAAGGTATCCCAAGAAACTCAAACAGAAATATTATTGTAATCAGACAGGAGAAAAACTGGTCCTCAAAGGTTTCCACCCACACCCAGAATACATCTTTAAAGACACCTCATCATAGCTGAAAATCTGGCAGGGATGATGCTACAGCAGGTAACTGCTGAGAAAAATGGAGTCCTGTGTCTTGATGAAACCAACCCACCCTCCTACCTTCATGTTCAAGATATTTCTCATATATATAGTGAACACTTCAGAAACTGTTGATTTTACATATGTAACTTCAGTAGCTCTATTCTCTGCCCTGTTAGACATTACTGTTGAAATGGAAGGGATTATTAACAAGTATGTATCATGTCTGTTATTCATATTTCTTTACACATAAAAGAAACAAAACATCACAAACTCCAGATTTGATTGGCTATGGAAATTTTTGCATCATTTTCCACAAGGAACCTATATTCTAACCAGCAGCTAATTCCCCCTTCCCAACTGGTCACATTATTTTGTTATTCTTGGAAGCAAAGGTATCGTCAAGAATGTCCTAAACATCTAATTTACTCAGTTGAGCTCTTTTTACTAGTCCTGCGGTGTTTTTCCTACCACCTTGAACGCTGCCAGGGATGGAACATTCACTGCTTCTCTGGGCAGCCTGATCCAGTGCCTCACCACCCTCACAGGAAAGAACTTCTTACTTATATCTAACCTGAGTACCAGTATAGCTGTTTCCCACCATACTCAACTGCCATAAACACCCCGGGTGGGTGACTGATGGAGAGGTGCTTTCTGCTCCCTTACTCCCAGCAGTCCCACCAGCGACCACAGTGTTGCAGCTCTGCAGCACTGGGCTGGCTCTCCTGGTACCAGGCCAGTGCTCTGGCAAACTACCAAACATCTCATTAAATGCCATGGGATGTCAGGGTGAGGGGGAATGGCTTTAAACTAGAACAGGGTATATTTAAATTAGATCTTAGGCAGAAGCTCTTCCCTGTGAGGGTGCTGAGGCGCTGGCACAGGGTGCCCAGAGAAGCTGTGGCTGCCCCATCCCTGGCAGTGTTCAAGGCCAGGTTGGACACAGGGGCTTGGAGCAAGCTGCTCCAGTGGAAGGGGTCCCTGCCCATGGCAGGGGTTGGAGCTGGATGAGCTTTAAGGTCCTTTCGAATCCAAACTATTCTGTGATTCTATGATGGTTTCTTCTCTTCATAAATACAGTCTCTTGTCATCATCTAAGGTTTTTTGTTTTGTTTTTCTCCCCAAAATCCATATTTTCTTTTAAGAAAACCCCACGAACAAGCACATCAGTTTATTGTGCCTCTCCTCTTTTAGCCTTGTGTTAGGTTCAGTGTCAGCATAAAAGAGCTAATTCACCAGCAGTGTTCATACCAAATCACTGAGGTCTCACTTGACATCGCCTCATGGAGTGATGCCCTGGTGCAGAACAGAGCCTGAGGTGCCATTTCTACACCCAGATCACCCAGCCAGTGCCACCCCACCACCACCCTCTTGCCCACAGTTCCCCTCACCTGTATGAAACGCCCAAACTGGGTTTGCAGCAAGCTTTTGGTTTCACCTTTGCTGAGCTTGCCCTCAGGGTCAGCAGAGTTGTTATACACCAAAGCCACTGTAGCAAAAGCTTTCTCAAGGTCTGAGCCTTTTCCTAGAGCTGGAGGGGGAAGTTACCAGACTATCAGAAAAAGTGGCATTATAATTTAAAGGAATCTGTCAGAACCATCCTGAGTGGGTGGGAATCTGTGTAGTTTAATTAAAGTTAATGAGACTGAAACTGTTTATACCCACAGAGGACCTGGTCCAGATTTTATTTGGAGTGGGACAGCAACACACTTCACGTCCCATGGAAACACACCCTGACAGGAAGCTTTTGGGGCAGCAATGCAGGGTGACACATGAGACCCATCAAGTCTACTCCTACCCCTCTTATCTTGCATCAGCTGAGGGTCTGCGTGGCCTCTGCAGCTCTGCTAAATCACCAGATTTACTGGCCGAAGAAGACTTGAACCCAAAGAGGCAATGAATCGGTCCCCTTACCTTTTATTGATGCCAGCTGCTTGGCTATGGGTATGCTGGTAGGGAGAGAGGAGAGGCACAGTTACCACCTGGTGAATTGTGTGCATATATAGTTTCTCCATGAGTAAGCTTGCTCATTTCTGTTTCATTTAATCCCCCAGAAACTCGGGGCTTCCCAAGGGAGAGCAGCTTTTCTTCCCAACTGAAAGGAAGGTGGTCTTTACAAGCAGCACTCAGCATCACGCAGCTCCTAATTCCTCGCCTAAGCAAGGAGCCTGAAGTTGTTATTGAAGGTGCTTATTAAATAATTTTCAGACAAGGGCATTGCAACAGCCTTTAAACAATTTCTTTAGAACTTGAAAGAACTTCTCAGTTTTAAGCCTGTCCCCAAGGAAGAACAGAGGGGTCTATCAGCCCCTGCTCACCAGTGCTCCCAGTTTGGAGCAGGCATGCAGCTTTTACTTCCAGCAGGACTTACATCAGTGAGCAGGACCTCCCTGCTTCCTATTAAAACATAGAGCCTGCTTACTTTAGCTAAAGGGCTAGAAATAATTACAGAGCAGCCAACACACAGTGGAAGATTTTGCTTGTAATGGAGGCAAATACATCTAGATAATGAACAAGTCAAATGGCATATTCCCTGAAATACAAAGAGCAAAATGACGACTTACCGCTTGGACATATCTGCTGCAGCCAAAGGGCTCTTTTTGGTAGGTGCAGGAGCTGGGTTATTGTCCAAGCACTCCTTTGTACTGGAGACACTGGCTCTGCAGCCACACATCTCAAAGCCAGGGTGTTTGTGATCTCTAAGCAACTTGAGTAATAGCAAGCAGGTGAATTCAAGCTCTACCCTGTGGAAGCTTGCAGCCCTGCCTTATCAGTAACGGAAACACTACCTGGTGATCATGGAGCTGGTTAAACACATGGGTCTAAAGCAGCCCCTGTTGACAAGTAGCATGGCTTTGATTTGATGTGAGAATTTGACAGAAACAAGCCAAATTAATGGAACCTGAATCCTCTTAGATCTGTAGGGATGTAACTGCATCAGGAATAACTTAAGAACCTGGATCCATTGAGCTATACACATTGTCATTTCAATGGGAAATGTTTCTAGTGTAGGCTAATGTAGCTTGCCCAAAGCTATAAAGTGAGTTGTTCCAATAGTCAGATATCCCATTTCCTGACCCAGCATTTATCCCAGGTGAGCACACTCCTGCTCTAATATTTATTCCCCAGTGCAAAGCAAAGAGATCTGTTCTTCCTCTGGATCTCTTGCAAAGCATCATCCAGCACAGAGCCTCTGCTTTGGTTTCTATGTGAGTGGTTACTACCTGCTTCCAAAAGCAGCATGGAGCCATATGGCAGAGCAGTCGCATGTTGAGGAACTGGAAGAGCTCTGATGAACTTTGTTATTTATTGGCATGGATATTGCTTTTAGAAAACACACATCTTGTCACACTGCCTATCTCCATGCACGGAAACCCAGAGGTGTCTAGATGGGATAACTTGGATCTAAAAGACCAAGCAACCCTTTTAATCCCAGGGTGGTCTGTTAATAGGCAGTGACTTCAACTAGCTCACCCAACTCATCATTCCTAGTGAAAGAATACAATGCTGATGCTAAAACTACCCAGGATGAGACTTTATGTAACAGGACACGCAAAGGAGACTGCAACAGATGGCCTGGAGAATTAAAATGTTTTCCTCAGTTAGTAGGAGCTAAATTACTGAAGACTAATGAATAAGGATGTTCACCACCTTACTGTTCCTGGATTTTAATTATCTTAAAAAGCATGGGAAAAGAGAACCTTTAATTTTCCATCTAAGAGTGTCATTACTCAAACAATTCAGAGCCTTTTTCTGAGAGGTTTAAGCTGTCTTAGATCTCTAGTGCATTCTTTAGGACTGGCTCATGAATAAAACAGAGCCTATAATTGCAATGACGCAGCCAAAACACATATAATCAATGCTCATTATCCCATCAATTAACACACTAAAATTAAACAAGAATTCAGGCTTAGTAATCTGCCATCAGCTAGAAAAAAAAAAAAAAGAGAGTCTTGATATCATGTTGAAGTGATAATTCCCTTTCACATCTGTTGAACCATACAAGGAGGCATGAAAAGCCTTACATCCTGCTTAATCCGCAGGATGGTGGTGGCTGCTCTTAGCGTCCAAGGTAAAAATGAGAATGAGAGGCAGGCTCTGTTGCATGTTTATCAGCTACAAGCAGTGCTGTGAGCTGGCTGCAAACCCAACCCTCTGTGTTTTGGGCTTTTTCCACTGTACATCAGATTTCAGCTCACAGCCTTTTTAATCTAACCGACTCCTGAGAACCGGAGCTCTAAACCAGATGATTTGCTTTGCTTAGGTAGTAACAAGTTCAAACAAGCCCAGGGTGTATTATGCCTCTAGGATACACTAATCAACGTATGCAGGAGTGTTAACAGATAAAGAGTAGCATGAGGATAACCCTCGCCTTTGCAGCTGATCAGCTTCAAAGATGGCAAGATTTTGGCTGTATGTGTTGCTCGAGTATTCTGGTCAGCAAGGTGTGCAGGGAGTCAGGCCATCTGCTCTGTATCTATTTTTATGCACACTATTTATGTTTGAAATATCCAGGTGATCTTATTGGTCAATTTTTATCATGTTTCACACATTAACAATATTGTCTGCCCCAAATAAGCAACCTGGCACCTAAAACTGCTAAATCTGTACAGGCAGTTCACTTAAAATAATTGCCACTACAAAAAGCTCAGCCTCTGCTTCACTTTTGATATTTCCCCAGAGTTTTCTCACCCTTTTTAAAGTACTTTGTGCAATTCAGGAAGTCTTATGTTGCGAAACAATTGTGTGTGATGGAGCCCTGGCTCCCTTAGAGATGACCCTACAGCACTGGGCAGGTGTGGGCATGCCCAGGGCAGGAGGCACAGAGACACAAGGGAATTCCTAAACCAGGAGTTCCAGTCACACCATTAACTGCCCAGACTGCATTCCTTCAGCTGACCCTTCAGCAGATGCAGAAGTGATGCTAACTTGCATGCAGGGAGGAAAAACACTTCCATCCCTGGCAGTGTTCAATGCCAGGCTGGACAGGGCTTGGAGCAACCTGCTCTAATGGAAGGTGTCCCTGCCCATGCAGGGGTTGGAACTGGATGAAGTTTAAGGTCCCTTCCAACCAGAACCAGTCTGTGATTCTATGATGATTCTATGCATAGCTTGATTTCTTTGTGACCAGAATATGGTAGTTCTGATCTTACGTGATATGTGTACTTTATTTCCAAAGAGCCAAGACTGAGAAGCCCCCCCCACATCATCTTAGCCCAAAACAGAACTGGCTGTCACAGCCTAATACCACTTTCCTTTTGCTCCATCCCTGTGAAATCAATTACTTAACATGGGGAAAGCTAGCAGAAGCAGCAGGTCTAATGTGCTCGCTGCGGCAGGTCTCCAGCCAGTGGTACCTGTGGTACCCCCACTGGGGAAGGACCACCTTCTCTTCTGCATGGTGGCATGCAAAGAGAAGACACAACCCAGCACAGATCAATGGAGGATTTAACCAGCTGTAGGGATTAATGTCCCTACTGCTGCAACAAGCAGTCTGCTTTCCACAAAGCTAAGTGAACAAACGGTCACTGTACCCCTCTGGTCACAGAGCCCAGCTGGCTCTTGCTCACCAGTCACTGGTTTACCCATGTTAACGTACTGCCAAGCATCCTGAGGAGGAGGATAAATAAATTGGTCCAGGATGATAAATAAAATCATAATGTTTCCTAGTCATTTGTTTCTCCATTGCCATGCCTTTGGTGTGGATGCTGCTGCTGCTGCTTCCATTCATGCTGGGGTTGCTTAAGTGATGATCTGTGTGTCCCAGGAATATTTTCCTCTTGGACATCATCATTTTATAAAGAATATCTCTTCATAGTCAATTTGATTTTGCCCAAGGGTGAAATCTGCACCAGTGTTTACCTGCCTCAGTCGGGCTGGGTGCAGTTTGGTGACTGGTGCCTGATGATGAAGCTGGGACCAGCGCTTCTCTGGGTAATGCCAAATGCTGGCATGCTCGATAGGTCTGTGCAGGGGTTGAGGTCTGTGCATGGTCAGCCCATGTTCCCTTCCACACACATACGAGATAGTTCAGGCTGACATTTACCTCTGGGGTCATGAATGATTGAAATATGAATCCTATTGCTGAAAAAAGAGCAGGTAAAATGTCATTTAAGAAAAGCCACTAGAGCTAGCCTCTCTGTGGGGAAACATCATTTGGCATCTCTTATCCAGGCATTTTTGAGACATGGTACAGCACTTTGGCCAAAATATGCTCGTGCCTTGTATGGGGGCTGTCACGGAGCACAGTGGCTGTGGGGATTCCCTGTGTGCAAGCACCCAGCTCTTCCAGTTTCTATAACAAGGATGAGTCCAGTGTTTTTGGTATAGCATTCATTTTCAGAAGGAGGCCTGAAAATACACTAACAGAATAATTTCTCCTTTGAGCAATGTTTTATTATAGGACGTTTAGACTTTAAAAAGACAGCTATAAAAACTTAAAATGTTATTAAAGAAGAACACAACAAGAAAAATGCAAGAAATGAAACTAGTAGATAAATGCAATAAATGGGGTGCATCCCTGCTGAACTATTAAAATTTCACATTGAAATGCTAAGGTCTCCATACTAAGGATGCATGGCATTGACAAATGATGGGATGATCAGCACCAGATATTAATACTATCCATTCACATTCATAAAGATTTTGACTCGTATCTGACTTAAAACTAGTAGACAGAAGACTAAACGCTTATGACATGATATGGCATAATAGGGGAAGAACTTTTCCAGAAAGGATGGAACAACACTTGGTACTTTCTACTCAGTATTTCTTCATCTGTCTGCAACATTAATTGTGAAACTCTGGAGATGATGTCAGGAGCAGACTACACGCAGGTGCAGTGTGGGTTGCATGCGACTGCCTCTGTCATCAGTACATCAGCATTGAGCCAAGAATACTTCAGGGCTAGAGCCCGAATTGCTCATTCAAATTGAGAGCACATACAGATTGGAAATAATTAACCTAATCAGGTCAGGCAACTGCAATATGAATTCATGCAATAGGAGCACAAACTTCCTCCAAGTCCTGGCCATCACTGAGGCTCTGTTATGGGCAGTTCAACAGCCATGGTGAAGGAGATTTAGTCAGGGAAGTATTGCACAATAAGAAAATACCTTGTCTAGTGAAGGCACAGCCCTGTGGGCTGGATTTGCATCTGAACTTCTCCTTGGCTCCTTGATGTGCTGGGCAGGGAACAAAGCAGGCTGCAAAACCACTGCATTCCCAGAGTCATGCTCCCTGCTCTCCCCGCAAAGGGTATGATGCTGCAGCTTCGCAAAAGTGCATCCCTCCCCAGGCAAAAGCAATGGGGAAACCCTAAGCCGAAATGTGAGCATGATTCCTCTTGCTTGGCTTCTGAGTCACCTGGAGAGAAAGTCCTGTGCTTCCACTTCCTCTGCCACACTCTCAGAGGTACCGGAGAGTACACAGCTCTCCTGCACATCTCTAGACTTGATAATGCAAATATGCTCCCATCCTGGGTAGCTGAGAAATGGGCTATAAAGAGAAACACATGGGAAAACAGGAGGGACAGCACACAAGAACAAGGAACATGCTTTTTTTTTCTCCCAGGCTGACCTAGTTATTCAACTAACTGGCAGAGATACACACTAATGATGAAGTGGGAAAGCAATCAGCCTGCCAGCAGCAGTTTCACAGAGGATGCTCAAGTGTACTTAGCTATTTGTCTTAAGCCCAGGAAACATCAAATACAGGCTTTTCCATCTTGCAGCTCAACACTTTGCTATACCGTCACTATTTCTAGTTCAAATAAACCTCCAATTTCTCAGTGATTGCCAAAGGATGTGATAAGAGTTGAATCCAGGAGAACACAGAGGAAACATTCAAATACACTCTCTTATATAACACAGGCAAGTGCATGCCTCATTTTTATTCTCACTGTTGCTACTGTTATATACTATATTATTATGAGAAGCTATAGGTGAAGAGATTTTTCATCATTCCTAATTCACAGTGAAGACTATAGCCCCCAAATTATAACAACCAGCTCAATTGTTCTGCTTGGCAGCAAGGAGCTGAGGTACCTGTGAAGATGCAAGTAAAGCAACGGGCAAGTCTCCCATGAAAACAAGCACCTCTTTCACTGCTTTTGTCAACTTTTCGACCAGCTGTGCCCTTCATGAGAAAATCTTAGATTTTGAGTTACACAAATAATACCCCAAATAAGTAATTCTGGCCCGGATCTTGTATTAGAAATGCTCTTTCTCCAGGGGTGGCAACTCCTAAGGGTTTGAAAGTTGCAGTTCCTGTGCTCACAGAGTTACACAAGAATTTCAGCTTGTTTGAAATGCAGGAATAAACCTAAGCAAAACTCAAGTTTCTAACTCTCAGCATTGCATAGGAAAGTCTGGAAATGGGACCATGTTGATTTGGGTGGAAAAGTTCATGAAGAGAAAGCTAGTTGACACAAAAAGCTCTATTTCTAGTGGGGAGGCTTAGCTAAACCTTGGGATATTCCTTATTAACTAATAGAAAGTGGATTTAAAAGAAAAAAAGTAAGACTATGTGGGAGGGGGCACAAAGAGCACACATTCCATCCCCATCTCCTGCATGCACACAGATTTCATTTTCTCCTGGCTTACTTTTATCAAACTTTACCAAAACATAAAAAACCAAAGAATAAAAGAACTGAGACCCAGAATTATTTTGTCATTGACCTAGAGAATTGTATTTGCTCCCATTTGGAATACCAGGACATTGAGACATTCCAATATATATAGTTTGTCCTCTCTTAAGCTGAAACATGGCTTCCCAACAATACACAAAAGTGGGATACTTAAGCACAGTGCTAGGCTAGTCTTACTGACAGGTAGAAAGAGATTTAAAGAGGCGGGGAGGTATTAAATTGAACAGTTTTAATTATTTTGTATTCAACTTATGATGTTGACATTTAATGACCAGTGTCTGTAGAAGTGTTGTACTCCACTGTACATTAAAATAATCCTCATTAAAGTGTTGGAAAACAGCAAGAATATGACCAATAAGGTCAAGCACAGGAATAGTTATCTATCTTTAATAGTTATCTTAGGTATTTTGCAGAGACATTTTAATATTAACATACTCTGAAAACATGCATTGTATGCAATAACTTTATTAGGATCAAATAGATATCACAATATAGATTCATCCACCAAGTAGCCATAAATTGGTTACAACAATCATGGAAGAGACTAAGCTGTTTTAAGCTAAGATGCTTTCAACATTACAGCTCATACAATAAGATTATATACTGATACACTTTGATTTAGAAATGCAGATGATCAGTTTTGGTTAGTATATTGTGCTTCAGGCTTTCATTTGTGTCAATGCGTCTCATAAGCTGTAGTGAGGAAGGGATGAATTTCCCAGAGAGAGATCCAAATGGGCTACAATTCTGGCTTTGGCTATTTTAGCATGAGTTCCTCTGAGCCTGGGTTATTTGGTCAGTCCAGTTACATTCTGCAGTAGCACCAAGCTAATGCTCAGAGCAGTAATCTAACAGAGGGAGATCTGACAATCTTCAAACGGCATGGATAGAAAGGTTTTGATACTATAAGAGGGCATAAAGGAATATTTATGCTTTCTAAGGTCACAACAATACATGTGATTTGCATGTTTTGCTGTATTAAGCAACAGGGCATTTTCACATAGATTTGTATACTGATATCTGCACCTCTGTTATCTTAGTTAAATAGATACCTTTGTAAACATATAACACAGTTACTTGGTCCTTAATTGTCCACAGCTCACGTTAAAAGATTCACAAAACATCCATAGAAATAGTGATTTTATAGAATGAATACTTAGCTGAGTTAAATGGAATAAACATTGGTCAGGTACCATATATACTACTGAATGCTATTTCAAGGAAAAACATTTTAGTTACAAAGCATTCAGAACTTGGGTAAGCCATATATTCAACTCTGCAAAATATATATAAAAGATGCATACTTGTTTTAAACATACATTTAACAAAATGTAGTGGCAGAAGTCGAGAAGTTCCATTTACACAGTCCAGACATTTGGTAGTATGAAACTGCTTATCCATGCACTGAATTACAGGTGTCTCAGATAACTGAAATAATAGTGCAATCTTCTGAACCCAAAAGGTATAACCAAAACAAACGCTCTGAAGTCACAAACAGGCATTTTTGAGAATTTAGGTGCAATGTTACATGCATGGATATACAGAATAATCTGTAGAAATAATAGTAAAACACTCTTGTTTTTCACCAAAATGCAGAAGGAAATTCAGTTTTATTATGCATATTAAATACTACAGACTTGAGGCTACAAAATGCTTCTACCATCTCAACACATACAAAACTACCATAAAGTTATCTCTACAGTACATACTACAAGACTGACTTCAGGTCACCACCAGTGATGAGCATACGCCCTGTATCTGGCTAGTCAAGGTTAGAAAAGGCCATCTCCAGCCCACTGGCAACTTCAGGAAGTACGCTTAGACCTTCCACCAACATTAAACACCATGTTGTAGTATTAATTTATGTAAAACCCTTAAAAACCTGGGACCACTGAAACTTGAGACCTTTTAAACTCTCTACACATGAGGGATACAAGAGCTTGTTCTGTGTGAACCCTATATTTGATTAGCAAAGGAGGTTGGCCCACTCTGGCCATAGCTCTGGGACTGACCATATTCACCCACCTGGCTGTAGGAGCCCGGCTGGTTGTAGCCACCAGCCGGCCCATAGCTGTCTTGGTTGTAGCCACCTTGGTTATAGCCACTGGATTGCTTCTCCATGGCGTCCTGAGCATGCCGCTGGCCCGAGGAATGCCAGCCTGTCTCCTTAAACACAAACCAAATGTTGCCTGCCCAGAGGATAAAGTTCAAGAAGCCAAAGACCTAAGAGGGAAGAAGAGGAGCTGGTCACCCAACAGCCAGGGTCTCACAGCCCAGCCTCATGTTATGGACCCTGCACCATCCTGGGAAAAGTAAGTGCTGCTTCGAGTTCATCTTTTGCCCAAAAAGTGCTGGAAAATCTTTTTAGCTTTGGAGCAAATTCCCAAATTCACCTCCCTTAACTCTATCTTACAGGGGGTTTGGTTTCCTTTTTGTTTCCATAAAAAAGTTGAGTTTTTAGGCCAAATATTTTTACATTTGTAAACATTATCTTGTTTAAAGAAACTATAGAAGATAAAATAGAAGGAAAATAACTTTAAAGTGAGATATTAATTGATCAGCTGCCGACAGGGGCTTGTTGTGGATGTTTTCTTTTTAAACATTCTGAAGATCAATTTTTTGTTGATTTTCAAGGATTTAGAAAATTTTAGGCACAAAACCTTCTCAGGGTTTGCAGGAGTTTCAGGTCCCCTTTCAAAGGGAGCAAGTTAAAAGCAGACAGGCCAGCCAATGCACTTTGCTTTCTCCCTATCCCAACCTTGCACGCTCATCTCACTGCTGCTCCACAGCAGATAGCTGTAACGAGTCAAGCTCTGCCTTTCCCTGCAGCAAGACTGTACTTCCAATTCAATCATGTCAGCTGACTGACACCAGCTGATTTAGGTCAAAACATGAGTAAAAGAGGGAAAAACACATTTGCAAGGTAAGGGTGAAAAATAGTGGTCAAAGTCACTTACAACCGAAGTATTGAGGCTTGACATAACAGGGCTGCGAACAGGCAAGCATTTGTTGGACTGCTGTTTGCAGGCAGACATCAGCAGCAGCACTTCTTCTGGGTCGGTTGCAATCTTTACATCAGACAGTCCTTTAGCCCAAGCAGATGAGCTCACTAGCCACAAGAATGAGAAGACCACTGTCACAATGAAATCCTAAAAGACAAATTAGTTAGAAACATTATACTGGTGTGTCCATGGGGAAGAAAATAACATTAAAAATCACCAGAAAACTGACAGATTGCATTAGAGGAGACAAAAAAAAACAAGACCAAGAGCTTGTTATCTTGTGGAAGGTTGTGATTTATTGTCATCATTTACAGAGATGATTTTCAGAAGTGCTAGACGTGCCTAATGGGACAGAACCCTTTCGCTACCATTTGCATCTCCAGCCTTGAGCCACATTCCCACAAACATGTGGCTGGTACCCAGGATGCTCTGCTGCCCTGGAAATTTGGCTATTCACAGCACCTGGCTGATGAATTGGGATCAGTTAAAAAATATAGATGCCTGGAAAGGAGCTGGGCCCTCTTGAGGGCTGGCTCTCTCCCTGGGGGCTCCTACAGACATCCAGGGGTGGTTTCCAATAGGAAACGTTTCCATCTGTGGCAGCATCACAGGGAAAACCTGAAACTGGCTAATCCTCAGCTATCAGATGAGGAGTTTTCTCACAATTACAGGTAAGGCCAAATGTCCCTGCTTCACGAGCCGTGCAGCCACTAATCATCACAAGTGAACGTATAAACAGCAAGACTTGCCAAGCACAGAGACTCCTCAGCTCCTCCCTGTCCTGGTAAAGCATTTGCTCCTAATTCCCATCCATGTGAAAAGAGGGGAGAAGGGGTAGTAGGCCCTCCAGGATCTAGCACCCCCAAGCAGCTCTGCTCTGAACCACTCTGCTTACTTTTCCCTTGAAAGACTTTCAGGAGCACACACAGGCATAAACTTCTCCCTGTCTTAGCCAGAACAAGTGGCCAAGTGACACTGTTGTTGTGTGGGTTTGGGGGGAAAGGAGGGAGGAGGTGTGATTTTTCAAGCTTTCTTGTGTCTTGCTAAAACAGAAGAGCCTTTCTGCTGTCATATTTCATTCCATCTGTCAGCCCACAGCAGATGGTAGAGGTGCCAAAGTCTAACGTACCACTAACTGCATTGCTGCGTCTTGATATCCCACCTCCCATGGGGGCTGCTTCCCCTTCCCCCTTACAAAGTGAAGGTGTACATGGAAGGAAGAGAAAACACTCATTAAGAACATAGCATTTTGGGTTGCTAAGCAAAGAAATAAGTGATCCCTAGGAAGTACTCTCATCTTCTACAAGCACACCTGACATGTGGGGAAGGAACTCTCCACAGCACTGCAGGAACGGAGGACATGAGCCTCTGTCATGATGGAAGAGGCACCAGTCAATAAACCAGTCGTGCAAGTGAGCCATGAACAAAGGATTTCTCTGCTCACGCAGATGGGATTAAATTAACTGTGCTTGGATGCTTTCCCAAAGGATACATCCTTCTCTTTTAACAGTGCCACAATTCTTTTTCTGCAGGCCTGTGTCTGCCACCAAGCTTTGAGGTCCTCTGACCTCCCTTCATGCTGCCCAAATGGGCTCTCTTGAAGAGCGTGAAGCCTAGGAGCTGACAACTATCTTAACACCCAAAGAGACCCCGTGTAGGCAGAGACATATAGCCCAAAGTAATTATTCTTCTTAGGGATATTTCCAGCAAAAGAAATTATTGTATATGTCCTGGCAGTAACTGACTGAGAAACAGAGTCCTAGAGGCAAGTGTTCAATTGCAAACATTGCCTAAATATTCCAGCTGGTAGAAACACCAGATACTCACTGAGCTATTATGATGGAATAACCTTTGTATTTGCTATGAGGCTTGGCATGTTATGGATGTCAAGCCCTTGTATAGGCTCTGATTGATACAACAGAGAGGCACACATCAGTGTTTTGGAGAATACATTTTTTAAATGCCAAGCGATTCTCCCTCAACGCCACTTCACTTTCAGACTCCGCCAGCTAAATCAAGCTCTGCAGTCAGTGCATTGGCAATAACAATAAAAAAGATGCTGAACAGCAGGTAGAAATTGGAAGCAGAGACAAACCGACCCAAACCAACAGAGTGTAGGAGCTTGAACTTGCTAAACAGAGGGAAGTTTTAAAAGTAAGCAAAGTTCTTCAAGCAGGAGACAGCAGCAAAGGTTTACCAGATCCTCACCCCATGTTGGTGACGCATTTGCACAGCTCACGGCACAAATGACTGCCATTTGCAAGAGTCCCTCACTCTAACTGCTAGTAGCTCATGTATCTACTAGAAACACCCAATAGCACTGAGCAGTTGAGGGACTGGTCCTAAACAGACTAAGTATTTCATCCTATTTCTCCATCTCATCCTCCAGCCTTCTGCTGACTTCCTCTGCTCCCCTGCACCAGGATGTCCACACAAAACCTAACCCTGACAAATCTGCCTCTAGTTTCCCTATTTGAGAGCAGATCAGAGCCTTGGGAAAAGTGTCCCTGCTTCTTGGGGGCTGAGATAAGCCCTTTTATACAGGAACACCCCAAAATTATGAAGTCTGGCTGGGTGCAAGATGCACACTAAGCCAAATACGAAAGATCACACATTGGGACTTAGAGAAGAAAGCATGCAGTCTGTCTACTAGCTGGCCAACAGCTGATCAAGAATATAAATTTAGATTAGAGGGATATTTAGATATCAGGTAGATTTGGATTAAATATTAGGAAGAGGTTGCCTGAAGAAGCTGTGGCTGCCCCATCCCTGGCAGTGTTCAAGGCCAGGTTGGATGGGGCTTGGAGCAACCTGCTCTAGTGGAAGGTGCCCCTGCCCATGGCAGGGGTTTGGAATTGGATGAGCTCTAAGGTCCCTTCTAACCCAAACCAGTCTGGGATTCCATGATTCCATAGGACAGAAAGGCCAATGAAACACCAGAATTTTTCCCACGGGTGCTCTCACCAAGCCTATGTAGCTGGACTCAGGCTCTTGAAGAATTTGTTCCATCTCCTGTGTGCTGTGCAAGAAGCAAAACCTGACTACAGCAAACTTGTGTCTTCCTATTTATTTCAAAAGTTTGGTAACCTTCAGCTTTGGCTGGAACTCGAACGTCTCTTGTTTTCAAGGGGGTTTGCATTTCTGGCTGAACACTTTCACAGCTCTGGGTGGAACAGAGTTACAAGATAATGACATGCTGAGAATAAAAGTGAATTTCAGGCTAAGTTGTTCTGTGGCTTAATGTCTATCTGGGGGATTTCTCTTGGTAATTAAAGCCAGAGCATCCGCATACTAAAACAAATCTTGCATTTGAATGTTTAATAACCCTATAGCATGGGCGAATTTTCTTTTTCCTTTGGAACAAAGTAATTTTTGTAGTTGCTCTCTTGAAACGGTGTCTACAGATCTATTCAGTGTGTATTGTTGTACAGTTAAGCTACACTCCTAATTGCAAAATTCCTTTCTCAGATCTCAGCTGGGATACTTTGGTCTGCCTACAGGTGCCTTTGGGAAGGAGGCAAAATAGGAGAATGTAGGAGAAAGAAGAAAACAAGATTTAAAATATGCTGAATATCCAAAAAGGGAGTTTTTAACAGCCTGAAGTATGTCTAACAAAAGAAAAAAAAAACACCAGAAAACACTCTTGTTGCCTTTTTCAAGTTGAAACTTGCTACAACTGAGTTTGCCAAAAATGCCTGCTTGGAAGAATTTTATATATTATATGTTATAGAATAGAACTGTGAATGCCTTTTCTTTTCATGATGACTAAAGCATTTCTCCTCACTATCAAGCTAACAGCTTTTGCAAAATGCCTGTCTCTGGAGGCGCAGACACTTAAGTCTCCTAAGCACAGTTTCAGATCCCCAGTGTCCAACACAATCTCAGCCAGCCAAAAGCATCTGCAGGAGCTGTTTGCTCACTCAGAAAGGGCGATGTGTTTCACCCACTCTGAGTTGGTTGGTGGATTCAGCAACCCCTAGTGTGCTGTAATACATGTCCCTGCATGCACTCCATGCCATGCCCTGCTCTCCCTCCCAGCCAAAGTGGCTCAAGTTTGGCACGACAGCCCTGGGCTGCTATGCTTGAAAACATGCAAAGACTCTGCTCTGGCTTGGCTGGAGGGCCCTGGCATCCCTGCAGCACTCACCCGCCCTCTTCCCTTGATCTACTGCAGTTGCTGGCCCCATAACTGGCTTCCACACAGGACTGTCAGTGCCTCTCCACAACGTTTCTATCCACTAATGTTCATGCTACAAAACCTTTTCACGTGACAAAACCCCATTGTGCATTCACAGCAAACAAGGGAAGAAAACAGAAGTCCATAAACTCTCCTAACCAGAGCATGCCTAGCTCGGCAGCACTGCCAACAGGTTTCATGGAGAGACATATGGGAATGGAAGGAGTTTTCTTTACCCCACCAAGCCCAAACTGCTCAGAAGATTCATTTTCACAGTCCAATCTGACCTAAAAATTCAAGAACAACCCCAGTGAGAGCCACAGTCCCGGTCTGTGAGAGTGGTCAACAGCAGGCTGCTGCAGGCAACTGCAGAAAGCAGAAAACGCCTTCCTACAGTGGCATTTTAGCTCTTTGTTGGTCTGAACAAGGTCCCACCCCACATTTTCTGCTGAATGAAGCTTTGGAAGAATTATATGGTAATTGCAAGTATTTATGGCTCTGCAAGCTTGCTTCTGGCAATGAAGTGCAGGGCCCTTTGGGAGGCACCAGCACGCACTGCAAGGTCACTGTGGTTTTGTTTCAGAAAAGAGATGAAAACAGTGGGCTGGAACAGCTCTTTGAAATGCAAAAAATTAGTCAGATTATTATAATTTCATTTTTCAACTGCAAAGGATTCAATCTCTGCTTTTACAGGTGGCTCTTTATTCTTTTCCTATTTATTTTCTGGGAAGCTGGGCAGAAGGGAGGAAACAAAAGATGTTTAATCAAAGGCATCTCCAAAGAGCAGACTAGAAGTGTACTTGGCTCACTTGGTCCACAACATATGTAAAGAACTAAACACTTTTTTGCTTAATGTGATAATTCACAGGACTCCAGATGCAAAGAAGATATCTCATCTTCTTACGTGTAAGCATCTTTATACACTGTAAAAATGAGGTTCTCACGAATTTGCTATAAAAATGAAATACCTCTTTTCAGGGCT
This sequence comes from Neopsephotus bourkii, assembly GCF_033783945.1. Taxonomy (NCBI): domain Eukaryota; kingdom Metazoa; phylum Chordata; class Aves; order Psittaciformes; family Psittacidae; genus Neopsephotus; species Neopsephotus bourkii. The sequence continues at coordinate 2,859,168 of NW_026901218.1, read as the reverse complement.
ATGTGAGTCATTTTGCTGAATCATTTTATGCTTTTATATTAGTTGATTGGAATACAAGTAAAGTGGTTTACATTATACATGAATGCGTGTGTTTTTCTCATGGCTAATCTATAACTTCCCAAAGACAAACCTGAAGGAACATAGAGACAGTTTCAGAGTGTGGGTTTTAAATGGAGCATATGGGGTACAGAAACTATGGAAAAAGTAAGAAGTCTGAGTGATGAGTGCACATTGCTGTGACTATTCTGTCCTTTATTTTTGCCACTCCAGACATATATGGAAGCATCTTCCTTTGATCCACTAAAACTTCAGCACAGGACTAACTGTTGGGTTGGTTACTCTCCACTTGCAAGCAGCTGCAAACATACAGATCCAAAGCAGGGCATCAAGACAGAGGTGCTTGGGGTGGCAGTCCTGGGGTGCCGCTCATCTCTGCTCTCATTGCAAACCAGCAATGTCTCCCCTGGATATGTAGTGTTACACAAGTGGAAAATAGATTCTGTTGGTCTGAGAGATGCAGATACACTAAAAACCGGTGAGGTTTTGTACATCACATTCATTAAAATTAAGTTGCCACCACCAATTAATTTATTTAAAAAGTTTCTGGCTCATTAGCACTCATCAGTCATTTAAGAGTTTAAGTCATTTAAGAGCTTGCACTTGTCCCCACAGCTCCTCACTGTACACGTTCATTGGGCAGGAGCTTGCAACTCAAATCCCAGCTGCTGTTTGCAGAGCTCAGAAGCACACTGCACATACCTATTAGGTGTTTAATCCCTGGTAAACTGCTCCTTGTTCCTTTAGGAATTGACAATAAAGGTCTTCTCTAATGTTTCTCTAGTATGAACCCCCTCGAATGATCACTCCATGGAGCCAGCGAAGCAAGTGGAGAGCACACATGGCAAGAACTTGGTGCTGACAGCCCTATGGGAAAGGAAGACTCCCACCTCCATCATGAATGAATAGCACAACAGGGAACCTCTGTGACCAAAAGGAAGATTTTTATCCCCAAAACCTTGCAGGCAATGTTAGCAAGAGACACGGCTCCCTGCACAGTGAATAAAACTCACCAGTGCCGTCCAAACAGCCATGGAAAGAGTTAATGCCTTCTCCTGCTGGAAATATTTCCTTGCCATGATGTCTCACTTCCCACCAAACATTAAAATATTTTTCCACAGTTAAAGTGATGCTTTGGTGAGATCTCAGCACATGCAGTGGGGTTTCCCTAGATCATGCATATCAAACAAGGCAAACCTGAGACATTTGTGACTGGAATGTTCTCTTTGTCATGACCTTGTGGTCATTAAATTCTTTATAATCATATATTCTGCATCCAGCTCGTTGTGCACTGATGGCCCTCTTAGTGCCTGCGCAAGGATTTTTTGGAAAAACACATGAAATCTCAAGTGAAAGGTTTTCTTTCCTCTCTCCTCTTCTCCTGTCATACTCGTTCAAATCCTGAAAATTCATCAGGAGGAAAGGCAGCCAGCTCTGCGAGGGTGCCACTTAAAGGCAGATGTCGTCTCAGACTGAGCATATCAAGCCAAAAGGAAACACAAGGCTTAACATGGGAATGGCTTTAAATATGAAATAGTGATCGGTCACTGCCACAGAAGCAAGGAAAGATGAAACTATAATCTTCTAGCTCTTCACTGAGAGGTGAAAGAATGGTAGTCTGGAAATGAAACTGCATGAAACACGGATCCCTCCTGCTGATGAAGGAGGGAGGGCTGCCCAGCCTCCTGCACTGACACATGTTGGGGGTGCTGGCTGGGCTCATGCAGGCACAAAAGCACCTCAGATTTCTGCAGCACTTTTCTTTGGGAGGGACAATCTCATGGGTGAGACATACTCACACTTCTGATCCGACACACGTGTGATCTTGCTGGGTACGTCAGCTCAGTGTAGCATCTGCCTGGGGCTGGAGGATGCATCGCCTGCCTCCCTTGCACAGCACATTGCATCCCTTAGGTGATGCCTGCAGCCATGGGAAGCTGGTTTTCACTCTGAGTTTCTCTTGACCCTTGAATTCCTCCAGGCTACAGCTGCTTGCTCTGGCTGGGGCTCTGAGTTTTCCCTGTATCTCCACTGAACAGTAGGACTCACACTGTCCCCCAGTCAGGCTGTGGTCCAAATGAAAAGGGGGCTTTCTCCTAAAAATACCCAGCATGACAGAGCTGGCAATACAAAGGAGGTGCAGATGAGACTCTCCTCCTGGCAGGCCTAGGCTGAGCATTACTCTCAACCACTTCCCAACACTACTCATCGGCAAGACCTGCTTTTACTGCAGGACAAACTCAAAAGCATCTTTTTATTCTGAATAAATAAGGTCATTTAGGCTTGGTTTAGAAACTGGGAAACTGCAAACAGAGGCTTTGGTAACAGACACTCGTTAAATTTAACCTGTAGATTCAATTACAATCCATTACACAGAACAAATTAAATCAATGTCACGTTAATGCTGTTGCAGACTGCACCGTACATCCTGTGACAAGCATGACTGCAGCAGCTGTATCTGGAAAATCCTAGACAACAGCAAACGGCCACATCATACTCTGACATATTTGCATTATTTTTTCTCTTGATTTTTCTTCTATTGCTTCACAGAATGATGTGGTTGGTCAGAAGAGAGAATTATTTCCTGCAAGAAGACTAAAACGGCAAATATCTGCAACTAATTCTTTGATGAGACAGTCTTGAAATGAGTTATTACTTGATACTAACTGCAACAAGCAGAAGCAAGCCACTTTATTTATTGCTTCTGTAGGGACCCCTTTATCTTGCTTGTTCTACCTCTCCTCTGTGAAGATTTCCCCTCCTTTCCTCACGATTTTCTAGGGAGAGAGGAAAGGTCCCAACAACCCCCAAAATGAAGAGGATTCATTTCCTTTGATGTGGAATGAGAATTTTTCCTTCTGTAACAATTCATCAGTTTTTAATTATGCAAACTTAAATAAAACAACTTACATCTCTTTGCAGCAGAAATCTTCCCCTAAATACCCCGAGCTAAGGTTACTTTTCTATGGTTAATTCTTTTGCTTATTGCTACTGCAGCTATTTCCTTTGACAGGTACAGCCTTTCTGAGCTGGTGACTTATTCGCCTATTATTTTTCTGATGCCCTGTGCCAGTGGCTTTCAGTCACTTAACGCACAAATCTCAGCCAAATGTCTGGTTTCTGTCAAACATAGACTTTAGATTTTTCTGAAATCCAGGACTGACTCTTTCCTTACATCAGTGTTCACTCATCTCCCCACACCTTCGCTTGGAATTGCTCTCTCTATACCAAGACTTCAGAGGAACCTTTCCTCTACCTTAGTGTAACCTCATCCTTGCAACCTTGGAGGAGAGGGTTACCTGTGGAAGGAAGAGCATGATGTAACCCTACAGCCCATAGATGCAGAGACCTGACCCAACTTCAGCGCAGTGGAGGATCAGCACTCAGCCCTGAGCAACTGAGCAAGACAGGGGTGTATCATGGGGTGTGATGCACTGACAGGTAATGGACACCTAGAACAAAATAGCTCTCACTGGCTTTACAGTCTTGATTTATGAGAAAACGAATGCACAGTGGCACTTGTTTTTTTTACAGAATCATATTGTAGACTGGTTTGGGTTGGAAGGGACCTTAGAGCTCATCCAGTTCCAACCCCCTGCCACAGGCAGGAACACTTTCCAGTAGAGCAGGTTGCTCCAAGCCCCTGTGTCCAACCTGGCCTTGAGCACTGCCAGGGATGGGGCAGCCACAGCTTCTCTGGGCACCCTGTGCCAGTGCCTCAGCACCCTCACAGAAAAGAACTTCTTCCTTAAACTCTTCTTACCATGAGCCTCAGTAAATCAGAAAGAATCAGTAAAAAGAAAAATAAAGGCACGGACAGCTGCAGGTTGATGGGTGCAAAGAATGATAACTGGAAAATGAGTGTGGCCTCATAAAGAAGCACAGAGACACAGATGTGCTGGGAGCTCAGTGTAATATTGGAAAACCAGCCACACAACTCTCCAAAGCAAAATAATCTGGCTGAACCCAGCAGTAATAAGCAATAAGCAATCTCCCTGGCTGGGCTTTGGTCAGAGGCATGGTTTCGTTTGTCTGCTGGGTTGATGCCCGAGATCTCCTCTTCCCTTTTTTCCCCACCTGTGAAGTTCTGCTGTCACAGACACATGGCTCAGACCCCAATCATGCCACCACGCACCAACTGTTCACTTTTTGTGTGAACTTCACTGCAGGCAGTAGGAGAGAAGCAGAGAATCCCACAAGTACATACAAGTTTAGGAGTATATTTGAGCTGCATATAGTTTATGTTACCCTGTTAAAAGTTTAAATAATCATTAAGATAAAAAACCCAACAGGTGAATGCAGAGACGCATTGGGCCACTTGGATCTCCCAGACCCCACCATAGCCTCAACCACCAAAAAAAGCAAAAGGTTAAGACCTACACCAGAAAACACTGCAAACGCACACTTACAATGAGAGGGCCTCTGTTGTTTTCACGGTACTTGTTCTGGAAGAAGATATAAACCACGGTGGCAGCCAGCGAGTAGAGGAAGGCGAAGACTGCAATGGTGACAAAGAACTCTGCTGAAGAGGAGAAGTCCCCTATCAAGGAGAGCCTTTCTCGGCGCTTGCCTTCACAAGTGGGAGCATCGAAATTCACTTGATGCAACCTGGAAAACATCCCAAAGAGCAGCAGGTGAAGTAGAGAAAAAGGAATCCTATCTCAAGAGATATAAATACTTTTGTTCTGTTCTCCCAGTCTCATTCCTGATGCACGTTGATCTCCTGCTAGAATAACTGGCCCTGTAAGTTGTCTTGTGGGCTGTGCTTTTCAGAGTTGCTTGTACATGTGAGGTTACTTCCATGTGAGCATCTAGGTGAGACTGAGGACCTGAACACATCTTTTGATCAACCTCAGAGGAAAGCTGATGTTCCAACAGCTTGATACAACCCTCCCCCCATTCCTCCCTGAGGTTTTACCATGGCAACAACTGAAAAAGGATAACATGAGGAATTATTTGATTCTTGAATTCCTACAATCAAGGCAGCATAAAACAAGTCTTATCCTCTAACCTAGGCCCATGAGATGGCTGTGTTTGGAAGTTCATGACTTCCTTGTGTAAAATTGCCTAGTGTGCCTGTTAGCCACACAGGACTTCTACGTTAAAAGCTTTTAAAACCAAGCTGCAACAGAAATATGCAGCTTGGGTCAAAGGAACAGTCCACATGCCCTGGTTTAAGCAACCAAAGCACTAACCTTTTGAGCCCAAACACAGTTTTTGCAATCAGTGACCTAGCTAATAGATTTGTGGTTCTGTTTGGCAACTCTTGCCTTTTTTGCTGCAGTAATTCTAATTTCTGATTTAGAAAGGGGATCCTTGGAGTGAATGCTTGTTGCACAGCCCAGATTAGCATCAGTGGGGACATGGGTCCCAAAGGGGGATCACACTGTTCTGCTCCACACAGGTGATGAAGCAAGCAGCAAGTTAACAGCAGCAATTAAAGAAGTTATGATCTGATGCAGAGAAAGGATGAGGCCTCCTGGGAAACATTTGTCTGATCAAGAGCAATTACTGTGTGCAACAGCGGGCCATGAATATATGACTAAATAAAAAGTTAGGTCCCTTGAGGAAAACAAAACACCCGCAGTAGAAATCACAGAAGATGGATTAATGGACATTGGAGGATTGCATGACTTTCTGCGTTTCCTGGTCCAAACTAAATGTACCCAAACACATAGGCAGAACCTTTTCATAAGCAGCTGATGCATAATGCTAATTATTTGCTTCAGGCATTTTCTTCCCCAAGCTGTCGCTATAGTAAATGGGGGGATGAAAACATGGAAAGAATCTGCCTTGACACTGGAGATGAGCAGTGGCCTCTCACAGAAGCAGCACTGCCTCCCCTCCGTGAACCCAGCAAACTCTGAACACACAAGAGACTCTAATGCTCATGATCAGGCAGTTTCCTGACTTGGTTTCCAAGCTTCCTGGCATCAGTCCACACACTCTTTTTGTCAGGGCTTATTGTTCTTTCCTCAAGGGCGAGGGAGAAAAGGGTAGTAAGATTTCCTAGTGCCTGTCATGCCAACTTTGCAGCCTGTAAAGAAAGTTGTTTTGTTTTACCCATCAGCAGGATTATGGGAAGATTTGAAACGCATGATTTGCATGGCCTGAAAAGAAAACTTTCTCTGCTTTCCTCATGCACAGCTGTTTGGGTACTGTATTGACACAGAACAAAACTGGGAACCTTGCTCAAGATCCCTTGAAAGCAGTGGTACGCTCTTGTGTGGATCAGTAAGAAACTCTGCCCCATCCCTCTTTCCCCCTGGGAATGCAATGCTGTGCAGCCAGCTGCTGAGCTCATGGGCCTCTTTAGGTCTCTCCAGGGCTTGAGGCTGGGTTTAAGTGAGGTTTCACACCGCACCCAGCCCATGAGCAGGGATGATACCTGTGGTAGTGTGCAGAGCCAGAGCTGGGGACCATGCTGTGCTCCCACCCAGCAGCAGAGGCAGGGTCTCCACATCAGCCCAGACTTTGCAACTCAACACAAAGGCCTTCAAGGTCAGGTGGATTTTGTTTGTTTCTCTCCTTGTTGGTTGTTTTTCTCCCTCTTTAAAACCACCAAATGCTTAAGTTGTATCTTCCAGTTCTTAAATAATTAACCAGCTTTGCAGTGTTTGAACAGCCATGCTCAGGTACCACAGCTCCTTTTTAAGATCCCACTGCAGGGTGTGGGATGTGGTTTATGTTATCATCTCATACTGCAAACAGGCTTTAGAGAATTGCTCTGGCCCTCACATTCCTTGCACAAGCACTACAGAACTGGGCTGAGCTATATTAAATACAATTTATTTGCTTTGGGGCAATTAAAGAACAAAACCCAAGGCAATTCTGCATGCATTTTATTGTGTAAAATGCATCTTTAGGGTCTTGTTTCTACTGAAGCCTACCAGGCAACACATGGTGTTACAAATATCAATTCAAACTCCTGCACATGAAGATAAAATAACTTAAGGAGAGTTAGACTGGGAGTTGCTGCCCACCCTCTGCCTGGCCCCAGCCCCATCTGGTCTAATCACCAACAACCCACCAACCTTTCTGAAACACATTAAACTGAGACCAGTTTGCTTTTCTATTCCCTGTTTCCCCAACTGCACTTCAGTTCTGAATCACGATAAGCCAGGAAAAAAAAAAAAGATCACATATTAACATCACATTTGAATCTTCCCAGCAGTGCTTTCATGGCCAAGCATCTGTCAGGAATTCCAGATCACAGAAGCCTTCTTCCAGGAAGTTATTTTTATTCACTTGCTCTTTCTTTTTTGATTCCCCTAGCCTCTAGGAGGATGTGCAGCAATCAGTGCCTCTTGTGGACGCCTCACCTCTGCCCAAACAACTGAGATCTCACTTGTGCAAAGGGCCCCTGAAATAGACCATGACTCAGAACTGGGAAGTGGAGATGTGGCAGGGAAGAGAGGTGAGTGAGCCAAGCCCTGGGGTGGTTAGGGTGGATGCTAACTTTGCAAGATACATTTGAAAAGTTTCTTTAAAGCAGGGGAGGATCAGTGACAGAAAATCCAGTCTCACCGATCAAAACCCCTTTGATCTGGAATGACATCTCAGGGAGAAACTCTGTTTTTCCCACTGATGTTCCTCAGTCAGCCTTTCTGGGGGCAGGGTGGCTTGGTGATGACTCAGGAAAACTAACTGCCTCTACCTCTGTTTCCTGCTTTTGATGCAGGACTACCTGTTCTTTCTCTTACTTCCTGACTTCTTTAACCTCTTCCTATCTCTCATTCTTTACACCTTATCTTTTCCCTCAAGTCATCCTTGGCGAATGTCTTCCTTTGGTTACTTTTCTTACCTCCAGCACCACCTCTGCATTTCACCTTTGCCTCTCCATCTGCTAAACAAAGGCAGGAGCCCCAAGAGTGACCCTTTGCACTTGGTTGACACCTGAACAAGATTGCTGGGCTGCATTAACAGAAGTGATTTTCAGTGAGTGATGGACAATGCAAGTAAGGAATACTTCAGTGTTAAATCTACCTAATGAGGGGGAAAATAATTAAAAACCTTTCCCTCATCCAAGTTCCTCCTCCAAAAAAACAATCTGGAAGGTGCTTTTTGCCTTATTAATATCATTATTAATTCAGAAATAAAGTTGATAACTCCTGAATGTGACTTGCACCCCTCACTCAGCAGAGCAGCACTGAGGTTGTGCTTGCTGCTCATTGCTACTGACACTGTCCCCTTCACCCACTGTGTCTGTTTGCCAACAGCAGCCATCATTGTCAAGCCATCCAGGTTTGAATCCCTTCAAATACACTTGAATCTGAAGCAAGTCCAAAGGCAGTCAAGTTTCACTGATGAAGTCACAGTAATTAAGGGCTTCTGAGGTTTCTCCTACCATTTGGCAAGCTTTCCGTTGCCGTGGGGAATATGATGACAAGACAGAGGTATTGTCTAGCTTGACAAGATCAAAAGAGGGCAGGAATGTTTTACACTGGGAAAAAAAAAGCACTTTTACATTGTTCCACAATAGCAAAGAGCAGTTAGATTTTCAGACACTAATTACCCTCGCTCTGAAAACAATACATCCAGCCAGACACACTGAACAAAGCTACAGCTGTTACAAAGGAGCGTGGGAGCAGAAGTTCTGCTCTCACTGTGTAAATGGGAAGTTGCCTTTCCTTCGTGAGCTACTTTAGCACAGTATTCAAGATACAATTTGTTTCTAATTATAGACCCTCTGTTTCTTTTCCAGGCAGCTTAGTCTGCCTCATGATCTTTGACCACAAAGATGGTCAGCGCCAACTACCCCAAAGACCAGTCTTGCCCCAGGTCCCACTCTGCCAGCAGACACAGAAGAGCATGCACCCAAGTGATCTAATCTTGTCTGACTCACAAAGCCTCCCCCTTCAGCAGAGCACACAGGGATTAGACTGGAAACCAACAGAACATGTAATTAATGCCAAGTATGTGCTCAAGTATTATTGATGAACCGGCACAGATTTCCTCTCCTGGGCTTTGATCAGTGCCTGGATTAATAAATAACAGATAAAGCTCTGCCTCCAAAAATTCTCAATGGGGGTTCCTGTTTCTGCATTCCTTTACTAGGATGTGGTGAATAACAAGCAAAAATAAAAAAAATTAAAAAGAAGGCTGTTTTGGCAGGTTGTCCTATTTTCTGAAAATAGAATCTTGTATTCCACCCCCTACCCCATCTATAACGTGCTTGAACAAAATCTACAACACCCACACATGTGCTTGAAAAACCCAGAGAACCATTATCCTTTCCTTGGGCTTTATTCCCCCCCTCGCTTGTTTCTGGTAATCAAACTGTCAATTGTATTTATTGTCTGTAAAGCAATGAGAGAAATACACCACTGGAAATTGGTTAGTGCAGGTAGCTCTTGAGAAGGAATTTGCTGTGAAATGTTGATCCAGATCTCCAAAATGAGAGAAAAACAAAATTTCAAAGTCCAGTAGTAAAACGCTGAGATGCACAAGGCCCCTTACAGCTAGTCAGTTGCTCCATCAAGGCATAAGAACAGGACAGGGATTTTGCCTTCCTTTCTCTGGGATAAAAAGTATAGGCATTTCTTTAGTTAGCCCTGGAAATACTGTGACTCCCTTGTTTCAGAGGGCTACGCTGATGTGCTCTCACATTGCTGCTTCCAGTCAGCCAGTCCCTGGGCACATGCCCCTTCTCAACCTGCCAGATGTGTGTTTTTTCATATGTTTAGTGGAAGAAGACTAATAAATGGGAGCCTTTCCTCTCACAGCAGAGCACATTCCCATAAGACTTCTGTAGAGATATTACCGGTATTAAGAAAAATACCTTTAATATGCAGGTGGATGTAGGAATCTGCACGAAGAGGAAAGGTCTTTTCTTTAAAGGAATTGAGGTCCATTGACTCTCCCAACACTCTTCACAGCCTGTTCTGAAGCAGGAAGCAATGCACACAGTGCTCCTCACTGCAAAGAACATTTCCACCTGTGATGAACATCCCCACATGTTCAGTGCTAAACCTGAACCCCGCAGCAATGAAGTCACACTACAAGCTCTCACACACGCCACAAACTCTTGCAGAGGGAGCCACTGCTAAGCAGTTGCACTCAAGTCCATTTTATTGCCAATTATAAACCATTATCCACCAATTCCCAGAAGATCGGAATCATTGCACACAAGCACACTGAAGGTGTTGAAATTAGTCTCTTTTTGAGGCAGCCAGCCTGTTAATACCACATTTGAACTGCTTGAAGTCATTAATGCCGCTTTCAACCCTTCCAAGCCAAAGAACTGAAATGTTAAAAGCCCTGCACAGCTATTGTGATGAGATGGGCTTAGCTCAGCAGTGGGACAACAGGTACCACAGAGGTAGCTGTTTCCTGGCCCTTCTACACCTGTAATGCTCTGGCAAAACAAGAGTTGTCTACTCCTTTGCTAACAGTGACAAGGCTGTTTCTCATCCCAGGCCCGCTCTCTAACAGCTCTTTTCCTAGGATGAACAAATTGCCATGTGCTCCAGCATTCCCATCCCCCAACTTTCCCACTGCCCATCTGCCGCGATGCACATCCCAGTGCTGCCTGCATATGCCACAGCCTTTTGAAACTGTGAGATGCTTATCAATGCTCCCCAAGCATCCCAGCAATATTCCATACCTCACTTTACCAGCCCCTAGAAGCAACACCCCTTGAGACTGCCCAGCATCCAAAGTTGCCTTTACAATTCTCCTCTACTGAATCTCCTCCCCTTTCAGAGAAGCAGCATGTTAGTTCCACTTAATCCCTACCCTTACAACATCAATTCATTTTTGTCTGGAGATAGGAAGCAAAACTAACATTATTCAGTTGACTCAGCAATCTAACCTTGCTCTTTTGTTTCCTCGCTTTCTAAAGGAAGAAAGAATACAGTTTGCTGATCAAAGATATTTGAAAGTATTTAACTTTGAACCTCTGTTCTCTTAATGAAACCTCTTAGTTTCTTCCAAAAAATATCCCAAAGCCCATCTCTCTCTCGAAGTATTCAACTCAACCAGTAGATTCACACAAATATATACTTCATCTTGAAAAGGTTTATTCCCAGCTCCTGTCCTGGACTTCTGTGCACCCTGAAGATCTCCCCTTGGTCACAGCTGCCTTCAGTGGCTTATTCCTATCCAAAAGCATGTTCAGAGCAGCATCACTAAAACACCCAGAAGGTACTGCAGGGAAGCTGACTGGGAAAGCTCCAGTAACCTATATTCCCTTCTGGTTTGTGTCCAGTCAAAATAACTGAAAATGTTCCCCCCCTCCCCATAAATATTCCCCCTCCCATATTTTTAATTTCTAACTTGCCAGGTTCCCAGCCCTCACTCACACATAGCTGTTGTGCAAACATTTGGCCAATACTATTTCCCTACAGGGCTGTTTTTAATAGGACAAGCTGTCAGCCACAGTTGCTGTCTCAACACCCCACATTGTGAGTGTTGTGCTGGGAGAGGTGGTAATTCCCCCAGCACAGGCAGCTTGGAGCAACAGGCACATCCTCTGCTCCATCTCACATCCCTTAACACAGGAAATCAGAGACCCTACAAGGTGCTCAGGTCTCCAGAAAGCTACAAAACCCTTCTGAGGATGGAGTCTAAAGACATTGGAATAGGGACAACCACAGCAGTGGGGAGGGCATCATTGCCACATTCGCAGCTTGGCATCCCTCTTGCAGGACCTACTCCCAAGGACTGGGTTCACAAAGGTCTCGGGAAACAGCATATGCAACAGCTTCACTGGGCTCCTGGAGGAAGAACCGCTCTGGATGCGTGCCAGCCATAGCAGTGAACCTCCCCAGACTGTGCACGTAGCAGTAGTGCAAACTCTAGTACTCCATCGTAGCACCAAAAAGGAAATAAATCGGCTCGTTATAGAACACGCGCCGCCGGGAGTGCTCAGAAAGCTGAGTGGGTGATCCCAACCCCACTTCCAAGCCTACATCCAGACCCAGATTTATCTCCTGAGATATTTTCACAGCTCTTCTCAGAAACACATGCTTTTCCTTGCTATGCAAGCAGAGCACAGTGCTCAAAGGCATGCTCCACTGGTCTTTACAACCCCAAATAACCTCTCCAATTGGGAACTGGCATTTTTTTTCGATGCAGATTAGTGGCATTGCTCTGATTTCCCTTCACTGAGCTATTTTCTTGGAGTGAACCACTTCCTAGTCACTGGGAAGTTTAGCTGCTACCTCTGGAGGAAGGTAACCCTGGGTTATCTTGCGACAAGTCATCAAGTCAACAGAACAACACAAATTATGAAGCCTGGAAACACCACAAGCGTTGCCACATACACAACTCTGTCCAACACTGGCTGGCCCCACCATGAGATCCTTATTCAACCCATAGCTCTTATGTTCCTCCTGCTGCCCTCTCATCTAGACAGGCACAGGAGTCAGCTTCCTGATTAACAAACCTGTGTTAGAACAGAACAAAAGCTTCCATTTAAAGACAAGATCTACAAAAATCAAAAAGCCTAGAGATACAACATAAGCAACAGAAAGCACAAAACAAAGGCCTAAAACACAGATATTGAATCTGATAAGACCATTTCTGAGAAGTGGATGTATCAAATCCCTGGGCAGTGCTCTTGTATGGAGAGATGTGGGACTGCTGAGCCCCTCTTTCCTGCACCCTAACATGCTCTGCTGCTGCTCACATTGGTTCACAACATTTGACACCTCCAATCCACCTTGCCTTCCACAATCAAACAGGCTATGAACACCATGTAAAATCAATCTGAATTCTTGGGCATCATCTGACATTCAGCCAGAAACACATGAAAGTATAAATTCTTTGCCCTGTGAGGAGCAGGGTTCACATACAATTAAACTAGGTCTGTAAACCCTGAAAGCAGCAATTTTCCCTCCAAGACCAGCTGAGATAAATGCAAGCACATTTATGGAAGATATAGCAACTATTTCTTCCTTTGTATTGTATTTTAATTTTAACTTTGTATTTTAATTATAATTTTCCCAAATATGTTGTCCTAAGGCACTTAAAGCAATCAAATTAAGTCCTCTGTAGAGTTTTACGGCATGACACCAATAAAACTCCCAGTCAAAACATTTACATTCCAAGTACCTGTTAAATCCTTTTCCCAGGGAGCAGTGAGCAAAATTAAAGGCTGAGCAGCACAAGGGCAGGAGCTAAGGTAGAACTGTGGATCTGCTGTTGGATCTGTGGACAAACCACTGACACCTTTGTGCTTTAAAACCCATAAAGCATTGCTTCTGGGAATCCACACAAGACAGTGAGAGGTACCTCACATAGTGGGGCTATGCTGGTTGGGGTCAGATGCCCACTGTCTCCAGAGTCCATTGAATAAGAAGAAATATTGGAGTCTTGGGTGACATGGTTTAGGTGTGAGATGTCCCTCCCCATGGCAGGGGGTTGGAACTGCATGATCTTAAGGTCTTCTCCAATCCAAACTATTCTATGATCCTATGATTAAACTCTTGGCAAATAAATTCATGTAGAAGCCGTATGTGAGAGCAGACTGTATTCAGTTTCCTACGGTCCTGTGGAAACCTTCAGTGCTGCTACTCAGTGAACGCACATTCAGGAGCAGGGAAAAGGCAAAGGATGGGTTTGATTGTCCCCTCATTGTCTGCTGTATGGAACCAAATGCCAAACAAAGCAAAGCCAAAGGGTTTCTGCTTTGATTTGTTTCTGTACAGGCAGCATGAAAATGTGCAAAAAGAAATTTGCAAGGGAAGTTGTAAAAAGCCTGACTTTTAGCAAAAGCCTTTGTGGCTGGCACAGATAAAACACCATCACTGCACAATACTGCAGAGACTAGTCATGAATATATATTAGAAACTCAAATGATGAAAAAGCTGCATATGTTAACAACCCCAAAAGTGACTTCCACTTTAAGAACAAATTCTGTCTAGAGTATTAATGAATGAAATTTTTTTTTGTCACCAAAACAGTGTTAAGTATAAAATATAGCTTCTATGAAACAAAATATGCACATCTGAATCAATACCACCCAAATTCACCAAGAATCCAATTGTTTTGAGGCCAAAAGAAAATCTCTGTCTAATTGTAAAAGCTTTAAGAAGCAGAACTCCCTTCTCTGCAGCAGACACCATCTTCAGAAAGCTGCTACCACTTTCCCCTCCCCATTTACTTCCCAGCCAGCTGTGTATCCTGGAGCCCCATGTCCATGCAATGTTTGTGCATGGGTGTTCATAACAGAAGACAGAAGCTGACCAGTCTGAAAAGCTGTGAAGACAAACCTCCTCTGTGGCCTCAATTCAGCATTCAAGGACATGTTTGCTTCAAGCTTCAAGGGATTAAAAACTACAAACTAGAAACTGAGAATACAGAGGATAGTGGCAACTGAGAAGACCTGAACATCTAGCTGTGAGTAGAAAGAAGGTAGATTTAGATGAAGTATTAGGCAGAAGCTCTTCCCTGTGAGGGTGCTGAGGCGCTGGCACAGGGTGCCCAGAGAAGCTGTGGCTGCCCCATCCCTGGCAGTGCTCAAGGCCAGGTTAGACACAGGGGCTTGGAGCAAGCTGCTCTAGTGTGAGGTGTCCCTGCCCGTGGCAGGGGTTGGAGCTGGATGAGCTTTAGGGTCCCCTCCAACCCAAACCATGCCATGATTCTATGATCTGGAAAAGTTACTTTGTGTGCAGAGCTGCTGGCCTGGGATAATCCCACTGACTGGAGCAATTGTGCAATGGACCGGGGACTTTACAGTTTTACACATGTTGGCAGCCAGACCTTCTCTGACTTATTCATGCAGTGTATCATAGTACACAGCCCAACACACCAGCAGCACAAATGACTGAGCAAAGATTTTGCCACTTGTGTAGCCACCCTTCAGCTGTGGCTTCTTGTCTTTGTACAAAATAGTCAGCACAGAAGCAAAGCCATTCTGAGCAGCTAGCAAGTTGTGAGGGTGGTAGATATTTCTTCCTTCATACAACACAATGCATCCATTGTGCTACTCAAAGAGAAGGCAAAGATGTGGCTGTATCAGACTGCAGGTAGTTCTATATAAATCTCATGCAAGAACAAAGTGTCAAGTGCCTGAAAGCATCTTCCAGTCGCTCACTGGTGGGAAAAGGGTGCTTGTATTTATCCACAGTTTGAACAAAAGTGCAAACTGTCAGTAATAACCATTCTTTGGCCATGTTAACAATCTTGATTTCTACAAAGTGGGATTTGAAAACTGTAATTGGGGTCAGGAAGAGACACTCAAAACTAGAAAAGCCACAGCCACCCTTACTTTATCAGTTCTAATCAGACCAGCAATGATTTCATCAAACTCCCTGGTAACAGGAATTAAATTGTACATTGTGCTCACAGACAGCCACTACTGCAGACCATGGCTGTCCAAGTACGCAAGCATAGACATTTTCTCCCATTCTACTATCCTCCTGGTCTAAAGACAGTATTTCCAGAGTTAGCATGATCCTTGAAAATTCATGAATACTGGAGAGCACCGACTTGCAGATTTTAATTACTTCAGTAGTCTGTAGCTATGCACAAGTGAATAAAAACCCTATCAGGGCTCTGAATTATGGCATTCATAGAATGGTTTGGGTTGGAAAAGACCTAAAGATCATCTAGTTCCAGCCGCTGGATGCCTCACATTATACCATGTCACCCAAGGCTGTGCCCAGCCTGGCCTTGAACACTGCCAGGGTTGGAGCGTTTACCACTTCTCTGGGCAACCTGTTCCAGTGCCTCACCACCCTCACAGTAAAGAGCTTCTTCATTATTTCCAACCTGAACTTCCCCTGTTTAAATTTGAACTTCCTAATAATAAACAGAGCTAGCTGCAAAAAATGTGAAATACTCTTTCCTATTAAAAAATATGTTCATTCAAAGCTGAAAAGAAACATTCATTCTGCAGACCTGGATCACCTTTTCCTCTGCTCAGGAGACAACATAAGATCAAACAGCTCTAATCTTATTGGCTTATTGATCAGAGTGCTCAGCTTGCCTATGTGAGCTCCACATTCAGGTTGCTTACAGACTTGTTTCAGTACAAAAACTAGACAAAGGTCTCTGATACCTTCACCGTCAGGGAAGAATTGTACTGGGGCCATACTTTAAATAAGTCAAAGTTCTTGTGTTCATGTGTCTATGGAATACAATATTTTTACTGGGTTTCCATTGGAAAGAAAATATTTTGGAAAAATTCAGCTTCAATTTCCTGAAAGCACTAGAAATTCCCAGAATGTACAAATCACAGCTAAAAAGACCCTAACATCTCTATTTCCTAGTAAAAAATACATCTCAATGTTTCAGTCTGCTTTGCACAAATAAATATGAAGGGACTTTTGTGAAGTAATCACAATTAGAGATATCTGTATCCTGAAGGATTTATTTCCTGAATTTTGCTCAGCAGGATACAACATTAGGCTCCTCACTCACATAATTTACAGTTTCTACTAACAGTAGTTGAAACCTAAAAGTCCTTGTTAGCCAAGTCTATTCAACCAGAGGCCAAAATTGGGTATAAAAAGCACTGTTGAGAACCAGGTCTGAAACTGCTGTGGAAGAAGCTAATTAAAGCCATGACCCAGGCCATCCTAAAGAGCCATTTTATACAGTTGAGGTATTGCTGCAAACCTCCAGCTGCACTGATGTACTATTGAACACCTTTACTTTTCAGTCCAGATTGTAACCCCAGATCTGCAGTGCTAGATGAGGTGGTCACAGTTCAGCAAGAAAAGGGCTAAATTGATGCAGCTTTCATAGAACAACTGATTGCAGAGCTGGAAGGGACCAGGCAGCTTATGGTCTTTGCTGCTGAGCTTCACCTGAGCATCCCTGCAACTCCTCTTTCTGCTAAAGCACAGCTTTTCAAAACACACCAAGCTTTAAGCTATGGACTTTTTAATTCAAGGACTTCCAGGATGGAGATTTCTCCCTCCATTAAGCTTGAATGGGTCGTGCAGAGTTTAACCAGAGACTCTCACCTTCCCAGGAGCTGCCAAATCCACCTGGGAACTGGGGCATCTACGTTTTGCCACAGAGCACAGCTGGAGCTAGTGCAACCTCCGCTTCTGTCTACCCACATAAGTGTTAAAAGGCTACAATTTGCCTTTGCAGAAGGAGCATCTTTTGTGTGACAAACGCGTAAAATAAAACATGAACCTTAGGTAGTTTAACTGACTAGATGACTTCATTCCTTCTATCTCCCACCCTCACCTGCTACAGCAGTCCAAGGCAGCTCGCAGGAGAGCCTGCCATAGTTGCTTGAAAGGCAGCATTGCAGGCAACTACTTTGTTTTTTGAAGACTTATTAATCAGCAGCTCCTGGTTTCCCAGCTATAACAGATATTTATAACCTTTTGGACAAGATGGTTTTTCACTGAATTCTGAAGCAAGATTTACTGCAAATGGATAATAATAATAAAAAAAGGCTAGCACACTGGCACAGAAATATGCTAATGTTATCAGAGGCTTTTTCCAAAGAAGGTTAGTTTCAAAGCAGAAAGAGTTAGCTTACTCCTTAATTATCATCTGCAGCTTCTAAGTAGGCAATTTAGATCAGGCTATCATATTTCAAATGGAACCCATTGCCTGCAGATGAGGCGTACACTTTAAAGGGTACTCAATGGGAATGTCTTTATCCAAATGAGATGCTTAGAGGGTAAATGAAAAGCTCCCATGAGATACAATTTCCTTTTCCTTCAGAAGCAAGGATTACTTCAAGAGACAATTTTATTAACGCCCTGGAAAGATACTAATAGGTGATTTAAAATGAAATGGAAAACAACCTTTTTCTTTTGCTAGCTGTTGTGATACGGAGATGTGCACAGATCCATTCTTGCAACAGGCTCTCACGTTAGCACCACAAAGCAATCCCGTTCTATCCTACTAGTACCTATTCTCCTAACAGACTCTTATTCTCCAGTAGACTCAATTCTTCTAACACCTATGCGCATACTTACCTTAATCATTGGTTTAGGTGAGACTGTATTTAAAATTTAATCATGTAATCCTCTGGACCAATATTTTCCAAGTAGCTTACAAGATGAGTGCCACAAGAAAAGGCAATATATGAATTCCAAATGAGTTTCCATCCAACTTTGGAATACCCTGTGTATGTAGGCTGGGCTAAAGCACCTTCAAAAACTAAAGGCAAAGAGATTTTAGTTCGAGATCTGCCTCAACACTTAAGAGACAACACACTTACAGGACTGCTTTTCCCCATTACAGTGCACAGTAGGTGTAATACTGACTCTGAAAGTAAAACCTATGAATAGCAAAGTACATGATAAAAACGTTGCTAGGATCAGAAGAAATAATTAAAAATAAGCAAACAGGACCTTCACCAGAACCCTTACTACAGAAAAAAATATTGCTTCAGAGCACTTGGATGAGCAACAAATCCAATCTGAAAGGGTGATGGACTGCGAGAGAAACAAATAATTCCAAGATGCTGATTGTTTTTGTCTCCACTCAAAGAATTATTACTGGGGTGAGGGTCAAGCTAATGAATATCCTAACGTGTGCCAAATTTACAATAGGTAATATACCAGGCACAGAGCCTACTGCTCAGAAAAACTACTAGTGTGCAACCAGGGAAGTTTGATCCATATTCATAGATGGACAAACTCATAGAACTTTTGAAATACATATACAGGTACCCAGAAAAAAAGGCTAGTTTATGTTTGAAAGCATGAAGAGGTGAAGAAATCCTTTGCCATAAAACTAGAATCAGGCCATAATGATAGAAAACATCAGGTGATTATTTGAAGCAGCCTTATGAAAACCAGCTTGGGCATGGAAGTCATGGCAGAATACACAGAAAAGCGTGGCAGAGCTCCAGGAAACACAGCTGGAGGGTGTAGGGTTTGGACCACAGGTTTCTTTGCATATTACTGGTTGAATATTGGGTCATGGATGTGGGTTGCAGGAAGCTTAAATGAATCAGTGTAGTAAAAAATGGAAAGGCATACACCTCACTTCACCATCTTCCAGGAGAGATGGTGGAGCCAGATTTAGGTCCAGTTACTCAGCAGTGATACCAGAGAAGCAGTATTAAACTGGGAAAAGGATTGGATTCTGGCAGAAGTGAGAAACAACTGTCTTGTATAGGAGGTTTCTTTGAGGGTTTTTTTCTGATGCTTCACAAGTTCCTGCTGCCACAGTTACAACAGCAGTAAGGTAATGCATGAGCCAACTATAATTTTATCATATTTGTCTTTATTCTTTTAACTGTACCCTTAAAAACTCCCCATCTGGTGGAATTCATAATTTCCCTTGAATTCATTTGTATTGTTTGCTGGAGACTTTTGCAGCTTGTAGGTTGGGGCTGAGAAACTCAGTAAGGCAATATGGAGATGCTCTTTGGTTTGCAGAAGCATCTGGAGCTACCTGCTGTGGAGTGCAGTGCTTCAGTACATTCAGAACTGGGCTGAAGCTACACGAATCACTGGTTTGAAGTCAGCTTGGCAACTGGTATGTTTTAATCACACATCTCTAGATCCCATCAAAAGCGATGTGTGCCAGAAGCACATGGCCAAAAGTATGACCTTGCCCTTTTCAGTCTGGAAAACTCCCTCACTGTTCCTATCATGTCTTAATGGGAATATTTGCAGGCTCCTTCAATCTCATTCCCAAAGAAACCAAGCCCTCTTGCTTTGCCAAGCTTTCCTGTTGAGCCTTACAATTTTGTTTACTTGCTTAAAGCTCTTGACATTTGTCATCAAGTAGCCAAGGTCTAGCAGTTCAACTTCTAGAAGAAAACATAACCTCAGACTCACAGCAACAGGAATGAAAGCAGCTGGTAGCATGGCTTTCTTTATTTCCAGTCATGCTGGAAGGCACAGTTCAAAGCAGCATTCAGGTACTCGACTACTTCAGTGTCGTTACTGACAGCCACAACAGGACTGCCGTGTCAGATGCTCAGCAGTATCTATCCTTCCACCTACACCTCCCCTAGCTGTCAGCCAAAAATCAGAACACTAAAGGCATTTGAAAGGAAAATGCCACGTGAATACAGATTTATTCAGACCTGGATGCAAGACAACTGGTGGGAAATTCATCCTACCTACAAAGCCTACATGCCCTTGCTGGCAAATGAGCTTCAGGATCACATCTGATGAAGGACACTGAATTTATAATGTGCCCCCTTTTTTTCAGGGGTATCAACTGCTCTAAGAGATATTACCTTTCCCAACTAATCTCACTTCTGGTTTTAGATCATCCCTTCCCCATTCTGTTGAAGCAGCACAGGAGAAAAGCAGAAAGAGCAAGTTCATGAGGAAGTCACAAGAATATTTAGACAAAACATTAAAATAATACCAAGTTTCACATGCAGCGCTGGGCCAGATTTTCCAGGCACACATCTGCTACCCCACATAGTCTGCACATCTTTGAGCACTTGCAGGTGCCTCAAGTTTGCATGGAAGTTTCAAACTGCACAAGAACTGAGTATCTTCATGCTTCTCCCAAGGCAGTTGTGAATGCTCCATCCCTGGCAGTGTTCAAGGACGGGTTGGATGGAGTCTTGGGTGACATGGTGTAGTGTGAGGTGTCCCTGCACATGGCAGGGGAGTTGGAACTGGAAGATCTTAAGGTCCTTTCCAATCCAAATTAGTTTAAGATTCTATGATTAAACTCTTGGCAAATAAACTCTATAAACATCAGCTGGTTAAATGTCATCTCCCTTCTCACCTGCAAATTATATCTATACTATGTGGCCAGCCATCCTACTGTAGATGTCTTACATGCTGTGCATGCTGAACACATTCAGCCACAGCTGGGAGCCACACAGTTCAAGGATCGGCTACAGCCTCAGTTGGATCCCTTCTACAAATAAGCCCTATTTTGAATCATCTTTCCAACATGCTAGAATAACACAATTACCCAACAATTATTTCCAGTTTTCTAATTAACAAAACTGTGGGAAACTGCAGACCCAGTCACTTCCTTCTAGAAGCAGTAGTCGTCGTGCCTTGTAGAACACCAGGAAATACTTTCTGGCTACTCCTCTCTATTTTATTAACTTTTTACATAAAGTACTATTTCATAATCATGCAGACTAAAAGCACTTTACCATAGGGTGTAATCTGTAATGAATGCTGGAGAAATGACCTATTTGGAAGTGAATCAAATTACAAATTCATGTAACTCAATTTTCAGGATCCATCTCATGCATACTAAGCAGAAATGAAAGAAAATGCAGACAAGTTAAAGACAAAAAATAAACATTTGTAATACCAGGAAATGTGCCTCTTTGGAGTAATAAATACAATAAAGGCATCAAGTTCAGTTTTCTCTGTTTGGAAACTGCTGCATTTTAGCACGTTAAAAGAAGTGGATCCTATTGCGTCTGGTCTGTGCATAGCAATCATAGGCAAAGCAGGATGTGATCTCACAAGAAAGCAAAATAATTTGAGTCATAGTGCACTAGACTTGAGATTGGATTATGCATTTCCTTAATTATCTCAATTCCTCAAAGAAACCACTTTTACAGAAGTGAAAGCTTTCTAGAGTGGACTTGACATCTTTTAAAAGCAGAAGTCTCTGGATATTCTTTTGAAGCAGGATCCTAAACAGCATGAACATTTTTAATATAAATATATGTATTTTAATGTATATTTAACTCATTACAGCTTTCAGACGTACTTAAACAAGAAAAACTGTTTTCCCAATTCACTAAGTTCCAAGGTTTAAAGCATTCAGGCACCAAGAGATGCAGAGAGGCAATTAGTGGAATTTTCAAAAGCATTTCAACATTATGGGTCAAACTTGCTTTGAGTTTTGCTTCCCCTTCCCCATGGAGTAGCTCTTCCAGATCTTTGCTCCTCCAATCATTGGAAATCCTCCCACATTTCCAGCTTAATTAATAGCTACAGTACAGTTAATATATACATTATCCACATTTTACTCTTGGGCCAGTGCTGTTTTGTTCCTTTTCCTTGCTTTCCTTTTTCCATTCCCTGGGCTGTCCTGGCCTTTACACAGCTCTGTATGCTCACAACTGCTCTCTTCTCCTTCACTAAGCTCCCATACCCCAGAGGTTCCTGTAGCCCCATCCACATCAGGTCTAGCCAAATCCATCCCTCATGCACTCCTGGAGCATTAAACAGCATTGTGAGGAGCCCCAGATTCAGTGTTTTATCAAAACCTGCTATAAATGATGGGAAACCCCACTGAAAACGGGCTTCACATCAGCCCTGAATGCCTGCCTGCAAGCAAACCACCACGAAGCAAGCCGGGTTACCTGAAGGGGTAGGCAAAGGCTATGTCAATGTTGAGGTCACTCTCTGACTTGTTTGCACAGTCCACACTGAGGCGCAGTTCTCCAGAGTACCCACCGCATGTTGCAAATGCAAAGATTGCAAAAAGCTGTCAAAAACAAACAACATTTTTGTTTTATTTCATTTCAGCAACCCCCACAATCAGATCCATGCAGCAGCTCTTGCTGCAGCACCAGCCCCCTCAGGTCAGGTCTATCCATCACTCCGTGTGCTCAAAGCATTGCATGACACTACTGCACCCTTCCCAAAAGCAAATAAAAAGAACCACAAAACATGAAACTCTGCTGCCAAATGTAGACACAAACATCACCATTTGACTGTGCCAGGCATCTCAGCCCTCCCCTCCTGTTTTGAACCCCATTTGGGATTCACAACCCAGGCAGGCTATTTAAATCATCCCTCTGACAGACAAGCTTGGACAAGAGAAGGATGAATATTGACCGAGCAGAATGAATCAGTCTTAACCCGAATAAAATGCCGGCAGAAGTATTCAGAAGGAGCAACCAGGAGTAGCAATAGGAGACCAAGACAGCTCATGTGGCCACCATCCCATTACACAGCAAAACAGGGAACCACGCTGCCCCTCTTCCGTTTCTGTTATGACTTGGTGAAAAACCCCACAATACTTATTTCTTTTTCCTAAATGACTACTATAAATCAACATGGCTGTAGAGGTGCAGTAAACTGACAGCAAAATGGGGGGGAAAAAAAAGTAAAATAAAAATCAAGACTTAGGATAAGCTCAGGAATAGCAGACAGGAACGAAGATCTTGGCTGCTTTTGATGAATCTTAATCTTCCAGGAGAATAAGGTGAAGGAGCGAGTGTGCAAGCCAGAGACACATCAGCATTTATATTTATATCAAGGGTCCATGTATAAAGTGGAAGTGGAAGCAGGCATAAGTGTCTTTAAACATCACCAGCTCAGGCTTCCTTGAAATACCATGAGCAGAAGTGAACACAGCTCATTTATGCAGTTGTTTAAATTGAAGGACAGGTTAGATTTTGTTCACTGTAGCACTGTAGCTCTGAAGCAACTCCATCAGCTTTAACAGAGTTACTCCGAGATCTACAGTGGGGCAGATATGGGAAATGACAGGTAAACACCTGCTACCAGTCACAAGTAAGTCAGCAACTCAGAAGAAACAGTGTGCACATCTGGAAAAGAAAACATGTTCTTGGGCACTGAAAAATTATACAGCAAGCAGATGTAATCACAAAATAAAAGGCTGAACGATTCAGTAAAAGCAATACAGAAATACAATAAATAAACAGACCTATCAGCTGCCCAGGCTCTGAGAAACAGACTGTTAATCTTAGGTCTTTCATTTCACAGCAGGAGCAAAGCCAAAGGTTTCAGCAGCCTCCATGCACTTTGTATGGGCATCTTTTCCCTAGAAACTGCTAGGTCACAGGTATGATTCCTGGGCACTGAGGCAGGGAGATCCACCGCAATGACTAAGTAACTTGTAAGGTAGAGCACAGAGAATAGCAGAAGAATACAAGTGTCCACCCTGCTACTCACTTCTAATGTGACTGGGGCATATCACCCACGATGGATTTGCAAAGGTGTTTAGGTGCCAAGAGAAGTTGATAAAAGTTTTCAATTAATTCTTCATGCTGAGCTAGCTGGGGAAAAAAGGAAAACTGAATTTTACTGTGAACTGACTTATGAAATAAATGCCATGAAACAAATGTTTCTACTATAAACTGAATAGTGTTCCTTCATGCTAAATGGATACTTCCTCTGTAAACACAAGTTTCTGTTCTTACATGTAGCACAGCACTGAAAACCAGTATTAATCATCTCAGTTTAATTTGTGAGGCAGTGTCAGAAAACTGTATATTAAGGAGAACAGGAGAGTAGTGCTGACCTGTTTTCTGGCCTAATTAATGGAGTTGCAGATGCAAGTGCTTTCCAGATACATAGGGAAGCACAAAGATTAATCCCATGATACAGAAGGAGGGAACAGAAAAGTCGTGGTGTGGGACAGACCTACCATAAAGGAAGCCATCATGAGAACAAGCAGAGGAAAGACATGCTGATTTTCATTACTTAATTAAAGGAGATACATTCAGTTGCATGCGTGCCACCATGGTTACTCACCAAGGCCATGGAGCCATGGCCAAAAACACAGCCCAGGCTCTTCCTCCTCAGAAAGGATCTCCAGAGTTCATAGTTTTGACTCTGCTCTAGTGAAAGCACCTTTACGGCAGCCTCAGGCATGAATCTCAGTCACTCACAGTTGAGCTCCAGCCTTTACTCACCAGTTAGCCCCACATTCAGTTCTTAAGCTTTTCAGATGCTTTCAGTCAGCAAACCCTTCAGTCTCCTTCCTTTCCAGCCACTACCCACCAGATTCCATCCTTGCTCAGCACACACTCTGCTACAAGCACCCAGGCAGCACCCATAAGGCAGGTGGGAAACAAAAAAGAGCTCAGCTGCAGATTTTTATACCAAATTTTACCAAGGCCTCAGCCAACCCAAACTTGGCTCTGCCGTGGCTGCATCAAATGCTGCTAACAGCTGGGATCACCCAGCTGCCAGTAACAAGCGCTGAGGCCATGCAGCACCTTTTGGAAGCATATTTGTGTACTGCATTGAAGGAGAGCACAGCTGTTAATCAATGGTATTTCCCTGGAGTATCTTGGCCAAGCAGCAGGGATAATTCTCCTCCCACCCAAGAAACCTTTTCCTCCTACCTCTGCATTGTGCCTTTTTCTCCCCCCAGGTTTTGCTGCTTTAGAGAGCGCCCAGTGCAATAAAACAAGATTTACTCATCAGGTTTTGTGCACACTGTAATTCTGTGGCAGTTGCAGGAATGCTGTAAACACCATTGTATTTTATTATAGCAGGATTTGTGTAAATGGCAGTTGTAAACCCCATAATGGGAGCTTTATGGGCCAGATTCAATAAAACCTCCATCTGAAAGATAATTTTATTGAATCTGGCCTCTCTGAAATTGAAAAGTTTATGGAGAAAGGGAAAGCATTTCCCTATGTTCCGATTTACTCTCTGCCTATAAATCCATATGCAGTGGTAGCCCCATCTGCAATGTGCATGCATATTCCTTTCCCCCTTCATATTAGATAAAACTCCCCAGCACAGAATTACCTCTGGTTATTGCATGGCTCAAGGCTTAGCCCTGATGGCCAGTGATGTGCCTGCCTTCCTTGGAGCAACAGCTGGGAGAAACATGGAGCCCTTGACGCAATAAATCTGTGCTGTTCCGGGCTGCTTCTGCAAAGCCCAGCCATACCCTGTGCATCCCATCCCTCCTGCAGCAGCAGGTATAGCCTTGCAATTGCGATTCAGCAGGGTGGTTGGTGCCTTCACAGCCAAATGGAACTTTGCAGGGGAATGGAAAATGCCATTCCCCACCCTGGACCAATAATCTATGTTCAGTGTGGCATAACACCCCAAGCAAGCATCCTGCTCTTTCGATGCGTGCTCTTGAAGCAGTTACCTGAAGAGACCAGAGACTGAAGACAGGAGGAGGAATGGACATTATTTGTATTCCCTAGCATGGATCCTGAGCAATGTTCATCCTTTGTGTCTAGTCCAGCCTGGCTGGATGATCACCCTTCTTCCACATGGTTTCAGACACATCTCTAACAAGGCAGCACATCTCTGAAGCTTGCAATGACTTTCTGCATGCTGATTAACACGTCATGGTGATAACCTTCACATCATTGTGATGACCTTCCATCCTTGGCCAGCATTATTGCTATATTCCTGTAAGGAAGTTAGATAAATCCCATATTCTAACTTAACCATCAGGATTTATATTATGTACTGAGCAATAATAAACAGCCTTCCCTATCAAATCAGATTAGCATGTTTTAAAGATCAGTTGGTTCCTCAGCACTTTAAGGAAAAGTAGTGATAATATATCCAGCAGAGTACATGCTTCTCACACCAGCACAGGGAAGGAAAAGGTTCATCAGCTGACTTACGGGATCAAATGGAAGCCCTTCTTCTGATGCTAGGCTTCAACACAAAGGCAATGGATCCTCTAATTCAGTACTCAGGAGCTGTGATTTACCTAGAGTCCACATTCAAGGCTGGTACCCTCATTTCCCAGCCCAGCCATCCCTGATGGCTGGGGGCTCAGGGTGTGCAGTGCCCTGCTGGAGCTGAAATCCCAGCTGTGCATTAGACACTTGGCAGAGCCTCAGTATGTGACCCTGGACATCCCATCCCCACTGTGGATGGGAAAAGTAGGATGACTTCCCATTGCTTCTCTGTGTTTGGCTTTCTGACAATGCCCTTCAATGCCTGCTGAGCGACAGGCTCGCTGTGTGCACCAGAAGAAGGCAGAATGGTTTCTGACAAGGTGAGTTAAAAGGCTTATGTAGAATGTGCTACAACTAAAACATCCTGTTAGGAAGATAACACTGTCATTTAAAATTGATGAAACTTTTATATAAGACGCTTGCTTTTCCTGGGAACACATCTGCCCTGTGCAGCCTCCTCTGGCAGCTAGCTGGGAGATGAGATGGAGCCATCCTGGGAATGCATCCTAAATCCATCCTGGTGCAAAAAGGAGATCCCTACTCTGCCTGAGGGCTCTTCAGTGACTCCTTCAGTATGGCAAGATAGTAAAAAGTAACCATGTCTGTCTTGCCTGGAGCTCAAAAAGAGGTGCAAAGGATACGTAGCTCACTACATGGGTTGGTCTTCAGCACTTCTCCTTGGGGTTGAGGGAGGAAAATGGGAATGAACCTGATGGATGCTTTCCCAGAGAGGTCTCCCCTGGTCACCCCCCTCCTGCCCAAATACTGAAAAGCCAAGGGGAAATCCTGACACTTTCAAAAAGCAACCTGAAATATTTGAAATACTTACTCTTTATTAGTCATTTTACACACTCTAAGTGTTTTACAAAAGACATATTTCTTTGGCATCATTTCTGGATGTAAGACTTCCCTTTCTCTGGATCTCCTTAATAGACAGACTGCAAAACATTTGCCAAACATTATATTGCTTTATACTTTCTGCCACCTACCATGGCCAATAGTGCACGTGAGAGGGAGAACATCCACCCTGGAGACATCTCCCCCCAGTCAGAATTGCTCACCCAGCTGAGTGTCTCGTTAAACTGAGATCATTCACTTATAGAGCAGAACCAGTAATTGAACATTATTATTAAGGCTGTAAAGGGAAGGTTCAAAGGCACTAAATGACTGTACGGGAAAGCATTTACTGCAGAGCTGATAGCCCAAAATATGTCATCAGTGAAGGATTAGGAAGCACTTTCTCCTCCAAGTCTCTGCCTGTTTCTTTTTTAAAATCTGGCATATTTCCTGCACGGATCTGAGCTGCAGACTTCCTGGAATCACTTCTCCTACATATGAGCCTTTGTGCACTGGAGATTATCAGATTATTGACTTTGGGATTCCTAATTATATCGACTTGACTGGTTGATGAATTGGAGGTGGATAGCATCGCAGCCGATGCAGTACTGGGGGTCAGGCAATGACTAGCAGGAGTCATTTTCCTCCAACAGCTATACAGGCAGAATGCTGAAATATATTCTGCTCCTGCTGAGAAATAGACCCTAAAGCAATTGTTCACTAATTGCTGGGGTTTAATGTGCCCCCTCTCAAACAAACTGCAGCAGTGCAAAGGACAATTCAGTGCCTTGCCCAGACCTGGTCTGCATGGAGGGAGAAACTCAGGAATGAGGAAACATCTCAGGATTTGGGGCTTGATGAACCACATGTGCCCAAACATCAGTTCCAGTGGTGCCTTGGTTTTACCATTCAAATTGATTTTTTGCCTCCATCTTCAGTACAAAAGTGGTGAGGCGCTGGCACAGGTTGCCTACGGAAGCTGTGGCTGCCCCATCCCTGGCAGTGTCCCTTGCAACACAAACCAGTCTGGGATTCTATGACTGCCCCACACCAGGAGGCACTTGCAGACCACAGGCACCTCCAGGACATGGCGGCAGCTGGGAAAGGGTTTTAGGTGCCACCATGCTGGAGCCAGCCAATGGAGGAGACCAATCTCAAAAGCTCCTCACATGGCTGGGGTCTTCATCAGGGCATTTGCAGCAGCAAACCTCTGTTTGGCATTTTAGGGCACGCCACAGAGCAGCCCTCGATGCCACCAGCTGGATGGTAAGACTTGAGCCCACAGCAGGCAGGAACTTGCAGCATCCTCTGTTTAAAGCACAGCATTCCATTTAATGCTTTGCATTTTTGAAATTATAAAAAGGAAACACACACCCCCCCCCCCTCAAACCAAACAGAACTCAATTTTATTCTTAATGGAAAGATTTATGGAAATGAAACTGGGGTATTTTTAATGAGTAAAGATCATGTTATAATAATTCGGTTTTACAATACTTTAATCCCAAGGAGACAATTTTATCTTTTTCTTTAAAGAAAACCTGTATCTTGTTTATTCATCTTTCATTGATTATTCTAAAATCCCATTTAGCTCCACCACATAATGGTATGGTAGTCTTTTCTCATTATATTTTTAATAGAATAAAACCCAACTGTATACGGGAGGATTAGATAGACACTCGTTGAGCTACAGAACATTGTTCCTCCAGATGGCCAGACAGAATCTGGGTAATGCCTTTCCTATTTATTAAGTTCAAAATGTAATGCAAGCTGATGAGATGTGTTTTGTCCAGTATTTAATGGCTCAGCCATAATGCTGAGGTTGGCAGCATGCATGTAAGAGTTAACAGGCAGAAAATAAAGACGTATTTCACCCACCTTCTTCTTGGGCTCATTGAAATGAAATGCTGTCAGAAGACAAAGCTACTTACACCAGTGGGGCAGAGATGTTAAGCTCTTCCATAGGGGTTGTTTTATTTATTCTATAAATTGCTTACTGCACATTGACATTGACAGATTGGCATGGAGCCTTCCATGAAACAAAATGCATCAATACTTGTTGCAGACAGATTTAGGGGTACCTGTATTATTTACTGGGTGGACATTGCTTCATTTGAGACATAGCACATAGTGGTATTTTCATTGCATTTACAGCCCTTTTTTCTCCCAGCTGTAGAGCAGTCTGGAAGTTACAGCTCTTCCTCTGCAGTCTCCACAGCTCCACATTTGTACCCTCTTCTTTTAAGGATGTGGGGGCACAAGTTGGACAGATTTGTTTAGATTTGTACATACGATACCTGAATAGCTCATGTTGTGACACGCATCACTTCAGCGGAGACATGCACTGATTTTTGGACATGAAAACTTTTCCAGCCCTAGACTGCTAGTAAAAACCAACTCTGGTGGTCTCTACCAGGATCCAAATTCAGACACTCTCCAGAGCATCACTGCCAGCCCAAGAGCAGCCGCCCCTGGGCTGTATCCCCTTCCTATCACCTATGCTATCTGTCCCCCCACATACCCATATCGTTTCATGAGCTGCTTTGGCATCAATCACGTGTGACCACAAAAAAACAAGGAAAACCAAGGTCAGGTAAAGAAGAGGTTTTCTAAAAGGTCACGCTAATTCTTGCTTTATTAACAGGTATGGTCCAGCAACCCAGCAAACATTCATAACATGCATAAATGTAATGTAATGTAATTCTGTTCCTGCTCTCTCTTGAAAACACAGGTTTTGTGCAGGCTTTGCAGGCTGATTATATGGGATTTACCATGTAACAAGTGTAAACATTTAATTATAAAATAAAAAGGTTGGATGGCTGCTCATTTCCATGTTTGCTTGGTGGGTTTAAAAGCATCTGGGTTTAAAATGGCCCATAATACAACATAAATGAATACAGAGCATGATGCAAGTTATTACTAAGTAGGATTTACTCCCTCTAATAAGGGCAGAGATTTACATTGTGGCTGAGTGACATCCACACAAGGGAAGCACTCTGTGAAGGGAAGGTGCCCCAGAACTTAGTGTTGCTAAACCCCTGATGGTGGATACAGCCTCAGGAGCTCAACAACCAGGACTATACCACCACAGCATTGGATGGCAGGGGACTGCAGACCCAGCTTGTAAAAGCAGTGTTGTACTCAATGTACACACCATCTGGCTGGGACATGGCCCATCCCCATCCCCATCTCTCCCAGCATCACCACCATGTACCCCTGGGCAGATCGAGGCCCCTGGCAGCACCATCTGATGGCTGCTGTAACTGCTGCCTTATCTAGGTTGCATCTTTCTCTTTTCCATTAGCTTCAGCTCCTTTCCCAGCACTACCTGCCAGACCTGGGCTCCAGTGGAGCATTTTCCTGCTCTGATGACAGATGCACATGGCAGAAGTGAGAGGTGGGAGCGCACCTCTGACTAGGAAATGCTCCTTCAGCTCGGTCCTCACAGCATGGGTACTGCAACAAAACCCTTGCCAGGTCAGCGCCAACTGAATGTTATTAGTATAGGAAAGGCTCCTGTCCTTCAATCACACTGTATTATTTATGACCTACTGATTGCCTGTTGACTAGCAGGGATTATAGTTCTCTAAGATGTTTATGGGTGAATGAAAGGCATTAACCTCATTATTATCACATCTGTGCTCATCAGAGGCCATTAGTAGCTTTCACTCAGCTCCCTGTGCTGCTGTGTTGCTATTTGGTGTCATCTACTGCCTTGCCATACTCGCACATGCCTGCAGTCAGCTCTGTCGCCTTTCTCAAGCAGATTTAAGGAAATGGGTTAAAATGACTTGGGAAAGAACCACAAAGCCCTGGGGATTAATATTCTGATGCAACAGCTTTTTCCTGTGGGGTTTTCAGAGTGCTTTCAAATCTCCCAGCAATGGGGCCTCCAACCCCTTCTTACACACCCAGAAGTGCTCTTTCAGATGATGCCTGCCCAATTTTTCCCTTTTATGTCAGTCATGTACGGGCAGCACCACTGGGAACCGAGGCTCTGCTTTTGGAACAGCACTGCTGGTTTCTAGGTACTATGCCTACAAAGCCTCCCATCCCTGGCCACTGAGACCTGCTAGGGTGTCCTTCATTAATCTGACCATCACAGATATCTCCTTCTTGTCCCAGACCCAGACTCACCATGGCACCTTTAATGATGGAGTATGGCTTGAGCCCTTTGTACCAGAGCTCTGTTGGGTATTTGGGACCCAAACTTAGGACCTGTTTTCTCATCTCAAACCAGGTTTAGATGGAAAATTCCACTGGAGCTGGCTCTGACCTCATCATCTACCTTTGTGCAAATGGCTGGAAGAAGAATTTGCTCCTGGCTAACTATCAGCCTGCACGGTAAAAATAATTTCTTTTCTAATAATTAAAATGATGTGCCATAAATGAACCTCTGCTTTGCTGAGCCCTGGGAATTCACAGGGAACATTTTGAGTAAGAAACAGTTTTTAAAGTAAAACCTCCATTTTCTGTCTCTCATCTTATGTGAATGTCCCCAGAGGTGGCATAGCTCTCATTCCCCACACTTCACCATGAAAGGCAACACCTGTGCATCAACATGCTGCTAACAGTGTCCTTAAACTGAAATAAAAGCATAGTCCTGATCTCTCTCACTGTTGACACACTTGAACTGGGCAGCTTAAGTTGTCCTGTTCTCTCTACATCCTCTCCCTTACTGTGCTCCTCCACACCTCATGCCTATGTCTTTTTCTTTTCACAGCCTTTTATTGAGGTTCCCTGAAATCTGCAACTCGTTCCTGCTTCTAAACACAAAATAAGATAATAAAAAAACCTCGGCAAAAGCTTTGCCTGAATGTCTCCATTTCCTTCGTCCTTTCCTTTCTCTCAACTGCAAGCAGCTACTACACATCTGTGCCACTTCCCAATGTACTTCAAATCCTTCCAAGCACTTGCACAAAACCAATAATGCATCAATATGGTTTTAGCTGTTGCAACCTTTATATCTGCACTGCTGGAGATGATTATCTGGCTTTTTTATCTGTAGATTCAGGCTTGTGGAATAAAACTTGTGCCAATAAAACTAAGGAAGCAAAGACAACACAAGCAGAATGAAAAAAGCAATTGAACATGCTATAAATTCACAATCAGGTGATGGCCACGCTCACTAAGAAGATAAGGACACAGTGAGGGAGATAGACTTATTAATTATTTGTGTTATGGTAGCACTTAGAAGCCCCAATCCTTTTTCTGGGACTAGATGTGCTATACATGGCAAAGACTCAAATGGGTAATTGCAGACAGTTTTAAAGGAAAATGTACAAATGCTCTGTTCTTTCACCTTCAGCAGTTCCTGGTTTGTTAATGCTGTTACAGGAGTCTGAGTTCACCATTGGTCTCATTCTGAGAAGCTTGGTCTCATAGGTCAATATCCAAACAATTCAGCATGAGGGTACCCCCACCCATACCTAGGTTGGGGAAACCACAGCAAACCCCACAAAGTGGGCATGAAATGCATCCATCGCCATCCTCATCTGCTGGCATGAGGGACAAAGCACTCACTGTTTCCAACAGGGACATTTCATCCTCATTGACTCTGTGCAAGTTTGATTGCTTTTCTAATTAAGATGCATTTTATGGTAATCTATCAAGCCCCTTAGACTAAATCACTCACTTAATCTGTTGTTAGTGCCCATATGTTTACAGCTTTACAGCCTGCTGCAGCATATTTGCTTTGCCACAACGCCAGGAAAGTTTAGTGACAGATGAGGCTCGGCACAGCCACTCAGGTGGAGCAGAGCCCTTACACCCAGACAGCCTGGCTCTGCATGGATGGACAGACAGCCCTGGTGCTTTGGAAAGGAAACGCACAGGACTGGATATTCGGCACCCCATGCTGATCACCTCTCTATTCCCCTGGCTCTGCAGAAGAACTCAGCACATGCTTCACATTTCCCTTTCTTTCCTTTTCCTTTTTCTTCTCCAAAATAAAAGGCTGTACATGATGGGAGTGCAAGGCTGAAGAGTTTCACAGTATCATCACGTCTCTGGCCCAGAGCTCGCTTACTGAGGAGTTTCACTGCAGCTTCAAGGCCTCCGAGTAGTCCTTCGGGTAATAGGCAACAACGAGATCTACAAGCTCAGAACAAGCAGGATCAGGCCCTCCTTCTGCACTGGACATTGAATTAAATGAAAACTGAGCAAGCACTCCACAGTTCTACTCCCACCAACCCTTCAGGAGTATGTCTGTCCCTGGACCCAGCCTTGCCTATCACCAGACACACTGATGGGCACCTTCTTCAGGGCTAGTGCTATGACACCACATGCCCTGACGAGGAGCTAAATCTTTCCTTTGGGCCTGCCTGTGTTCTCTGTGTATCCCACATATTGAAACACATGTGCTGTGCTGGCAGGCAACAGCTTCATCTCTTCATCTTCCATCAGGCTGCCCACGCCAGCTCTGACTGAAGAAGCAGGGATGTGCTGAACTGGGATGTGTCCTGAATCCACCACTCTCCTCATGCCTGCATCCCACAGTGGTACCCTCACAGGCAGAGCTCAGGCAGAGACACAGGAGCCCCAGTTCTTCTCAAATTAGCTGTGCTGAGCCCCCAGCCCACCACAAACAAACGTGTTCTACTCACAAGGGTGCACCACCCTACTATTTAAAACGATTTGTACTCAGACGGAAAAAGAGCCCAAAAGCAAAATCAGAAAGGACCAGACTCTAGGTCAAGTTGCCATCTGCCATCCTATGTACAGGGAAATACTCCCTGAAAGAAATGGTCATATAATTGTACAGGAACTTCTAATCAAGAGTGACATGAAGAATAAAACACCACCTGCCATCACCAGCAGTGACAGGCAGCTGCTACCCAATATCAACACAAACACCTCTCCCCCTGTACAGTGCCTATTGATGTGAGCAGGATTAACAGAGGTGAGGAAAGAACTCATTAATTCTTACAAGGACTTGGCTAAAAAAAGGAGGATCTGGCATTGAGGAGGAGGCAGACATTTAAGAAATCAATGTTTTAATAGTTTAAGGAAATTCTCTAGGAACTGCTTAATCTGCTAGAGGAGCAGCCAAGGAGACAGGTCTTAGAGGAAAAGAAGCTCTGCAGGATCCAGGCACCCCTAAAAAATGCTTCAGACTCCTTTCAAACCCTGATGCACCTGCTCGACTCCTCAGTCCTACTGGCACAAAAATCCTGTTTTCAGCCCTGGAGCTTGCCAGTGCTGTCAATCTGTCCCTGGAGCTGCACCAAGCCCTGGTTTG
Source organism: Neopsephotus bourkii (assembly GCF_033783945.1). Lineage (NCBI taxonomy): Eukaryota > Metazoa > Chordata > Aves > Psittaciformes > Psittacidae > Neopsephotus > Neopsephotus bourkii. The sequence goes on along the minus strand of NW_026901218.1, from coordinate 2,824,807 downwards.
CACATCAGTCTGAGGTTATCTTGGAAGGAAGATGTCACACTTCTGGGGAGGTGATGGAGGCTTCTCCAGTGTCTGAGGGGGTGAGTGGTAGTTGGGGGTACAGGACTCAGGAGAAGCTGCCCCCAGATCTGCTGCCACCAAATCGCTGGAGATGAAGAATCGTCACACATGCTAGCATGGGCAAAAGGCAACAGATGGAAAACCATGAACACTGACAACTTTTGTATGTACAATATGAGAAGCAGAGGAAGCGCCCCTGTTCCCCTGAATTTGTCTCAGCTGTATCTTACAGATATGGCCTGTAGGACTGAAGGGATCATTCCTCCTCAGCCACAAGCTTCTCTGCCAAGGGAAAGTCTTGTAGTGATGGACTTGACCATAGTATTCACTTTGTGCTTCACAGTCCCTTGGCTGCGGGCAACCTGCCCTCCTGGACAGAGGTAAGACCTCCCCCTGCCTGCAGTCACACTGACTATCCCTGGCCTCTCTTCCTGCTTCAAAGCTATTACAATGAGCTCATCTGGCTTCCTTAATAAACCACAGCCCAGTCTTCAGGGCAGTCTGGCACCCCTGCTATGATGACTTACATGGCACAAAACCCCAGGCCTTTTGTTTTGTGCCATGTAATTCATCATAGTTACATGTGGGAAGCAGGAATCGTGCTCCTCAGGTCATGTTGCCCAGCCCGTTCCCCTCTAGGATCACCAAAATGTGCTCTTCAACATCATCCTGCTGCTATCTGAGCCAGATAGCAAGGCTCAGTAAAGTTGGGAATGCTTCATGCTATCCTCAGGCAAGCAGGATTATGCTTAGAAAGTGTGTGAGATGTGCACAGCTCAGACACCCATGCCCTCCACACCCAAGTCACTAAATGACTGCGAAAGACAATTACTGTTACATACCTTGTTCTCTAACACTGTGGTATAGAACGCATTTCACATACCACGATTTGTAACACTGTGCCGAGCACATACATTCAAACTACACAGCTGGTATAAAAAGACATGGCCCTTATGAAACAGCAAAACCCCAAAAGCCACTGAATGTAGTGCCTGGTTATCACATTTTCAGGAATCAAGATCATGCTCTCGGCTGTGCAACACTCTGCAGAGCTCAGGAGCCCCACAGAATATCCCCATTAGCTGCTTTTCAGGCAGGTGAGAAGACAACTATTCCACCCTGGAAAAACAGGATTAAACTGGCCCAAAAGCAGTTTAAAATGACTAAGCAATTATTGCCAATCTGAAATTTCTCTCTGAAAGAGTTTAGCTTGAAGTGCCAGACATGACATCCTTACCTTCTTCTGTGGGTTTAATAAACCCAGTTACAGTCTTCTGATCTCTTATTAAAGTATATACTTCATATATCTATTAGCATAGCCTCCTATCACGACAGTAGGCAGGTTATTCTGGGTGTAACATGTTAATTTTCTGAGCAGGTATATACTCAAGCTCACCACAGCTCCAGCCTGTGCTACAGCTGGAGTTTATAAAGACTTCTGAAACACCACAGCGATCAGCGCCCGTGGATATGATTCAAGTATGAAAGAACAGAAGTGCCAATAAATTAGCCAATATAATGCTGCAAATTGAAGTATTTATTATGTAAAATCAAAATATTGCAGCCATACATCTTGTTTTCCTCAGCCATGCTGTTACAATCGTTGTCTTGTTCTGCCTGGAAAGCACAGCAGAGCTCCGACAGGAAGAGAGAAATAACTGCCCCTGGCTGTTATTTACAGGTAAAAAGGAGGTCTCCAAGTTAGCCGAGTGCTGAGGAATGAGGCTGCTGAGCTGCTCAAAGCAGAGGCAGGCAGCACAAAGTCAGAGCAACAGTCTATTGACCTGTATTAATGATGTTACACTCTGAAATGCAACCTATTTTCTTAATTACTTTAAAGATTTTCTTTTTTTCACTAATACATTTTGGTGAGGAGCAGCTTGCTGCCAACCTGCCAGTCTATAGATTGATCTTTCTAACGTAATATGCAGTCAGATATTCATACTTGAGCTTGATCAATATTAAATAGCTCTTACTGATTTTTTTCTTATATCAAATATTACTGCATTATTTTAGGCATCTGATCTAAAATGCCAAAAGGAATAGGATAAATCATCATTCCTTCTCCCTTTAATCCTTACTCTCCACGTTTCTGCTGTAAAATGAAGTGCAAAACAAGTTTTCAAAGCAGGCACCCCCCTTTGCCAAAGCAAAATACAAACTGAAAATATTCCAGTAGATCTAAATAACATGGAACAGTTGGGCTCAGCATGAGAGTACAAAGAAACCAAACCTAAAACCAATTTAGTGGGCTTCACGATTCCTGTAAAACCCCCCTTCTCCCCCAGACAGTACAGTTACACACATAAATAGAGATGCATATGACTTACCGGAGCAAATATCACCATACACATTTACAAAGGGGTTTATAATCCAACTTGCGTCTCCTGGAATAAAGCAAGGTTTGTCTCATACTAAAAATAAAGGCTCCCAAAAGCTTCTCACAGGAGGGGGAGAGAGAGAGAGAGAGGGAGGGAGGGAGGGAAGAAGCGGGAGCGAGCTCCTTGCCTCTCTTTTTATGAAGCAAATAAGGAGAGCAAGAAAATCAATGCCGAGAGAAAGTGAGATGATATACCAATCAGGCAGCAGCCTCAGCCTTATTTGCAGAGGGATGGCAAAATGCTCATATTATTAGACAATGACTACACACACTCCAAGTAGAGAAAGCAAATACTTGTCCCTCAGTGAGAGGCTGATTGCTTTGCTGTGTACCACCACAGTGGGCTGGGAGATGCAACCCCTTCCTCCCCACTGCTAATGAAGCATCGCTTTACTCGTTGTATGTGCACTGTAGGAAAAAAACAGTTCACAGTTCTGGGCTGAAGTTGTACTAATCTTGAAGATCCTCCAAAGCTCTCACACAGGCTGTCATTGGAGCAGTGCTTCTTCATTGCTGGATCTGGGGGCTTTTGGGGTTCTCTGTTAAACAACTTGGAAAGCTGCCCTGAAGCTAGAGCAACGAGATCATTCAGAAAAGGGGAAAGACCTCTCAGGTCTCCCATACTTCAATGTGCACTAGGCTCCTCCTGCGCTCAAACAGGACCAGACCCACAGAGCATCTTCCTTCACAAAGTGTCTTCCTGGAACTTGAGCTTTTGCCCCTTTTTTGTGTATCAGAGAAAACCTATGGGAAACCCATGGGTTCCCTTGTGCCAAAAGAGGACATTTCTGTGCTATTAATCCACCCAAACAAAGCCTTTGTTGTGCTGTATGTGTGTTGGAAGAAGGAGAAGGAGCGAAGGAGCAGGTAGCAGGAGGTAAGCTCATTGCCTTTGACATACAGGCACCTGCTTGTGAATGGGACACATCAGTGGCAAACACATGCCACCTCTTTGGAGAGATGCCACAGTTGCTCCCCACAGCAGCTATACAAGCACACAAACCCCATGTCCTTTCACTACAGACCTGCTCACAAGGGGGTTTTCAGGCTGGTCCCTTGTCTCCACTCTGCATTCAGGACTTCAGCACATTGAGAACACAAGATGGATCCATGGATCCCTCTCTACCAGGCACCCAGCTCTCCGCTTACCAGCGCTGCTTGGTGTAACTGAGGCTGTGAATCATGCTCTGTGCTATATATTTATCAGCCTGGGGTTTGTCACTGTTTTGCCCTCTTTTCTGCACACTGCATCAAGTATTTTCAAACACACATGACAATGGATGAGACACAAGGTGAACTTTGTCTTTTATTTGGAGACAGAAGTTGCATGCTGCTATACAGAAACACCTGCTGGGTGACAACAGTTCTCTATGCAGCAGAATTGGGCAACAATTACTTTTCCCCAGCAGCTTGGGATTTACACTGTGCAAGAAGAGCTGGAATTCACAGGGTAAACCCTAAGCACAAAGCCAAGGAGGCTGAACTCATCTGATAATGGAATTTATCTGTTTGGGGCTGGCACTTCTAGCACAAACCAGGCACAGAGGAGACTCCAACAGCCCTTTATGAGCACTGAACCTTCAGGGCCCTTTTCCCACAAGCAGGAACTGCACTGCCACTCTGACAGATGTCACTGCCAACGATGTGGCCCCTGGTTTCCAACAGATACAGCCTGATGCTGTAACGAGAAGATATCACAGTGCAGAGAGAGTTCTCCAAGCTGAAGCACTGCTCTGCTGCTTGGTGCATTTTAACGTACGCGTAAGCGCTTGCCAGCCCCTGTGCACACTGCGTGAGTCCCAGCTGCAAAGATTAAACAGCTCAGCACCTCTGGTCTGCAGAGCTGGGTGGAATTTGCCTCCCACTGCACTGGGAACAGCCCTCGGGTACCCAATCCGCACTGGAATTGCCCTCTGAAGACATGCATCACACCACACAGGCTGCAGCAGTTCTTCATTTGCCTGGTTAGCATTGGCCGACATGCCTTTGTCCTCAAGGACAGGGCTCATATACCTCACTCCTCCTCCCTTGCTATCTCTAGAAAAGACACAACAGCCCAGACAAGGTGTGGAGGAGGTTTTGTAGGAATAACACAGACCTGAATTGGAACATGAACCAAAAGCCAGCAACGGGCAAAGGTGACTGAGGACTACCCAGAACTTACCACCCACTGAATCAGCACAAGGGGTGATGCTGGCTCTCCCACACCCTTGGGAGAGCAGTTCTCCAGCCTGTGAGTGCCTGGGTTGCTCCCACACATTGGCGAAGGATCCTCATCCTGCCTGAGCTCCCCAGCTGATGCATCTCATCCCTCTTGGCCTTTTTCATTGCATTCAGCTCTCCAGCTGGCACTGAAACTCACTGTATCTCATGGTGACCAGCCTCTTGCTGCAAGGTGTGACAGTAAGTGAAATGCAAACACCTCTCATTTTCATTTTCCAATGAGATAATTTTATTTTCCCTTCCCACAGCTAACAACTGCTGTTACTTCAACTCACAAAACTCTTCTGAAAACTTTATGAAACATCCATTAAAATAGTTTTGCAGAGGCGCCGCTGGGAGCTGCTGTGTCAGCCCTCTAAAATATGTGCCCACTTGAGTACCTCTGTGGGATGTGAGGATACAGGATGCAGTTTTAAACAGAGCATGATGTGCTGCAGCAAGTGATGACCTGTCCTGTCACACAGCTCCTTCAAACAATGCTGCAACATGGAATCCACAGCATAAGGAGATCAAAGCCTGCTTTTTACCCATGACATTCCATGAATGCTGTGGATTAAGTTTAACACTGTTGAAGGAGGATGTGTTGGTGTTTGCCGACAAGGCAAAACACTTGTTAGGCTGCAGCGGACCCTGCAGCACTGCAGGCTGGTGCTTTCTTCATCTTTACTAGATATCATTCCAAAAATTCATCTGAAACACTGGATGGGGCACTCAGGATCACCAAGCATAAAACCAGATGCTACCAATACCAGCGCTGTTGTGCCACATCTCTCTCTGTATCAGAGCTTTCCACTTTTCATTCTTAAGTTAGGAGTTTCAAAGCAAACTAAAAAGCTCCCTGGGATTTAAGCCCCAAACTCCTTTAGCTACCACTGAAGAGCTGTACACACCCAGCAGATTTCCACCAGCTTTGCCACATCACTTAGGGTTTGAAGACATTTAACCCTTGCCTGTAGGAGGGTTGCAGCTAAAAGGGATACAGTGACACCAGTAATGGTTATGGCTGCAGCCTGGGAAGAGGCTTCTCCCCAAGTACAGCAGTAGTCACAGGAGGGATCTGCATGAGAACAGCATGAGACAGGGCTGCTCTTCTGGCTACCCACCACTCTCTGCTGCCTCTTTCCCCAGCCCACCACAGGCTCCTTAAAGCCCACACAGTGGAAGCCCAAAAGCACCACTTATGTTTGGATCCTCTCACTGATGCTTTACTCTATATTTATTTGCCCATATTACTCTGGAAGTTCATGCTTTCATGTGTGTGTGCAGATTTACAGATGCCTATAAAATCACACACCACATGGCAGGGATGAAAGTTTATTGGTCTTTCAGCATCATGGTCCTCAGCTTTGCCTGAGGCTGCATTGCACCCATGCTCACCCTGGTCAGGCTAAGGAAAAAGGAGACAACAGCACCACAAGACCACTGTACCATGCTACAACATCTGTGCCTACTCAACATCTGGAGGAGCTAATTAATAATATCAGAGCCTCCATTCCACCTGTGCTATAGCAAAAACATCAGTCGAGGCAGCAGTGGCTGTGTGAGCAGGATGGAGCCTGGCAGAGGGGCTACAGCCTCAGTCAAGGAATGGAGAGTGGTCCAGCCTGGAGCTGCTGTAGCACATAATCCATCAGCCCAGCGAATACTAAGACAGGCTCCTGTTTGTCAGCGGAGATTTTCACATTTCTCTCTCAATCTTTATCTAAATTTAGGAAGACACCAAAAAATAAATGAAGTCTGAGGCACATAACTGGAAACCACTGGTTTTTGGTTTTTCGCGTGGAAATGGAATATTTCCTAATGAATCTCCCCTCCCCCTGTGCCATTCGGCTCTGGCTGCAAAATATTGCTGCAAGTTTATCAATCTGCAGCTTGTTTCATGCAGTTTGCAATGCTAATGAGTAAACCAATTTTGACATATTATGTAAGCCAGTTTCTGAAACAGAGATTCTTGGCAGGCCAAATGTAAACACAGACACCCTCTTGCATCCAATTTAAATGAGCATGTTGCTGAAAGCACTAAGGGCTTGATTCTGTTGACTTATTCCTGATTTACTCCAGTGAAAAAAGGAAAAAAATAGAGAAAAAATAGACAAACAACAAACACCCCCCCCCAACACCCCCCCCTTTCAATTCCATTACTAGTGCAGCAGCAATTTGCAAAGTGGATCTAATTTTGTAACAAGGAAATGTGCTGGAATAAGCTAATGCAGGGTGGTGACTCGGGCACTGTATGAGCATCAGCACAGCACACAATCAGGAGCACACATGTCATTCCAGATGGAGCTAATGGGGGAGATGTCATCTCTCCATTCCCTCATCCTCCCAAGCCAAATTTAGGTCCAGGTAGTGCCCCATGGGTTGGGCCGCCCCCAGAGGGTGCCTGCTTTCAGCCTCCCTGCTCTTCTATGTTGGCTTTGCAGAAGAACATTGCATACCTGGGCAGCAGGCAAAGCCCAAGAGTGGCAACAGGGTAGATGCAGCCCATGATGCAGTTACACTGAGGTGGTGGGAACCCAGGGCACAAGGGTTTATTTGTCTCAGCATGCGCTGAAGGTCTGCACTGCACCACACCAGTGTATGGCTGGGTGCTGAAACCCCATGAATCACCATTACCTGGCCCAAACCTGGCAACTGGTCCCACCACAGGCACATCTGGACACCCCGATTAATGGATTTTATCCAGTTCTTACAGACCATGATCCCAGCACCAGAATGATGTGCTGGAAAGCACGGGCATTGGATGACAGACTGCAACAACCAGCAGCGTGCCTTCCAGTGACATGGGGATGAAATCAAGGGCACAACTCAGAGAGGAAGGAGGGATGAATTTGTAAAAACCCCTAGAAAAAAGGGCTCTACTAGAGAGATGAACGAAGTTTTATTGAAGTGAGGAAGGGCTGGAATCAAATCTTTCATTTGAACTTTTCCCAGTACCATCTGGAGCACTTGCATCTGCCACAGATTTGCACAGCATTTGCACAGCGTTCTGTTGACAAGTGGAAGCAAATGGGGTAGCAGCATACCTGGAAGTGGCCTCTGCCTTATTAATGGCTCTGGGCATCTCCAGTGTGTTTTAAAACTAAAACATAAGTGTGAAGTTGAACTGTGTTGTTCCTGACATTGCAGAGGAAAAGACAGCAGATAAGATGTATGTTGTGCTGTGAGGTCAGGTGTGCTGCTGCAGAGCCTGTTTATTGCATGTGTCAGTGATCACACCAGGCACCAGAGCTTCAACACATCACCTCACACTCAATCCCCTTCACAACATCAGGATATCATTTATCATACCTGGCTCTTTTATATTATGAAATAAAAGAGAACAAGAGGAAGAATACTTTTAGCCTCCGAGCACCTGAGCTTTCAATGATGAGAGCAAACCTGAGAGCTCTTTCCTTTATTCCATATAACGCTTTCAAGCTGTGATCATAGGCAGCCCAAGTGCCACACATTTGTTGGCTCATCAAGTTTCTGCAAGTTTGGAAACCCACAGCTGCCAAAGTAATATGAGTTTTAATGGCATAAGAGAAAACTCGCTGCTGTCTAGACACACAAAAAGGACAGTGCTTGAAAGGAGGGCAGCTGACAACTAAGCATCACTTGGGATGTAAACGACAGGGAGATGAGATGCCTACACAGCCCCTGCTTGTCGGCACACACCACAGCACTGCAGGACTGCAAAGGAGCAGCAAAGGTTGGGAAGAGGTGATGCCCCATAGGCTCTTGCTTGAATTAGTACAAGCCGAGCTCTTTGCCAGCCGACAAATACCCCCTTATCACTCACACTGCCTTACCAGCACAGAGCCTGAGGTGGGAGCAAAGCCCCAGACCAGATCACTGCATCAGCTCCCATCTCACCAGGGAAGTGAGGGCAGCAAGCAACCAGCATTGCAGCGTGAGGTATCCCGGCATCTCGCTGCCTCCCCCCCCAAGCAGTTCAACTACACACAGTCCATTACAGTAACAGGCAGGCAAAAAGAGGACTTCAATTTCTAACATCTAATTTTTATTGCAATTTTAAATGATTTGGAATGACTCCTGTGGTTAGAAGTCTAGCTGTGATTCAGGGTAAGACAATTTGGAAGGCCCTCACTGTCCCTCCAAACATCTTGCAAGAAGAATGCTCAGAAGAATGTTACTACCACCCACTTATTCTTCAGGCTTTCTGCGTTTTTCGGCATTAAATGCTGTTTCTGCATGTCTTAAATACCAGACTCTAAAAACATATAAAATTATAATCTGAAGGCCAAATGGGCACGAACTGGGTGATAAAAACAGCATGGAAAAAAAGAGAACCAGATGAATTTCTATTGTAATTTTTATAGCTATTTAACAGGAAGAATGAAAAAATCTAATTACTGTCAACCATAAGTTTTCAGCTTCCCAGCCAGCAGAGCACTATTATTAAACTACTGTATAATTGCTTCTTTTACTCTGCTTCCCACAGAAGTTGTGTTATTTCACTCATAGTTAAACTCATAATATTGGCTTCATAACTAATCCTGTCAATCGAAATCCCCAGGGGCTGGCACAGCGATAAAAATAGCAAGAGGTTGTTTCTTCCCTCAGCTTTCTCTCAAAGCCCTTTCTGCAGGTACCAGGGCTGCAGCTTAGCAATGCCATGGACTGTTGCACCCAACAACAACACATGAATGCTGCTTCTCTGGCTCAAGCAAAGCATGGAGGAGAGGGACGGATCCTTCCAGCAGACAATTCTGTTCCCCTGTCCTGGATAGGATAAATCCTGTCCATCTCTCCCTGCTGATACAGGCAGCTCAGGTAAGATATTTGATGTTGCACAGCTGAGCATTACCTCCAGCCCAGATGTGACTGCCTACCCTGGGATTTCATGCCAGTGCCGACTTGCTTGAAAAGCATGGGTTTCCACCTTCCCCAAACACTAAGCTCTGATATAGTATCTCACACACAAAACCACACTGAGAGATCCAACTACGTGTTCAGGCACTGACTTGATCTTCAAGGTCTTTTCCAGCCTGAATGTTTCTGTGAAATGAGCACAAAATTGTGCTCACTTATTAAGGAGATTGCATAAAGCACCAGACTTTTACCCATCCAAGTTTTGTAAGCTCTGCCTGAGCCCCTACTTGCTCCCTGTGCACTGGACTGATGCTCCTTGCTAACTCCTGGCCTGGTCTTTCCCTGCAGATGACATTGGTCCTTCCCTGCAGAAGACCCAGGCAGGGTCTCTTGCCAGAGCTTCACATGGCAGCACACCCTCCCTGCCCGGTGGAATCTTCCTCTTGCCCAGGACACCATGAGGCCAAACTCACCGTTTAGCTCAGGTTTGGGATGAGGTATAAGGCTGGAAAGGGTGAGAAGATGGATTTGGCTTCACACCCAGACCTTCCATCTCAGCCTCTGTCTCGCTGGAGACAACAACCCTGTGCTGGGGTTGCTCTCTGGTGGGCACACACAGAAACTGCTGACAGCTGACGAGGAACAGATTGGAAACAGCACTTTTCCCAAAGCAGTGTCCCAGAGGGAGGTCCTGGGGTGTCTATGCCAGAGGGGAGCCAGCACCAGGGCTCTGCATGAACCTGAACCAGCTCTGGAGTCATCGCACTCGCTACATCCTCATCACATCCTCAGCCGCCACTAGAGCCACTCTCTTTGCTGTGACTGATGTGCAGCCTGACAGCACAAAGCATGCCGATCAGTCCATGGGGGATCAAGGAACACTGCTTCAGCTGAGGTGTTTTCCTCCTGGAAGAGCCATCACCCTGACTGTTACAGCCACAGGCAGCTAATACTGCACAGAGCTGTGGTACTGCAGCCTTCACTCATGGTCTGGAGCTGGAGCCTCTCCCTCACCCCAAAGCACAGAGGGATCAGCCCCAGCACACTCTGCAGCCACAGGAAAACTATTGCTGCCCACACAAGCCTGAGACACCCTTACCAGCACCAAAGAGGGATCTCAGGGTTAAAAAACCCCTCTGTGTACACTGGGAGAATGAGTGTGCCCAGTGCAACCCCTGCAGGAGCACAGCTCTTCCCTGAGCTGCATTATTCCTTCCTCTCTCCATCACTGTAGTATCTTTAATGTTTGAGACAAGAGGATAGAAAATCATTTATGCCATTGCCTGGGCTGCCAAGCGGCACCATGGTGCTCTCAGGAAAACCAGGAGAGCTCCCAGCAAGCCCAGCCTGGAGAGTCCTGGTGTTCCCAGGGGCTGGAGCTTAGGCAAGGGGGAGTGTGTACAACTGCCTCCCAAGAGATGGCCCTCACAGCCGGCAGACAGCAGGACTAGCTCCTTGGAGGCAGCAGGGCCTGTGGGACTGCCTTGGCTGACACAGCTCCCAGCAGCTCCTGAGATTTAAAATAAACATGGCCTGATGCAGTGCTTGTTTTCTCACCCATGGTGCTAGTGCAAATAAACCCTCAGGCTGATGGATCTCCTAACCCAGAAAGCTACAGAGACTGAGAGAAACTGCTACAGCCAAAGTTACCGTGCTGATGGCTCAGTCAGTGAGCTGCCAGCCCCTGGTCAGTGGGCAGAGCCTCCACATCTGCACCACACATAGAAAGAATGAAGGAGGGAAGCACTAACACGCCAGGGCTGAAGCAAACCCATTTGCAAGACTGAGAACTACCTCCGTGTCCAAGTACAGAATGAGAAGAGGAGAGTAAACAGCAAACAGAAGCTACTGGGCACAGGAGCATCAAAAACTTCTATAGGAGCAAGTGCTGGTGATGGCACAGCATGCCGAGAAGCTCAAAGCATCAGAACAGATACAGTCACATCAACCAGCCTGCCTCTCCTGGAAGTGACAATGCATACCTCCTCTTTGGATGCTCAGCCAGGTCCTCAAGGAGAACATGGCAAAGCAATTGCTCTTACAAACACAGGCCTTAATATCTAGATGAACATCCTTGGGGTCTGATTCTTCAAAGCCTCAAAAACTCTCAGAGGTTCCTGATCTTCCTCCATCTCCCACAGACTCAGCTGCTCATGGTGTGTCCTTTTAAACTTGTCAACTCTTCAGCCTCGAAGAGGAGGAACAAGAGTCCCAGGCTATCCTGTGCTCCTCCTGCAGTGGCACAATGCATTTTGACAACTCCCCATCAACCAGCAGCAGATCCTTCAGGAGGAATCTGGAAGAAGAGAGCACAGGCTGTGTAAGCACTGGGTAAATCAAGGCAAGCCCAGCTTTCAAGTTTGCACACAAGTCTGAGCATGCAAGAAAATACATGCAGGGTATCACTATTCCCTGAATTAGATAAAAGGGTGAAAATGTATTTCAATGGACTCTGACCAAGGAAAAAGGAAAAAAGTGCATTCCTGCTTCCATAAGATTTAATTAGGTGTGGGATTTTAGCTGCAAAAAGCAAAGCATTCATCTAGCCACCTGCTTTTTATTGAACATGGTTCAATCAAAGAGGCCTAAATGCCTAGAAAGTTCAATCAGCTTTCCTAGATAGAAGTAATTAAGCAATGCAAGGGTTGTTGTGTTTGCACTTCAGAGGGGAGCCTTTCCTTTGACAAATTGTATAGCCCTGGACACATCCAACCCACCAAAAATTTTCAACCAGATGTTAGCCCAAGGCTTGTTCCCAGATGTGGGGCACCCCACTGCTGCAGCTCTTCCAGACATGCAATCCTTCCCCTGCCATGCAGCTACACCCGTTATGGAAGCAAAGCACAGCTGCTCTTGACAAGTGCACACCATGAGACAGGCATGCTAGAGGAGCTGGTTGCACGTGCCCATCTCACCGGTGCAGAACACTTGCACTTTGGCTCTGTAATGGATCCACTTCTAGTCACACCCAGAGAAGTAGGCTGTCCCATGTAACAAGACCAGGAATCACTAAGGAACCTCCACATGGAGAAAGAAGCGGAGGAAAGTGAGGGTTGGCCATCTGGAGATTACACCTCTGCAATCGACACCCAGGCACACAGTGCAAGACCAAGAAGGTGGCTATGCCACTGTGCTGGGTATCTATTTAGTTCTGTTTGAGACAAGCTGACCACTGAATGTCATGAGGGTATCTTGTATGGTCCCCATGCTCAGAAAAATCAGTCATTCCCTTGACAGCAAGTAGAGTTGATGCAAAAACCAGGTAATATCTTACCTGAATCATCATCAGCAGGGGTCTTCCAAACACCATCTTCAGGAAAGTCGGTGGTGATGTACTGTATTTCCCCTGTGAATGAAGGGGAACGGTGCATTTTTAAGTCTCAAGTTAGGCAGCTGCACAAGTGCTTTAGGTGGACCTTCCCTGTGGATCACAGCAGACTGTGCTTGTCCAACCATCGGAGGGTTTCTGTACAAATCAGCTCATGATGCTTGGGCTTTTGCATGGTTTTGTGCATATAAGATGCATTGAAGTGTTTCTTGTTATTTCTCGAAGTGAGGAACCCTCAGGAGCACTAAAGTGGGTTTGCATGGAAGACAGCACTGCTGCACACCAGCCATTTCCAGTAAAGTATTCCACAAAAGGCTGTGTGTCCAGAACACGTCTGTTAGGAATATATGCAAATCTATTCTACAAATAATCTCGACAAAGTGAACTTGAGCTGTGACTGTCTGAGATCGAAGGTGTTAGTTAGGTTATCAGACACAGTGGGTGGCATGTTAATGAGTTCACTTCTTAACTAGTGGGTTTAAGTGAGAGGCTTGATCTACAACTGAAAGAAAACACTGAAAGGAAAATTGAATTTTGAGCACAACAGCTATTCCTGAATAGATTTGAATGTGGGCACTTGTTTTATCGCAATGCCTACATAAATATGCATGGAACAACTGTTTCAGAGTCACCCTGTGTATGGACAAGCCTGTGAAATCAGGTTTCTGGTCTAAATATTAAAATTGAAGTGCCTGCAAGTAACATAGAATAATAGTCTTACAAAATCAGTGCTTCCGTGAATTTTACTGGCATCACCTTTGTTTATCTGTGGAAGAAGGGGAGGAAGCATCAGACAGGCCTGAAAGCCAGCAAAATAAACTGTGAGTTGTTTTCAAGAGGATTGCTTGTCTCTCAGTTAAGAAAATGCACCAGGAGATGGAAGAACAGGTGCATGTCCCATCTCTGCCATGGCCTATTTTTTCTATGTAAAAAAGCAGGATGTGTGTATCTTGTACCAGACACAAAGCACTTTCCCTTCCTTCAACCAACACACGTTTTTCCTGAGCAGTTACATCAAACCACTGATAGCTCTTTGGATTCTACTGGAGCTTTATTTTACTGTAATTGCCCTTGTTTAAAACAAAAGTACCTTCTCTCTTCCTTAAAGCGATTAGAAATGTCAATGACATCCCCCTCTGGATGTGAATCTCGCTATTCCCAACAGCCACTCAAAAAAATACATAATCACCATAATTACTGGTGGCATCTAATTAACATTCAACTTCCTCTCTACAGCAGCTACAGCTGGACAGCCCATTTACCTCACCCTAAAACTAATGCTCTGATAATTATTTCCCATCACACCAAGCAGCCCACCTGTGTCCATCCCCACTGACGTCTCCATCTGGCACAGCAGTGAGGCAGCAAAGTGAGCACCTCTGCATGCACTGTGTGTGCTCAGCCTTGCTAACAAATGACCCCTGCAAGCATGGAGACCTGCTCCTGTTAACTATGCAGCTGCTGACTTTATTAGCTGCCTTGACTAGGATTCACATGCAAAAAAAGGGAAAAAAGAAGAAGAAAAAAGGTAGAGGAGCTGCCATCCCCTGGTTGGCACCATCTCTGGGGCAAAAGGCTGCAGCCTTCCCAAGGTACTCAGTGCACCAGGTTTGTTTCCGTAGGAGAGGGCAGAGGATAAAAGAGCCCATAAAATACATGTGCCTCAAGTTCCTGAGGATGCTGGGGGCTATTTGCCCCTTCCCATATTTGTGGTCCACCCTGAGCAAGGAGCTGAGCAGGAGGGCTCTGCCTATCTGTGTGCTGCCTTTAGCTGGGGTGCCATCCTATGCTCACACCCTGGCCATGGCACAGTCCAAGAGCTGTCAGAATTCACTCCCATCAGCTGGAAGCAGTGGAGTCAGGCTGGGCATGCAGATGGCCCCAAACCCTGGTGCTGGTCTCCAGGCTGGGGCAAACCCTCTGCTGTCACCTTCATTCTCCCTTCCTGGCCACTCTGTAGCAGCAACAAGATGAAAACTGCTCAACCCAAGCATTATTCTATGAATAAGGACAGATAAAGCAGCCTGATTTTATGAGCTGCCCAGCACAAGGCACTCATTTTGAATAAACCAAAGTACATATAAATCCATGATACCTCACTTCAGTCTACTTCTAGTCCTTTTCTGTAGTGGATGGGGCTTAAAGGAGCTAATCAGACAATTGCTAAATTCTCCTTTATTCTGCAGACAGAATAAAGGAAATAAAAAGACATCACCTCTCTTGGTAGGAAAAGCAATGCCTGCTGCTGCCATCTAGATGAGCTCCAAATCATTAGCTTTGTTTCTTCCCAAAACTAGGCTAAACACTTATTTTCTCTTTGCTCACTCTTCTCCATTTTCCTCTCTTCACTATTATCTCCATACTTATATTATTTTAGCCTATAATGACTGTAGCACTAGTAGGAATGATGCCCTGCAAAATTACCTTGCCTTTGCATTCACATTTAAGCTTTCGTCACGACACCGACCAGATATATAAAGGGGGATAAGAAGGGAACTGGTAGTTACCAGGGGAAGCTCTGGATGAACTTTTCCTGATCTCAGGAATTACTAAGGCCTCTGTTTCCCTTCTTCTGTTTGTCAGCTTTGCAGTGAACCGCTCCAGATACGAAGAGGTCTCTACTTATTCCAACCACCAAAGGTCATAAAACCCAGTGACAGAGTATTTACTCCCAGTCAAATTTGTCTAAGACAGACTAAGGAAGCTCAAAATCTATGGGGAGCAGGAAGGAGTTTAGATTCTGTAGTCTTGACTTGCTTCAGAGGTCAACAAGAAAAATGCAGAAAATCAAAAGTTGTCATAAATGGTCCAAGTTTCAAGAGGAAAATAAAGTAAAAGATAGTAAAATCAATGCAGATTGTTGGGCTGTTTATGCACTAGTGAAGCAGTTATGGGTTTGATGCCACTGTAAGAACTGCAAATCCCAGTTAAGCTCAGAAATTCAGTATCTTTGAACTCTGCATGAATTTCCCCCCCATCATCACCCATTGAGTGGCAAAATGCCTCCAAATTGAATTGTCCAGCCTTCCCCAAATGAATTTCCAGCTCCACAAAAGATGATCTCATCTTGGGAGCTGCCTTATGAAACATTTTAGACAAGGCTATAAGCGGATGATCAAACTTTATGAAAATGCCCTAGCTCTTATCAGTGCAAATCAAACTAAGATGGACCAGAGAACTGAAGCCTCAGTGTTTCATAAATCAAAGAGCTGCTTATGTGCTCCGCTGGCTGTCCAGAACCACTTGTGTTTGAAGGACTAACTGCAAGCTGGTATATTTTTCTTTGCTGTTTACGCAGAAAAGAACAGAATTATCAGAAAGATGCCAGCAAAACACTGCTAAGGTTGCCCAGGTGAACTGCTTGCATCTTATTGTCTTCCCAATGCAAGCCAGGTTTGCAGACTCGTGAGCTCACCCAGCTCCCACCCAGCAGCTCCCAACACTACTGGGCTCAAACCTCCTGCTGCACAAGGGTTCATCATGGAAAGGCACCCAAAAGCATCAGTGGTGAAAGAGCCCCTGCCAAGCCCAGAGGTTCACAACCAGCATGGCAGAGGAGGAATGGTGATGGTGCCCTGAAACTCCTCTGCTGCCACAGGGGCTCAGCAGTGCCACCTCTCACGTGTAGCAGGCCTGGCTCCTTCATGCATGCTCCCATGGCCAAAGAGGAGACGTGGCTTCTGACAGAGGCTGTTGCTGTCAAGCCACGTGCAATTTGTTGATCAAAAGAGCAGGCAGGCGTTCTTTGAAGGCAGGAGCTGGTGGTGCTGAGAAATTGGACAAAATATATCACAGCAAAAAGAAGCGTGAAGCATTGAATCCCAGCGGCCTCCCCAGCCCCTGGCTAGCACTTGCAGCTCTGTATTTCAGCTGATTAGACTTGGCTCTGCAGGGCTCAGCTGAGATGCTCTGACAGCACACACAGCCATCACTCTGCTGTGCTAGCCCATTTGAATTGCCAGCAAAGCACAAGAAACCAGCTCTTCCCTTCTTCTCACATTAGCCCTGGAAGCAGCATGTTCTGCAATGCAATGCCCTGCCACGCAACCCTCATGACTTGTTTGTGAGCAGTGGGGCTCAGGAAGCACCATGGAGCTGCCTTTCCAGTCCTCCTCACTGTGGATTCTCTGGTGCCCATAAAAAGTCGTGCATTTGCTACCTCTACAAGGACTCTCAGCAGGGGCAGCTGTGGGAATTGTGGGGTTTCATTTGTTTATTCACCCTCACAAAACTTCCAGGAATGCAGGCTCTTTGAAACCACCCTGTCCTATTGAGTTGGAGCTGGCCAGCAGGTTTAAAACACACCTGTGTACCTTGTTGGGCTGCTGGGAGCCAACACCACGCAAGCTGAATTGCAACGAGATTATTTCAGATGATGCTTAAAGACAGACAACAAAGCAAAAGTCCCCTTTGAGCCAATGGCCCTCTCCAAAAGCCAACCAAGTAGCAACCTCTCACTTCAAAGCTCATCTAGCACTTGCCTACATTCCTAATTGCTTTTTGTCTGCTCTTGAGGCAATTAACTCCATACCCACCCTCTGACACTGTCTCACTCCACAAAGCAGCTCCCATTTGCTGGCACAGGGCTCTGCATTTGAGTCTCAAGCTTCCGTGCTTATTCCCTTTCCTCTACAAAGCTCTGCATGTGTTTGTGTCTGGGCACATGTTTTCTCACCCTGATGAATTCATTATTTATGGGTCTGAAAGAGCAAAGCTGCTGAAATGGCTGTTCATCATTTAGCTCTTCTATATATCTCTCAAAGGCATAACAAACATTATGGGAAAGCAAATAGCAGGCTCAATGGGGTTGCTTCAGGGAAAATACAGAAATTACCTTATGGATGCTGTGCAGGGGATATGCCAGCATGTGCCGTGCCCCCCCCTGCCCGGCATGGGGCTAAACCCCTTCTAACAGAGCAGCTGCCTAGTTTCAGCACGATGTGCAGAGTAGCCCCGGACAGGCTCTGATCAGTGTGCTCCAAGGGATGCTCTGGGTGAGACATATTCCCAGGATCATCGATGTGTTCCGTTTTAACAGATTTGGGAAGCGGCACTAGAGGGCAGAGCTGTTTACCCTCAGCGGATCCGAAAGTAGGGAAAAAGCATCCTGACTTTCAAACAGCTTCTGAATTCTCCGCAGTCCTGTGCAATAGCAAAAGCCTGTTAATATGCAAAATCCACACAACATATTTCCAATTAGAAGTGAAGCACAAGCATTAATGAGCCAAGGGAGAGCCTGCACTTCCTTGCTTTGACTATCTTTATTAAGATGGGAAGACCTCCGTGTGTGGAACAGCCCTTGCCAACACAGCAGCAGCACTGACAGCTCTACTCCTTGCAATCCAGAGTGCACAGGGCAATACAAATAACCTCCACAGCAGGGACATAACAAAGCCTGCTTTCCTCCCACCACTGATGCTCATAAAAAGGCCTTACTCATCAGGAAGCTTTGATCACAGAGACCCAAAACTATGGACGACACTGATGCTCTGCTGCCCATCATCTCAACAGATGATAAATGCTTCCAGACAGACAAAAGCTTTCCAGGGTTTATTTAGCTTTGGTTTTGAGCAGATGCCACAGAAAATAGGAACCCCTTTAGCTGGGGAGGCAGGACTCTGAGGGCACATCACCCTACCACTACAGCTGCCAGACCTCAGATTGCTGAGCCTAGCTCAGGAAGGACGAGAGGGACTGTAATTCCCAAACCTGGGACATTCATGCTGTTACACACAAAGGTTTTTGGACAGGCAGATTTAGATCAGATTTAGGTGCATTTAGGGTAGGTGTAGATTAGATATTAGGAAGATACTAGGGACTGCTTTTGTGCCCTCATCTGGTTTTTTTCTGCCCTGTGGAGAAGGACTTGGGGGTGTTGGTCAATGAGAAAATGAACATGAGCTGGCTTCAGTGTGTGCTTGCAGCCCAGAAAACCAACCATATCCCGGGCTGCATCAAAAGGAGCGTGACCAGCAGGTCGAAGGAGGTGATCCTGACCCTCTACTCTGCCCTCATGAGACCTCAGTTGGAGTATTGTGTGCAGTTCTGATGTCCTCAACATAAAAAGGACATGGATCTGTTGGAACAAGTCCAGAGGAGGCCACGAGGATGATCAGGGGACTGGAGCACCTCCTGTATGAAGACAGGCTGAGAAAGTTGGGGCTGTTCAGCCTGGAGAAGAGAAGGCTGCGTGGAGACCTCATAGCAGCCTCCCAGTATCTGAAGGGGGCCTACAGGGATGCTGGGGATGGACTCTTCATTAGGGGCTGTAGTGACAGGACAAGGGGTAATGGGTTAAAACTTAAACGGGGAATGTTTAGATTGGATTTAAGGAAGAAATTCTTTACTGTAAGGGTGGTGAGGCACCGGAATGGGTTGCCCAGGGAGGTTGTGAATGCTCCATCCCTGGCAGTCTTCAAAGCCAGGTTGGACAGAGCCTTGGGTGACATGGTTTAGTGTGAGGTGTCCCTGCCCATGGCAGGGGTTGGAACTGGATGATCTGAAGGTCCTCTTCCCTTTGAGGGTGCTGAGGCACTGGCACAGGGTGCCCAGAGAAGCTGTGGCTGCCCCATCCCTGGCAGTGTTCAAGACCAGATTGGACACAGGGGATTGAAGCAACCTGCTCTAGTGAAGGTGTCCCTGCCCATGGCAGGGGTTGGAACTGGATGGGCTTTAAAATCGTTTTCAACCCAAACCAGTCTGGGATTCTGTATAGTCACTTTCTGACTTTTTTATTGCACATTGCTGGTACTGACAGCTCCCTTAAGTTCCCACTCCAAACCACTTATAAATCCTTTTATTATTATTTCCCCAGTGCATACAATGTGCTTTATTATTGTCAATACCAGTTATCGTGTGGAGTTGGGAAGCAAAGGATTCTTGTGTCAGAAAGTCACTGTTTGTTCCAGAACATGAGGAACAGTTCACAAAATGCCACAGTGCATTGTACCCCAGCATCCAGCTCCATTGCCTTCATAAAACACTTCATAAGAAAATGTCTCCTGAGAGGGGACAAAAAAAGCCTGCAAAACATAGCTCAGAGCACAGTGCAATAATGGCTTAGGCAACAGCTGGCTACCTTGATAGCAGGAAAAAAAAGTCTATTATTAATAAAGAGAAGGAAGGAAGTAATAATTATGTTGGTTTCACAGCTCAGTCACATTGTGCCCCTTGACACAGCGGCATTACTCCTCTTCTCTTCCTCCTGGGCACACCCTGTGCCTCCTTCTTTGCAGAGGAAAATACAGAATAAGGCAACACATTGAGTTATTTTTATGCAGAATTTGCTTTCCACATCATCATAACAAAGAGGGTTGAAAGGAGCTGCAGAGCAGTGGCCGGGCAGCCCATCACCCTGCCTGAGGCAGGGTCAGCTCTATCTGTGCTGGCAGATGCTTGTTTGACTTCTGACCCCCAGTGACTACAACTCCACAACTTCCCAAGGCAAATCTATCCCAGTGCTTATCCATCCTCATCTTAAAGTTATATATACCACTTCTTCTCATCTATCCTGGTTTATCAACCGCCAAGGACATAGAGAACTACCCATTCCTTTCTGAAGCAGCCCAGGAGAACCCACACAACATGAGCTCAACTCCTTGAAGTTATATCCTCTTGACAGTAAACAGCTTTAACACCACAACTGTTCTCCCCAAAGCTTCTATTCTCAGCTCATTTTTGCTGTACCTTTCTTGGCTTGGTTTCCCCAGTTTTCTCTTCTTCTGAGGATAAAGCCCAGTATGATACTTTCACAAGGTCTAACCAGCACAGAGTAAAAGAGGAAGAATTGCCCCACCTCCCCATTAGGCAGCTCTCCCAGCTTACTGTAGCTATTTGGCATATATTTACAGCCAAACATACCTATTTGGCTGCTTTGCTGAAGAATACTTGTTATTGCAGTCTATGAAACATCATGTCATAACCAAACCCTTTCCTCAGACCTCCCCTCCCTGCAGAGTTCCACCCCAAATGTTCTGCTCCTGAATCTCCTCAAAGGATGCTTAGACAAAATCAGATGGCTCCAGATATTTTCTCAGCATCAAAGTCACCCCTTAAAGTGCCTTAAAGGGCAGCCTCTCTTGTTCCACTGGCTGCATAAAACCCCATCAAACTGCACAGGACAAACATCTTAAAATCTCCTGATTCCGTCATTCACTGGTCACTTTGGCTTGTGCAGGTCCTCAGTCTTACCCCACATATGAGCAGGAGTTGTGCTGCAGAGAAAAGCAACAGGAAAGACAGGCCTGACTTACACATCACATGTTCTGCTTGCATCTGCACCAGCCAGTGTTAAAAATGCTGCTGCTTCTGCTTCTCCCTTCCTTCCTTCCTGCCTTCCTTAAAAGCTATGGCTGAATGAAACTCTGTAAATATGATTAATGACAGACTCTTACACTTTGAGTCTGGTTGACCTGAGCTCACCTGCACTGACTAGCACACAGGGTTTGGTGATTTAATGTCATGCTCACAAATCCCAAATGCACCACAGGTGTGGCCAGGCTCCTCCTCAGCTCATCCATCATTGTTCCTTTCATCCTTCCCTCAACCCTCGGCAAAGCACAGGCAACTCTGGGTTTGTGCAAAACGTGAGCGGTATTTAGATTTGCAGATAAACTTCCTTCACTCCTTTTTGTGTATAAACAATCTGTCACTTAAACTCTTCTTTAAACAGAGTTGGGCAGAGCACTAAGATGGATATTGTCCCTGTTTCCCAGATAATTACTAACAAATTACTCCTGGAAAGCAGCAGCTGTATACTAATATTAGATACATTAGCTTCACCAGCTGCATGGTCATCCCTCTGTGACTGTGGCTGTCCAAAAAGGACTAGCTCCCTATCAAGGGAAATGCAGAATACCAGCACCCCTGCATATAATAAAACTAAGCCAGTCGCATGGTTTAACCCCAGCTGACAACTTAGCACTATTCAGCTGCTCAGTTGCTCCCCTTTCCCCAGTGGGATGGGGAGGAGAATCAGGGAAAACAAAAGGTAAACCCCATGGGTTGGGATAAGAAGTTTCATAACTGAAATAAAGCATAATAATAGTAATTGTTATGAAAAAGGAGACAGCAGAAGGAGAGAGAGGAACAAAACCCAAGAAACACAAGTGATGCTCATTACCATTGCTCACCACCGTCTGACTGATGCCCAATCCATTCGCAAACAGTGACCAATTGCTCCCGGCCAACCACTCCCCCATTTTCTATACTGAACATGACATTCTATGGTATGGATTATCCCTTTGACTAGTTTGGGTCAGTTGTCCTGGCTCTTCTCCCTTCAGGCTTCTTGTGCTGCTCCTCTTTGGCAGAGCATGAGAGAATGAAGTGCTTGACACACGGTGAGTACTACTAAGCAACAGCTAAAATGTCAGTGTATTATCAATATGACTTTCAAACTACACCCAAAACACAGCACTGTACAAGCTACTAGGAAAAAAATTAACTCTATCCCAACCAAAACCAGGGCAGCCAGACAAGAATTAAGATGCATTACAAAGATAAAACTGGTCTAATGTCAATGACCAAGACTGAGCCTGGTTTCAGCCACCCTCCAGGCTTTTAGCATGTAGCAGCTCTTGACTCTTGCCCAAGTACACCTGCCAAACCTGCTTGTATGCATTTGCAGCAACTCCTGTGGTGGTTGTGCAATAAAATATCTAATTTGCACATGTAAATTCTCATAAAAACCATAAAGACACAATTAGCTTGGACAATTCTTCAGTCCATGCTCAGAAGCTGCTTGACAATTTAATCATTCTAAAGCACCCTTTCTGTCACAGGAAAACTGTGGCCTGTCATGAGGTTATAAATAAAACACATACAAATTGCTATCTGAGGAGTCTGAACGTCAAAGCTGAAGAACACCAAGGCCTGGATGGATTTAAAATCAGAGCAGATCTGACATGAATCAATAGCGGTAAAGAAGAATCTGCAAACAATTTAATGCATGAATCTCTATGTGTGTATTTGGCTATATATATTATCATATTAAATGTGACTTGTAATACATTCTTGTGTAATGTTTAGGCATAGCTGGCCACCCAGGAGGAGCTTGTACAGGGAGTGTGCAGGTGCCATTTCACACAGTAGTTTTGGAGCAGGCTGTGCCCATCCTTACCTATGTGATGCTTCCTATGCTCGTAAAGGCTGCTTTTCCTGGTGCCTGTGGATGCAGCCAGGGTTGCATCCCATGGTGGGAAGGAAAGGAACCCAGCTTGGGGTATCTGGTGCAAAGGACCTGTGCATGTAGCAGGAAAATGTGCCCTTGAAAAGCAGCCTCACAGGGCAGACAGTGCTGCAAGGCAGATGGAGATGGGTAGTTAGAGCTTCAGATGCACACTCCTCGTGTGTTCCCCAGCAGATCAGCAGACATCCAACTGCTCTCTCCACACCCCTGGGTTGCTCCCTCTATCATCTCTCAGCCTCTAACCTGCAGCTCACTTCTTGTGTCTCACAGAGCTGCCAAGTATTTTGGAAGAGTTCTCTTACCAGTTAGGGGATAAAACGAGGTTAAAGAATATCTGCTGTGACATTTAAAAACTGAGAATCACCTGCTGTAAATCCATGCAATTAACAAACCCACTTCTCTTCTGTCAAGCAAGTATTTTCAATTTCAGGAATACCAGTTTTAATATGTTTCATATGAAAGGAAAGAAAGTTGCTTTATTTGTAATGTAACTATTTGATTCTTTTCTCAAATATTTGCCTAGTTTTTGTAGAAACCCCAAATGGAGACTGACATCAAAGAGACTGATTTCACTAGAGACAGTATGTTTTATAGAGCTCTGCAAAGTTCTAGCATTGCTTGAAGATGTTTTAATGCAGGAAAGAGCTTTATGTTTCCAGCCTGCCAGATTCAGTTAAGACTAGTAATTACAGTTGTAAATGAACTGCTGGTTCATACCTGAACTGTGATTTTAACACCAAGTTTGGAGGTGATACCTTGCTGTTCATGTTGGTCAATTTGGGGCAGGGGTAAAAATGTTTGTATCACCAGGTCACTTAGAGCAGATGACACCAACACTAATGTTTTGGATTAACTCAAGCTGCAAATACTTCACTGTACTTTGAGAAGGAAACAGTGAGAAATAAGGAAAAAAGCCCTCTAGTCCTAAGTTTTTTTCAGCCAGACATGTAGTATTATATTACTTACTAAATTTACTTTTCATTGTTTATAATTGGAATTTGGTGGCTCCTCTGCGTGAGGATTGTCAGTGACAAATTCAGTAATATTCTGCAGTATGTGACTTCAAACACACACTGGCTTAAAACAAGGCTTTGTAGACAGTGGGCTGGAACTAGATGATATTTAAGGTCCCTTAGAACCGAAATAAATCTGTGATACTAAGAATGTCAAAACAAGTGCATTCACTCAGCTTTGGGGGAATCGGCACTGTCTGTGATTGAAAGTAGTTGCATCAAATAAAACACAAGTCAAACTGCCTTCACTTTTACATCCATTAAGTCCTGCAAGGTGATGGGGGAAACAGGCCTTTATTCCTATGGCATATAATTTCAGTCAGCCCCCTGAAATAACCACAGCACTGCAAAATTAATTGCAGTTAATGCTTTTTAAGCCATCATGGAAAACTCCTAAACCTCTAAAAACTGAACACCCAAATTAATGCTGGGGAGTGGAATGAAGTTCCCACTGGCAGTGTTATGCATGGCTCAACCTGGGGTTGAGTACACACACACTGGAAGAAATATCTGGCTTCTTTTGCAATGGTTTTTCTTCTTCCTCTGGAGCTTGACCATGCTGGAGGGGCAGAGTTCAGTCACTATCTGTCCAAGCCAGGGAGGCTGTACTGAATCTTCAAGTTCCTAGCTAACTAAAGAAATAGAGCACAGCAATTATGCTCTCTCTCCCTAATTGCTGTTTGGATGTAGGAAAGGAACAGAAGCTTTGAAACTTCCATATGCAAGACTGGGGAAAGCTGGCTTTGCTGCTGGGGTTTATTTTGGTGCCAGCCTGCTCTGGTACAGGAGCCCACCGGAGTGCTCTATGGAGATAGCTGGAAGCATGGCAAACACTCATTGCTTTGATCAGTGGGATGCCCCTGGGCAAGCTGCTGGGGCTGGCTCAGCTGCAGGAGCTCCCTAAACCCAAACTGGAGCTGGTCAAGTGCAGAGGAGTTTATCACAAGGACACACAGCTTCCCTAACAGAGATGACCCAGTGGTGAGGGTTGATTTCCTCCAAAGCCTGGTTTGTTCATCAGTCTTTTCTTCTGCAGATCCACCTTGGTTTCTCAAGGTTTTATCTCTAGCAGGCTGGCAGTTCCTGTTGCCACGAGGGTAAAAGACTGATCCACTAACCTTCATCCCAGTTTGGGGCTTATGGAGACAGCGTCAAACCAGAGCTTCCCATGGGAAGGTCACGATGAATGTTCCACCTGGGGCATAGTCCGATATCCTTCAGAGGAGATGGTACAAAAAGTAAAGAGCAAAGGCTGCCTCTTCCATAGAGCTTACAGCAATAACACAATGCAGGTATATACTGATCTTGTCATTGCTACAATCCAGGCAAAGTCACAGCTGAGTCCTTACTGTGCTTTGATTTTAAAGTACAGTCCTTGCAAACAAGTTGGCTGAACTCAGGACATGGATAAAGGCAGTGGGAGGCTTTTCCTCTACAAAAGAGCAGAAAATGTTTTTTTTTCTTGAAAGAATTAATCACAAAAACAGGCCCTATTTAAATGATTCATCTCAAAAATTTGGAAGGGATTTCATTTCTCCTTGAACTCAACATGAAAGCACACATTACACACATCACATTTGGGTTAAGAAGCACCAGAAGTAAAAGCAATTAAAACTTTCCTGTTACTGAAGACAGAACTGACCGGATTATAACAGCCTTCTAGATTTGCATTGATGCAGTGATGAGACACAAATATTTATGAGCCGAAAGCTACCTCCAACATCATTCAGAAAAAGTCCTTTTTGTGCTCCAACCTACATGTCAGGATTTCAAGAGGAGGCTTGCAAGCAATAAGCTCTTCACCCTAGCCTGCCTTGCAAGACAAATACCAGCAGCTGTACTTTATCACCATGTGTATCTCTTTTTCATCAGTGCTAGGCAAAGGCTAATGAAAATGTGAGACAGGATAAAACCGATCAATAAAGAAAGAATGAAATATCTGGAGAGAACTTTGAAGTGATGATCAAACTACTGTACAGAAATATGTAAAAGAAAGCTTTTTTTATATCACAGCACTGAGGCTGCTGCATTATTAACAGCCTTGAGCTCCTGATAGAGGAAAAGAAGATCTCCTCACTTACAACCAAGGCACAAGAAGAAGCTGCTTGCCAGCATTTCACAAAGTCTGTGACCCAGCCAAGAAGCCAGATTTCCAGGTGGCAGTCCAGCATCATGAACACATCCTTTCTATCAAAGGAAGGCTGCAAGAAGTGCACTGGCAGTGCAAATTCATACAAGAAAATTCAACCTACTTAAGAAAATATTCCTCCGTGTCTGTGAAATCTATTAGTACAGGTCAAGAGCAACTTGCCTCATTGTCTCATAATCTCACACTGCTTTGGCTGCCTCAGCAATGTGTTAATAGAGATCCAAAGGGATGTGGAAGGAAATATGACAGTGGTGGCACAGCATCAAGCAGTCACTCCACGGCATCCTCCCTAGGGCAAACAGGAGCAGCCATCCAGGGTCAGCCCATAAGACCATCTAGCTCCATGTCCTTTCTTCACATTGCACAGCTGAGAAATGACCAGTGTCAGCTAATATTTAGGAAAAGAGGGGAAGAGAGGGAGATGCAGGGCATATACAGACCAATTCTCACTTTCCCCACTCCTACCAATGAGTGGGTTCAAGACTTGCTGAGGTGGAAACCATCTTTAAAAGCCACATTCTTCCCCTCTTCCTTAAATCTGCCCACTTCTTTCTGGGTTTCACTTTCATGCCATTATGGGGCATTGACTCCTACAACTTCACTCAAGTTCCCTCAAATAAAGAACTATTCATTTATTTAGGACTCATCTTTTAAAAAGACTCTTCACTGTTGCCTGCTATTATATATCCAGTTACACCAAATTCACACACTTGAGTTTAGAAACTAAAGTGTTTTTTTCATTTAAAATCCTACAGCAACAGGTGCAGTAGTTCTGTTATATGGTTATGTCTGTAACTGAAGTTTGTTGTTTTGGGTTTTGTTATGTATTCTATTGAACATTTTTTACATACAATACAAAAAGCTACTCAGCTTACTCTGTGTCAGTGTGCTATCCTGACAGTCGTCTTGTTTCAAACTTCTATCTTCTTCACAGCATGTTATTCCCATGAAATGAATGGAAATAAGTAGCTGGAGATACTGAAACACCATATTCCTTTTAGGAAGGTAATGGGTTTCCATCACAGAACATATTGGGAATAGGTAGGTTAGATAAACGCCTGTCAGGAACAATTTAGGCTGATCCTGTCCTGGAGCAGGAGAATAGATGAAATGAACTCTCAAGATGGAAAAGGATGTGAAAAAAATGAATTATATGGAAAAATTATTACTCACTGGATGGACAAAATTGAGCAATTACTTGATCATCATTGTGTTCCTCTAAATGAGAAGAGATCCGGTAAAGCCAAACGTGGTCGCTCTGCTGTGAAAAGAACTGCTCTTATCAAGCATCCTATTCCCGAATTCACAGTCTGTGTCACATAACTGCTCTTATGTGCTGCTCACAGAGGAAGAGTAGTTACAAACCTGTTAGGGAAAGGGTTCACTTAGTATCTATCATGACAGACATAGCAGCCAGAAACCAGAATTAGGCCAGTTATTAAATTCAAGCAACATGTTAATTAAGAAAAAAATCCTCCAAACCCATATAAAGGATGGAGGAAAACCCCTCCACCATGTGCCAGGTTGGTTCAATATCCAGCTGCAGGAAATACCCTGAAATAAGAACAAGTGCTACGTTCTTGTCTGGGATGGTGCAGGACTTGGCTTTTGTTTCCTGCCTATGTCAGTCCCTTCTCCACATGGAAGAAGAAGGTATAGCTTCAACCACTAGAAAATATAAACAAGAACCTTCACCTTAAACTAACAGAGGGAGATTCCATCTTGATATAAAAGGAAGAACTGGAAGTTAGTTGAGATGCTGAACAAAAAATCCATTACAATCACCACACTGCTTTTGCCCATTTAGCAGTTTGCACTTTTTTCCTACCCTCATAAGTAAGAATTTGCTACCAAACATAGAGTATCTGTGTGACATACGGATCTGAAGGCTGAACTGGATCAGTGAGCCATACCTCACCTGCAGGGCTGGCTGCTCAGCTTCCTGACTGCCCAGCCTGCGTCACCCCATAGGTGCCAGACAGCCACAGAAAGATTGACAGGCAAGGTAAGGAGTGCAGCACTTGAGAGAGGAGCAGGAATTTTCTGGTGATCATCAGTGAGAAGGAAACACGTTTGATGTACTGCAGGAAAGCA
This sequence comes from Neopsephotus bourkii, assembly GCF_033783945.1. Lineage (NCBI taxonomy): Eukaryota > Metazoa > Chordata > Aves > Psittaciformes > Psittacidae > Neopsephotus > Neopsephotus bourkii. The sequence goes on along the minus strand of NW_026901218.1, from coordinate 2,796,553 downwards.
GGGAGTGTGTCTGTAAAGCCAGGGGGCTTGTCACAGTTGCTTAAACACACGCAGAACAGAAACAGACACTTTGCTTTAAACTCTACTTTAAGGGAGCACCATTTGTGCACTTGCTGAAAAAAAAACCACACTAAAACACTTGTAGGAACTATGGACACTACAAATGAAACTATGCAGTATGATGTCAAAACAGGTAACAGGAAAAAATACTTTCAGTTATCTCTCCTTTGACCTGAGTTGATGTGTAATACCCAGGGGCAAGTTTCCCAAGGGGTGAGTGTGGGATTACCCACAGGGTTTGTGTAGCATCAGTCTGACTTCAGGGAGCATCTCCCCTGCTGCTGCTTTGACAGCCGAGCCATGCAAAGCTGACAATGCAGAAGGACTTACCTTAAAAAGCCTGTGGAGATGAAGTGATGGCAGAGAGTTTTGCTGGGCAAACCTGTAGCAACTGGGGTGCAGGTGCTGCTGTTGGAGGGGCTCCAGGGACAACCCTCCCTGCACCCCGCTTTTACCTGCTGGGAAAAGCAACATCGAGAAGGAGCAGCTGGAGGATGATGCCTTCTTTGTGATAGATTCCAAGCAAGGCTTTTTTAGTGGCTTCTTAAATTTGCTTCTAACTTTTCTGACTCTCTGGATGTGCATGAAGTAAGATGCTCTTGGCACACACAGAGCACTCGGTGTGGGGTCATTTGCTATACACAGAGATGTTAGTGGTCACTCTTGAGAAGGCAGTTTTTTCTATAGTCCCTCTGGCACTGCAGGCAACTGGGTAATTTAATAGCTCAGAGCACCAAGAAACACAGAAAGTAGATCTATTAAAAGCCAGGGAAGACTCCTAAGTGAGTTACAGTGCCACTACTGTCAGGGAAAGCCTCAGTCACTGCAGACACCAGGAAGGACACACAGTAAAGTTCATTAAAGAGCTCTCAGCAAACATTTCTTGTGTCAATCCCAGCCTGGAGCTATCCTCCAGCCCTCATCCATAGTGGCTGTATACCTGGTTCTTCTGGGATATTTCAGAGACAAGCAGCTCTCAGGACAAGGCATTGCCTCCCTCCTCTGCCCAGAAGGGCCAGTCCTGGGACATCAGTGTTGAATCATGTTGGGCTAGAGCCCATTTAGAAGAGTTTGATTTTCTCTAACCTGTTCCTGCCTCACAAGCAGGAGCAGCTGCTAATCCTGCAGCAGAGCTCAGTCTATTTGCTGAGAAAACAGCATTGGATCTGGGTTGCATCAAACATGTTCATTCTATTTGTATCCTCCATCCACAAAGACAGTCCCCTCTGGGCCAGGCTTCCAGCATGACAACTCCAAATATAACATGCACACATCTGTTGAGGATGGATGTGATCTTGTCTTTTACACGCAGATGCTTATTAGTCATCAGTCCTCACTGGCAGAGAAAGTTAAGCTGCCTCCTTTCTGCCTCCAAGCTTTCACATGAGCTCCATGCAAAGAGCATCCTTGACTTGCATTTAATATCAAGGTGGTTGAAACTCCCCAGAAAAACATAGATTCTGCTTGTATGGGATTATCTCCCATGGCACAAGTTCAGTTGTGATGGAAGCAAAAGGATGTCCCATCCCTGGCAGTGTTCAAGGCCAGGTAGGCTAGGGCTTGGAGCAGCCTGGCCTAGAGGAAGCTGTCCTTGCTCATGACAGGCAGCTGGAACTAGGTGATTATTAACGTCCCTTATAACACAAACCATTCTCTTTCTCTATGATTTAAATAAGAACTGTGTACATTCAATATAAGGCTGACCACCTTCAAACTATCCCATATTCATTTTCTGGGTTTTGTTTCAGTTTGGTGTTTTGTTGGTTTTGTTTTCTTTCCATATTCTTACAACATAGACAATATGTGTGTTGGGGATGGGGAGATAAACTGTGGCAGTAACTGAAAAGTAAGAGTAGGATTTTGGATGTTACAGGAGAAAAACATGGGAATTTGTGGGTTTCTCAAATTCTTACAACTCTAGAGCTGCTGCCAAGCACAGAAGCTTGATCATAACATAGAATCATAGAATAGGTAGGGGTGGAAAGGACCTTAAGATCATCCAGTTCCAATCCCCCTGCCATGGGCAGGGACACCTCACACTAAACCATCTCACCCAAGGCTCTGTCCAACTTGGCTTTGAACACTGCCAGGGATGGAGCATTCACAACTTCCCTGGGCAACCCATTCCAGTGCCTCACTACTTCCAAACAACTTCTTCCTTATATCCAATCTAAACTTCCCCTGTTTAAGTTTTAACCCATTACCCCTTGTCCTATTAGTACAGTCGTTAATGAAGAGTCCCCCTCCAGCATCCCTATAGGCCCCCTTCAGATACTGAAAGGCTGCTATGAGGTCTCCACGCAGCCTTCTCTTCTCCAGGCTGAACACTCCCAACTTTCTCAGCCTATCTTCATACGGGAGATGCTCCAGTCCTCTGATCATCCTCGTGGCCTCCTCTGGACTTGTTCCATCAGTTCCATGTCCTTTTTATGTTGAGGACATCAGAACTGCACACAGTGCTCCAGGTGAGGTCTCACAAGAGCAGAGTAGAGGGGCAGGATCACCTCCTTCAACCTGCTGGTCACACTCCTTTTGATGCAGCCCAGGATACGGTTGCTTTCTGGGCTTCAAGTGCACACTGAAGCTGGCTCATGCTCATTTTCTCATTGACCAACACCCCAAGTCCTTCTCAGCAGAGCTGCTCTGAATCCCTTCTCTGCCCAACCTATAGCTGTAACATGATTAATGCATGGGCAACAGGAGCTCACCAAAGAGGAGAGATGGCTTGCATGCACCCTCAGCATTCACTGTCTCACTGCAGCAACACAGGCTCCTTCTACACTATTTGAAATACCATTTACACATCACTCTTCCCATACATTACACATAAATATGCACTAATTAGTGCACAGGAATACCTTTGGTTGTCTCTGATGCCAAAGTTGTAACCCATGGCATAAATGGAGACCATTGCTCTTCATACCAAATAGCTTTTCCCTGTATCCAACTCCATCACAAGTAGTTTCTTACATGCTAAATGTTTGCAAACATTGGCAAATTCTTTTGTCAGCATTTTTATGACAACATATACATACATAATGCAATGAATCCAGAGAGAAAAGGCATTTCTGAGAAAATTTGGAAGATCTAGGGAAAAAGCATTCTGGTCTGGAATGACTGTCAGCATCTTCCTAAAATTATTCATTAGTTTCTTCACTGTTGAGATTTATTGCAAATGAAGGAAAAGTAAACACAAGAAGAAGCCAGTAAATCTCTAATGACCATCCTCTGCAAACCACCCCTCGGAGCTAGCTTGCATTTACACCACACCAAAGTACACAGGGGTGACAGGGCTGGCTTCCAATGTGAGTTCCTGTAATGCATGACCAGCAACAGCAAAGCTCTTTGGAAGCTTTCCAAGGCTGTGATTCATCATCACACACATCTGTAGCACATTAAGCTGTGCATTTGTTATCCCAGAGCTTTGAGAATAATGTCCTCTAGCTGACTAAATAAAATCACATTACAGCTTCAAGAGACATCACTCTGAGGGTCTGAGATCCAGGCAGAGGATGTTAATGGAGCTCCTTAGTCCAGCACCTTGTGAGAGCATAATCCCTTTAGTCAAGCCTTGAAAGACCAGGCTGCTGGTAAAGTTCAGCCTGTTGCACCAGGGATCTGCTTAGGACAGAGATGCTTGGATGCCCTGAGAACAGGATATCCTTCCTTTGCATTGGCATTTCCCAGCACCAGTCACAGCTGGTGGCTTTCATCAAATCCCGACTGGCTTGGGTTGGAAGGGACCTTAAAGCTCACCCAGTTCCAACCCCCTGACACAAGCAGGGACACCTTCCACTAGGGCAGGTTGCTCCAGGCCCCATCCCACCTGTCCATGAACACTGTCAGGGATGTGTTCTGTTGTTAGAAACCACTTTCTAAAGTATATGAACCACAACTGCAGGCAGACCTGTGGCCTTCAAGATGGCTCTATCCCTGTTTCTGGTGGAATTGAAAAGCAGTTTGATTTTATTTTGTTTTTAAACATGCCATGATCTGCTGCGTAATGCAGGTTACAGACTCCATGTACATATAAAAATAGCTACTTGCTTGGTCAGAAGGTCAGAATTACAAGGTTGTCCCAGGTCATGAACAAAAAGGCAACATCTTTCCTTAAAAATTTAAAAATAATAATTAAAACTGGTGACTTTCCTCAACCTAGCAATGCCACAATAGCTGTGCAAGCTGTTCTATTGAAAACACATTCTGTATCTGGAGTCTTCCATCCACGTGGCATAACCCCGGTCACAGCATTTTTTACCTGGAGAAGTCTCTGCTGTTACCCCTAATACGTAAGAGAAATAACTCTTTCCTGCACTTTTAGACACATTTTATGGGATTTGATGTAAATACAACCACCTGTGCAAAACATGGAAACTCCCAATCAAAATAAGCTTGATTGCCAAGATGATCCAGCTGCAATAAAGCATGATGAAACACAAATCCCCAGCCAGAGAAGGACACACCAGTTTTCCCTCTGCTCCACTTCCCTGACACATGTTGCATGAAAGGCCACCTTCTAAACCAAGAGAGGGAGAAACTGCAAAGTAAACACAGGCTTTTTTATCTTCATTTTTCATCTATATAATACAGTATAAGCATGAGTTTCAATGTTTCATATTTTCACTTTTATTGAGATGGACATTAAATATCAAACATAGATTCAGATTGGGTCCAAAGTTTACAGCAATTCCAACAAACACCTGATGGATCACAACAGATACACTTGGTGTATTATTAAAGTAAGTAACCCGGAGTGTACAAAGTTCATATCTTTATCCATCACAGTAGCCAGATGATCTCAGAGAGACATCTCCAAGCATCTTAGACCAGGAAAGCTCTTTACTGTCTGTTTCCAGAAGGTAGGCACAGACTTAACCTGTACTGCAAACAGTTGTCATCTTCATCCATGAGCAGGCTGATCTGCTCACAAACACTTACAGCATTATGTATACTACTATATAGTATTATATATACTATTGCATAGTATATATATTGTATAGATACAGTATACATATAGTATATACTGTAGTATATTTATATATATATATGCATATGTACTCACAAAACAAGCTTACACCAGTACGTGCTTCTGCACCAGTATTTATTGGCTTTTGCACTTACAAAACTTACACACGTAAGATGTTGTACACTTAATAATCATGGTTACAGAAAACAGCAAAAATGGACACACATCTATTTTCAGCCCCCCGGGATAAACAAAAAGATTTCCTAAGAACACAGATAGAGTGATTTTGGTATTACTGAGCCTGGGAAAGCAGGGAGATAATGAGCTGTCACAGCGAGTAACAGTTCAGCACCAGTGATGCAGCTCTGAATGGTGGCAGCTACCAAATAATAATGTTTACTTCAGCATTTCTGTCGAGATCAACTTGATGCCTCAGGCGGTTTTGGGGAAGAGTCACTTTGTCAACATGCACAATCCAAATTCAACTGGAGTAAACTAATTAGACTGAGAGCCTAAAACATTGAATAATGTGTGAAAATACACCTTAGTACAACTGAACTGACTGGATTTTGGAAAAGTTGCTATTTCTCTGATCTTAAAACATGGGAGATTTTAGGCTGCCCAAAATATATGTTTCATAGTTAATCTCTTGTGACAAAGCCATCACTGGAGAACATTTACAGCAATATTCACTGAATAATCCTTTCATGTCATTCCTCTGATACAACGTCACTATACTTCCATCAGCCATAAGATGTGATTGTAAAGGATGAAAAGTCACTTTCAAGAAGTCTTCAGAAACCAATTTTTATTGATTTTCATTTTACAGGGTTTGGGGACTGGAACCATTTTATACTCTTGGAAGCACAGAAGGATCCCAATTGCAGCCTTGATAAGACTCTCCCTTCAGCTCTGCAGGGGCAAACACCACCAGGATAACTGTGCAAAAGTATTCTTCCAAGTTAGATACTTGCAAGTATAGCAGATACAGAAAAAAGCAAGTATGTTATTATCTTCTCTTTAGTTGATTCCCTATGTTTCTGCAGGATAAGCCACATAGAAGCAATGCAGAGCTTATGCATCCTGGTAAGTAGGAACAGTATTTAGTTGCTTCAAAACACACTAGATGAGAAGTCAGTTGAGCTTAACCTCTGCTACAGTCTATTCTTCACCAAATTCATCATCCTTTACAGAAAGCACACTCCCAGTGATCTAAGAGGAGGAGATCAGCTGAATTCAAGCAGCTAGAAAAAGGTACAGAAAGTCTCAGAAACATCTTCTATCCCTGTGCAGCTGGGAACCATCACAGTCCGGATGCTCCGTCGCTGCACACAATTACCTACCAGGTTTTATCGTTGCAAAGCCCTGTCAAACAATAACTGTAATGTGGAGCGGTTTGCCCTTGTCAGGAAGCAGCAGCAAATTCTGCAGGAGCACATTTAAAGAGCAATCTTCGAATCTGGGTCAGGCAGTGTGTGTTTTCCAGAGAGCTCCGCAGCCGGCTGGCGCTGCCACCAGGTGTCACCAACTTCATGATTAAGGCAGATCTGATCTGAAAACGCTCCTTTATCGGCCTATTTATGATTCAAAGGGATGATTTTCACACGTACGACTAATATAACCAGAAAAAACAGCCACTTTCCCCTCTAAAATCAGGTGCTGTTTGTCTCAATTCTTGTAGAAAAGCTTTTGTAACTCTTGTTCCCACAAAAGATGTGGGGACTCAGGGGTGTCGTGTGCTGCCTCTGAACAAGACAGACTGATGTTCATAGGGAAACACAGTACTGCACCCTTTCCTATACTGTGAAAACCCAAACCACAGAGCAGTTATGGTCCAGATTTCCAGAAGGGGTCAATTCCACAACTCCAGCTGTGGGAGAGGTAGCCCCCAGATGTGTAAAGCATGAGATTTAAAGAGTAGCTTGGAAAAAGGTAAGTGATAACTGTAAAAAGCAGTTACCTACCCTGGCATCTGGAGCAAATGGTGCCGAGAGAGAGACTTCCTATATGAATCTGAAATAACACTAGAGTGGGAGTGATAGAAATTGAAACAGCTCAGATGAGGGAAATCATCTTTCCGCAGTCTCATATCTTCACGTACATGCATGGCATTTCTACATCAACATAATATAAGGACTAGAGAAAAAATGAGAGTTACCAATACTTCTGCATCAGTTACAAAACTAACTGGGAAAAATGCTTTCACAGGAGAAAATTATAGAATGGTTTGCATTGGAAGGGACCTTAATGATCACCTTGCTTCATCTCTCTGCTACAGGCAGGGACACCTTCCACTAGAGCAGGTTGCTCCAAGCACCATCCAGCCTGGCCTTGAACACTGCCAGCGATGGGGCAGCCACAGCTTCTCTGGGCAACCTGTACCAGTGCCTCACCACCCTTGTAGTGAAGAACATCCTACCATCTAACCTAAATCTACCCTCTGGCAGTTTAAAGTCATGTAATAATGCACCCCAGGCCCACAGTGTAATGTCATGTGTGGAGGCAGGGATACACAAATGCAGCACCCAGCACTAGCCCTGGGTTTGCTGCCACCATACTTGGTGCCTACAGACATTGCCACACTTTGAAGATGATCAATAAGGAAATATTCTTGCAGTATCTTGACACTGCCTCACCATGTGAAAGACGCTCCCGGAGGGACTCAAAGCTCTCCGAGTTGGGCTGCCATGTATACAAGTGTATTCAACTGGAAACAGACCTTCCTTACTGGTCGATAAGCCCCAGGTCCTCTGGTTGAAGCAAACAAACCCTTGCAGAGTGACAAAACTTAACAGTAGCCTCGAAATCTCCAGAATCCTATGGAAATTAGGACTTTCTGTTCTTCCTCTTCCTCTGTTATTTATCCCAAATCCAGAGCCTTGTCAGATACCTCAGCGTCTATCTGGCAGGTCCTCACATCATCATATTCTTTGAGATGGTTACTATAATGTCCACTGAAGGCGCCATCACTGTAGACACTAACCATTAGGTTCAGGAAGGATGGTGTCCATCTCTTCATATAAAACAGTCCCTGGAATCTGAATTTTTTGCAGATAGTGTATTCAAGACACAGCCACAAGACCAGAAATGTTCTACTTTATTTTCAAGGCATCACTTTCTATGGCAGCCATTCCAGGAATATTTCCACTTTGGAAGGGCACCAAAGCCTCATGTCCTCTACGTTAAGCTAAGAGCTTCATACCAAAGCTGCAAGAAATCCTTTAAGATACTCAATTGTATTTAAAAATCTTAAAATTTTCGATTCAGTGCAAAGCTGTAAGTAAAAATACTTTCAATCTCTACTGACTTCAAAGATGTTGTGTAAAATTTGCTCCCCCCCTCCCCCCAGCTTGCCTGATAGCAATGCAAAATCCCAGGGTATTATGCAAGGTGTAAAAAAAACAGCAACAAACAATTCATAATCTGGCACAGAAGATATTTTGGACAGTCTGAAAAGCAGATGTGCTAACTGAGCTTTTAGGACAGGCAAGTCCTAATTATTCTGGTAACACCTTCAGTAATGAGTGACCCCAGCATATTCAGTTCATTTGTCACCAGGAGCCACAAATCTCTGGTTCTACGCAGAGCCAGAAGGATGCTGTGTGCTGCACAAGGAAACACACATCCTGCCTTTGGGCCCACGGCATATTTCACACTGCATGTTCTGCTGCAAAAACATACCACACCACAGAGATGGCAGTGAGGCAGAAACATCCCAGGTTTGTCCCTGCTCCTGCAGTGGATCCAGGCAGCATCTTCCCCACATCAGGTCCTTTGTATAAACAGCACTCAAACAGCTGAGCAAGTTCTCATTGATGGGCTCTTCTCTGACAGCGCCTGGCTCAAACAAGCAAAGAAGGCTTGTGTGCTGCTTTGATTTTGCATCTCGTTATCCCACTCTTCACAGTGAGCAGATGCAAGGAGGCTTTTCACTTTTTGGAGCACTGCTGTATCCAGGCTGGGTAGAAAATACTGCACAACACCAGAAAACTGCCCAAATACAAAGTGCTCTTATCCCTTAACCTACTGGTTAATATAGAAGCAATTCCAGACCTCCTCCTCTACTGAACTTTTGTTTTTCTTGCTGTATGACAAAACTCAGCTTTGTCAGCAGCATCAGCAGGAGAAAAAGGTTGCCACATCCTTAAATCAGTGATGAAAACTTGGGAACCCTGGATTAAATTCCCAGCTCAGACACCCATTCCCTGCACAAGCCAATAGCCTTTCCTGCCCTTGCTTTTCATGCACAAAACAGAGGTGGTGACTGTTCCTCCTGTCTATAAAAGGAGGGAGGATGTTTGGCAGCACTTTCAACAAGCCATGTTTCAATACAGCAAAGGGTGAATTGAATGTCTAACCCACACTGGAGGGGTTTAATTGTTTTTATCAATGGTGAGGCATTGCAAGTCAAGAACTGCTACAATATACCCTAAATCATACTGGATTACTACATTGTGTCAAACAAACATATAATTAAGCAGCTTTAATATGTTAACAGTTTGGAATCAGATTAGTGTTGTATTAGGCTAATAGAGTTGGTCCCCATTAATCCAGATGAATTGCTCAACTCTGTTAGTTTATTTAGGGTTTTTATTTTAGAAATTTAAAAACATAAATCTAATTCAGAGCACAACATGCACATGCTGTAAGACAGGATGAATTCATCAAGGTATCTGGGCACGTGGATCAACCAAGTGCTGCTTAACTGGAGCTAAACCCTCTAATCCCCTGTGATGAGATTTTTCGGCTGTATAAACACAGAGGGTACCACAAAAAGAGATGACGTATCTGTGTAGCAAGGTCCTGGGCACCTCTCCATGTGTGCAAGTGGCACTGAGCCCTGTGTGGCTTAACACCCCTCCAGGGCTGTGCTTGTGCCCATCACTACCTTACATTGCAGGCACAGGTAACAGAGGGAATGCTGCTTTTATGGACAAACATAGAATTATGCAAGGCACAAACGTGTGTAAAACCTGCTGCCTGGCTTCCCCATGCTATCCAAGCTTTAAACACAGGGCTTTAGGGGTCACATGCATCATGAGAGGAATGCTGGGATGTCTAAACATGTTCATCATAGATGATCCCAAATGCAAGGCTTGCACGATGACAGTCCTCACAAGACAGCTCAGTAAGGGTCTCAATTTTCCATCCATAGATCACTCAAAGATGACTACATGGGAGCATCCAACTGAAAGAAATATTCAGGCAAGGAGGGGGGTCAAGGGCCAAACCATATTGCTTACGACATGTACAGCACTGATGAGATTTAACCCAGCCTTGTTTAACCCGGATTACTCTTGGCATACCTAAATACAAACTGCTGCAGAGTGACATCTTGCTCCATTAAAGTTTGGTACAGATTTCAAACTCACAGATGATGCTTCAAATCCAGATTCCTACAGCCATCCACATATGCACTCTGTACCTAATACATACATATGTATATGTGTGTGTCCACATGTGTGTGTAAGCTTATACATATTCTTCCTACATATACATATTTTCTATATTCTATATGTAGATTTATTCCATATAGCAACAGGACAATGGCAAGATTTTACTTTACTTGATCTAAGCAAAAATCACACATTAAAGATGCAGTCTCTTTCAAGCCATTTATATATTGCTTTATATGTGCAAAACATGGCACAAGTTTAGACAAAAATCAATGTATATTTGTCTTAAACTGGATCAAATGTCCACATTTTTCTATATCACTGCAAACAATTCCCTTTAACAGTTCACTTAAGATGATAAACAACACAGTGTCAAAGAAGAAAATTTCTGAAGTTGTTGTCTACATTCAAGGTAGCATTCAGCCAGTGAGAGAGATTTGATTTACATTACATGAATATTTGTGAGTCACCCAAGCAACCCATAAAGTAGACTACACATGCAGAAGTCAAGTGTCAAAAAGCTAATTCATCATACCCTTTCGGAGACAAAATTCTGTGGTGCAATAGGTAAGATGCTGTACTCACCTGATACGTGGACACACAACTTTTATTGATGGCGAGATGTTATTCTCAATACAGAGTTCTAGGCCTTGAGTTACAGAGCATAAATCCTTGTCCACAGTGTTTATGCTACTGGGGACAAAAAGTCTTCTTCGAAACATGGCTGGGAAAATGTCAGGCAATGAGCTATATCCTTGATGCAATGACAGGGAGATGAGTTTTATTCTGAGAGTAAAATGGTATGTTGATACCCAATGTAAATAGGTTTGGACAGCACTCATTTTTTTCAAAGTCTGAAGCTCAGAACACAACCCTAAGAAGAAAAACCATTTGCATCTGTTTTGTTTATGACGAAGTCATAAGCAGCAGTCAGGTATTTTCTGTTTGCTGTCAAGCACTTCTTGTTTTATATTTTCACCTGTTCACTCAGATGAAAATATTTTATGGCAAAGACACTGGCTAGCAACCTTGCACCAGCAAGTACGCAACACTGTGCTGAAGCAATAGGGTACATATTCCATCTTCATGCATATCAGTATTTACAACATGCAGCAGTAAATGACACATAAAAAATATGGCCATAAACACTTACCTTCGGCAACACATGTATTTGTTGACCATTTTGAAAGCAAAAGGAAAGCCTAAGCTGCAGCTATGCTGGCAAAGAGCTCACCGGTGCAGCTCTACCCCTCCTCACTTTCACTACTGTCTGATGGGTGGCCATGCTCTCTCATTAATAGTAGCTACAATACTAATACTGAACACAGTGCTGCACATGAGTAGTTTCCCCTGAGGGACAGGAGGCTCTTCTTGATTTTGGAATTCACCTTTGGTATGGTGCACTTGCTCCCAACTGCTCTGCCCCCTCATAAAGAGGTGCTTACTGCTTTTGGAAGGGGAAAGCAGGACCCACGAGGAGGCACCATGCAAACCCACACTCCCCAAACCCTGGCATCCCTCCTAAGATCACTTTGTGAATCACATTTCTTCCCCAAAAGCACCAGCCTGACCTTCACTCCCCCTCACCTTTCCATTTGCAGTCAGCCACCTGTACAGAGCCAAGGTTGCAGAGCTGCTTGCTCCTCAGTTTTGTCTTCACATTTCCAAATGCCTCAGCATTCCTCCACTCTCCAGCCATGTGTCCCACCGGTAAAGCCATGTGTCCCACCAGGACTGTGACAGCGGGGCTATCAACCATGTCCTTCTGCTAAGAAGGGGCAGTAGTGGGAGGTGATTTCCTGATGGCTCTCAAGTGCTGTCAGGACAACAGAAGACCCATCTTCCCTCTCCATCAACAAGAAGCTGGCTGGCTGAGCTTCAAGAGGAATTGCCATTGACTCCCAAAGTATGCTACAGGTCTATACTGTTTCCTTTCCCATTGAAACTGAAATAATGTATTAAGTGATGCAGCTGGAAAGGAATTTCCCAAAGAACTATTCCGGTGCATGTGTGTTTTCCCCTTAAAACTCAGATTTGTCACAAACCATTGTAGACAGGAAGGATGACATGTTCGGTACAGAAATGTTTTACATTGTCAAAATTCTTCTGAAGTTTCCAAACTTAACAGTTTGGGTTGCAAAAGATGCATAACAAGGAAGGTACAATGGAACAAAAATCAAAACACTTCAGCTGACCAGATCTGAGGTTTGGGGCTTTGGGATCTTTTTCAAGGCAAACAGACTTCCGAGATTTCAATATTTCTTTCTGACTCAGACAAAATGTTGGCATTCTTGCCTTTTTTCAGTGAAACATGAAAGCTTTTTCACACGTGGCTTCTTCATTGAGAAAGAAATTGCCCTCACATGTAGGGAGAGGGCAGATTTTTCTCCTCCCATGCTCTGCACTCTGCAACAACCCCTTGAGAGCACAGCGGTGACCAGGGCCAGCCTCAGCCCTGTCCTGTCCCAAGGGCATTGCAACCACCATGCTCTCACAGGGCTGGAAGCAGCCATGAGGGTCATCAAGTCTCCTGCTGCTAAGGAAGAACACAATTTAACATCACACACCAGGCAGGAAAGCTCTCCTTGCCTACCCCTTTTGCTCTCTTTGCAAGGTGTAGCCCAATCACAAACATTTCGCTTCTACAAACAGTGCCTGACCTCCACAAAAACAGAGTATTCCAGCCTTTTTGGTGTGTTTGCTAACAGATTTATCACCTCCATCTATTACCTGGCCTATGACAGCATTAATTCAGTTTTTAGCACATTGAGAAGCAGACCATGCTGACAGTGAGTTTTGCCCAGAAATCAGACCTCCAGGAGAACGCAGAAGGGGAGGTACAGGGCCCCCAATAAACACCCTGCTTCAGTGAGCACCTCCAATTCATCAAACCAGCCACTGGCATCCACTACACCACAGCATCCAAATGGTTCAGTGCCCATAAGGAAAACAAAAGCCCTTACAAATGCAGCACAAACCTCATGGGTTTCATGCTCAGCCTGGCAAACATGGGTTTGTTTTTCTTCTGAGCTTCTTCTGCACTCAAAACATGCAGGAAATTGTGTTGTGCTGCTGCAGCTGGGACTCTCATTACACCAAGACCACAAAACCTAACGTTTATCCCACGTAGAAGCAGAAGCTGTGGCCACCATCCCCAGCCCAACCTCCACTTTCAGCCCTTACATGTACTGTTTGAGTATAATGAACCTTTAAATCATTGCTTTTAAGACTCTGCCACTTTCAGTACATCAGATGGATTCTTGGGTTGGTTTTATATTTTGTAAAGAAGGAGGGAGGCTCTGATACTGCCAAAACAACCCCAAAAATCCAACAACATCAAAATAAACCATTTGCTTTTCAATAGCAGAAGCTTGAACTAGCATTCTGTTTGTGTTCATATGGTGACAACACTCAGGTGAGAGTGAAAATAAAGTACTAAGTGTCACAGGCTCAAAAGTAGTACTTTCTAGATAACAAAGCATTTATGAAGACAAGTCGACATCACAATCTCATTCATGCTCAGATCTGAGGAATGAGTTGGCACAACTGACAACTTTGTCTTTTTGACATATTTGTAATTTGCTCTTAAAAGTTAATGAAAACACAAAGTAAAAATGTTCAACATAGAGGATAAAGAAAGGCAATCAATGTCTATCACTCCCCTCAGCTGGAGGTGACACATTCCCTCAAACACATTATTTACCTTGGCATTTCTAAATTATTCACTGCTAATACTATTTCGTTTTTCCTAAAGACATGCCAATGTATCACTTTCCAAGTTACTGGCCTCTATTCATGAGGGAACTATAAACCCCACTGCATTCAGCATGCTATGGCTCCAAAAACACACTATGAGAGCTACCAAACAAGTAGAGAACAGAAAGAGGGGAAGGGAATCCAAGCCATGGGGCTGCAACTTCCCATGGATCACCCAAGAGAAGAGGTGGGTCTGGCCATCAACCTGACTGATACCTGCTTTTTCCCACCACCCCAATGAGCAAGCTGTGGGATGAATACACCACCTTGCACATGGCCTGTGCAGAGCATATTGCCTAAACAAGTGCCACTTGTTTGGCACTTGAGAGAAGTTCAGCCAAGCCCTGTTAGAAGATGCAGTTTGGAGTCATGTTGATGCATCATCCTCTTGCCACAGTATTTTTAGAGATATCTGTGATTTCTAGATTTTCCTACGCTAGGAGAAAAAACAACCTACTTTGGCCATGATAGGCACATAGCAAAGGAAAGCAGCCACGCAAGCACCATCGTACTATGAATATGCAGCAAATGCTGGTACCCTTTTGCTGTAAAGGAGAAGGAGCAGACAGCCACAGCATTTAGATCCAAATCTTCTTCCTTCAGGTACCAACTTTAAGCACTTTGCAACAGCTAAAGCAGCACAAGGATTCCACATTCAGTTCTGAACTTCTCCTTAACCTTTGTGGTGGCATTAGCATAAGGCAAAGAGACATATTTTGACTCCCATCTGTGCAAATCCTCCCTGTGCTGCAGAATCAACATTCTGTCAACCAATTATTTTATGCTGTATCACAGCACTGGGGGAACAAGGGGGGGAGATGAGGAGGAATCATCACACCTACAATCAAAAGAGCAAGGTTTTGCAACATAGCATGTACTAAAGATGTCTGTCTTAAGTCAAACTAGCAGCCATATTTTATTCAAGAAGCATGTAAACAAATCTGGCACATTCATTATGAAAAAAATTGTGTACCTAGCATATTCATCACATTTGAGATATTCCATTCCTCCCTCCCCACTGAGCTCCATGGAGACAAGTCAATCACAGTTAACCATCTGGTAATCCTTAGCCCAGGCTGTGCAGCTGCTACCTACCATTTTTAATCAGGGCTATGTCTTCCATTCATGCTAAATAGGAGGCATGAACAGCTGCTTGGCCAACACTTTCAAGCAAGCTCTCTCTCACTCTTTAGTATTCCTGGCTTCTCTTCCTTTCAGCTTTGCATTTTGCCCATGTTTTACAACCTTTCACTTGAAAAAAAAAGAACTGAAACAAGAGGAAAAGGTTTCTGATCATTAAATCTTTAGAGAGTGTATCTGCTTTAAACAAATTCTTGGTGGACACAGACTGCAATCAGAGCCTCTGCCTTTAGAAAGTAAAAATCAGTATGTCCATGGAAATACCCTGGGTTTTTACCTAGAGCCCCACAGAATGGCTCTCCATTGCATATTACAGGTAGTGAAGTTTCAAGCATGCCAGAGATAAGGTAAGTTTAAATTAGTGATTTATTTTCTAAATGGGCACAGTGATTTCTTGTCTCCTGCAGGTTTTTCTGTATCCCAGGCACCAAAGCAGAACTCTCCAGGAGATGCAGGGCAGGGGCACATGCCAAAGGTTTGTTATCCAACATCACCACCAAATCAGGCTGTCTCACCTACTTTGCTTGGATCCAGAGGACCTTCTGCCTTTCAAACCATGCCTTAAGCTTCCCCCATTGCACAAAGAGCTTTGGGTTATTTCTGTAGGAGTCCAATTCTTCTAGCAACAAACCATCTTTTCCAGAGAACAAAATATGATAGTATCAGCACAGCAGTATCCCATCACCTTCACACATTGTGCAACAGCAATAGTCACAATTTATACCCCAACACTGTTATAGCTAGTGTTGTAACACTGCAGAACGTTTCTTGCTCAACCTAGCAACAGGCAAAACCAACATGAAGGTCACACTGAAAATAACAGTAATAAAAAAAGACACAACACTGTAGCTATTAGAACAGACTCTTTATTAGTGACATGTCACTGGGGAGGTATAATCTTGCTTGGGGAAATCAAGTAGTTTGCCTTTACAGGAAATAAACAGAGGACATTTTCAGTACAGAACAATGCATAAAGGTTAACGTAATCAGGTATTCCTCCTGGCTCACTACGAATTCAGCATTTAGCTTCTGAGAGTTTGACACAAGTGAAAAAACAAGTAATAAATGAGATGACAGGATGGCGTTTCATCTTGTGGCAGGCAAATTCCTCCAAAACACAAAATATGTCAGTGCAAATTGTAAGAGAAAATAAAAAAGGTCTAGAAATGCTGTAGAAGGACCCTGTGAAAAAGTAGCTCTAGGATAATGAGTGCCATCAAATCGATAAGGTTCACTTCTCTTTCTGCTTTTTATGCACACACACACACAAAATTACTACAAACATTCTGCTTTAATGGTATTTTAGAATTTCATAAGGGATAAAGAAATAGTAATCTCTGCTGCATCTAGATGTGCAGATTCACTTCAGCTCTCATCAGTTAAGAGTGGATTGGAATATCTTTAAGTTTCTCTGTTACAGATTGAAAAATAAAATACAAACCCTATGTTAGCCCTTTCACAAAGTCTGGTTTCATCAAAGAAAAATACCCTTCCCATGAGTGATGGTCCAACACGTGTACATCTCTAGGCAATGATTATGCTGGTAGCAGTGAAAATGGGACAAGAGATGAAAGCAAGGAAGGAAAACAACCATTGAAAAGCACAAGTATGGATGATTCCTCGGCAGAAAAAAATAATGCATAACACAGAGGAACCACTTTCTACCACAAACTAATTAAACTAAACTGGAACTATGTGCTGTACACATTAAACTGGCCCTTGCTCAAGGCTGTCTTCTGCTTAGAGGTCAGCATTCCCACTCTGCAAATTCTGAGCATGTTCTCTCACAACCGTTGATGCATCCTCCCCCTTGTACATCCCTCCTTGCTATGAAGGTGAATAAAATTTAAATTTAGGATAGAAAGCACAGTAAAAGACAATAAAAATTTCTGTGCACTAACAACAGGCAGCAGCAAACTGCAGGAGCATTAGGAAACCATGAGAGCCAACAGATTTCATGGTACGGGCTCTGATTGTGCCAGCTTCTCTACAATGCTGAGAATGATGATGCTTTTCCAGAGGTGACGGTGTGGCAGAAACTCAGGCTCAGCAGCACAATCTGAACAACTATTACACAAACTACCACATGCCAGAAGAGTACAGGAAACAACTTCTGTGACTGAAGTGATTTCCTCAGTCACTGTAACACTACGAAGTTGTAAAAGCCAAGCTTTGCAACCAAAACACTCTTGCATATCCTCCTAAGCAGCAATGCCAATGCTTTAGCCAGTGGCTGCTATTTCTGGCAGAAAAGCTGATTCTCTGGTGATACTACTGCTACACCAAAAAATGATACACCATCTTGAGATGCTGCTGGCTTGCGGACTTGAAGTCTCCAGGTGCTTATGGCACTTAAACCACTTGGCGGGCAAGTGAAACATCATTAATCCTCACAGCAATTAGTTCAGCGTGGAACAAGCCCTGGACAGACACACATCCACCACTGCAAAGACTCAGAATGGCTACCTCCTTCCACACTGGCATAAAACTGCCAACACTAGATGTGCTGGGATGTCAAGCACAAAAACAAAATGAAGGGTTTGGATTTAATAATTTTGTCTTGTGGAGGGTTTTGTCATAAAATAATGCCTTCTTTTGGGGAAAAAATATCTAATTTTTACAGAATGTGGTCCAACTAATAGAATTCATTCTTCTTTGGATTTACTCCTAAATAAAACCCAGCTTGGCATCTTTGTTGGTTGAAACAAAACCGAATCACAACCTGCCAGATGTGAGCTGTAATGATGGTGGTGGTGATGGTTTTGAGCTTGTTTTTTCTCCCCCCACCATGTATACTAGTTATGAAACACAGACTAAAAAGACTGAAAGAGAATTTCAGCATCTTTAATTAAAGCAAACAGAATGAACTAGAAATATGGAAAAATAACTTGTGACTAATATGCAGATTTTATCAGCTTGTGGATCGGAAGCCACAGTTTGCTGGAAGTTGTCTCCTTTCTGCTAATTTTCCTCAGATGAAAAAGGCACTTGTGTTCTCTCTCTAGCTCAATGATTTGCCTCCCTGCCTTTCACTGCATATGTTCAAGTTTGCAGTTACTATTGATAGAATGAGAAAGAATTACAATTCTTAAGATTCTATGAAAATTCTTTTAAAGCCTAAATGCTGTAGAATTGCAATTATAATTGAGATATTCACACTCAGACATCATCCCTCGAAATGTTCCCTTGCAAAATTCCTACCATAGACGAAATTCTGATTTAAATAAAGGAACCAATGGGGCACCAGTTTAGACTGTGGCCCCACTGGAGCCTGCTTACATGCATGAAAGCTGGCGATAACAATAAAACAGAAGTGTTCAGGCTATTTTAGGCCAAATTTTCAGTAGGACACTTGAAAACTGCTAATTCAGAAGAGGATAAACACATGACTTCAGAGCAAGAAGAGAAATCTGCTCTGTGATCATTAGCTGAAACCTTGGGAGTATCCATGTGATTAGCAGAGGGAACTGGCTGAGCAAGAGCTCCACAAGTGAAAGATGTCCAAGCTCTACATAAGCCTTCATGTCAAGCATTTCTTGAACCCACCAGCCCCAGTGCTAAGGTATAGGAAACTGAAGTCATCAATCATCACCTGCAAAGGGGGCAAGGCCTATATATCATACATGAGATCACTCCTGTAGAATTGGGGTTTATAATGGCTCTCAACCAGTTTTCTGCAGGGATCAAACCCTTGGTTCCTGCCACCCAAAACGGCAAAAAAAAATATCCTCAAAATCTAAATACCTCAAACTGCAAAAGTGCCACAGCACTAATATTGCTGGACTTCAGACTGCATCTCAGAGGCTCTGTGACAGCAGCAGTAGATCTGGCACCACAAACAGGAAGTATGTACATCTAGCTATTGGAATGCCTTTGTTACACTCAATGATTATAACCATGAATTACACCTGGAAACAAAACGTCTGTTTCCTAGGCTTTTTTTTTTCTGAAGCACCATCATATGGATATAGAATCATAGAGTAGCTAAGGTTGGGAAGGACCTTAAGATCATCTAGTTCCAACCCGCTGCCGTGGTCATGCGAGGCTCTGTCCAGCCCAGCCTTGAACACTGCCAGGGATGAAGCATTTACCAATTCTCTGGGCAGCCTGTTCCAGTGCCTCACCACCTTCACAGTAAAGAACTTCTGCCTTAGTTCTAACCTGAACTTCCCCTGTTTAAATTCAATAGACACACATTTACTAGCTCATGCAATCTCTGAGAAAAAATGACTAAACTATCGTAATATGTATGACTGGATAAGAAACATGACACTGTCACAAGACCATGAATGAGAATATAACATAGAAAAATGTATCCCTAAGGAGTGTGAAAACATGTTAACCCCTTGATGCTCTTCACAATCAACTATCAGCTACAGAAGGCATGCTGTAATACTCAAATCCTGAGTGTCAAAGATTAAAGACACAATACACAGCCATAATCAATTTTAATCACATCATTTCATCCACAATCACCCTGTGAACAGGTCAGGAACTAATTGGATCAATAAGTGAATTCCCATCAAGTGCAATGAGCTGCACATTTAGCAGGGTAAGTTATCCCTGCCTATGGATGCAGAAAAAGAGTTTATTCTCAGCATTATCAGGACAAGATAATTTTTTAAGCTGGCTCAAGCTGCACATTGCAGCACTGCCCGCACACTGCTTCCCAAAGGCTTGCTACAAAGGGCAAGGCTTTCAGAGTGGCTGCAGATAGCTTACGTACCAACCGCAGTGGCCTTCATTATATTCAGTATTTGAAGCATAAAACATTCAACAACAGGATATTTTAACTCCTAAAACCAGTCAATTACATTTGATGAATTGGACTGTGTGACTGAGTTGGTAAGCTCAGAGAAGGAATAAGAGTGACACAAAAGCCCTGTTTAAAATAGGTCACTTCTTTAGAGAATCCTGTAATTACACACTGCAAATGCATTTGCATGTTCAATGAGTAATACATGTTTCTCGTGATGAGAAAGCCTGGAAAAGCTTAATCAAAGCCTAGCTTATCAGCAAAGGCTAATTGGCTTCCATACTGCATCACCCAGCAGAATCTAACATTAGTGCAAGCTCTGCCAACTATTAGTTGGCAGAAAATCCCAATTTATTGTGATAACAGAGGCCTTACCTCTGGGGGTTTCCATGGACACATAATCAGGTGATGCATCAGTGGCCCATCTCATGCCCTCCAGTCAGCATCACCCAGTTAATCGACTCAACAGCCAGGAAAGACAGGAACTGACCATGAAGCAAAGAGTAATTTGGGAAGGAAGAAAGGTACAAGGGTGATACATAATGAGTTGAAATCTTTTTGTTTCAGAAAGAGTGCAAAATAAAAACTAATTAATAAACTGCCATGAGTAACACAACCCAAAAAATGCAAAATAATGATGGACTGAAGTTTTCCCTACAGCGAGCTGTCATCTCAGTTTGTGAATTCTGAGGATGATTTCCCCAGCATTATGCAAAGAAATGACCCTTTTTCTCTTTTATTTAGACTTCACGTTTTAGCTGCTGAGTCTTCTTTACACTGAGTTGGGGTTTGAAGGCAAAGAATAAACTTAACTCTTCTCTTCCTGGGTATGATTTGCCCGGGCAAAGATATGGCGATATTCTAGGGATGCACATCTTGGTACTTGCAGTCTTGGATTTCCACTGGGACAGCACATGACAACAAATGACAAAATCTAAAGAAAGTCAGACCTTATGGGAGGTGGGGGTTAAACACATCTTTTCTAAACATTAATTTATTCATTTAACACTTTATCTGAAATAATCTTATACCTGCATCACAGCTTGATATTGTTATAATGAACCCAGTAGGAAATATCACAAGACATCTTTGGCTTGGTACAAGTCAACAGCAAGGAGATAGAATCATAATTTATTGCCATACTAAGCCTGGCATGCAGGGAATATTTTTGTCATTTCAATTTAGTGACTAATTCCAGAGTGAAGGCTCGAGTCTTGCCAGGATCACCTGCAAGCATCTCATGGCTATTTGCCACAAGGCCACAGAAAAATGTTATCTTGGAGTCTCTTACAGCTAACAAACAAGCATATATTGTACAGTGCAAAGATAAGCATTATAGACTCATCAATATAGCACTTCACTGCTGAGAAGCTGAGCTCATTAGCACAGCCGCACTGGCAGCATCACATTAGGATCCAACCCATCCCCTCCACCTGGCGCTGGCTGGTGCTGAGTAGGTCCACCAGCTCATCCAGAGCCAGCCAAGGTGTACCTGGATGACACGTGGTGCACGCCTCACTAGCATTTGTCATTCAAATCACCCAGCTACAAAACTCCAACAGTTAAGCACAAGCAAAACAATCCAATTTTGTGCTTCAGAAGACCAACTAAGAGTCCCCTCAACCATTTGTAAATCCAAGTGCCAGACCTGGGCAATCAGGACCACGTGTTTCCTAGGTGATAAGCCTTTCATTTTTTCTGGAAGACATATGAAATAGAGCACAGGAAGATTAATCCTCCCTAGAGAAGGGAGAGTTCACTGGCTAATTTCTCTTGCATTTAGATGTAATAATTAGGCATATTGATTCTTCTGCTTTGTTCCTTACCATTATAATGAAATAATAAAGACAACTTCAAGGAAATATTTGAAAGCTCATTTCACATCGTGTCATCAAACATGGACCACCTAACACTTATGTGCACACTCAAAAGGAGAAGCAAAGGCAGACTCTTGCCTTATTTATCTCTGTAATTCATCAGACATTGACTTCAGGCAGCAAAGTGCTGCCTCAGGCTCCACTCCATTTGCTGCCTATCATGACTATGAACAGCAACACAAATGAGATCCATCTGCTGCAACCAGGACACACATTGCTCTGCTAAGCTCTCACAGCAGCTTGTTGTCAAGGGGGACTGGGGAGAGGCTGATCCCCTCCAAGGGTTATGAAGAACCAAATGCAGTATTTGTAATTCCCCTTGAAGAGCCTCATGGGACCCTTCCTGAAACTATTATGCAAATGTTATTTCTAGTTCAGATTTTAAGTTTAAGATTCATGGAAGATAATGCTGAATGGTCTACACTGAAAAACACTCATGATGATCTTCTCGTCCTTTCCAATCCTAAATGTTCCAACAACAGCACAACCAAAGTTTTCAAATATAGGTATGAAATTACCCATGAATGGCTCAATCTTTGCACTGCATCCGTAGTAGGAAACTGTACCCCCAAGAGATAAGTGGTTTTAGGGCTCCCTCATAGTCCTCAGGGATGTGTGGCTTGGCTGAACGGATCAGGGCCTGAATTATATGCACTGTGCACATCTGCAGGGATATTCAGGGAGAGCCAAAACTCAAGCAATTATTAGAAGGATGAATTAAGATACTAAACATGTAAAAAGTTCTGAGAAAAGCCACTTAAATTGAAAAGGATTTTCTCATGTCTAATTCAACATTACTAATTCAATAGTTGATAAGAGTTCTCTGATCTTTCCAGCCTGTCTCAGATTTAAATAATTTTCAACAATTTTGTACTAAGTAGCCTTTAAAATACTAATCTTGTAAAAACACAGAGAAATGCATATGCATTTGAACACATGCTTGTTTCAAACATACCATTAGTGCCAGCTGATACAAAAATCACAGTCTCCCAACTGCTGAGGTGCAAAGGGTATGACTGAAAAGGAAGCTAGCTCCCTCAAATGCATGCAGATATGCTGTCCTAGAATACGACACCAGTGATGTTAGATGTGGATGAGAATTTAGGTCCAAAGTGAGAACCAATCTTTCCAGAAGTGAGACATTTACTGCAGAATGCGATCACTGCAGTATCTTGACCCAAGAAGTGAAGTCACAGCCTCCTCCACTTTTTCTCTTGATGCAAAGCTCACTCAGACTCTCATGTCTGATGTAGCTCTGGCACAGTATTAGCTATTAACATTTAATAGGCATCTCCTGTGTCTAGTGGTCACTCTGACAGCAGGGGACCAATGTTTATGATTGAATACTTCAAACAAATCTTAGATGCAGCTTCTTCTCAGGAGGAGGAAACATCTGAAGAATGTGTTTTTCTGATATTTGTTCTCCCTGAGCTATGAAGGGTGGTTTCTGTATGACTCACATCCATGTTTTTCACTTGTGATATTTTTAAACACCCAGATCCAGCACTGATTGGAGTGCAAGAAGTGTGCCTTTCCTCCCGTCCTACCCTGAAGGGCCTTTCAGCCAGGTACCAGTGACAACTGGGAATGCACCATCTCCAGGTTTACTATGGGGACAAAAAACTTAAAAGAAATAGATTTAGGATTTATGAATGTCAGTCATATGGGAAAGCTAAAACCTGGCAGATTTATTGAAAAAGACATAGGTCCATTTCCTATGAGAACAAAAGAAAAAAAAAAATCACTTGGAATAAGGGTTCTTTCCTCTCCACCCAAGAGGATCTTTGCAGTCTAGATCAGAGCTAAATTTAAAAATTAAATAATTCAAGGAGATATTCCCATGACAAGTGGTCCGATGGAAACCATTCACATGAATTTCCTCCTGCTGCACCTCCCTTCTCAAATTTAACCAGCTCACATGAGGGCATCAAGGAGAAGCCCTTTCCTGTCAAAGATATCAAAGAAGGGACTGCACCCAGAGTGCCCCTGCCTCAAAGAGACAAAAGATGCAGGAAAGAAACACAACAAATAACAACAACAGAGTTTCATTGCTTTGAAATTGCTCCCTGGAATGCAGCTTCTCTTTCAGGTTCAAGAAGGCTGAAGGGTTTCCTGCTAGATCAAGGCTCACCATGAAGTCTTGCTGACTGGGCTAAAATGTCTTAAATATCAGGTGAATGTAAAGGCTGTCTTTCTTTAAATACAGTTTAGTTCCTTTATAGCATCATTCAAGAGACATAAATGCCAGCTGTAAGCTCAGAGACAGCTAGGTTTTCAGAGGAAAACCATGGGCAAGATTTTGCTCCGGGCAGAAGGATTCTGCTAATGGTTTTGCAAAGCATTTTTTCCTGCAGGAGCCAGAAAGAAGAGGGAATTTGAGGCAGAACCACCACACAAACACTCAGAACAGCAATAAAACCTGGAAACTTGAGAAAGACTAAGAGAGGGGGTTCTGCCCAGCCGGGTGGAAAGAGGCTGTGAATGCCATGTGCCTTGCTGGACGTACATAGAAGTACATCAGGCTCCTCTGTACCACCAGTGTGGATAAACACGAGTTCATCACCAGAACACCTGAAGCAACTTCTTCTTTTAAAAGAAATATCTGCAGAGGTCTTTAGATTTCACTAATGATTCAGATCAAAAGGGGAAACATTATCACAGAAACCCATTCAGTCTATGCAACAGGGAATACACTGTTTTGTTTGCAGTAACCTGGAACTGTACGAGACACAGAGTTTAAATACATTTCCATTCAGATAAGTTATCTCTTCCCCTCCCCACCAGCAGCTTTTAAAAGATGCATCTTGAACTTGCAGCACTGGAGGGTTTTTTCTTCTCGGATTTTGAATTCACTGGCATCATAAAGACCTTTAGCAATTTACAGTGTGAAGAGAGTTTCTCTTCAGATTGCCCTGCTTTGAGCCAGTTTGTACATTATGGTTACTTCGTTATTTACATTGCATTAAACAGGGGCAAACGAAGCAGCCACCTCTCTGCTGCAGATATGCCCCGGGGCTGCTACAACCCAGATGTTTCCACATCAGGCACAGAGGCTGGGCTGCCCCAGTGCTGTACCCCAAATGCCCCTCTGCGGTGCCAAGCCAGACAACACACTGCTTACCCTATGCTAGCTTGAGAACAGGGTAAATTCAGACTTACACAAGGGAGATTCAGGTTAGATATAAGGGAGAAATTCTTTACTGTGACAGTGGTGAGGCACTTGAACAGGCTGCCCAAGTAAGTTGTGAATGCTCCATCCCTGGCAGTGTCCAAGGCCAGGTTGGACGGGGTTTGGAGCAACCTGCTCTAGTGGAAGGCGTTCCTGCCCATGGCAGGGGCTTGGAACTGGATGAGCTTTAAGGCCCCTTCCAACCCAAACCATTCTGTGATTCTGTTTCTAAATCTGAGAAACACTGCAAAGGAAGCAGCCACGTTATCAACCTACACTAATCAAGGTGTTGCAATGTGCAAAACAATAAAATAAAAAAAACCCAAACCAATAAAACGAAAATGAAAATTTTGGGAGACATCCAAATCCTGTTGGTCTATGGAAGGAACATGAGGGACCAGAATATATTTCTTCCTGCCTCTTGCTATGATGTTCTCAGCTATTTGTCCTCCTGCAAGTCAGATTCCTCAAACGAAGTCCATGCTCCTACAAGTTTTTTTTGGTGATGGTTTCATCAGGGGTTAAGAGTCACAGATTTCAGGTTTATCAACCGTGACCACCCAACATGGAAAGCTTTTCCCCTGTTCGTTACTTTCTAATGAAACGGCATCTTGGTCAGAAAATCACATGGATTTTCTTCACACACATTCAAAGCAGAAAGCTCCCACAGCTCATTGCCTAATACCTGACCACTGTTTCTGCAAGATCTCTCTTTTCTCTGAACCATTCCCATACATACAGACAAGCTGGCTTTAAACAAAGAATACAAGTGATGAAAAACAGATTAGACTGTAAGAAACTCACTTTCTTCTTTGAAAGCACCTGTGCTTTCTTAGTTACACTGTAAGCTTATGAAATTCCAAGAGGCCAGTCTATACCGAATACATAAGCGCTATACATGGTACATTGAATATGATTTCACTGCATACCACCATATGGAACAGAATCTCAGCGGCATCAAACGTTTACCTAAACTCCATTAATGTCTTCTCCAAGCCAATATTTATAGCATACACACCAGTAGCTGCTGTCAGAGTGTGTATAAATGTTAAACTGAACTGTTAAAGAAACATAATGACAGATGTAGAGATGCTGAAGAGTGCAATCTATTCTAATTTATGATAATTTATTTCCATCATCTGGAGCCCTATTCAGAAGAGAAAGCTGAATGCATCCCAAAGCGCATCACAGGGTGGAGTGTAAAAATCCCCAAGAAAAAAAATAATCATCTCTTTTAAACCAAGCAAGAGTACTTTTGTCCTAACACCCAGAACATGCTTAGCAATCTCTCTGTGCAGAAGAAATACAGATGTGGGGTACTCAAGCCCTACCTTCTGGCAGCCCAGTGACACACAGGTTTTATTGCCAGTTGGGAATAGCTGGGACCCATTTGTCCCATGAGAGTTGTCCAATCATTGCTGAGTCACTACTTTGGGGGGAATAAGCTGCACAAAAAAAACCATTTATGAGCCCCATCAGAGCTCTTCAGCTGCATTAACAACCAACACTGTACCCATGGGTGGCCAGCACTAAAGAGCACAAATAAAAAGACAGAAAACTATTCTTATAGAAGAGGGGGCCATGGGTATATGGCAGAAAGAGCTGTTCTAGTTAACTCCTCAGCAACAAAAGCCGCGTTGATTCACTTCCACCAGGAGAAGCGAGCCCCATCATGGTCCCGTGTTGCTGCTGTTCTGCTGCAAAATCCATGATGAATGGGATGAGAAAAAGAAAAGGGGAATAAAACTGTGACAGCACTTGGTCCTCACAGTGGGGAGTGCTGCGGGGCCGTGCAGGACTGCAGGCAAAGAGCTCATTTTCACAGCATCATCCCTCCCTGGGAAATGCCTTAACGTGTGCGCTGGCAGTGGAGGCAGGAGGCTTTGCAGTGTGGCAAACCCAGCGTCCCCTGCATATGTCAGCCCACTGCGAAGCCAGCTCCTGCTGCCTGCCAGGGCCACGCAATCTGGACAGGCACAGATTCTGTGCTGGAACGGGTGCCCTCTCCGCAGAGCCGCCTGCCACGAGTGACAGCCTACAGGGCAGCAGAGGGAATGTGCACAGCCCATGGAGACAACGCAGCAAAACAAGGACACTTATGGAGGCAGCTCAGTGATTCCATGTGAAGTGGACTGTGCTGCCTCTGAAAAACTCCATGTTTGACCAACATAAGGGATAGATAATATGCACAGTGGGTCCACAGAAGCTGTGGCTGCCCCATGCCTGGCAGAGTTCAAAACCAGGTTCGAAGGGGCTTGGAGCAACTTGGTCTATGGCAGGGGGTTGGAACTAGATGATAGTTAAGGTTCTTTCCACCCCAAACCATTCTGTGACTCCATGATCTCACCCGAATGCCAGTTTTCAATAGAAATTTAGGTTGAAAATGATTTTTCCCCCAAGGAAATGAAATGCCTTTTCCCAAACCAAGCTCTACCAGTGACTTATTGCTGCAGCAATTGCAGATGCTTTCCTGACATCTAGGTACAGCTCAAACTGCAAAGGACAAATGCTCCACACACTCCTCAGTCACCTGTTCCAGGTTATTATACACAAGGAAACTCACTTTAACACCTTTAGTTGCCACGAAAATACATCCTGCTCCCAGCTTGCTACCTCCTCCGAACATCATTGAAGGCTATCTACCAGCAGTGCAGGGGAAACAATGTGTAACTATGTCTATATTTAAAGACTTTTCCACACATTTAGAAGTCAGTTGTGGCGGGGCTGCTTGGCTACATGCTGCTCGGTAACTACATTTTGCATGGCTGCGTAGAAGACAGCAACTAAATGATCTCAGGATGGGCACTTGGATGGGACTAATCAATAGCTGTGCCCAGTCAACACCACACAGTATTGCTTAAGCTCTTTGAAGGATCAAACTCTACTAATCATTCAACTTGAAACCGACTTTGTTTAGCAATAAAATCTCAGCTCCTGGCTTCAGTCCTTTCAATGAGCAATTCCATCAAGCAAACTCTTCTTGCAGCACCATTCACAGTAGATAAAAAATAGGGACAAAATATGTTCAGAAAGCAGCTCTATTGAGACATACTTATGAGTAATCTCCCTGTACACATCCATTTGGTCACCAGTTGGAAAAGTCAGCTTGCGATGTACTTGGCTTTGCTCAGCTTTTGCACTTTCATCCACACTCAAACACATCCTTACATCTGCTTGCAAGATTAGAACAACTCACTGCTATGACTCAACAGCAGACACCGCGTGTATCAGCTCACCGAGACCAAAGGTGCACAGCAGCAAAGAATTTAATTAAAATGTTAAAATTAAACAGGAAGGCATCCATTGTTTAATTTTTTGGCAGGCGTGTTCCTTCAGAGGGGGACCTAATTCCACTCCAGCACGCTGACTGCCCTTGGAGATGGCAATCAGGAGAGTTCAACCGGATTTATCGGCTTCTGGATTTGGCGGTGGGGGAATCCCACACTTGCTTTGCCTTTCAAGCACAGTCACTATAAAAGCACTTAGAAAAACTACTCGACTCCAAAGGATAATTATTGCAATATACTTATTCTGCAGTAATAGTCCAGTTTCCAGTATCAAACCTAACTCCATTTGGTTGGGAATGATAGACACCCACCAGCATTTCCCCTCCCAGGCCCAAAGGGAGCTGTGACCTTTCCATGTTCAATTGCTCCCAGTCACTGCTCTCTCCATATGAAGGCTGCTCTAAATGGGGTAAAAAACTGATGCACAGCAGTGAAGTTCTGTTCAACATAGACTCTGCAGCAGGAGTAGCACGGGTAAGGAACTAGATGGTTTTAAACTTGCATGTAGATGGGAGACTTCTCTTGTTTTACTTCAAGCATACCTCCAGCACACAACCAGGGAGAACACTGCTCTTCAAAAAGTTCAAGAAAGGGTGAAGTTTGCTCATTGAATTGTAAGATATTTCCTGACATCCTGGAGTATTTTGACTTGGATGCTGAAGGCAGCCATAGGCCATAATATGATCCCCATCAGGGAGGTTGAACAAAGAAGCCACTGGTCTCCTCAGCTTCTGGGAATCCAGCAAGGAAGATTTTGCTACTTCTATAGTACTATTTGGGGTGCCACAGAGGCTTTTCACCTAATATTAGGAAGGTCTGCAAATGCAGTGTCAAATATGCACACAACAGTGCAAGTGCCAAAGGATTTGAGCCGAGGCATCAGTTGAGAAATAATACAGAAGAGCAGAGAATTACCAACAGGAAAAGTGAAGACTAAGGACAGACACAACAAACTTCTTTTTGAAATTGAAAGAGCTACTGAAGAGCCATTATTATAAATTACTTCCTGATGTATCTATGGTCTTGCCGATGTTAGTTAGCATTTCTTTCCGAGATCATCTGGACAGAATTTCACCCTCAGTACTTCAGTCAGGCTGTATGCAGCTGGTCTGGTATTTCTCATAGAATAAAGATCAAATTGACAGACTGAGAGTTTTGCAGTGGTGCTGGGACTATTCACCTCTCATCTGATAATGTATAACTCACTGGTATCTTCCCGCTCTATAGTATTTCTCCTGCTTCCTTAACACAGGGAAACAGGGGACGACAACATCCCTACAGATCTCAGAGCCAAGGATGCTTGTTGGGGTCTTCTTAACAAAGAGACCCCCCTCTCCCCTGACAAAAGCCTCCTGTCTAGGCCATCATGATGTCTGACCACTCTGAAAATACCCTTATTAACTTCAGCTTTGGCAATGGCACTGACAAACTGAGATGTCTGTACCAGCGCTTATCTGGGAACAGGAGCCCACAGAGCTCCCCCCAACTTTTATCCCAAGCTCCAGGCAGCAACACTTGCTGCTCCCCACAGCATTAGCTCATCAGCTCCCACAGGCTGTGCCTCTAAAACAGTCTTCTCCCCAGATGGTAAGGCATTTTGGAAAAGGCACAGACAGAATAGCTCATTGAGAGAAACACGTTTATCCATTGGAACACCATAAAGAAGGGAAAGGTAAAACAATAAAGGACAATGAGTATGTTACTCCAGCCTTTCCTGGCTATTTCTCATGGATCATGCATGTACCCCACTGCTTAAAGATCAAAGTTGGCGTTAAGTTTTAAGATCTTTCTTCTTTCCTCTCCGCACTGAAGACCACAACATTGCTTTCTCCCACATATGGCTGTTTATGTGGAAAACCCCTTCTCTTGAGGGACCATGTCAGTCTAATCCTCTGCTGATTCTCCTCCTGTAGCAGCATTATGAAAATACTCAGCCCTGGCAGTAACCACACTGTCTGATGCTGGATTCCCTGCCTGGGCTTCACACCCTCTCACCACAGCCAGCCTTTGAGCCTGACTGACAGGAGTTCTCACCTCACCATGCATTTCAGCGTAGGCTGGAGCACTTTGCAAATGTATGCAAATACTGCATGCAAAAATCCTCTGGGCTGCACACTCAGCAATGTGCCCACATCCACAGGCAACACCTAATGTTTGCTGTTTATATTAAAGGTTCTTAGAGAATACTTCCTTACTTGTGTGAATGCCATTACCAAACCTTTACAATGCCATAATTTCTATGTACAGTTATAATCATTGAAAACCCCATCATTTTATGCAATTTAAACATTTCCTTAAGAATGGGGAGCAATATTAGATTTTCTAATGGAGTGAAGCATTCTGAATGGGAAAATACTACTTCCAAAGAGAAACCCAAGAAATCTCTCCAGTTGCCTGGAGATAAAACTGTGCAAATTAATCAAAGCAAAAGCTTACAGTTTGTCTATATTCAGTATTCTTTCACTTTTGCCAAAAAGCAAGCTGTCACCTTAGCAACTATGCCACACTTTACAGTACATATGCCACTTTGAACAAACACCTTAAAAGCAGCACCTCCACACTGTATGTTCCTTTCCATCATGTTCCTTACAGCACTTTGCAGATCCCCCCTGAGAGTAAAAACCATTAAGACCCCTTTGGGTAGTTGCCAGGCTGGACAGGCAGACAGAAGGCCAAGTGCTGTTTTCCACCCTGCACCCCAGGACCAGAGCACTACTTAACCACTTTTATTTGATGACAAAGAAGAAAGCTGTGCTTGCAGAGCTGAGGCCTTAGCACTTTGCCATCCATTGCCAGCCCTGTGCAGAGCCCAGCATCTCCTGCTTTCTGCTTCTCTCCTCCTTCATCAAGAGGAGGTCTCTACAGAGCAGAGTGGAGACTTCAGCCAGGGAGCAGAAGGTCTCCCACCCCTTTATTCACATGTGCAGTGAATACAGCATGGCTTGGGTTGGAAGGGACATTAAATCTCATCCAGTTGCAACCCCTGCCATGGGCAGGGACACCTTTCACTAGAGCAGGTTGCTCCAAGTCCCTGTGTCCAGCCTGGCCTAGAACACTGCCAGGGATGGGACAGCCACAGCTTCTCTGGGTAACCTGTGCCAGTGCCTCAGCACCTTCATAGCGAATGAAAGGGTTTTATCACAAGCACCTTGAATTCTGTCCTCCTCCAACTGCAATGACTGAATCCAGAGATGTCAACATGCAGGGCTTTTACCCACGGCTCCGATTATGTAGATGCTGATTTACAGGAGTGATGACTGAAACATCTCCCTCATAAAAATTGGCAAGGAGAATTTAACTGTGTATTGTCGAATGGCAGAGCCCTGTATCTCCATGCATCTGCTTGCTAGTTTGAAAGTCAGATCATTTTTGTTCTTCCTTTCATAGAAACCTGGTTTGCATATATAATCAAATTTAGCATTAATGAGTCTCTCTCCTTATCTCTATTCCTACTGCTTCAAACAGCTACACTTGGATGACACCAGCCATCAAAAGTGCTTACTTACCATGAGGAGGCTTAACCAGTTTAACCCTGGGATTTCCACAAAAGCAGTACATAACCCTAAAAGTCCTGCCTCCTGGAGCACTGTAGCTCAACCATATGCACTAAAATCCTCTGTTTTATACCAGGTCCCACTCTGGGCTGCTAGAGAATCATCAAGATTTAAATGAATCATTATGTGCCCTTTTGAAATCAACCTTTCTGTGATCACAACATGAGCCTAAGGGGAAAATGGTAGGTATTTTCCTGATGAAAGATGTCATTTATCTGCAATGTGGTCAGGCATTGCTGACCTTTCTCATTCCTTCCTTGCCTGTACCAGCATTTGCACCATTGAACAGCAACATTTTGATGGGACAACACTGTTCAGTTTTCAACAAGATCTGTACACAGATAAACATGCATGTGAGGAGCATGCAGAACAGCCAGTGCTCTGCAGTCTGCATAAAACCATGGGATCACAAGACAGACTTTCTGCTCTTCCACTTGGGTTCTGGGTTTTCAGTCTTTAGGGCTTCCATTCATCTGCTACCCTGATCCAAACGTGCATGGTTTATCAAAGCCAAAGCTTTCAGAATCACAAAACTCCCAGAAGTAGAGGCTTTATAACCACAAGGTAAAACACCACATAGGCATTGTTATTGCTGCTGCTGCCTTTATCCCAGTCCCTCTGACAGAGTGGCATATGGCTTTCACATCTGGCTCTGACAAGACTACAAAAACTTTTCAGATCTTAGACATCAGGTTCTATTGTGTGCGATGGGAAATGGCAAAATCTACCTCCCACTTCTTCCTAATAAAAATACTTGTCCAAGAGAGTTCCCTGCCTGCAGGTTACTGATGCCCCAATACGTGTTTGTAAGTTGTAGGTGCAATGACAAGGGCTGGCAAAAACAACACAGAGGACTCAGGTCTCTTGGATGCTCACATCCTCTTGCTTCACTGAAGCAGTTTTCATCTGTAGAGAGCTGCAGTGTATTTTGCATGCATTATGCTAAGCTGCCTATAAGAAATCATCCAATTAATGGCAGCTTACAGAGGAGGGTTAGTTACATGGTAATTATCTTTCTAATATTAAAATACCATACAAATGGATTTACATGTTTTGATGAAGTGGCATGTGTTTCACTGACCTGACACTACACATGCAAGATCTCAACGGTAGTAAGTAGCACCAGGTACTGAAGAACAGGTACAACCTATATCTCAAGGCAGACATAAAAAAAAAAAAAAAAAGAAAGAAAATAAAAAGAAAATACAACAGTACAGTTTTTACATGTGTTTATGTGCCTTACACACCAGGGTGAATAGACCTAACACTAAATGCAGCATTGCATAAGCCACTTCAGCAAGCAGAAAGAACCATTCTTTTCATCAAGGCTTTTCTTTTACCGTGAGAGTAGAGAAGACCAAACACTCAACTCTTCCAAGCCCTGCATCCGTATGGAGCATGAAGCTCTAGCAAGGTTACTCTGCTCCTTCGCCTGAAGTCTCTGCCCATGTCAGAGTAGACAGCAGCCTTCTGGTTAAGCAAAAGCCAGACACACACAAGCAAATATGATGAAGAGTCTCAAGCAACTATAAGAATATCTCAGGCCCATAATACACTATACAGAGCAAACTACTAATCACACATGCCTCATGCAAGCATTACCTTCTTAATTTGCCCCCCCCCCCTTATTTTCAGCATCTCAAGTTATTTAAGCTTTTCTAGGACACACTTGAAAGCATGCAGCTACTTATGTCCATTCATATGCATGCAAATATAATCCAACAAACGTGCTCCATGTCCAGATGAGCAATCAGCATTAGGACAAAAGACAAGACTTGTCATCAGTCTTTCAAGACTGATTCCCTTTGCCTTCCAAACACACATCTGTTTGCAAGGCGAGGGGTGCTAACCCTTTCAAAATCTATACAATCAAAGCAAGCTTGACTCTTACATATATACAGAATCTATATAACCGAAGCAGCAGCCTGGCCTTTTTCCTAGCTCACCAGGCAAATAGTCACTTCATGCAAGCAAGGAAGCAACGCAAGGTTAGCTTGGTCCACGTATGCACACATTTCCAAATCACTTTGCAATTCCTTTCTCCACTTTGCCACCAAAAATGAGTGGCAGGTTGCTGCCCAAGTCCCCTGCACTGCTTTGAATGTCTTTGGTGCATCCCATGAAGATGCTCATCAGCAGTGACTATATGGAGTCATACAAGGCCTGGAATGTATTTTTCTGCACAAAGGCAAGACTTAAAACAACTCTTCAGACACATTTGGGTTCACTGAGCATCCTAATGTCCACATCCAAGTTGTCTTATCAAGAACAGCCCCAGTCTCCACAGGATTTGTCCTACAACATAAACAACTCACTTCTGCCCCAATACAAGCAGCACTGGCTTAAGATAGAGCTACTTTTATGGTCTTTGTGCCCAAAACACCCATTCTGTTGTGCCTAGACAGGGCTGCAAGCTGGCAGAGCAGGGAGCAACTGTGAAACAACCACCAGCAGATAGTCAGGAAGGCAATCATAGCACCTCCCAGCTTGCAAACTGGTGGAGTTCCTGCATCTGTGCTAGTTACAATGGAAAGATGTGCTGGACATCACTGCAGCTCCCATTGTTTTACCTTGAAATAGGACAGTTTGCTTTGCAGGAGGGAAGTGGTTTGTGGCAAAGCACTGCAGGAAAGTAGCAGAAGTAATTACAAACCTCAGCCTAGTGACACAAAGTTGCCATTTTCAGACACATAGTTAGATAAAAGGATACATGAGGTAGCTCATGCATCACTGGAATGGGCAGAGCCCTGCTTTTTTGGCGTAATCTCTCTTGTAGGGCTCCAAAGAGGCAATGAGCTCAGAAACCTGCTTGTCTTGCTCACTGTTTGTGAACCCTAATAAAAGCCATCTAAATACATCCAGAGATTCACAGAAATTAACCCAGGGAAACAAACACATTTCTTCTTTGTCATCTTTCCTTGTTCGTTATTGTCAGGTGCGTGTGTAGGAGAGCCTCTTTTCAACTGAAGTTGTAATAGTGTTTGTGTCATTGCAACTGGTCGTAGTGCCACAACAGATTACCATGAGAAATAAGCTTCAGAAGGACACCATCTTCTCATGCAAAGATCTGTGGAGTAACAGCCAAGGCAATAAAGAAAAGCAAGAACAAATACAGCTTGTAAACAGCTTTTTCCTGCCCCTGCTACATGTCATGAAGCAAGAGCTGACTCTAAGCTGGAAAAATATCAGGGTCTATCTTGCACAGCCGTGTGTGCAGTTTTCCAAGCCCAGATCTGTGATCCACATATTCCAAGTACACAGTCTATTACCAAGGTAGAGTTCAAAAATTGCAACTCTTGCTTAATTGCTACCAGATACTTTTTCTTTTCTCCTTTTCTCCTTTTTTTTTTTTTTTTTTTAACCTTTCCTGGGCCTGAGCCAATGTTGTCTCTTAATGGCTTCTAAATGCAATTTCTTGGTTGAAAATAAAGAGTGCAAAGTACATAGGAAATACCAATGAAAATGTGTCACAGCGCTGTGAATATTGAGAAGAATCAGTTTTATCTCAGCATCTTCTCTCAGGGTGTTAGGCGACAGTCAAAGCAGAAGATTGAAAAAGGTCAGATAAAGTCCTTGCTCCTTAAGACAATGATCCACTCCTGAGCCAGACTTCAGGAAACTGGAATTTGCACATCTATGGATTAATTCTGCAGTGGATACATTTTCCCACCTGAGAAACCTGCTGCCACTTCAGTTTACTTCAGATTTGCAAACATTTGCACTCATTAATACACAGATTCCATCAGCACCATAATACAAGAGGTTTACGAATAAAGACATGCTGATCCTAAGCCACCATGGACCTATACAAATTGCCCAACAGATAAGAGTGCAGATTCAGGGCTGGACCAGCTGAGGACACGTTTGGTGTACACCATCTCCACACCACCAACCTCTCTGAGGAACCCCCATATCTCTGCTGTCTGTGCTGCAGCACCACAAGCCTCCCTCCAAGCATGAGAGCCACCCAATACCCTGAATCACGGCATCACCAGCTGGGCTATGAACTTTATTTCTTTGCAGATGCAATCTAGGACTCAAGTGGGAGGTGTTAGAAAGTGTAATCTGACTGTACTGATCAAGCATACCGTGGCTGCGAGGCTGCCGGGGGAATGTGGAAGTGGATGCAGAATCAGCTGGAGCATGTGGTCTTTTAAAGTTTAAAATGATAATTAGGGGGATAAAAGGAGCTTGAGGGAGAGATGGGCACTTAGCTGAAATGAGATGGTAAAGAGGTGGGTAGCAGTTGGTAGGCATGGTAAGAGAATGAAGATAGAAGCAACAAGACGAAGTGAATGGAGCTGGTATATGGGTGATCCAAAAAGCCTTTCAAGAATATAATAAAATCAAACACAAACAACAAAATGCCAAGTCTCCCACACATCATAACATGCTTAATTCTACTTACACATAGATGTCAAAAGGGGAAAAAGCGATTTCTCAGACCATCTTAAATGTTAACACACTTTGCACCCTTCCCTTGCATTCCCTTATGGCCAAGAACTGATACATCCCAGCCATGGCAGCAGAGCTATTTACCTACAGCCGCATATGCATTCATATGTACACAGACAGGCAACGTGCGGATAGAGCAATTAGAAGAGTTCTACGTGTGGCTTTCAACCATGACAACAGCAGCTTTTATATTCGGTCACTGGAAGAAGTTAGAGATGTAGGAAACTGTCAAGAGAGGAGTTCACACTTGCTGTCCTGAGGGTGTAAAACTCCACCGGGAACAGTTTCCTCAAGGGCACAGCCTGCACCCCCTCCCCCAGAGCCCTTGCTGGAGGAGCTCGCTTCCCAACCACCATTAGACACAGGGCAGATAGTCAAAAGACCATTCTCCCCCCATTAGACACAGGGCAGATAGTCAAAAGACCATTCTCCCAGCACCTATTTGCCATAGAAATAGCTTTGCTCCACAGCAAGTGATGCAGAGCAGCTGAAGCACCCTTAGACCAGTGTCTAAGGCTCAACCAGGCTCAACCCCTGGATGTCCTGACTGCTCTTTGAGACGGCGGTAGCAGCACCAGGTGGGATTGGGGGGAGCTCTGGGTAAGGAACACAAGGTACCTTATCCATGCTCTGCATGCAGGTCACCCTCTGTGGGGCTACCTCATCCCAAGCCTGTGGCACCACCACATCCTCATCACCCAGCTCCACCAGACCTGGTGCTTCGACGTGCCCAGCAGTGAAGAGGAGCTGCTGAACATGGGCAGAGATGGGGTCTGGTGTTAGCTGTTACCCCCAGCACACCAAACCAGCCTCTCACAGCGGGTGGAACGTGAATAAACGCACCCACACGGGGACTCAACCCCCAAAATATATGGCTTACATAATTCCCCAGCCAGACGGCGTTAGGGAATGTGATTAATCCTCCATGACATGTTCTGAACTTTCCGTTCAGAGAGGCTCTTTCCTCCCGCAGACCTACTGGCGATGAATGTCATTTGACCTGCAGACTTCACTACGAATGAGCATCAGAGCAACAAACAGTGACATTGCTCCGCAAACCAATTATCTGCCTCTTTCGCGGCTCGGCCCAGAGACAAGTTTGCTAAATGCATAATGAGGATTATCCCCCCCCCCTCAACCTTCCCGTTTAAAAGAGAATAAATGGTTTATATCCAGCGCAAGAATGGAAAGGGGGGGGGGGACGGGACGGGGGGACGGACACGGACACACACAAGCACGGCACCCAACCCACCGGGCTACATCACTGGAGGATGTGAGCCCTCAAACCAAGCCCCCAGCCCCAATCCCGACCTTTTCCCACCTGTTCCGCGGGGCGCACTTCGGGGGTACCCCCCCCCCCAAACCCACCTGCGGCCGAATCGCTGCCCGACTCCCCCCCTTCAGGACTCACCCACTCGAGCACCCTGAGGAAGGCCAGCGGCTCCTTCACCACGCGGAAAGTGCCCGCGGAGGCGAGCTGCGGGCAGAGACAACGAGTCAGCACCGCGCCCGCTGCCCGCTCCGCGCACCCCCCGCTCCATCCCGGCCGATTCCCCCCCGCATCCCGCCCGCGGGGCTCCGCGCACCTGGTCCACCGCCTCCATGGCGCCGCAGCCCCGCGGAGCCGAGCGGAGCCGAGCGGAGCGGAGCCGCCCCCGAGCACGCCGGGCGGAGCAGCCGGGCGGAGCCCCGCACACCCCGCACCGCCCCGCACCGCGCCCGCCGCTTCTTAAACCGGCATTAGTCTGGGGTTAAATGATTGTTTTATTCCGGGGCAGGAAGGAAAAGGAAAGGGAAAAACAAGATGAAAATAACCCGGCTCCTGCGTCGCTTGCGGAGGAGCCGGTAAGGTCTTGGTAGCAGCAGCAGCAGCGATGGGGATGGCACCACATTGCATCCTGTCCTTCGTGCCGCTCCCGCCCTCCCTGGGGTCTGTGTCAGCAGAGCGCAGCTTAGCTAGACTGATCTCAGAGCACTCCCTCCTCTTGTTTCTGTAGCGTTTGCTTGACAGCAGAACGATTTCTGCCTTACTGTTGTTTTGGCCTTTCCCCCCTAACATAGCCTTAATAATGACAACACATCCCGGGTGGCACAGCCTGGCTGGAGCAGCAGCTCCCTGTGTTCATCCACACTTGTGCTGCCCTAGCTTGTTGACAGCATTTCCAGATCCTCATGGCATTCAAGCATCACCATGAGGATTTTGCAATGAAGCCAGGTCCTGCCCCAGCAAAGTGCAGAGGGCACAAACTCATCACCCTGTGTAACAGCACACATCCAGCAACTGGATTCAGTCTGCAGCTCTGCAAACACTCAGATGTTCAAGTGAACTGCCACCCTGACAACCAGCTGTGCCACCAGCAGGACACCAGTGCTCAAATAGGATTTGGAGTCTAAGTAGGTCAGAGACTACAGTATCTGCCTAAAAAATACCTGAAGCTTTTATGCCCTGTAAGGAACCAGCCATCTGCAAAAGTTTAATAAGGCATTGCTCAGACTGAAGCTCCGTTTAAAAAAAATCAATAGTACCAGAATGTCTTAGAGTAAACAAGATGCACTGGGAGTGATGTGAAGGTTTAACTGGAATTTGAGGCAGGGGATTTTGTGTCAAAGTCACGGATTTGCAAGAGTGGAAGTCTGTAGTAGCAATAGGACAGGGTCCAGATGTGTTTTTATAAAATAAATTTTAACCCCACCGAAACCAGCTTTGAGGTCAGAATTGAAAACACATTGTATTTTTCTTTACGAAAAAATGTTGTGTTTCGTGCCCTTTTTCTGCCCTAGGAGAGAAAAAATGGTGGGGGGGGGGGGGGAATGGATAAAACCAGATAACTTTTCCTTACAAAATATTACCAAGCAAGCTTTTATTTATTTAAATAATAACCTCTAGGAAACACAAAACGCTTCTCAGCAATTCCAGCAGCTGCCTGCTGGTGGCCTGGTGCTATGGGAGGCTGAGCCCTTCACAGAGGCACAGGGACAAAGTTTTCCCCAGTCTCCAGAAGACAAGAGTGGGCAGGGACACACAATATGCCTCTGACCTCCAGCCAGAACGTCTCCACCGGTGCCGGTGGTACAGAGCCAGGTCAGTGCGAGCCTTCAGCGCTCACAGCTGAGGAAGAGATTAGCTCGGTTCCCAAGAGGAGCAGGGTAACTGTGCTCCCTCCTGCAGGGATTGCAGCGCCGGTATCTGATCTCAGCTCTAATTTGTGCTGACACAAGAACTACTAAAGTTTTCATCCGTGGGAATTTTCATTGCTTGTGGTTTACTGTAACTCTCGTGCTGTTTTCTTTAGCAGGTTTCTTTCATGGAGAGACTTGAAGCTGTGGATGTACTGAAGGAGCTCAAAAACCTCCAGAGATCAAGAAAATAATGAAATATTCAATAAAGGCATAACTGAGAAGTCAGCTGGGGAGAGGTGGAGACTTTTTTTCCCTTAATTTTACTAATAGTATATTTTGGGAAAATATGCCAAATCCCCATTAATTGCCATGGAGAACTGGAAACCTAATTCACTCACCGTGTAGTAATCACCTTTCATTATAGCATTATAGATTTGTAGTAGCACTTGAACTTCAGTATTCATAACCTGTCAAAGATAACAATATTTGCTTTTGGTTTTCTAAGTCCTTCACCACTGGTAGGTTGGGCTCTCTAAAAGCCTGGGGTGGTTTCCTCACTACTCTCTAGCTTGCAGCAGTGACCAGAGATCCCTCATGCTGCATTTTCCATTCCCTTTCTACCATTCCAGCTGTGTTTTGGCTTGGTGCTCTTCAGTGCTCAACCATCCCACCTCAGCTCCCTCTTTGGCTGGAAATCATTCCAGGACCATGACAGCAACCCGATTTTTATAGTCAGTTCCTCTTCTAGCCATTATTAAGTCTTCCAGATATCTATTTGCACTTCAATATGGCAAAGTGTCTGGCTTTCACAGTTGCTCTCTTTATACATGATCCCAGTTAGCTCAAAAGCAAGAGCTAACTCTTTCCCACTGCTCAAGTTTCAAAACCTTGCTCTGCAAATGACATGAAAGATCCACACTTCTTTTGATACCACATAGTAAAACACAGTCTGAAATGTACGTTCAAACAAGCAGAGGTATGTCTGCAACTACTGGAGGTACCACAAGAAGCTATATATCAAGATACTAAATTATATTCACTGTTCTCACACCTGGATGACTGTTCTGGACATGCATGAATCAAAAACCACTGTACAGGTACAGTTACAAATCTCAGCAATGAATGAAATATAGTCTGGAGAGACCCGAGGTGTTTCAGAGGGACACCCCGTGTGCTCCCTAAGGACATAAGCCTCCTGCCCTTTCCTTTCCATGGAGAGAGTTCACCAGTGCCATAAGGGAAGCAGCAATGCCAGTCCCTCACAGGATATTATTGATTAAGTGCTCTTCCCTCTTCAGGGAAATCAGTTTAATTGGCACAAATCCTGATAGAACAAGTTTAAAAGCTGAAGTCCTCATTTCAGGATTAGCATCTTGTCCAGCTACAAGCAGTGATTTCTTTTCTGTCTCTAGGAAGCACATACCCTGTTTTTTCATTTGGCTACAGAAGGTGGGAAGCTTCCCTGATTAATGGCAAATGCAAGAATTGCATCTGTTGGATGTTACAGATCAGTAGGAAAAGCATCAAGAGGTACCTACCTCTCACTCTTGCCTTGGAAAGGTTTTTTTTTTTCAGAGCTCTACCAAAAGATACATGTTAGGCTTCTAACCTGCCGGCATCTGTATTTTGGCAAATAGTTTCCTGTGTCCTCCAAGTACCAGGGCAACTAAATTCAGCCTTTTGCTCCACAGGCATAGACTGCAGCCCACACTGTGCTTGAAAGCCGCAGATCAATGCTAGCAGCATTGCCAGCACATGGCTCAGGCTCAAATTGTCCCTGTGGGAATGGAGAAATGGGCATTGCAAGGAGACACTGACTTCAGGAA
Source organism: Neopsephotus bourkii (assembly GCF_033783945.1). Classification (NCBI taxonomy): domain Eukaryota; kingdom Metazoa; phylum Chordata; class Aves; order Psittaciformes; family Psittacidae; genus Neopsephotus; species Neopsephotus bourkii. The sequence continues at coordinate 2,755,191 of NW_026901218.1, read as the reverse complement.
TGGGAGTGATGCTGCAGACCCATACCAACCTTGAGAGACTGAAAGAGGACAGCAGGGACTTGTCTTTGCTTGGGACATCTTTTGTTTAAATCTTACTTCCATCTACTAATGGGGAAATAGTAAGGAATGATCTCTCATTCTGCCAGACTGGACATTAAATGTAAGCCAGATATACTTACAGGTATAGGCACGCACCCCAATAAAAAGTAAATAGCTGAAAATGCATCCCTTCTTGCCTGGGGCAGAGCACAAAGCCTATGACCCATGGGTCATTTGGGCTGCAGCAGGGAGGACCAGACGGTGGGGACACCCGGTCTGAAGCAAGATTAAGACAACTGGTGATAGCACCAGTGCTATTTCTTTTGTGAGCTGTTGGGTGTGGAAATTAGGTCTCGCACATGCGCTAGGAGGACCATATGGTGCTTACCACACCAGATTTCCCAGCTCCAGCCAGGCCTCAGTCTCACACTCTACCTGTCACTCTTCTCAAGATCCACACTGTCGAGGGTCATTTCATCCTCTCGGGGTCTCCATCAAATTAGCTTGCAATACATTATCCCCAGAAAGGGAGAGTTCAGTGCCATCTCTGGGCTTTCTCTGGTTTTTAAAGCCACCAGTCATTTTGATTAGGTTATAATATTTTTCCCCAGGGCTGTATTCTGCACCAGGAAGCTTTCACCTTTTGCTGGTGCAGGAGAGTCCACTCTCCCATCCTAGTGCCAACTGCCAGTCATTTCATGGCTTGGCTTCACTTGTTTCATGTCTTCACTCTAAAACTTAATAAGAGATAAGCAACAAAATACGAGGCTTTGGGAGAGCCAGGAATTGCCTTCCATGTAAGCAGGCACCACATGTGGGGTCTGTGGGAGGGAACAGTCTCTATCCCTTCTCCACATTTTCCAGCACCCACAAGCCTCCCACACCTTGTTCTGGTTTCAAGTTCTAGGTTTGCAACCCTGCCTATGAATAACCCTTAATAAATCTAATTTCCTAAGGAACCTCATTTCCCAATTTTCCTTTTGTCAGGAGGATAGTGACATTAATACATCAATCCCCTCTCACTACATGTTAAGGTCAATAAACAACGAATGTCACAGTACTGCACCATATCCCACCCTCAAAAGCTGACAAAAGTCTGTATATAGAAACCCACACATGCTTGTTTCAGAGGAAAATAGCTTGGGAAAAAAAATGCATACCCCAGTATGTTGCCAGATAGACAATAAAAAGTCTTCAGGATTCAAATCAGCAGAGCAACGAGGCCATTGCTCATTATTAAGCTGAAGGTACAAAAGCGTTTTTTAGAGGAGCTTTGCTGAATCCGCATTTGTTTTTCTAGCAACATGCACAATTTCTTTAAGCAGGGCTATTTGCAGAGTGTGGTATGAAAATAATTATGGAGCACTTTCTAAAGGTTCAGAGATTAAGGCAAGCAGCCAGCTGTTTGGCTGCACAGCTGATGTTGACCAAAAAGTATCCGTCTACAAGTCAAGCTATCTACAAAGTCCCTGAGGGAATCAGCAGTTCTAGAAATGATCTATCACAAGCTAGATGACAGCAATGCATCCGTAGATCCAGATGAAGTTGAAGGCACACAACCCATGTGGCGGAAACATACACGGAGTGAGCCATCATCATATGTCCACTCACTGACAGCAATAACCTGGAGTGAGGCAGCAACACCAACAGTGGATGAAGCAACTCATCAACTCCGAGAGTTCAAAGACAATAGCATCCCTTCCATCATTTCAGGCGTGGAAAAAACACCCCAGGGGTTCAGACCACCAAGAGACGATCTATCCAATCTACCCAGCTCCCCACATGTACCAACCCACGTCTCAGCTATTAACAAAAGGCGTCCTACTGCTCGAAGATATAGGAGATACATGCCACGGGCCACCCTATGGTTTTACCTGTGGGATCACAGAGAGGACATGAGAAAATGGGATGGAAAAACTACCTCAGCTCTGGAGGAATGGCTGCATGAATTGAAGAGGAGAAAAACAGTCAAGGATGATCCTCCCAAGAAAGTTGCTGCTTCAGCCTTCGATGAGCAGCTTCTCAGTGGAAGTGGAAGAGCTGATTTTACCACAACTTCTGTCATAAGGAATTCTAATCCTTTTCTACAAGACCTAAGTGGAGAATCTTATGATTAGTATTAGAGGGGCCCTGCCTCCAAAAAGGTGGAGGTAGGGGACAATCAGGTTTACTGGACTGTCTGGATCAGATGGCCTGGCACAAGTCCCACAGGAGCATAAGGCTTTAGTAGATACGGGTGCACAGCGTACCCTGATGCCATCAAGCTATCAAGGGGTGGAACCCATTTGCATTTCTGGAGAGACAGGAGGCTGAAATCAGTGTAACTGGGAAGGAGTGGCAAAAGCACTCCATCGTGACTGGTCCAGAGGCTCTATGCATCCTTGGCACAGACTGTCTCGAGAGAGGGTACTTTGAAGACCCAAAATGTCTCAGCTAGATGCCCATCTCCACCAGTTCGGGCCTTGAAAAGAAGATACATGCTGTCACGGTTGTCAGCAGAGAATAAAGTCATGGGAAAAGCTGGCAGGAGCAGCAGAGCTGTCTTCAGGTCACCATCAACTGACCCTGACTTCCCTCTGATCATCACCACCCCAACAAAAAATAAACTTTGATGAAACCGGATGAGCTCAGCAGTGACAAGTTCAGCAGTGTTGTCAGTAGGCAACAATCAAACACTGCATACCATCTCTCCTGCTCTGAGAGACTGTTACAGGAGGTGGAGCCTGACATCATGGACTGGATGAATTCAGCACCTTTATAGGGATTGGTCCATGGACTAAGGAATGATATCTCTCTGTGAATGTATATGTGCATATATATATATGAGGCAAAAAGCGATGGTACATTTTATATTACAGGATCTGAGTATGACACCAATGGTATGGAATAAGGGGTGGATACTGTCCTGTGTTCAGCAGTAGCAGTCATTTTCTCCTTCTTAGTACCTGGTGCAGTGCTGTGGTTTTGACTTTAGCCTCAGAACAAAGCTGATAACATCAATGTTTTTAGTTGTTGTTAAGTAATATTTACTCTGATCAAGGACTTCTAGTCTTATGCTCTGCCAGTGAGGAGGGGCACAGAAAGCCATGAGGAAGTAGAGACAGGACACCTGACCCAAACTAGCCGAAGTGGTATTCCTACCACAGCATATCATGCCTAGTATATCAACTGGAGGCATTTACCTGGAAGGGTTAAATCACTGCTCGGGTCAGGCTGGGTATCGGTCGGCGGGTGGTGAGCAGTTGTATTCTCTTCCCTGGTTATTTCCCTTATCATTATTATTATTGGTGGCAGCAGCAGTGGTTTGTGTTATACCTTAGTTACTGGACTGCTCTTATCTCTACCAGTGGGAGTTACATTCTTTTGATTCTCCTCCCCATCCCTCTGGGAGTCAGGGCGCAGGGGAGAAGGGTGGGAGTGAGCAAACGGCTGCAGGTTTCTGAGTTGGCGGCTGGGTTTAAACAACAACAGTGTTCTACATCTCATGTAAGGCTTACAATTATTTCACTCCTAGTCTCCAAGTGTAGCTGCAGAAATCATCTTTGGTGTTTCTGTTTGGATTTCAGTTCTGTGCCCACGAAATGCAACTAAAAGTCAAGTTTTTCTGAGTCTAAAAGGTATGCATGACTTCGCTGCCACCTTTGTTCCATGTACAAAGTGCAATCCTGATTCAATGTTTAAAATTAATCCATCAGTTTTCTTTTCCTTCTTAATCTGTCACTGACGTCAAATCTTGTCATTTTTGATCCTAACTTCCACAGTGCATTGTCTGGCTTTAATCAAAAGCATTCTGTAATTAGGTTCCAGCTAATTTATCTTAGACTGTTTAAAAGCAAAAAAAAAATAACCTTGCTTCCTGGTAAAACCCAGCTAAGGTTCAAAGCAACTGAACAGGGGTATCTTCAGTTCATAAATATATTGCTGGCGAGCAAATCCTGCCTTGAAAAGTATGGGGATATAATTTTATCCTGGGTATTTTGAGGGTGATTTTGTACAGAGGAACACAAGAACACAAAGAGCACAAATGAGCATGAGGAGAACCGCTGCAATCATATTCTGTTTCTCTCCAAAAATCTGGGTCTGAAGCTCTAGAAGGGACACTGTCAGGGCTGGGATCCTTCAAACCCGACCTACTTTTCCATTTCATCCTTTACCAAAGCAAATGTTTAAATGCTAAATTTTATATATATTTTTTTTTTCTTAAAGGAATTGGGGAATAATACCAGTGCACTGGCTCCAAGGTACAGCTGCACAAACCAGAGCTTCTTTCGGGTAACCTCAGAAGAAGGTACTTGCACCATGTCCTGCATGGAGGTGATATCCTCAGCTGTACCACCCTCTTGAAGGACATATCTGTACCTAACCTACATGCTGTGCCTTGCCCCAGTGTCCCTTTAGGGCACCACAGCAATGGCAAAACCCTAAACCCACCTTGCTGCAGGAGGAAAGCTCTTTTTGTGGTAAGGGATTAGAAGGCCAGGGTTAGCCAGTGGTGGGGAGGATTCACCTTGCCAGATCCAGGAATGGATGAGAAATACTGCAAACTCAATATCCCTCAATACTGGTATAAAAGACATGCACGCCACTTACAGCCTTAGAAAGGGATGAGGCAGGCATGCAGCATGCACATCTGTATCCCAAGGAGTGTTTTCTCTCTTCTTTTCTTGCTAGGGAAGCATTTATTTGCCTCAAAATTCACACCAGCACTGCCCTGCAAGTTGGAAGTCATTTTTTCACAGCTGGCTGTCCAAGGTAGCTAATAAGAATGAAAGCATCCCAAATGCCATTGCTCTCCAAGGAATAGCCATGTAACTTCACATGCATCTACAGCCTGAAGCTAGGAGCTGGTGCCTGTCTTTTCAGAGTGACAACGGCTCCTTGTTAAAACTGCTACCTGCCTTTTACCCTGCTGCTTGCCAGTCTGAGCTCTCACACAAAGCATGGGAGGAAAATTCAGTCTGTTCTGCAGCCAGGAAAAGTTCAAACTCACATCATCCTTTCCAGAGGGTGCCTCAAGCACAGAGCTGCAGCTGAGTCCAGGATGAGAGGCAAAGCATCATCTGCTGTGCAGCCTGGGCAAGGTCACAACAGCAATGGGGATGCTCCAAATAAGATCAAAACACACAGCAGGCTTCTTTGGTGAAAGCCTGGGCACTGAGGGCATTAAAGACAGTAACCCATTTGGATGCTTTTGTAAAAAGCACCTAATTAGTACTTGGTGGATGGATAAGAGTTAAGCATAGCACAAGCTCCTGTAGTCAGCAACAGGATTTCAAGGAACTTTTAGATTATGAACACCTCTTTACATCCCACTTCTGGGCATCAGAAGCAAAAAATGGAATACACATTTGATGAAATGGACTACAGATTATGAGAAAACAAGAATTTACAGACCTCAAATACTGCCTATAACATCCCTGAACATCAGCCCCTGTTCACACTCCATCTTTGTTTCCCTAGCTGCTTTGTCAAGTTTTGGGGTTGAGTAAGAAACTGTGTTGGAAGCTTTCAGGTTTTAGTAAGGAATTTTGCTGGATGCAATTGGAAGTTTATCTAACACTGTGAATAGTTTACCAGTGTGTGCTGAAGTCGGATTATTGGTAGCACCTCAAAACAGAAGATTTATTACCTGTCAAAGAGAACTATTTAAAACTACAGATAAACACCAAAAGCAACTGAAGACATTCCTTTTCATAACAATTAACATCCCTTCCTCATGCTAAGGGATCTGAGTTTCCTTCAGATATGCAATCTGGATAAAGCTGTTGCAACAGTCATGCTGGCTGCTGAAGTACTATTTATAGCACTGTTGACAAGTGAAATCCATTCTTTCTTCCCAGGATTGTGTGGTTTTAAATCTGTGTTTCACCAAATTTGAACTAATTAAAAAAAAGCTTGCTTTTTTTTTGGTTAAGGTTTAGTGGAAAGACTGAAATACACACACAAGAAAAGCAGCAACCTCTAGTGCCCATTCCAACAGCCTGTTGAGTTCATTTTCCCTTATGGCACCCACAGGGAGGGATGCAACTGCCCCCAGGACTGAGATGGACAGCACTGAAGTCTCTCTCCCCCCTCCAAGGACTTCCAGACCCCACTCCCTCCTCATTTCAAACAAGATACTCACATATAAAGCTTCTACACAGCTTCGCATGTACCCTCAAAGGTAGAGCAGAGCCTGGAGCCTCACTAGCAGTCAAATGCTGATCAGGCTCTCCTCTGCCGCAGGGACAGGGTGAAAGGGGAAAGCCATTCCTCTCAATTTGCTCCTGAAGTTACTCTTTAAGCACCATAAAGCACAAAGAACCAGTCAGTGTTTCAGTCTTACGTACCAAACATCACCCAGTTTTTATGAGGGTAAATTAGCTTTCCCATCAGTTAAAAATATCCTCTTAGAGTTGCCCAAATATCCACAGTCCCTGAAGCTGCAGAGGAATTGACTGCCTTTTGTTTTGAAGAACTTAGACCTTGATTCTCTACTGGAAAGAGAAACACCAGGAGACCCTGCAAGACAGAGATCTGGTAGACACACCACTAACACAAAAGCCATGGTGAAAGGGTGTTACCAAACAGAAAAAACAGCATGAAATTGAAATAGAAAAGTAGGATGGAAAAAATAATAAAAAAGGGTTTTAAAAACACAAATATAACAAGAAAAGTAACAGAAAAGCATAGCAGATACAGCCCAGCACAAAAACCCCAGAGAGCTGCAGCTAAGAAGAAAAAATGGGCTTTACTGAGAGGAGGGATTATATTGAGTTAGCTCCTCCCAGAGACATCCGTAAGTCAATTAGTAAGGGCTGGGGAAGGCTGTATATAGTGCCTGAGGGGAGAATGAGGCAGGTAGATGAGGCTTTGTGTGGTGTGGTAGTGGATTATGTACTGAACTGCTCCAAAGCCTGTCTACAGCTGTTGAGCATTTTCTAATTTAGTCTTCTTTATAGCTTCTCCTAAGAGAACTTAAGTTTTGTTTCATGTTGAAGGTCTTAGTAATGAGAAAAATCTTGCGTTTTGAGACCTTAAACACCAAAAAAGGGAGTAGGAGAAGGGAAATCTGCAGCATCTTCTTTCTCTTTCTCTCCTTGTATTTTATCACTTCTTGTCTCACTTCCTTGAACTTTGGCTTTCGACTGTATTTACTGCTGCAGTTTTCAAGAACATTTGCAGTCCTGCAAGGACATCTCTTCAGGTGCAGAAGGAGCTGGAGGCTATGGCAGCTCTCACAGCATCAGTCTGGGAGATGGAAAACAAAAGTTTGAGTCTCTGAAATAACTTATCTGGGAGAAATGACAAGGTCAGGCTGTCTGAGAGCATTTGGTAGACCTGGGGAAGAATGGGAGGTTGGAAAAGAAAATAAAGAAGTTTCCTTTTGCTCCAGGCTGTTGTCATCATCCAAGGGGTGATGTAGTGACGTTGCACTGCTTCTCTCCAAATCTGCCTTGGCAGAACCAACTTGTACAGCACACAGCTTATTTCAATGACCTGCATACAGAACTTCATGATGAGGTTGGAGACATGCTGAGAAGCCCAGTGTCTGTGTATATATATATATTCATGCATGCATCTCAGTGGGTGACAGTTCTAGCACTTAGAAGGAACACTGACCTAATTGGCAGTGTCTCCTGTAATAGTGCAAGCTATAGGGGACACATGTGAGCAAAGGGCCAAATCCAGCTGTTCTTGCCTTAAGCAGGGAGCACAGCAAGTGTGACTAGAAGAACAGGGTCTGGCTATTCATGTATATACATATATACACAGCTATGAGCCAGCAGTGCAATATGGCCACAAAAAGGCAGACGCAGTTACGAATCCTTTCAGGGGTGATATTTTCCATGGGGATAAAGGAGTGTTTGTACCCCTGTACAATGTGAGATGTGTGATTTTATGGCTACCCAGGAATGAGGAAAGTAATCACAGGCAAAGGATCAAATAAGAGAGTGAAACAGTTTAGCTGCTTCTCTGAGCAAAATAAGACCTGCAAGGGAGCATTACCCTGTCTAAAAGTACCGAGTGTGCAAGCACAGTGAAGGCTCAAGACTCAAGCTCAGTTTCTGTGGCCAGGAACAGCATTTCCTCTGCACCTACTGCTGACCTGTTGGCCAAGAGGTTTGAAAACAGCCCTTGACTTGCACCCGTGCACCTCCCTGAGTATATACTGTGGCGTGGGGGTTGTTAAGATCATCTACTGAAACTTAGACTGTTCCATAGTTTCTTTCCGTGAATGGATCTGACAATGCCCAGTGTTTAGACTGAAACTCAGTTGTGTTTTGACAACAGCTTTTCATGGTGTGATAGGGAAGAGCATATCCCAAAATCTATATTGCCCAGGCTTGTGTATCAGCAGTAGTTAATAATCTGGGTTTGGATGCTCTATAAATAATGCAAAAGGCTCATGGGTGTCCCAAAGACAGTCTCCTTCTTCTTGTCCTGGGTTTAACACAGACTACCTGCAAATCTGAAATCTAAATACATACATGAGCTAACAGGAGTGTTGCATCCAGAGTGCTCTGCTCCCTAATCCTGTTGCTGCCCCAGGGGAGAGCAGGGGCTCAGGTTAGAGACAGCAGTGGCTGACGTGGCCAGACTCTACTTGTCTCCATCATGAGTGAAATGAGGGAAAAGGGGAAATAAGCATAAAAAGCTGAAGAACAATTTGTTAAATCAATCAATTTTAATCCTAAAATATTATAAAGGTCTTTAAGCAAAGTGGATGAGTAAAAGTGTGTGTACAAGCACCTGATCTGATCCTGTTGTGCTGGAGGAAAAGATTAAAGAAAATCCATTCTGGGCATGTAACAGATTGAAGGAGGAAAAGAAAGGACTGCTTGAGCTGAATATCTGATCTCCCCACGTTCATTATTCACTATCTGAGCATGCAGGCCCAGGACCCACAGGAGCTGCTGCATTTCAGAAGTAAAAGATCATGGAAATTGATGTGAAAATGTTGCTGTTAAATGCCTTATTGGGATGTATTGATTCAAAAGTAAGGCTGTTTTAAATACTCTATCAGTATAAATATTTCCATTCCTTAAAAAAGATACAGGTCAGGCAATTAAAAGGCTTTTCAGAAAGTATCTCATATCACATTCCCTTGATGTGGACACAGGGGACAGTTTGCTTTGTTTTGCAATAAAACCTCTATTGCCACAAACCACACCATGAAATGAAGAAAACAATTAAGCCATCTAAAGAACAAAACTAGAACAACATTCTTTGTGTTTTTTAAGGATATATTATTTTTTTGGTACAACCCTTACCAGTAATGAAAATTATGTGCATGTAACAACAGGAGGAAATAGATTCTTAAGGAGGTTTTCACAGCTCTCAAGCAGGACATCTAGTGCAAAATCTGCTCTGTGCTGTTCAGTGTGAATATGAGTGCAGCAGGATTTGGGGTTGTTCAGTTGCCTTTCATCTCATTCTTTTAGAGCAACCCATTTTGCTGTGAGTAAATCCATGATCAGTCTTCTTTTGTAAACACAAACCCTTTAGATCATGGGGGAAACGCATAAATTGAGGACTACTGATAAGCGATAACATTTCAGCAGTGTGTGTTAAAGATCATGAGTTTTGTATTTAATGTCTCACTTCTTCAAATATTTGAGCTATATTTTCTATCTTTCAGAATTCAAATGAAGTATAGTTCCATTTCATGTATCAACAATTCATTCTCATCCTCATTTGCACAAAATCCTTTTACACATTTTTAGGAAAGCAAAAGGTACCTAAAAGTAAGTGTAATTTGCTGGCACAGTATAAAGAATGAGTAAGAATCAGTCCCCTTACCTAAAGTGCATCAAAAAGAAAAAACAGCTTGGATTCCATGATGACAGGAATAGCTTTTGCAAATAATTGCCCCATTATATGCATATTTACACATTAATCTGAGCTTGGAAAAAAAATGTAATGTTCAAAGTGCAAATCAGGGAAGCCTAAATATTTTATAAATATTAATTGACTTTTTGTTTTACTATGCAGTTTGTCACGGTGGATATTTTTAATCCAACTTCCTCTGCATTGCCATCATACTGCCTTGACATCCCTGGCAACACATCCTAATTATCATCTCCATTTCTCTGCTCATGGCCATACTCCACAGGGCAGAAGGGCTGCTTTCTTCCACCTCTGGTTTTGAAATTCTTGGTGGGTTTGGAATGGTAAAGAGCAGATAAAAATACCAGTGTCCAGACACTTATGAAAGGATTGGGGGGAGAAAGCTGTCAGTCAAATGCTTTATAGCAGTGATGGGAGCTCCAGAGAGAATGACTTTCAAACTGCATCCATTCCAATGCAGCATTAAGGCACTGAAGCCATCCAGCATTCTTGCTCCTGGGGTACCCGGAACCTCCCAGGGGACCCCTGGCGTGGAGGATGCTGCAGCACCGACCCGGAGCTGCTCAGTGCTTCAGGGCTGGCAGCCTGGAGCAGCTGCAGCTGGTTTCATTCTGATCCCACACAAAGCTAAATCTGGAACAAGTCCTGCGAGATCAGTGGTGTTTCCCTCGCATAAAGCCACTGCACGGGAAGGCGGATTATCCCAGACCAGATGTCACTTTCTGCAGCCACTGCCAGCTCTTGAATGGTGTGGGTATGACTGTCTGCACCTTTTATTGGGCTCCTGCACTTACCTTAGCTTCAGTGTGAGGATCTTTGTTATTGTTTCTTGTTTGTCTACCTTGCTTTTCAGGAGCTCAGTTTTGTCACTCATAAGCACAGGCCTGGCACCTTAAAGCATGTTTTGCTGAAATAAAGTTAGGATTCTTCGCAACTGAACTCAGGATGCACAGGAATCAAGAGTTTTTACAGTTTTGAAGGGTGACATTTTTCATTTTGTCAAAAAATAGCCTGAAATTGTTCCTCAGCCACCAGATCTCCAGGGAAATCCCCAAGCATTGCAAGGCTTGTGAATAGCTCTTGAGAAGTGTTCAAGGCCAGGTTGGACTGGGTTTTGGGCAACCTGCTCTAGTGGAAGGCATCCTTGTCTGTGACAGGGGGTTGAAACTGGATGATTTTATGGTCCTTTCCAACCCAAACCATTCTATGATTTTATGATCACACTGGATCATAAAACAGCCCCATTTACTCTCTCAGCAAACACAATCATATTTCTCCTACCATCCCTAGCTCTGGTGCTGGCCACAGTCTAACCACACACAGAACTATTTTCTCCTGTAAACAGACCCTCCAACAGCAGCAAACCACCCTGTGCTCTTTCCAGGTGCATCACTGCCTCTCCCAGAGGATGTGAGCAAATGAGCTTCATACTGCCCAAAGCCACTATCTGGGCAATTAATCTTTTCTTCCTGAATAAAGGAAAACCCTGCCTGGCTCTGCTTAAGCATATGAGTTTCAAAGCTGGTTGTGTTTAACTCCAAGTGAAACAGAGCTGGGATTTATTACTTGTATTGGAGAGTAAGTTACCAGCCTTGGTCATGTACTAGGAGCTGTAGGAATGCAGAATAAAAATGCTTTGTTTGAAAACTTTACCAAGAAAGCTAAGTACATACAAGATGTTTGGCAGATCTGATGTTTGATTTTCTTCAGTTGCGTTTGCTGTAGGTAACTAAATAGCTGCTGAGGGGGGAAAGATAGTTCTGGAAGCACTTCTAGCACAGATCAGGATACACTTGCTTGTGCAGGAGCCCTTGAATCTGCACAGGTGAAAGTTCCTTCCTAAACATTTGTCCAATGAGACCCTGTCACACATTATTGTGAGAAATGCAAAAGAGAAAAAGTGATCAAACATGACTAGATATCATCAAGAACTGGAAATTTCAAATATATTTGCATGTACTTTGCACACCCTTGGTCCTCTTTTAATCAAGAGTGTGGCATCTGGACCCGTATTCTTTGGAGCCTTTGAAGAGCAAAGCACTTGCATGTCAAATGAGCTTTCCTTTTGCTTCAGCTCCAGACATAGAAAGACATCAGAATAACACCAGGGATAGTAAATGGCCAAAGTATACATCATTTTTCATTGCAGAGACTCCCTAGTCATGCTATGCATATGCTTTCCCTAATACATTTTATAGCTATGGCATGAAAAGCTCTCTTTGGAGCTATTCTGTGCAGGTAGGCTTTAATTTGGGGGAGAGAGGAATGGAGCAGGCATCTGTGCTCCATTACACAGCTTGACTTTAATTTTGAAGCTGAGAGAAAAGAGCAGAGGTCTGTGCTCCATTATACAGCTAGAGTTTAATTTTGGGGAGATAGAACAGAGGTCTAAGAAATAGCTTTCCCCTGAAGGTTCACACTTACTGGGCCAGCTAAGAGAGGCAACCTTTGTCCATGCTCCTCCGACCCCTGCTGTACCTTGACCAGGTATAACTTCAAAGGGAAAAGAGCAGGAATATCTAATATTCTCCTCTGACATATGTCGTGTTTCACAGCAGGAGTTTAATACCCAGCCATAATATTTTTCTATAACCCAGCATGCAAGCCAAAATTCCCAGTGCTTTCAATTGCTGGACATCCAAATGAAGAAACTGCCGCTGATAGGATTCGTGGTAGTGCAGGGTAAATGGCATGCAGTGACCCATGGGCAGCTCAGAGCAGTTCCAGGAGCTCATTTCTGCAGCAAGAGCAGGGCTGTGCAGTCAGTGCTGGGTAGCTGGGTCCTGCTTGTAGTACTGGGGTGAGCTGGGCAGTTGTAGCTGCTAATTTCAGCAGGGATGGAGTGTTGTATGCTGCAGAGGTGTGAGAGTGAGAGGAGAAACTATTGCTGGTGGCAACAGGAGTCCTGTGAGTTTCCTGGGGGCAGGGCTGTGTCTCTGATACCCTGCATTATTTAATAGAATCATGGAATCACAGAGTGGTTTGGGTTGGAAGGGACCTTAAAGCTCATCCAGTTCCAACCCCCTTCCACTAGACCAGGTTGCTCCAAGCCTTGTCTATCCTGGCCTTGAACACTGCCAGGGATGGGGCATTGGGCATTTCAGGCAATATACTGCATCCTCAAGCTGCCATTGAAGAGGGCAATCTAAATTGTCTCTTATAGATATAGTGCTCTTACCCCCAGAAATCTCATCTGGTGTGATAATGTGCTGCTGGTTCTGGGAACCATAGCTGGTCTCCATACATGAATGAGCAGCTCAGTCTCATGGTGTAAATGTCAGGCTACACCAGTCGTGAAGCTCCTTTGGGCTGAATTTGTATGTCATGATATAGAACTATGAAAAACAGCCCAGTTATCACTCATCCGAAACAAATGGCATGATTACAGTGATCAAATATAACATATGAGAGCTATGAAAAGTCAGAGCACAGTATGGCACAAACAGTTAAGGTTCTCTGGTTTCATTTGGATGGGAGCTTACCTGTGTTGTTTGTGCTTCCCAGTGCACAGAGCATGGTTTGGAACACAGAGAAAACAAAAGGATCCTTTAGATGGCCTGATGCTTTTGTACTCTGGATTTAAGAATGAGGACTGATACTGCAAATGAATATACCCTGAAAAACTCACATTACAAAGAAAAGCAGCACTGATACTCCCTTGAGGCAGGAGGGGCAGAGCACCTTATGCTGTGTGATGCTGAGGAGAATTTATCAAGTGTCAGCCTCAAGTATAGTTTGGGTATTTGGGTTTTCCTTTCATACAAGATTTATATGATACTTGTCCCAGTGAGTATCCATTGAGGGCTTTGGATGTGGTACCTGGAGGAGGCAGAAGAAGGGAAACTTGCAGCCCCCCATATCAGTGTGTAACCAGGAAAACTCAGCAGAGGTGAGAGGCCTCTGCAGCCCTCAGTCCCTTCTCTTCAGCCAAAAGAGCATCAAAACGGCTCTTCATTTTAATCAAGGAGAAGATGTCAGAGTGTCATAAGAACTAAAGAAAAGCTAACCTGATGGGTGACCCACAGTCCATAGTTGGAATGCAACCGGTAATCTCACCTGTTACAGAGTTTTCAGTGGTCACCACCAACTGAAAATAACACCTGAAAATACACAAGTACATGAGTAAAAAATGCTTTTTGAAACTCACTTGCACTGGGAGGATGCACAGAACTGGCAGCTGAGGGGCAGCAGAAATACTGTGGTCAGCATCTTCTTCCCAAAATGCCCTAGTGCCAAGGAGCTGCTTGTTATCCTTAGATAGCGACATGCCTTCTGGGTTTAGCTGTAATTAGTGTTCAAAATCTGTGTTCAGGAAAGCCATGCTTATAAGAAGTCTGTAAACTTTTCTAATTCCTTAGTTCTGTGTTAGGCTGTAGCAGGTATCTTGGGCTGTGTGTTACATTTACAGGCACTCCCAGGCTGCTTTTCACTCCCTCTTTTGCACCTCTTTCTTCAATTTTCCTCTTACAAAATGCAAACTTTCAATGGGTAACAGTGTGAGGCAGAATAACTCATGCTGTTTCACTACAGAACAGCCTGAGCTCATGACCTCACAACAGGGCACAAGTATTTATGTCCCTGTGTTTAATACATGGGGCACTTCTTGTTACCACTCCGTGGGTAGAAATACCCTTTCAGAAGCAAAATCTGTATTCTCTCACACCAATATTCAGCAACCAAGAGGTTGACTAGCTCTCAGTGTTTCCAAAATGGGCGGCATAATTAAGTGATTTAAAGCCTGCTGTAATCAGGAGTGCACAGTCAATGAATATTCAAGCTGTTCTCTTTGTTAGGGATGATAAAGAAACATCTTCTCTTTAGGTGGGTTATTTTTTATTGTCTAAAGAGTCATCCAGAAGATGGTGCCACAGTTCTGCCTGTGAATTGCCAGCCCAGAAAAGAGTCCTTGCACAGAAACTAATATTTCATCTAAATTTAAGACCAAACTTACTTTCAAGGGCAGTTCAGAGCTCAAAACCTGACATTTAGTATGTGTTAAGGCTCTTATTGAAAACTAGGGCAATGTATCTTCATTGCTTTTGCTCTGTGTCACTCCAGGCAAGGTCAGCCAGCATGACAAGGAAGAGAAAATCCATCCCAGCTCCCTGTTCCCTTCTGAAAAAGGGACATATCTTTGGGTATTTGTTAAACTGCACTTTCTGGATAGCAGCAAGCCATCAAAACCAATATAAATAAGATGAGGAAAAAATAAGCCTCTCTCTGGATGCTTTATGAGGCTTCAGTAGAAGTAGGAAGTGGAACATAAATTGAGTACATAGCTGTTTCTTTTGGGAAGCATTTCTGAGGCTTTGTGTCACTGAAGAAAACGATGATTTCAAGCCTATAGATCTTGTAATCAGGTTAAATAATCTGAATTCCATTTCACAAAGCTTTGCTTTAACGTAGAAGGGAAAAATTAGATTGGTAAGAAGCAAAACCTTTGCTCCTACCAAAAGCAGGCATTTAATTTTGTCTTCTATTACAATTTTCTGTTGTCTAAGGTCTCTTCTCTGTAGCTCAAGCAATTTGTCATCCGATTAGTCTGATGAAGCATAGAGAAGTCATTTGAACTGTAAATTTTCTGTAGGCAAAATAAAATGCAAACAAGAAGAGCTTCCTGTGCCTGCCAAAGTGATGATACTCGGAATACAAATAAGAAAAAGCCATGCTGACAGCATAAGCTATTTTTGTATGCTGTCACTGGCTCCCAGGCATGGCAGTTTGAACAGGACCGCATCTGTATTCCTAAACCCAAATAAACCATGTAGACTTAAGTGAAGTTCATGTCTTACAGAATAGCTGTTTAATCACAGTGAAAGGATACATTGCAGGAAGGATGAATCATGATGTTGATTCACACTCAATCTGTACATTTGTTGTTTGAATCAACCCAGACAGAACAGCTAAAGAGAGGAGGGTTTCCTGCTTCTGACGTGAGAAGCACTGTGCCATGATGGAGAAGCCATCAGGGACTCTTCTGATGGCAGCAGGAGCTGAGGGTGCTTCACGTCATGGTTCAGTCCTTGAACTTTCAGGAGTCCACGCTGAAACCTGGCATGTTGTGGAGGCTGGGCATGTATGGGCATATTCAGGACATGGGTCCTCTGGCACCCTCCCACGGTGACTTCCCAACCAGGGTGGCTGGTTTTGTTGCCTAAAGTCTACCTCCAGGGTAAAATCTCACTGTAAAATAGCCTTCACTTGGATAGTCTGAATGTAAGATGTTAAATGACGGGGATGAAGGGGGATGCTAGGCTAGGTCTGTCCTTTCCCACAGCCTTGGCATCTCTCAATCTCCCCCTCATATGGCTCCTCTGTGAAAAGCTGCTGTGACCTCATTCCCCCCTTTAAAACCTAAGGCATTTTGAAAACACAAATGCTTTTTCAACACTCTTAAGCTGTTGAATTATAGTCCACACATATGACATGTACTCATTACCTGCCAGGATGCACTTAATGACTCTGGTTAATTGCGATAACATCATGCTCTTATACACCATTTGCCATCGCTGGACCTCAAAGCCTTTTGGGAGGTCAGTAGAATTAGCAACAGGCAAGGTTTCCCACAGAAAGCAGAGCTGAAAGGAGAACTAATGGGACTGTAGGTAGCAAATGGACCATGCAATTGCACAGAGACCTTGATCCTGCATGGTGTTCCAAAATAATCCTCTGGAAAATGTTATAGGAACAATAGGAGACTTTTGTGATGCAAAGGAACTGCTGCTTGTGTGTTTCTGGAAAGTAATCTTTCTTTCTTTAGGTGAGCATCAAAGGGAGAACTTCTGCCAAGCCAGGGAGTGTTTTACAATCCAGGCACTATTAGTTCATCACCATACAATATTATTTAAGTAATGCCACAAGTTCTCACCTTCTGAATTAGAAGATGACTCTGATCTTTACAACAAATCACTTTGCAAAGCCAGGACCTTGCCTGAGTTTACACAAACTGTCCCATGGCACTTTGCCCTTCAGGAAACCATCCTTCTCTGCCTCAGCAGAGCTTAGGGCAGCTTTCTGCTGGGGTTGAATTCAGCAGCCATTCAACCCAAATCAACCCCCCATGTCAGTTAAATAATAACCAAGCCTACCATCAAATCTAGATTTAGTTGCTCCCTGAATCAGAAGTGGCTGAAGGTTTTGCCTCTCCCCTCACCATCCTCAGCATTTCCTTGGCTGACTGCTCAGCAGCTGCTTGGGCCATGTGGTTTTCTGGCAATCACAGGATGCTCAGTCAAGCAGTGACTTGAGTGGCACCAACGGCCACATCGTGGAGGGATGATTGATAACCCGATGGGAGCCATGAGCTGTGTTCCCACCCGCACTCGTGCCAGTCCCTTTCAAGAGTGAGATGCCTCTCTGCCATGCTTTGCTTTTGATGAGTGAGTACAGCAAAACACACAATGAGATGAGTCCATCGGGCTTTTCACAGCTTTGGACAAACCTGACTATGACTTTATCTCAACTCGGCTTCTGAACAGCTGAGTATGTTCAGGGATGCTCTCAGCATGTCCCAAAGCCAGGAGCTCTCTAGCAAACTGCCTGCCAGATTCGATGCCCAGGGTGGGTATCTGCCTGGAAATAGAAAGCTGTAAAAAACCTTGCCTTGTGAGGATGTGAAAGAGGCAGGAGATGTGTCCTGTGCTCTAGGTGAGTGATCCAAGCCTTGGGTTTCTAATATCAGTGCTCTCTCAAGCCACAGAACCCCTGTAAAAACTAGCAGAAGTGGGTAATTGCCATGCAACCCTTCCATTTTTAGAAAGTGGGGCAGCTTGGTAGGAAAGAAGTTGATCAATGGATTTATTTTATTTTACTTTTTTTATCAGTCATTTCTCTGCAGGAGGAGGTGAGAAGTTGGAAGTCAGGCTGATCCTTGCTGGGAACTGGGAAGATCCTGCTGTTAGGAGATGCCAATGCTGCAATGGCTTAGCCAGCAGCACAGTAAGGGCTTGTTGGAAAGCTCTGAGCTGTAAATCCATTCTTGCTGAAATCCACCTTATTCAGGTTTGAAAGAGAGGAAGGGAAAAACAATACCCAGATTATTAGCACTGACTTTTGCCATTTTTCATTAGGACTTCACCCTGCAGGAGGAAAAAAGGAAAGCAGAGCTAACGTCATGGATAAAATTGAAGCCCAAACCTGATTTTCATGCTCTATTTATTACAGTAGATCAGAGGTTTTGTCTGAGATCCTTGGGAATGTAAAGAACAGTGGGCTTGTTAGTGTGAAGCAGCAATTGCATATTTTCTCCTGCCTCAACACAAAACTCTGCTGTTTTCTCAGACTAAACTGGGTCCTTGTTCAAGAACTGACCTCAGTAATGAAGGTCCTTGATGCTGGCTAAGAATGTGACCCCGAATGCCTTGCACAAGCCAGTCAGCTTTGGCTGGGCTGGAGAGCATCCGCTATTCCCTATGTTGGAGGATGCATCACCGCAGGTGGTGATGCTGCAGGAGGCACTATCTTGTGCTGAGGTGGTACCAGTCCCACCCCAGGCTGTCCAATAGTGAGGACACTGGGGGACAGCTTGGAGAGACTGCCTGGCTGGGTGGACATTCTGAGAGCGTCAGGCACCTGCTTGGGCATGATTTGGTGCAGGCATTTGGCAGAGCTGCCAGATGCAGGCACCATTGTGGCAGTGCAGAAAGAGGCACCCAGGCACAGCACCCTCTGAGCACCTTCCGTCTTTGCCCAAATGCACCCAGAAACAGGAGCCGTGCTTCCTCCCTCCAGGCAAGTGCTTTCCCCAGCGATGCCACTGTTTTTTGGCTGCTGTTTCTGTCTCATGGGACCATACTAGGAATATGCTGTGCTCGTTTTCTCTTTCCAGGATCCAGCTGGGTGCCTTGGGGGCATTAGAAACCCTCTAACATGAAATTAAACTGAAAATCCCAGCTCCCAGTGAGAGGGCTGTGTTTCCAGCCCAAGCTTTTTGTCTTTCAGGGAAAATGGCTTCACTTAGCAAGTTATCTGCGAGAGCAAACAGGCTGCGTGCCAGTAGCGCTATCATCTTGCTATAGGCTGTGTATTGAATTACTCTTTATTCAGTGACCTTTTAGCAGATTATTGGAATTCTGTTGAATTTCAATGGAGATTGCTGGAGCCTGCATCACTTTCAGGCCTGCTCTCTTTTGGCTCTATGTTAAATCTCTGGCCAGCAAATGCTGCTGAAGCCAAGGCAATGGAAAGAGCCCTAAAAGAACTGGCATGGCTGGCGTGGTGTCTTTCTACGCGTGTGATCCATCAGAAAAGTTGTGCTCTGAATCCAAAAGCAGCAAGGATGTTAAGACCAATATTCAGCAAAAGTGAATTGTTTGGTAGCAGAGTTGTAGGTTTTTTCTTGTGGGATACTTTATGCTGAGGTAGATGCAAATCAGCTATGTTTTCTTTAGGTGTCTGAGATCATTTGCACAGAAATGGGTATTAGATTGATGTTTCCTGAAATGAACATAACAGAAGGTAGGGAGGAGAGAAAATAAAGCTCTTCACAGGTACCTGAGAAGGGAAGTACCTAACTGATGGGAAGATACTGAGTATCAATAGTGGTAGTCACAAGGTCTCTCAGGTTGGTTGAGTTTAAATCAGGCATCTCTAGCTGGAGATAGAGCTACTTTCCCAGCTGGATAGGCCCCTTCTAGCCATGCTAAGGACCCATTTCCTTGCTGAGACAACAAGGGCTGTTGGTCCTTTTTCTCCTGTGCAAGTCTCATGACTTTCTGCCTTATGAAGCTCTCTTGAGTGTACCTGAAATGGGGCTGAGCAGGAATGCAGGGATTTGCTAAGAGCAGAGCCTGTTCTCTGCTCTTCCCTGCCTCTGCAGGCAGCATTAGTAATCAGGACATCAAGCAGCTCAACTATGTGTTGATTCAATGCACGCCCTAGGATTTGTAACCCCAGACAACACTTTGATGCCAGTAACAGCATCATTTCATATCCATTTACTGCTGTGAAATGTTTGAGTGTTGGAATAGACACTTGGGTTTCTAAGCCTGTAGTTCATGTGATAGGTAATACATCTAATAATCCAAAATTCACTTTGTACTAAGCTTACAGTAGTGGGAAACTATTTGCAAGGTTGCACTTGGACCCCTGCCTGGGTTGTGCTGAGATACGTAAGGGTCAGGGAATAGGGTGGTTTGCAGCTGTGACTGGCCAGCCACATTGCCTTTCACCGTAGATGTATCATTTATGACCCACTTATGCAAAAAATAGGGTATTTGTACACACATGTGTGCGGCACAGACACATACTGTAATCTTAGCTGCATTTCTAAGCATCACAGTAAATAATTGCATATTAATTACACTAAATAATACTACATTAAACTAGAAACTTAAAAACCTGACAACACTTCCAGTGAGGAATAAGTATTATAAATAGTGCTATTTGAAAAATAACCTTAGTACTTCTTAAATTAACTGAACTCAATGTAAATTAATTGAACTCATGTTGGTGTCCTCGACATAAAAAGGACACGGAACTGTTGGAACGGAGGGCCACAAGGATGATCAGGGGACTGGAGCACCTCCCATATGAAGATAGGCTGAGAAAGTTGGGGCTGTTCAGCCTGGAGAAGAGAAGGCTGCGTGGAGACCTCATAGCAGCCTTCCAGTATCTGAAGGGCGCCTATAGGGATGCTGGGGAAGGACTCTTCATAAACGACTGTAGTGATAGGACAAGGGGTAATGGGTTAAAACTTAAACAGGGGAAGTTTAGATTGGATATAAGGAATAAGTTCTTTACCGTAAGGGTGTTGAGGCACTGGAATGGGTTTCCCAGGGAAGCTGTGAATGCTCCATCCCTGGCAGTGTTCAAGGCCAGGTTGGACAAGGCCTTGGGTGCCATGGTTTAGTGTGAGGTGTCCCTGCCCATGGCAGGGGGGTTGGACCTGGATGATCTTGGAGTCCTTTCCAACCCTAACTATTCTATGATTCTATGAACTTATTATTGCAAAGAAAGTGACCACTTCTAAGCTTCCCTTTAGCAATTTAAGCATTTAATAGGTGCTGCTAAAAATGACCAGCACCCTTTTTATTTGCAAAAGAACATAAGACGGGTAACTTTGAGCAGAAGGAAGATGAAATAGGGAATATTTAATCCTCGAGTACAGCTGATTGAGCTGTGTTTTCCTGCAGTTTGCTGAGCTGCCACTTGATGGGGACGGATGCCTCCTTTTGCGAGAGCGTCTCCCAGCGCACCGGGAGCTTGTCATCCCTTCCCAAATCCCACTGCGCTTGCTTTGCCTCCTCCTGCACTAAGTCACGGCTGCACATGAAATTGATCTGTGAAGCCTTCTGCTTGGCCAAGAAAGAAGATAGTGGTACCGATCCTGCAGCTAACAATAAAGAACATCTCGCGCTTTCCAACAGGTCACAAAATGCACATGCGTGGAGTTGACTTCTCCAAATAAGCCAGGTGAATTTGTTTTTCTAACTTTACTTGCTAAGTATTTCTAAGAGCTTCCATGAAAGCCTTGCCAGCACATCAAGGGAAGTTAGTTTCTCCCTTGCCCGCAATGCATCTGGTGTAAAACATCCAGTTTGGGGTCCTCCAGCTGAAAAGGGATGTATTAAAACCGAAGAGGGACTCTTGGAGAGCTGCTAAGATGGCAAGGGACTGGGGCACATGGTGGGGGACAAGGTATCAGGAAATCATAGCTTGTAAATATAAACCCTGGGGCTGCTGCTGAATCAAGCTGCTGTGGAGTCACGGGGTATCAGCTGAGCTGAACACAAGCCATCCATTTTTATGGCTTTATGCTTACTATTACTAGCGTAAAGAAATCCGTGAGTATCAAGTGTGGATGAAAACAAGAGCATTCAACCCCAGGCCTTGTACAGCTGTGCCTGGGTGGCCCAGGAAAACCACTCAGGGAAATGGAGCTCCATGTCTGCTCTTATTCCCAGTAGAACCACAGTTTTTCCACCTTCAGTTGAGGTTTGAGATGACCCCCTTGGGCTGTGTTCTGAGTACCAGCTCATAAGTATCAGGAAGATTTGGGGCATATTTTCACAATTTAGATGCACTTTGAGTTCTTTCCATCCTTTGTTTTCTGTTGAAGGAGATAAACAGGCTGCAGAAAAGGTACAACAGCGCTTGGAAGCACCTCTGTCTGAGCTGGTGGCTGAGTCTGAGGCTCAGACATACTCAATAGAAAGCCACTATTTCATTATGTGTGCTCTAACTTAGAATCTCCTTGGCTGAATGGGCAAGTATATGAAAGTCGTATGATACATTAATGAAGAATAACCACCTGAGAATCTTAAGGAAGAAAGAAATCAGACCAGCGTCTCCACGCAGGTATGTGCTGTGGGAGAGGGACTGATTTTACACACTGTTTTAGCCTTTCCACGTTCCCCAGTTACCATGCTGTGCAGTATCCATGGTCTGGTTGAGGGTGAAGGCTTCAAGCTTCCCACTCATTACTTGGCATCACTTTTGAAGTATACCACCCAACTGGGCTAACATCACTATCTTAATACTTCACTGTCTGTAAAGAAACTTCTTTATATTGTGGAAACATGCTGTATGCTGGCAAGCAAAGGAGTGGTGCTAAATGGTATCAACTCTGAATATGAGCTTAAACATAGAGCTCTTTTTATAACACCAGAACCATCTTGGTGTGATAAACACGGAGAATGTAGCTCATTCCCAGCCCATAGGAAGAATAAGACAGGATGGCAACAGCACTTCTGGGGCAAGGCACCATGACTTGCTAGGGATGGGATAAACAAAGGCTTTTGCCTCCCTCACATGATCACAGCTACTTGCAGCCAAGTGCTTCTAATTGCTTCCTCTGAAGTTTATTACCTTGAACTACTCAACAGTGAATTGCGCTGAAGCCTCCACGGATCTGGGGAAGTGGCATTGAAGAGATTGTCATCTCAGTCAAATACAGCAGTTGATTCGTAAACCAAGAGAAATGTGGCAGGCTTAAGGAGGCTTGCACATCCTCAAGTTGTTTGCTGATGGTGTCTCCAGGGGAGGTGGGTTATGATAGTTAAAAATGGACTGGTGTGAAAACTGGAAATGATTTCAAAAAGCTGGATAAAAGTGAGAAACCAGCATCTTTTAGAACAACTGAGATGGGAAAGGGGCTGTTCCTCTAAGAGCCCGTGCTTAAGCTTATTTCATGTATTAGCAGCCTCTGCAAACAGTGCATGCTAATGAAGTTTAGCAAGGAAAGGAAGCTGGAGGCATTTTCACCATAGAGAAGATATGACCACTGGGGAATAAATATGAGATGTAGTTTAGTAGCATCAAAGCACCAGGTAATGCACTTAATGAGCACTTCTGCTGTTAAGTGGAGAGCTTATTATTTGGAAGTGATTGCTCTCCATGTATCTATTGCTAACAGACTGAGAGACATGAAGTATGGATCAGTGAAATGGGATCCAAGGATGTAGCAGCAGAATGTTTCTATTAATGCTAACACTAATATAAATGGGCATGGGTGAGCCCCAGTATCAAAGAGGTCCTAAGTGGGAGTATGGGGCACATGAGAGAGGTCTATGAGAGATAAGCTGCTTTGGCTAAGCAAAACCAAGGCTGTACTCAAGGGAAGCACCTCACCCAGCAGCCCTAACCTCAAGCAGCACAGCACCCATGGGACCTGTTCAGCTCAGAGCACAGCTCCTTGCCTCAATAGGTGATGTAGGTGGTGACAGGCAGCATGGCACAGCACAGCACGGCATGGCACATCAGCTCACTGCCCCACCTCTGAGTGGCGCTGAGACCTGAAAGCTTTGGGGCTGCATGTCCAACAGGCAGGCTCTCAGCTGTTTGCCAGCACTGGGTGGTGGTAAATCAGGATAACTGGCAAACCCAAGCATTTTTAGATTAAGTACAAAAGAACAATATTTGGTTGGTTAACTTTCTGGGACAGTGAGATTGGCTGCAGCTGGTGGGGCAGAGTGAGTGTCTCTTGCAGACCCCTCAGCTCCATCCCCAGGTAGGGCCTGCAGATGCTTATTGTGTTTGCAGCTGAGACCATGGCTTTGTTCTGCCAGTCCCTCTGTACCTCCCCTCCCTTCAGAGCGTGGGGTTGAGAGGGGAAAGCCTCTGCAGAGGGGTGAGCACTGCTGTGTGTTTGCATCCAGCTACAAGAGCAGTGCTGGGTGGGTTCTGAAAGCCAAAGCCCCAGTGACAGTGCTGCTGGCTCTTCTCCTTCCTCCTTGCACTCCTCCTCCTCCTTTTCTCATTGGCAGGACAGATGCAGGGAGCCCAAGAGGAGGGATGGTGCTGGCAGCAGAACTGGAGAGGCTCTTATCAGTGCAGCACAGCACCCAGACATACATATTCATTTCATCCCCAGTCATTTCTGTTTTCTCTGGGATTGAGAACTAGCAGAGGGCTTCCCCCTTGAAAGAAAGACTTAATAATCTTCTTCTATTCCATCTTTCAATATTGCTTCAAAACCAACTTATCTTTCTAGATGTTTCATATACAGAGTGATTTGTTTGGTACCATTCCCAAGGCTGACCTGGTAATTAAGATATTCTGAAAGGTAACTGTTATTGAACACATTATTCTGGGGAAGGGCTGTTGGGCTCCTGATCAGTGAATGGGTCCCAGGTCTCTGACTGACTTATAATGCTTTGGGAACAGCACACTCAGACTGATGGGGCTGTCTGTAGGGAGAAGACTTTAGTGAGGGCAAATTTCAACCACCTTCATATCACCTTCCATCAAGGGGAACTTACAGGACTTCTGGAGTGTAATTCATAGAAACATATTACTATCCCTATCTTAATTAAATACAAGTGGAAACCTCCAAAAATGATATCAGCTTCATAGGAACTTCTGTAAATCTCCTTGCACCCATGTCATTGACTCTGCCAGTGCTGAGGGGCTCCCTCAGTTGCCTGCGAATACTTTTCCTCCTTTAAAATGTTCCTAAAATGCCCACCAGATTCCATGGATCAGAAAACTAAACAAATTCCAGACAGAAGCACTCAACAGTAGGATTGGAAATAGAGAGGAGCACCAAGCTTGGCTGTTTCTCCAAGTGCCTTGGTCAGGTGCATGTCTCAGAGTAGTCTATGTCCTCACAGTAAGCCAACACACATCTGCAGAAGACCTTTCTCAACAGTGAGAAGGACGCATTGTTTTGTTGGATGCCCTGTAAGGACAGAAAATAGAAGTGCAAGAGAGCACATTCACAAGTGCCTGGCATGGTGTGCAACTTGTCTTTCAAAGACTTGGCCCTGCGCTCAAGGAGATATTTATTATGACCAGTGCCGCTATAACCCATGCTCGCCTGCACCAAGCTATGGGCAGGGCTTAATGCCAACCATCGCATTGCAGCCCCACGTGGTTGATTTCAGATAGGGGTTTATTGTCAGCTTGACGTGGGGCTCTTCGTTTGATGTTCCCAGGCTGATCATTTGAACACCAAAGCATTTATTTTGAGGCACATTCACCATAATATAAGTGTTGGCTATTTAAGTATCCTGTTACAGTACTACCCTGTTGATCTCAAAAGCAGTTGAGCACAAAATAACAGTGGAGTATTTTTAGAACTTTCTGTACAAATGCCATTCAAATACCTGCATGCTGTCCAACTATTTGCAGTGATGTTGTGGTGACTTTAATAAGACGGGAGGTTCATGCACTAACTCACTGACAGCTTCCTCAGACTTTCCTGCCCACAGCCTAGGAGCTGGGGACCAGCTTCAGCTTGGCCATACTTTCAGGCCTCTGAGAGTCTCATACAGGAATGTATTTTCATTCAGACCATTTTAATGAAGCATTACTAAAAAGTCAAGGGAGCATGAGCATACACCTGGTTTAAGCACTGCCTGCGTCTGGTGAGTAATCAATAGCATGCTTTCAAAAATAGCAACAGCATGACCTATTTCACCCCTCCTTTTTGATTTGTGTTTCCTCCTGCTCTCACGTCTGTCAGGAACCACTTCTTCACACTCGTCAGCTCCTTGGAGTTGATCCTTATTTGCTGCCTGTGTTTGAGATTATGGTGTAGTGAGATCCTACCTGTGCTCAGAGAGCAAAAAAACTCACTTTTTTCATGGAAACCTGCCAAAATTTCCTACAAAACTGTTATCCAGGGGAGGGTCATGCCTCAGTTCAGAGCAGGCAGCTTAGTTTCAAGGCAGCATGTTTATTTTGCACTAGCTGAGTGAGCACAGGCTCCTGTTCCTCTAGCCAGGATGCAGGAAGGGCTCTACATCAGAGCACTGCAGAGTGCCCTGGCCACGTATGCAGGAAAGCCAGTTCTCCACTTCTGAGCTTCTTGTAGAAGATGGCTATCTTCATGGAAAGCACTGCTGCTTATTCCTGCTTCGTACAAAACGTAAGCTAAAACCGCTTTAAAAAGACCTCTCCATAGCTGTTATAGAGAAAAGACGAACAGGGGATTTCTGAAGGGTTGACATGCTTGCTCTCTCCAAAGCAGAGCAAAATTTGACATGAAGGGGAAATTCTTTGACTATAAGGAGACTGCACTGATTTTAAACACACTGATTTGTTAATGGGAAATAGAGTCTGGAGCCGGTCGGTGAGAGGGTCTCTCTGTCTTACACCTGCAAACTAATTTTGGGATGTTCTTTTTTTTTCTTTTTTTTTTTTTGCTTACCGGAAAGAAAATGCAATAGGAAGGATCAGGAAATTCAGATTTGGTTCAGTTATGCCCTCTGCTGCTATGGGGCTGAAACAGGGGCCGATGTGATTCAGAGTAACAACATGCAGCATCTGATTTGAAAGCTCTGCTTTGGCTTGGAGGCTTGGCAACATAATGAAAACCCTTTTTGCTTAGAAGACATTTCTGGCTCTCTTCTGCTCTATTCCTTCCACCTATGAAGAGATCATTAGATCAACATTATGCAGGAGGTATCACTTTGTCTGCCTTGCTCAGCCTATGAGCAAGTGCTGCTGCCATCAGTATTGGCAGAGACTGATTCAAGCCATGATGTATTGCTGAGGGGCCAGCGAAGAAGTCCTTGCCCAATGTATGTGGAGAAGTGCAGGCGAGCAGCTCAGGACGAGAGGGAAAATAGCTGCCAAGGCCTGATCAGGAAGACATCTTCATCTGGAAGGTGTCCTCTGCCCAGACAGTGCTTACAAACTTCCAGCCAAAACAAACTGCTTTGGACTTTGCTTGCCAGAGAAAACCATTTATTCTGTTTGGAAAATTGTGGGATTTTCATGTGTTTTTCATGTATTTATTGGTGTATAGAGGTGCTCAGTAATTGGGGAGTTCCACAGGGAACTAGGTGTTAACAATATACCATGTTCACACTTCATGAAAGGAGAGCAGGGGTGACCATGAGGGAAGATCATGGTGGGACATGAGAGGCGGCCATGAGGAGTGAAGGGAGAAGAGGAGTGGCTGTGATGGAAGATCGTGAAGGGAGAGCAGGGGCAGCCATGAGGGAAGGCCATGAGGGAAAATCATGAGGGGACAGGAGGGATGGCATGAGAGAAGACTGAGAGAAGAGAGGAGGTACGGCCATGAGGTAAGATCATGAGGGGAGAGGAGGGGCGGCCATGAAGGAAAATCATGAGGGGACAGGAGGGAACGGCATGAGGGGAGATCATGAGGGGAGAAGAGGAGCAGCCATGACGGAAGCTCATGAGGGATCATGAGGGGAGAGAGGGGGTGGCCATGAGGATGAGGGTCGATTGTGAGGGGAGATCATGAGGGGAGACCACAGGCAGCCATGGGGCGTGAGGGGTGACCATGAAGAGGATATGAGGGGTGGCCATGAGGGGCCAGGGTGGAAGCTGCACAACATGGGCCACTGCGGGGTGCAGGTGAGGAATGGCTGTGAGTGGATGTTGTGAGAGGCAGTCATGAGGGGAGATCTTGATCAGAGAACAGTTTGTCCTTAGTGGCATTGTTTGGTGGTGGCCTTGGCA
Source organism: Neopsephotus bourkii (assembly GCF_033783945.1). Classification (NCBI taxonomy): domain Eukaryota; kingdom Metazoa; phylum Chordata; class Aves; order Psittaciformes; family Psittacidae; genus Neopsephotus; species Neopsephotus bourkii. The sequence continues at coordinate 2,727,447 of NW_026901218.1, read as the reverse complement.
GCGCTGCGGTTATGGTTGGACTTGATGGTCTTAAAGGTCTTTTCCAAGTTAGTTGATTCTATGATTTTATATATTTTATATATATATTATATATAATATATTTATATGTTATATATATATATTTATATAGTGTTACGAAAGCAAGGGAAAGAAAGACTGACTCCTCTTTTGGGCTCTCATTTCTATGCCTCTTCAGCTTTTCATATCCCAAGGCTCTCTGAACACTTGGTTCTTCATATGCTGTCATTGCTGTCCCTAATACATGAAGCTGTTCAACTCATTGCTGTGTCTGTCTCAACACCAGTAAGTTTTCTTATGAAACATTACAGTACAAAGAGAAGACAACTCAGAAATACTGAAATACCACCCTAAAACCTGCAGGGATTGAGGGAGACAAATGGATAGACACACATGGCATCACAACAAGCCCCAGCCATATGAGCTGTGACATGTGTAAGACAACTGAAGAAGAAATTGGGAAGATGCATTAAAAACACTCTGAAAAATGATGAGATAGTCAAAGTGTCTTGGAAAGGAACAAAAACCCCCCAAATATATGGTAGTAAAAGATGGAAGAGGAGCAGTTTGGCCATTGCTGCTGGTACTGGTGCACTGTGCGAGATGACTGAGACATGTTTCCTCCCCCCCAGCCCATATGATGGTTGGGCACCTTCACAAACTGAAGATCAAGGGTGCAGGTGAGGGCAGAGGTTTATGTAATGCAGGAACACACAACATTGATTTTCAAACCTAAGGGGACTTTGGCACCTATCATCAGTGTCTAGAAGAAACGTTCCCCCTTAACTGGATGATTGCACTTGATGTGATGTGGATGTGACAGCTTCATGTGTGAAACAGGACTAGCTTGGCTGAACCTGTGAAAGGCTGATACAATAGGTGCAGCTTGGAATGGATATGAGCAGAAAAGGAGAAAAGGTAATTGTGTCATCAAGTAATCTTGGTATTTTACACTTAACAAGCATCTTAGAAGGCTCCTGCCCTTACGTGTTTTCAGTTCATCTCAAGGAAATGACTTTAGGAGGACAGATCAAATATGCCAATAGGTGAAGAGCTCTTTTTCTAGTAATGATTTAGCAGTGTAGCAAGCCTCTTGGAGCCCAGGATACGTTAAGAGGTGCAGTGGAGGGATTTAGCTTGTGAAAATTGTGGGTTTAACCACAGAGCACTTACAGAGAGATGTGAATGAAGCTGGGAGCAGTATGGCATTAGGCAGGATGCCAGCTGCGCCCTCCCCTGCCCCTGCACACACAGACACATACAGAGCTGCTGCCAGCACAGCTGTGTGATTAGATCCTGCTCCCCCTCCTTGCTCCTGCAGGGTCTTTAGGAGGGGACAGCCTGACTGTGCAAAATTAATAGAGAGTCAGGGTGGAAAGGGGTGGCATTTCTCATAGAAGAATCAGAGAAGAAAGGAAAAGAAGTAATGAGAAGCTACAATGAATTGCACCTCTCCCTCTCTGTAACGCACATGGTTAGACACAGACTGGGTGCCAGTGACATTCTTCTTGAAGCTGGCATATAGGTCTGGGTGGTAGGAGCTGTGTGAGAGCCACCAGCTGTGTTGCTGCTGCTGGGAGGTGTGAGATGCTGCTGAAACCTGGGAAACCAACAGTACTGGCAAGAGTGGGCAGGAGATGCTCTGGGAGAGCAAAGGTGACTTGTAAAAGGATGTGGGTGACTGTAGGCTTTAATCACCTTTGCTTGGTGGGTGCTGGGTGCTGAGCTGAAGGGGAATGGCCATGGTGGTGGGGAGCAGTGCCCCAGCATCCCTGAGGCACTGGGCATGTCCCTGCAGCAGGGGTTCATCAACTGGGGTCATGAGACTTCTGTTTGATTCCAGGCACCATTTTCTCATGTAAAGCTAAATTCTTCCCAATTTCCCAGGGTGGAGGAAGTTTGTCTCAGCCAGCACTAGGCATCAGGAGCCATTCCTGGATCCTTCCTGGGGTCAAAAGTCAGTGGAGAGGTGCAGGTTCCATGGGGATCTTTATGCACAATCCCCATGCAGATCTGCAGCTCGGACACAGATCAGACTCACAGCACTGTGTTCCCACGACGGGCAGAGGGAGCTGGGTCTTCCTCTGCCTCCCACCCATCAGGAGGCAAAATTGGGCCTGCGGGGCATGAGCTGTTCCTAAAGTCTGGGGACCAGAGAGGGACATGACGGTGCCTCAGGTTGCTGGAGCTCTGTGCTCAAGGGGATGTCCACAGGAAGCACTGCCAGGAAATGTGCCACACAGTCACTTTTGCTCTCCCAGGCTACACAGGGGCACACAGGCTGCAATGGTTCTAGTGGCTGTTTGCCAGCTTTATGAGCAGCCACCATCATATGTTCATTGTGAACTGAGCTGCAGTGTCTTATAAAAAAAACTTTATTTTGATGAGTTTTTTTCTTGCATCTCTGCTTCTTTTCCTCAAAGTGCATATATTCAGACTTCATATTCCTAGAAATTACAATGGAAGGATAGTTGCTATTTTATGAATGGACAGTGCTGTTGAATTAGTTTAAAAACATCACCATGAGATTCATAGCATTTTAATAATTCTGCTGTTACATCAGGTGTTTAAAATGCACAGGACTTGCTCTGTGCTCCATTTTCCACAGCCTGTGAGAGAGCCAAGAGAGTCTGTGATGCCTATAGAAAGATTGTGCAGTCCCTTTGCAAGTTTACAGGTGAAAATGAGCTGATTACCTCTGAAAGCCTGAGAGCCTGGGAACAGCCTCAGCCCTGGCCAAGGCTCACGCTAATGGACAGCTCACCCTTACTTGCAAGCTGAAATAGCCAACATTAGCAGCATTTCAGAATACAGCAGATGCCTCGTAATCTGCAGGAGAAAATGAAATATCTTCCAGAGGCTGATTTTCACCACCCAGCTCTGTCCAAATTTGCATCTTCCTGGGAGACAAAACGTGGGTCCCTGGAGGGGATGGGTATGAGGCCGCAGCTCTGTGATGCCCCTGGGTTCACACAGTCTTCATCTCATTTTCAGTGGCTGCCACATCCCCAAGAGCAGTGATTCTGGCTGCTTATCATCTCTGCCTTAATCACCCTGTGACATTAGAGGCATTATTAATATCCATGCACCCAGATGGCTCCTAGCTGCCATCTCCGGCTCCCCGTCAAAGCCACTTGCTCAGACCAACTGGCTGCACTGGTATTATCTCAGAGACATGAGAGAACCAGGGAGACACAGCAAATGCTTCCCAGCAGCAAATGCCCAGGCTGCTGAAGGCCATGCAAGCACTGCTCTTACTGGCAATTATCTCTGGATAGGACTTTAAGTATGATAATTAGTGCAAAACAGGATGTTGGTCATTTGTATTCCAGCACCACATTTTGTGTGTGAATCAGATTCTCTCTGATCTGATTAATGTTTCATTTATTTATCTGAAAGAAAAAAGTGAGGGAGAGGGTGTGACAGGGTGGGTAAGATGGCATGAAAGGCAGGCTGCGGGACACTATGTCCTTGCCTTGAGCCTAGCAGGCAGCCTGTCTCCCAGAAGAGATGCCCATCTGATGGACCAAGTGCCTCTCTATTTCAGGCAATAAGAGTGAGTCTCACAGCAGGGCAAATCTGAGCAGATGGGGAATCTTACATCATCTGTATTTCAGGAGAAATGTAATGTTAGCTGTTCCTTATAACATTCAAACTTTATCCTTTAATCTTCTAGATGGCACTTGTGAACAAAGGGTGCTTTAGCATCACCCTGGATTCAAATGAAAACCACTTAATTCTCACACTTAGCTTTGTGACACAGTTGGCTTTAAATTCTCTTTAGATGTACAGTTTGCAAGCTATTTGGTCAGTAGACGTATTTGTTTTGCCAGAGCAAGCCTTGTTGTGATTTTCAAATCACCTGTAAAACTGTGAAGCAGAACTCTGCACTCCAAAAATGTGACCCACATTTGTGTCAGGTCGTTTTGCTAGGTGCTTCTTTGTCTGAATCATCAAGTCTGCTAGCTCTCAGAAATATCTTTACACGTTACTTTAGAGATTACAGGACTTCTTAGTTAAAGTATCTTATCTCATATTGCAGGTTCTACTGCTCACACAGCTATTAATGCTGCAGTTAACATCTCAAACACCTGAATGTTGCTCTAGCAGTTTCCTGTCTCTTTTTGCTGTGCTTCAGAAACAGCAGTGGCTGCACTGCTGCAGGCCCGCAGATAACTGGATGCTTTCCTAGTTGATAGTTGACATCTCTCCTCCCTGTCTTTTTGCTTTGGATCAATTTGTTTGCTGGTTTTATCTGTACAGTTAATTATCTTATGAGCTCTTACGATAATTGAGGTCCCTGATCTAAGGGTATTGGCAATGTCAAAGATAAGGACACAAGGGCATGTGATGCTCTGTGGATAAAGCCCATCTTTCTGCTATCTCCATCACTGCTGTCCTCACCTCTGCTGCCAGCACTGGCCAGAGTTCAACAGGAGTTTGTGCACGCAGGTGGATTTGCTGACCCAGTAGAATTGGTTGCACCACATCTAAACACACTTCACATCATCTTTCTTGGCTGGGAAATATGAAACACCTTCAGGGTAAGGAGCTTTAAGAAAAAGCCACCATTGCAGAAGATGTTAACATGGCTGAAAATCATAAGATGCTTCAAAAACTGCAGTTTTTTTGAAGTGATCTTTAGTTTTAAAATATATTTGAGGAGGAGTGACCATCTATTTTGGAAAGGGCCATGTTTTCCATCCCCAAAAACATGTACACCAGAATAAACATCAAGAAAGTATGGGGAAATATGCAATGCACCAAAACCCCCCGTATTTTTTAAAATCTTTCCATTTAGACACTACTCTTTGGTGAATGAAGTGCCTTCAGTTTTTCATTTCTACACCCTATGCACAAAATACATTGTGAAAAAAAGGAGACATTAGAGACTTTAGGTAAAAGATCTTCTTCCCCCCCCCCCCTATCAAACTACTCTGACCTAGATTTTCATATTCAATATAGCAAGTCCGTTGTGGGGAGGCTCCTGCCACATTAAGGACCATCAGATGCTTAGAGAAGAAGCCAGGAATCTCCTCAGTGCTGCCGGTAGGATGAGGTGTGTAGGCAGCAGCGTGCAGCCCTGCCTGCAGTGCAGCTCACGCCTCCCTCCTCTCCCATCCAGGCACACATCTAAGCAAGGATCTTGCGGATATCTTAGTAGTGCTCAGGAGCATGCAAAATAACCCCCAGGCTTGTTCAGCCCCATGCACAGACAACACAATTACAAGCACTCATATCTGAAACTTTATGAGGAAGTTTATAACATCTGTCTGTAGCATCCCATCATTAGACATAATTAACGAGTGTGCTGTGGATAGATCAAAGCTGTAGCAATTTATTTTTTCTCTTGCAAACAGCAACAATCTCCAGAGCTCCCTTGAGTCGTTCCATCTTTATTAATTTGGCAGAGGTTTAGCTGGTGAGATTTGATAAATCAAGGGCCAAGTTGTGGGCCGAGGTGCAAGCTTGTATCTCCAAACATTCAATCAATACAATGAAAGGAGGGCTGATAATTATAGAAACCTAGTACATTAACTGGCAGAACATTAATGGCAAAGACATGCTTATATTCCTTCTGGCTGAGAAGGTAAATTGCATTTTCAAGTTACAACAAACTTAACATTTGTTATCTGTTATTATATTATTTATCTTCTTTAAAGTATCGTTTAGAGGCCTCAGCTGTGGTCAGAGTCTGACTGTGCTCTGAAAAGGTTATATTTTAAGTCCCTGACATTCAAGATAATATCTCCTGCTGTCTTGGTTCTGCCAGCTTTAGCAGAAGTTAAGCTAATTGGGAAAACGTCCATCTGAGTGTATGGAAGAGTGTGAAATGCAAATATGAAACACTCCAGGTTATATATTAGGCAGCATTCTGCCTAATATCCATCTCAAGTACTTGAAGAAGGCCTCCCTGCAGGGTCCCAAAGGTGTACTCTGCAGCAGGGTCCTCTTTATGCCACAAGAGAGGAGCAGGGGCATGGTTGGGTGCATTAATAGAATCATGGAATGGTTTGGATTGGAAAGGACCTTAAAGCTTATCCAGTTCCAACCCCCTGCCACGGGCAGGGACACCTTTCACTAGACCAGGTTGCTCCAAGCCCCTGTCTCCAACCTGGCCTTGAACACTGCCAGGGATGGGGCTGCCACAGCTTCTCTGGGCACCCTGTGCCAGCGCCTCACAGTAAAGAATTTCTTCCTAATGTCTAATCTAAATCTAGATGGATCTAAATTCTGCTGGGTCCCTTGGTCTCCTCTGATCACCAATGTGCACATGGCAAAGGATGTTTGAAGACTGCAGAGAAATGAGGTCAACCTGCACATTGCATATGCGCCTTGCCATCCTGAAGCAGACAGGTTGGAATGAAGCACCCTCCACACCCTGAGTGTGAGCAAGGGGCTGCACACCCCTGTTTGCCTGTGCACCAGCCCCAGAAGGACAGGTCACCCTCTCCCTGCCTCTGCCACGTTCTCCTCCTCTCTGTGTTTCAGCTGCTCCCTGCCTGCAAGCGCCATTCTGCATGCTGGACCAGCGGTCTGCAACCAATTACTCCTCATCAGCATGTGCCACCCCAATTAACCAATGTGATTATGAAGTGTAGATGTGCTAGTGTTACACCTTGTCACTATAGCAGCATTTTCTCTTCTCACTTGGTGTTATGAGCTAATAATTAAAGATTTATATTTTTAGCAGCTTCATGTAATTTAGGGCCAATTTGTTGTGGCTTTCCCTAATACTCGCTTCATCCTCATGGTACCTAAACCCAGGCTGCTGCCACACCAATCAGTAGTGATCTTGTTCTTAATTACTGCATTTTAAAATGACAATTAGGTTAAAAATTATATTGTATAAAACCAAACTTATGTTGTACATACTTTTCAAGATATTAGGAATGGGTGAATTAGAAACTGTCCTCCACATTTCTGGTTTTACAATGCTTTTGTAAGTTCTTTTCATAGAACCAGAAAGCAACCCAGGTTGGAGGGCACCTCAAAAGATCATCTGATCCAACTTTTATTCTTTAAATAAAGACCTACCAACCTGTCATGATATTTTGGTTTGCAGACAGTACGTGGATATAGGAAGAACAATGGCTTAATCTACTATTTACAGAAATATATAATCTGAAGTCCTACTTTACTGAGCAGCTGTTAATAAGAATTAATTCCTCAGAAGAGGACTCTCATATAAAATTTAGTTGGGGGACAGAGTACTGCAGTGAATAAAAATCAGAGTGGGTACCAAAAAGCTCCAGAAAGCTGCATTAACTGAGCTTTAAAGAAACAGGGATTATTGCAGTGCCAGCAAAGAAATCTGTGGTCTCAGGTGCAATATAATATTTTAACCAAAGTTACTGACAGGCAGGCACAGTCATGAGCAAGTATTAGAAGGCCAAAGGGAACCAGGCAAGGAAGCACTCCAAAAATCAACTTATTTTCCCAATTGCAGAAAGGATACACCTACATTCATGTCTTAACTGAGGTATGACCTTGCATCTGAGCTCTCCTGCCCATATTTTAGTGCACGCACCTAACCAGGTAGGTCCAGTGCTGCTGGGCCAATGCACCTATCCTGCTTCCCAGCCTCTCACTGCTTTCTTGGACAAGGATTTTTGATCCAGGCGCTCGCATGTCTGCTGTTATTTAGATTTAACTTAATGAGTTGTTAGCATCTGTGAGTTTCACTTCAGGTGTTTCTTAAGGAAAAAGTCATCGATTATGGACAAACCCCTGCTGTGCATTCCTTTCTCTAAGTTTTCCAGGTGCAGCCAGGACTGAGTGTCCATTCTGGGGCTTTTCGGGACAAAAATGTTGCAATAATAACCATTTCTGAGAAAAAAAGCAAACAGCTTTTGTGGCACGAGGTCCCTGTTGTCATCAGTCACTTAGCACTAGTCTGCACTCTGTCTTCTTGTCAGATATGAGTCCCCTCTCCCCTCAGGTTGCATTCCTCACAAGGGGGTTTATTATCTCCTGCAGTCTGATTAAAACAGATGACAGAGCACTGCACAGGACCTTGTGGTCCTTAACCTGAACTTAATTATAGATTGCCCCAGAAAGCAGCTCAGCCTCCCTCCTGGCAAACATTTGCAATCAAACACTGCAACCACTTTCCAGTCAGGTGTGCACATTGCAGCCACATTCTTACGCTACATCAGCAGGTCATCCAGCACCAGCCTTCCCTCTCCAGATGCCCTGCTCTAGTCCTGTTTACCTACAAGCTAAGCCCATGTTGCCTGTGAGGTGGCATGTAACTTCAAGTGTGGAGGATTAGGGGAAAAGATCCCTTCTTCTGGAAGTGTATCCTTTCGAAAACCTGGGATGAATGAAAATGCTTGTACTTTTCCCAGTTTTAATTCATACCATCAGCATCTGGCTCATTTTATGGAAGGGCAATGGCTCGTTGCACCGTGAGGTTTAGTAAAAGCCTCCATTTATTATCATTGCATCCATAATGTTCCTCATCCACTTTCTTTGCTTACAGCACCAGTAATTGTTCCAGGTTGAGATGCTTGCCTGGGACAAAATGGGGTCTTTGGATGTACAAACCCCTTGGGACCCTGTGACAGCCAGAGGGGGTGAGAACAGAAGGTTCATCAGCAAAGCTAATCATAGCTTGTTGACATACAAAATAAATTGTGTATTAGCTCATACTGTACAATCTTGTGTAAAATCTAGTATAAGCATGTAGTATAAGCATAGCTGCAACTACAATGTGAACATAGCTAGTAAAGTGTAGGAGAGTAGTTTGGGTTTGGTTGGGGCTTTTCTCTATGTGCACATTTCTAACTTTTTTTGTCATTAAGGGTGTTTAAGGTTGGTTTTGACATGCCTCATGTCTCTGATGATGTAGGGCTCGTATCAAGGGGGTTGTTCCTTACTGCTGCAATCCCACCATCACTGACCAAGTTTCCCCTGCTCAAGAGAGTCTCCCCACATGTAGACAAAAAGAGAAAAACCTGTGTGGATTAACAGTGTTACTAGTGCGTTTAATACACTGGATTTTAGACAAAAGCAAGGTGAATTAACCTTCATCCCCATTTGTCTGGACTCTAGTTCTTTGATGTGAAAAAGTAATGATACATAGGTCAGGCTGTATGAGTGAGGCCAAGAGCTGGTGTTTGCAAACCCTTGGGGTCACTAGTCTTGGGACACCTACATTCCTCTTTCCAGGAACCAGCAATGGCAATCTTTAGGAAGCATCTGAGTGGTCGCCCAAACTGTCTTGCACAGGGAAGGGAGAAAATCCGGGCTCCATCTGGCTCTGGAATGCCTCTCTCAGTGACAGCACCATGACTAAGGACTCAATCCTACATGCAACTTTTAAAATGCAACTAAAACTCTTGACAAAGAAACCATACAGGTACGTCAACTTGGGCTTCATAGCTTTCCTCTGCTCCCCAGAAGAGCATGTAGCCAAAAAGGCAACGAAATCCACCGTAGCCTTTGGGACATGCTCAGATACACTGAGTTTTGGAGGGGTGGTTTCAGCTGGGAGGGGAGATAGGTTGGAGCACTCTGATGGGTGCAGGATTGTATTTACCATGCAGGCTGGCTCTGGCACAGCCACTGGCTTCAGCAAGGTTGTGGGAGCTGCTGCATGGTGCCCTCTAAAAGACACTGCCTAATTCTTGATCTACTTTCATTTGAGACTGTTAGTCCTTTGTCCTCAGCCAACATTGTTTTAAATACTATGTTTTGTAGATGTTTTTTATGAAACTCCTTCAGTAACCTACTTTGAGTTTAAAATAACTTCACTAGTTACACAGTAATGATAGTTAGCCTTCCTACATATGATTTATCTTAAAGATGCTGCTCCAACTTCAGATAATCTTCACAGCGGCTGTGAAAGGCAGGCACTCACTGCAGTATTTTGAGACAATTCTGTTAAAATGGAGATGATGCAACAAAAATTACTTGATTTTTAGGCCTGTTTTCCTGATTTTTTACCTGATTTTCTTCAAAGCCAAAGAGTAAATTCTGTTGGAAAATGAAGTCACAAAAGGATAAGGAGGGAAAAGCTGTCCAACATTTACCCAGGAGAAACTTTCATGTATGAACAGCTACAGTAAGCATAAAGTATCTGCCCAGTCTTTACTGGCATCATTCTCTGCTTTTCAATCCATCAGAGGATCTTTTGGGTAATTTGACATAATGAAGCAGGCAAGAATGAGCTGAAAGCCCAGGAGAGCATCTCCAAGTTCCAACTGGCTCCAAAATATTTGAGAATGTGGCTAAGTCAAGCCCTGAATAGGTTTTTTGACTGTTATCCTTTGTCTTCTTGCTCTTTCCAAAGTCCCTTGCTAAGTCTGAGACTAAACCACATGCATTGTTTATGGAACATACTTGGATTCGTTGCATATGAACCTTCCCTGGCCATCTCTGAGCTGAGCATCAGGTCTTGTCAGCCTCCCTGTTCTTTTGGAAAGAAATTATGAAACATCCAGAGGAAAGCATACTTTGCTGCTGTGCTGCCACTGCAGTTGGGTCTGAGTAACTCCCTCAGCAGCCAAAATACCCTTTGCTGCTCAGTTTTTGGACACTGGTAAAACATTTGAAATAGTGCCATAAGGTTTAGCCTAGAGATGGGATTGAACATCAAACAGAGTGGGATTCTATATGTAATTAATGACTGATATGAACAGACATGGTATAGGCACATTTTAAACAGCTATAGAAGCTAAGCCTCACCCCACCCAGGAGTACTTGAATGGGAAAGCAGTGAGAAGAAAAGCTTGGTGTGTTGGTTGATCGGGCTTTACAGTTTGAAGTAGCGGGTCACCTATTAACCCCAAAAGGGGTTTTTATGCCTTTACTGCAAGGAAAGAAATCTCAGGTTTGTGTATTTTCTGTATATCCTGCCTCAGGGCATGGGCTGATCTTAGGAAAGATTTAAATCTGGAGCAGCTCATCTTTCCAACTTGAAGCTAAGGTACTGACATACTCCCACAGCAGTGAGCCGGCTTTCCTCTGTGCCTGTATTTCATTTGAATTCCCTGGAGGTGAAACGTAGATAAGAAATAATATGCTTCATGATTCATTGCTGCTCGAGTGTGGAGGAGAAAATACCAATGCAAAAGGTCCTGCGCAGCACTATGTAGTTTCTCTCTGCACTACCAAGTATATGGTGCTTCTGGAAGCATCTATTTGAACTAGTTGCAATGGGAAAGCTAGACTGATCTTTTTCTGTTTGCTCAGCAGAGACTCCATAATGACTCCTTACTAACAAAAAAGCCTTATTTAATCTTTAAATGTTTCACAGGGAGGCTGGCAAAACACCAGGGCAGCCAGAACTTGCTGTAAATACAGAAGCCTTTGTGATTTTTCTACCTTTTGACTTGATCAATTCATATTCATATTAATTTCAATTCTTCTAATCTCCTGGTTCTTTGCCACCAGCCTCTATGGAAGTGGACCTCAATATGACCCACCCCATGCTTATGGGGAGGGAAATCAATGGGCAGTGATTCCCATCTTGGAGAGCCAGGAAGTTGTTCTCATGAAGTTTTCCAAGATTTCATCCAGATTAAAACACTTTTGGCTTGTTAAACCTAATCAGAAGTCAGTAGAGTTAATTAATTTTCACTAAAAAGAAAACCGCTTGGAAAGATCTTTGCATGGAGAAGGCTAAGGTGAAAAATTCAATGGACTTGAGGAATTAAAGTTGTTTTCAAATAAAAGCCAAGGTTTTGTTTTGCTCAAACACAATATTGCAGCACCCACAAAACATCTTTTCATTATTCTTGTCGGAAAAGTTTTTTGCTGCAGGTCTCAGTTTTGATTAATCAGTTGAAAAAATTCCCAAGATGATTCAGCTGGTCTTTGTCTCATTAAGTGTAACAGGAGATTGAATAAGTGGACAAATCAGGAGGGGACATATGTGAGGGCGCCTTGCCCGGGCTTCTGGGAACTTGGCCCATGAATGCTTCCAAAACTGACTGTTTCGCTCTATGGCATTTCTCATGAATTGAAAGATCATCTCAAAAGACGGGAAGCTGATGCTTTGCAATTCAGCTGCTTGAAGGCATCCATCACTGCAAGATTCCTGCTTCTGTCTGTGGAGGCTGGGATGTATCCCAGCCCTTGGCATAGCAGAGGCCCCCCCCAAGACTGCTCCATACTCGGAGAGAGGAGGCAGGCTGTGCAAGCCATACGTGACCACCCTGATAATCTATGGCCTGGTTTCTTCAGGCAGGTCCTGTGCTACACCTTCAGAAAGGCTTGCACTGGATGCGTCACTGTGCTTAAAAACAGAATATGGCACCATGACTCATTCTCTATAAACCTGTTAGTCCTAAACACAAAGAAATGCTTAGAAGTGTTTGCTGGAAAGTTTATTTCTCTACTTACGGAGCTGAAACAAATGTCATAGCACTGCATTACTCTTCCACTATTCCATGCATTCAGTTTTAACTCGCTTTGCTCTGCCAGTAATTTAAAATGGAAAATAACTGCAGGAGACCCAGTATTTTCAGTAGTGCCACGGAGTATTGAGTGCAATGGAAGGCTGACCTCTGAGAGTTTCAGTACTATCAATAAATTGTCCCTATTTGAAAGCCCTATTAGCACTGCATTGTCATCCTTAAAGTGTTGCTTGAGTGGTTTCTACATGATGAAAATTACAGCACCCCACTGGGCTTAAGGAAAACACCTGGCACCTGCATGGAACTGCTTTTATTGCAGCCAGATACCTCAAAGTGTATTTACAAAGATGGGTTAACACTGAGATTTTCCTTGACAGTGAAATCATAAGGGAATGAAGGCAAGATGTGTGAAGCCAGACTCTCCTCTCCACTTGGCAAAAAGAGCCAGGGTACAGCCATGCACCTTGAGGCATTCACTCACAGAACAGCTTATACCAAATTGAGTTGGGCACTGTCTGTCTGTGTGGAACTGGGAAACCTTTGGGAAATGAATTCAAGGGGTCTTTATAGGACAGCCTTGCTGTCAAGACACAAAACCTGCTCATGCTCGCAAGAAGGGAACCAAATGCTTGCTGTGTGGAGAGGCTGGGGCCTTTCTGTTCCCAAAAGCAGTTTTTTTACAGAATGAAAAGGCAAAGCAGAGTTTCAATCCTGTCAGAGCATGACCTGGACATGTTGGGAAGGAGTGCACTCTCTGTGCTCAGCTGGAGTTGAGTGTGCTTGAGTTCCATGTCAAAGCATCCCTCCCCTTGGGCAGTGAAAGCCAAGTGTCTGATGCCCTGATCTCCAGGTCCAGCAAGACGGAGAGGGAAGGAGATGCCCGTCACCTCTGCACCCTCCTGCTGGCAGCATCACCCAGGGACCTGGCATCCAAGGACACCAAAATCTGCAGAGCAGACATCAGCTTGCTCGAGGCAGAAATCCCAGAGAGCCTCCATGGGAGAGAGCTCGCTTTGAGACAGGCACAGAGGAAACAGCATTAATTTAGACAGAAAATGAAATTAAACAGAAAATTTGGAATAAGGGAGATTGTTGGCTGTCTCACCAGGAAATTACTGTCCCTTAATGTAGTTAAGCAGCCAGGCCCCAGGGCAGCTGGGCAGATTGCCTTCAACACCCAGAGCACAAGGAGGTTTGTAAAGGCAGGTGCTCAGGATGAGTCCAAGCACTGGAAAGGACAACATAAGCAAGCAGAGCTGAACTATTGAATGCTTAGAAGTGGCAGACACCTCCAAAGTGTCAGATCAGCCTCCTTCCATTAATTTGCAGGAGACTGCTGGGAGAGGGCTGGTATTCCAGCATCAACAGGTAACAGTCCCTGGGCAGCCTCCAATGGCCTTGATGCATGTGGTCCTCTCTGTCCTGGGGCAGAGTTGGCATCTCCCCAAAACCCTCACCAAGCCTGGATGCAGTCAGGGTTGTGTCTAAGCCTTGAGGGCAAGCTTCAGACGCATCTAAAATCAGGACGGCTTCCCTTCTCAGCAGTGCCTATCCTCACCTTCTTTGCAATCAGCTCCCCTCCCAGCTGCTTTCTCAGACTGGCACTTTAGGAGCTTCTGGACAGTGACCAGTGTGTGCAGTCTCTCCTGTGCCATCTCTTCAGGGAAGGCGCTGCAGAATGAGCTTTTTCAACACAAGGAGCTGGCACAAGCCAGCACTTTGCACTAGTACGTTGCCAGGTTCATCCTCCTTCATTTCCCCACAGGCAGGAAGCATCATCTAACCCAAACCTTGCACTGACCTTCTCCCTTCAACCCTTCAGCTCTCCAGCAGTTTTAGCTTTGAAATCACGTAACAGAGTAAAGCTGCTGAAAGAAAAGGGCTTTCCTTACTCTTTCCTTGGAAGGCTGAAAATGTTGAAGACAAGATAGTGGAGAGAGGGAATGAAAAGGACCCCGAGTAGAAATAACCATAAAGGGAAGTAAATGGGTATAAAAAAAGAGCAAGCTTTGTTCATCCAAACTTGCAGCACAGCTGAAGCCAGGAAAATCTCCAAGGACAGAGTGGATTAGTGATAACCCCCAGGAACACAGAATGAAGTGTGTAATTGAAAACAGTTTCATCTTTGTCACAGTTAGAGAACAGAGCAAAGTTAACTCAGCTGGTAAAAATGTCAGCTAAAATATCTCCTGCTTTTCATCTGTAGGTCAATGTTTAATGCATATTTCCTATTAGAAACAGCGGGTGAGTTAGAAAAGGTTCCAAGCTTTCTGTAATGCTTGAACATATTTCACCAGTTTAGAGCTATGTTCATATTTATGCTAATAATCACTCTTTAAGGGATTATGCTAATATTCCCCCAATTTAAACACCAGTTCCTGAGCTGTTCCTCTTCTGTCAATGAGTGCTGAAGATCTGAGAACTTGCACAGCACATACTGTAGTATAACAAATAGCAGCAACCTAGTAATACTAACTGCTTAGGAAACAGATTAAATGAACAGAGAGCATTAAATACTTAATATAGACCCTCTGGAAGTGTTAAAGACTGAATGCCTTAAAACTGTGGGTAAGGAGGTGAGCGTTTGGCACCTTCTTTTAGACAAGGTAAAGCATAAGATGTTAAATTATGCATTTCAAGATCCAAAGAAGTCAGTGAAAACATCCTCAGAAGAAAGATTCAAGTGTCAATATTCCCTGTTTGCTGCTTTCTGCCTGTACACAGGCAAAATACATAAATACATCTTCATCCCAGCTTTATGTTTGGTGGAAATTTGGATTTAGCATACCTTTTGCTGAGTTCTTGTTGGAAGGCAATTAGTGAAAGAGCTTGAGCAGAGGCCATCAATATTGCTCTGCTTGATTAAAAAACCCATCTGGAGCTGGCAGTGGGCTAGCTAGCCTGCTATTGGCAGGAGTTATTTAGAGCACCATTGTTCCTCTGCAAAACTCTGTGTTTCCTCCATTATCACAGGGTGAGGTCCCTGTTGGCAGAAACCTGGGAGATGGTTGGAAAAGTGAATATGAAATGGTGTGAGACTGTAGCACTTGTCAAAGACGTCAGCCCTAGAGGCTGCTGGCTCCCTGGATCTGGGTACAGCAGATCCAGCTTCAGCCTCCTCTGGGGTTTAGCTCATCATTTACTCCTTTGTCCGCTTATTATGATAATCGTCAGTGAAGTGCCTGTGTCTCCTGTTTTGTAACCCCAAGTAGTCTCAGGACATAAACAGGACAAGACCTGTAGGGAGAGGTAACATCTTGGTTTACATCATCTCAAACAGAGACAACACAAGCTCTCTTTCAGCTCTGAAATCTTACCAGTGTAGGGCTGTGTGGGCTGAGCACTGGAAGGAGAACAATGAAATGTAGGAAAAAAAACCCTTTATTCCCATATTGTTCCTTTACTGGGTCCAGTTTGCCTGTGGAGCTAAATCTGCAGCCCAGAATACATAGATGCAGATCTGAAAGCAGCCTTCATGTCGCATCTGGACCAGCTGCTCCAGTAAAGGTATTGCCTCTCCTTACTGGCTTGCTCCTGATCACAATGTTCTGTGTATGAAGAAATCAGTTTAAAGTCTCTTGCTCCATTCCTCTTAATGGGAATTTCACACCTGGTAAAAGGGCAGTTGAGTGATATAGGAGGCACATGGGATGAGCCATGCTTGGCTGGAGAACAGAGGTGCAGGCTGGCCAGGAGTTTTTCCCAGCATTATGCACTGGGCCAAGGGCAAAGATGGGAATTGAATGCATTTTCCCAGAATCTGTCATTGGGATTTACACACATCATCCTCACTAGTAATTTGGCAGGCTGCAGGTTCATTCCCTCTGGTCCTTCTTGTTCCTGTTGTAGCTGTGGGAGAAAGGCCACAGTGAAACTTCCCTGGCTGCGATTCACAGCACTAGTTTACTGGCATGACACAAGACTGGGGGATCACTTGAGCTCCATGTTTCTCAGGCAAAGGAGGTAGTGGTGGATGGTGTTGATCGAAAGGTCAGATGAAGGCAAAAGGTCTGTTTCCCCTGGCAAGGGGCTATTAGTGTAGGTCTATGGCTGAGAAGGAGGAGAGAAAGGGGAAAATAAGGTGAAGAAAAGAAGTCTCATTGGAACTGGTGTTAGATGTGTTTCCCATTTTCACTCAAATCGATGGATTCCAAAGAAAGCTACTCCCAGAGTGGAGCCCTTCAAAGCTGAAACACATGAACTTGGGTGAATCACTGAGTCATTAACAAAAGGAAACCAGCTTGATTGCTTATTTTTAAAGCTGCTTTCCTCAGACTCCTCTGGAAGTGGAATTTCACAGCTCCTGCAGCCCAAGCCTTTGCTCACTGCTGCAGCTGCCTGCATAGCACAGCTGTGTAGAAGCACCTCAACCACCTTCCTGTGCTCAGACGATGAGACAGAGCTGCATTACCATTCACAGCAATGTATGGGCTATTTTTCACCAGTGCTAAGGCACCTTCTAGCCCGAAGCTGGTGCAATTCCTTTCAAGTGAAGATGAACTGTGGAAAAACTCTCCTTCATCCACTGCTGGGACAAAACCCATGGATTTGTTCAAATACTTGGGCACAGATTTAGCTCTGGCATAGCAGGGCATGGCTACTGTTCAAGTCACTCAGTTTGGATGCAGAATGCTAGCAGTCCTAGAGACTTCAGGCTCAACTGCTTCTTTGGCCATTGGGATGGGACTGCAAGATGTGTCTCCTGTGTGTTATCAGTTGCCATGGTGCTTCCCTGTATTATTACCTGTATATTAATGTGTTTTTAATGGGTTGAATTTGAATACCTGATACTTTACTGCAGAGTTTAGATTGTCCTGTAGCTGTGTCTAAGACTGCAGGAACTGTGATAGTATCTGCAAACTAAAAAGAGACTGCTTTCTTCCCAGAGCATCTCTAATTGACCACAAGCCAGTTCCTGCTCACTTTCAATATCTCTTGGCTGTTTTAAGCTCAAATATCTTTATAGAGGCTCAGAATTCCAAGGGATTCTCATGTGGAGCAGAAGTGACATTCCTGGCACAAATGCTGGTTTATATGCCCAAGTGCCAGGAGGGTTTCTCTCTCCAGCTATCGCTTGTTTGTGAAGCTGATGGACATGGTGTTCTGCTGTTAGAAGAATGTTCTTTTTAAACACAGGATTTTTGTTTTTTTCTTATCTCAGTCTGTAGCATATGGAGCCATAAAGGGTCAAGCTGCAGCTCCGAGCTTATGCCCAGAGGAAGAGTATCACTGTCATCCTTCTGTTATCACCCTTCTCCTTTGTGTTTGTTTTCACTAAATGCTGAGAATTCCAGCGCGACAGAACAACTGCCTTTACAAAGCACCTTAATCTTGTAAAGAAGCAGGAGAAGCAGATGTAGAGCCTGATATGCAGTGACTACACCTCTGTGTTCCTGCATTTATGTGCTGGTTTGGAACAGACCTTTGGTTGCTTAGGGACAGGACTTCAATGTTTCCCCCCTGTGAACCCCACAGAGGAGGGATGTCTCTGCCAGACACACTGGTGTGGAAATCAAAGTCTACTCCTATGAGACTGTCTCTCAAGGAAGGGAGTGGAGCACATGCACTGCAAGGGCTGTTTAATAATAGATCTGAGATGACAGCGCAGGATGTCATGTGGAGGGATCTTCTGCACTAAAGAATGATGGAAAGAGAACTGGCTAAGTCTTTTTCCCACCATCTGTTATTAAAGCATCTCAGATTTTGCCAAGATCCTTCAGTTTTCTACAGAAGCCTTCCCACAATGCTGCTTTCCTTTCCTTGTGGGTGCTGGGGATCCTGCAGGGCTTGAAATCTGTCTGGACCCTTCCGCCTTTGCTCAAGATCATTCAAAACATACCATAATAAGAGCTTTGTACCAAGCCAGGCTGTTGGTCCTGCTGTCCAAGGCACTGAAACACAGCGTGTCCTGTGTCACAGGTGAGGGCACTCAGATGTTGAGGGGCTGCAAGATATGATTTAGAAAACCCAGATCTGAGTTAACATTTTAGCTGGAAAAATTACCTTTAGTCAATTTTAATGGACATAAAAGGATCCCCAGGCCATTGAGTCCTGGACACCCCATGTTGGTTTCTGACCTGACTTAGGTGTCAAATAATTTCCCTGGGTCAGATGTCACCTTGCCTGGTAACTTTTTCTTCTCAGGAAAAAATACATCTAAATAATGCCATAATAGAGGAATGTTGAGCAGCAGAATATGCAAAATAGGGGGAATTACTGAAATCCACCTGGACTGCTTGCCAGAATAGTATTACAGAGCTGGCAATGGAAACAGCTTTGTTGAGTATATTGACTCAAAATTAACTGAAAGGCATTGGTCACATGAGATTTTAATTAGCCTAATGGCCATGCCTAAAATCTAGTCAGATTTGTCAATAAGAAATCCCTTTAGTTGCCTTTATTTTGTGAAGCACTAATGCTAGAAGAACATTCCAAAACACAGAAGACGTTACTCATACAGTATATGTCATTTAAATATAGAAATTGCTCCAGGTCTTCTACAGAGTAAAATCAGCAAGGTTATTTCAGAAGTATTATTTGACCACGTTATTTCTATTAAGATGTATTTTTAAGATCAACAAGCAGCTTAGGCCATGCTGCACTTGCAGCAGTGCTTGAAAACCCCTGGGATCATTCCTAGAACTGTTTGCAGGTAGAAAGGACCTGCCTTCTCCTTTTAGTGGTCACTGACTTTGTCTAGTTTTCTTATTTGCTTCTTTTATAAGGCCAGTGCCTTCCTCTACCTCTACTGATGTTTATTATTTTCAAACCTATGGGGTATCTATCCATACTACCCTTTCTGGTAACAACATTCCTTCCTTAACGCAGTAAGGTTTTTCTGTGCCTATCTTTGCTTGTGTTGTATGTTAGTCACATAGTCAGGGAGCTTTGATAAAGAGTACCATAAATTAATGTAGAGCAGTGACCAGATTCACTACAGAGTGAAGGCCTCCAGAGACCGCTGGTGCTGGGTTCTGGTAAGATGCTCTGCATTTAAGACTTCATCTGGGATGTCTTCAGCAGCTCAGCCTGTGCAGGTGGCAGTCACTGGGGACACTGGTCAGGTTTGCAGCTCTGAAGAAAATCCTGAGGTTTGTTTTCATTCTAAATGGGAAAAAAAACCCACAAATTTTCCTGTAAACATGTTTTTGGATTTTATTTGGCTTGGCAGCATGAAAGTGTTTCTTTCCACTAATACTGGATCATGTAGCTCTGATACAGCACTGGCTTTTGTTTCAATAACATGAAAACAGCTGTAGTCTAGTACTTATCCTATTAGTACAGCTAATATTCTACTATATCAAAGTCCAGGTGAAACAGCTTTGAGCTGTTATGAAACACAGTATTTTGACACAAAAAAAAAGAGAATGAGTCAAAATGATTCATTTCAGATTTCAAAACTACATCCAAATCCACTCTTCCTTAAAAGAGCATTTTTAAGGCAGAAACCAGCTACTCTGGAAATGCGTTCACTTCTTTATTGGCATAAAATCACAGACCCCTTTTGCAAGCACAGCCCAGAGGAAAGGAGCTGTTTCCCAAACTCTTTTTCCTCCTACCATGGAGAAAACCAGCCTTGAGCTGAAGAATTCAATAAATTGTGGTTTGGTGATTCAGTAGCTGCAGCTCCTGCGCTGCTGATGGGGCTGCTGGCCCCAGGGACCCTGCAAACACTGTATGCCACGGGTGTGCTTTCAGACTACAACACATCATCCCTCACTGTTTCCTCAAGTGTGTGTAATGGAGGTGAGAAGCCTTGGAAAATAATAACGAGGTTTAATCTAATTGAAAAGACTTTCTTTACCCTTGGAAAGGTTCAGGTCCCAGTTCAGCCGATGACCTTCAAGATCTGTGGTGGAAAGTGCAAGAGCACTGATTACATAAATTAGCCTCACCGAATGCAGAATAATCACCACAGTTAATACAGTTCACTAGTTAAATTTACTTTCTTTTATTTCACACAGCCCTATTTACACTTTAAGACCCAATTTGTTCCTGTCTATTAGAATACATATTGATTTTTTCAGTTGTAGTGTGATGCAGAGCCTTTTGCAGGAGTATTTACATCCAAGAGCAAGACCAGCTGCCCTGGAAGGTGCTTTGTATGGCTGGGCCTGAAAGGCAGAGTTTTATGATAGTTAATAAAAACCAGAACAACATGAAAAACGGCATTTAAAGAGCCAGCAGCCAGTCCCTGCACTGATGGTTCATTTTCTAAGCATTTCTGTAAGGGATTTATCAAATAGTTCGATATTCCAGAGAAGGATAAGGGGTAATACGCTGGCTTTGAACCTCTAGAATTGATGCAGTGATGTGAAAAGGGGTGCATTAAAAGTCAGTGATTTTCAAACTGTAATTTGAGGGATTGTATTTTTACACTGTGCTTGTTCACTGTCATAGATTATTAACATTGCCTTCAAATGGGAGATTATGAATTGAAACATACTAAAAAATTCAAAGGTTTTAATCCCCACATCAGTTCAGAACAGAAGTAATTCTTTGGAAATGCCCAAATCTCATCCAGACTCTTAAAGCCAAGACATGTTCTCCAATGGACAGCACAAAATTTACTTCCATGCTTAGTTTGTTCCTAGTTGACTTGATGATCTAATGTTTGGAAATACCATTGTGATTATCAAAGCGCAGCATCCAACTATGGTGGATTCTTTTGGTGTAATAAAGATTAGGAAGCAAAAAACACTGAGATACCATCTGTGCCTATGGAGAGTTTGTTGATGATGAGTGAAACATGGAAGCCATTGCCTTGCTCCTTCTGGCTTTTGCTAGATTTTAGCATTCTTCTTTTAGCAAAAGTTATGCTTTTTATAATGAATTCACTGAAATAACTATTTGAATATCTGCACAAGGTGCATTTCAGAGGGAAAAAAACTATGACTATGAAACTCTCAGCTGAAAAGAACTGAGGGGAGAATAAAATAGGGGAAAATATGGCATTCTGTCAATTGTAAAAATCCGAAGTTTTTAGAAACGTAAAGCATTTTGTCTCAACACTTCCAAACTGCCATTGGACTCATCATTTGAGAGAACAGCTTTTTTTCTTCTAATACTGACCTCAGTTTTTAATGAAAGAAAATCATTACATTGTTGACAGTAAATCAGGGTTTTTCATTCCATAAGTTTCAGGTGTACTTAAACCATTTTTTCCTTTAATTGTTTCATCTAATGATTATTTTTCTCAATTTGGTTCAACCTGAGTTACTTTGCCCTTGGGAAGAATGCATTAGTCTCCCACTTCCACCCCCAGGTATTCAGGGAGGGGACACAACAATTGCACTTGGTCTGTGAGGGAAAAGATAAGATGTGACGCTAATTTAAAACTAGAGATCTGACTGGGAATAACAGAGACCACAGACTACATTACAGCAGGCATTACTAGGCCCTCCACTCTTCTCATATTAGCTACTTAATCCTGTGACTATTAATGGCTGTGTAATGGCATCTCTTTGTAAGTGCTCACTAAGTCACGTTGTGTAGAAGTCATCATGCACCATGCAAAGGAAGGAATAATAAGTGAATTACAGATGTTGGGGTATATGTGTCTGATTGGCATTCATGTCTCAGCATATGGCACCAAATTCTTCTTTAGGATATAGTAACAGCCTCACTTGACTATACTAGAAGAGACATTTCCACACTTAAGGGCAGTATCCAGCCACACATCACAGTTTCTATGGAAATAGAGGGTTTTATTTGCTTAGTATCTGAAATATAATGGCAGACATTGCAAAATCCACACCAGAGGCTTGGTACTATATATGGCACTGTGACTGTGTAATCCCATGCCCTGTGGAAAGCTTTTCTGTGTGATAGAAGGGCTCACTAGTGATCACTATTTAATTTAACTCCAGGGAAGCACAGAAGACTAATGAGCCCCTGGACAGCTGAATGTTTACAGTTGCCGTCACACACCTATTCCTTTCCCTGATATGTAAAGGTTTACATTTGTACGTAAATTGTACTCAAAACTGTCTTGCAATAGTGCTACTACAACATGATGGTCCTTGTCACAAGTTATCTATCTACAATTTTAACATAGGATGAGATATGGAAAATGAGAAAAAAAAATGAGTAAGAAAGAGGACCAGGTAGAAGACATTTTACCTGGTAAGGGTGTTTCATAGTCATGTAGTCCATGGATATCACACCTCAGAAAAAACCTCATTGTGGTGTGCGACTCAAACCTCTGTATAGAATTACATTGGCAATGACCAAGGCAAAAATTCCCATTGAAATCCACAACACTAATAGGGATTTAAAATAATCCTGTTGCAGAAGATGGCAATTCATTTCCAGAATCAGCAAAACAACCCAGCTTTCTAGAGTGCATAAAAATGTCTGTGTGGGGACAACCCACAGAAGCTGCTTTGCTAAATGAAAAAGGAATTGAAGAAAAAGAAATATTCTGAAGTCTGTAAAAATAAATCCCATGTAGGAAGCTGCACTGACAGAGAAAACAAAGTTGTCACAGATGACTCTTCCCCACTATCAACACTAAAAACCACTTGAAAAAAGGAAACCACAGCTTAGCTCCCAGCTCTTCTCTGGAAATAGCAGCAGCAGTAAATTTTAATCTCAGCTCTGACTGCAGGGTAGAAAGCAAAAGTAAGAGCCCTTCCTAAAGCTGTTACAAAGCTTGGAAAAGCAACAAGGGTGACTAAACTGTGAATGTCCCCTATGAGCTGGAAAAACGAACTCTACGTCAAAAAAATGGCTAGTTTTATTTCATAGACATTGCAAGAAGAATTATTTCATGACTTTGATCCTCAGAATTAGCACTCCATAACTTTTTATTCTTTTTTGGGGGGCGGGGATTGATTATTTTGCTCCAATTCCCTGATGCTGCCAGCAGACTCATTGCCTTCTTCAAAACACCATTGGTTGAGGGGTCACAGGTTCTCCCAGGGGCTTGCCAAGGCATACTTCTCAAACAAGAGCTTCACAGATATCATGCCAAGTATTTTTAGGGTTTCACTTGCTATCACCCATCACGTCACACTATGGTTTGTGGTGTGGCAGGAGTGGCCCCTGTGTCCCCTTCTCTCCCACCTATGTAAAGCAGCTCCCCACAGTGCTGCCTAAAGTACAGCAACATGCTGCAAAAATCATTCTGAATATCAAGTAACTCTGAGAAAAATCTCTTCCCAGATTACTCCAGATGAGAGAAACACATTTCAAAAGAGGAGGAGGGGTTTGGATAACCTCAGAGGGGTTGGTGCTGGCTTTCTGATGCCCATCGCTGATGGAGAGCGTTCCCATAGCAGTCTTGATCCTGCAGATTTTTGCTACAGTTCTGGGGATGAACTAGTCACATGACTGAGAACTTGTGAAAGATTTAAATATAAATCCCTGCATACACGTGCTGATAACACTTAAAATACATCCCCAGAGCTATATCTGGAGAAAGTCTGAAAAAGCCATCATGCGGTGACAAGGTAATGACTGCTCTGGTCTTCATTTCTGCATCCTTAGTCTGCATGACCAGCTGTGTCTGGAATATAGCAACATGCACCAGGCCTCAATACAACACAGCTTCTGAGAACATTTCACTCTAAGTAGACACTTAAATCTTACATTAGTATCAGTAGGACATAGGCAGCTGCTTAAACACTTTATTGAACAGGAACAGACTTAAGTAGGCACTTACATGCTTTGCTCCATCAAGACATAAACTAGCTCTGAAGCAAATCAATGAATTTTCCCTTTCTGTATGCACATGCATAAAACATGCACCCGAGCTGAACGTTAAATCAGAGTGCACTTTCTCCCCCAGTCTAAGTAAATTCTTGTTTGCTCCAGACACGGTACCTGCCAGATATTTTTCATTTCAGCTCCACTAACAGGCACAGCAGGCTCAGCTTCAGTATTTTTAACAAAGTTATTCTGATGGGCACCATGCAGTATATTCTGTTTACGGCGCATGGAGCAATAGGTATGCAGGGCCATTAACAGTGACAAGACCAGTTTGCCATAGTGAGTCTAATAAAATAACACAGGTGGAGAAATGAGAATCATCAATCTGTCTCTAGATCCAGACTCCTATCAGTCTAAAGGAAGGTCTCTGTATTATGAAACTTTCAGAGGAGCACCTAGCTAATAACCATAAATCAGCTCGCCCCCCATCTGTTTTTCAACCTAGCTGTCTGGTGGGTATACACAAAAGCATCTCCTAGCTTTGCTGTGGCTGAGGCTTTGTCAGTATTACCATTATTAAATCCTGTTTTCAGACTTTTATAACTTGCCTGTGAAAATTTACTCCAGGCTCAGAGCTGACATTTAAAGTGTCAGCTAAGAAGAGATTAATTCTTGAAGTGTATTTTTGAATGTGTATGGCTGGGTTTTTTTTAAAGTTGCATGAAAATAAAGGGAATTGGAAGTTGACAAGTTGGGATGCTTTTCCTAGTAAGAAGTATTTTCAGTCCCCTAGGAAATCTTTTAGTTTTGCTTTTATTTAAGGCATAGACTTTGGTCTCACTCCTCAGGGGTTTGACCAAAACCAGCTCATTCACTTCAGATGAGCCATTCTGTGTGGGTAGAAACCACCCTGAGATGGAAACTTTCAGGAGGAAATCATTCACTCCCTCTTGAAAAGGGGAATCACATTCCCTTTTCCTGTACATCACTAATAAAGCCTAGGTGGTCAGACACTGCTCCTGCTCCCGCTCCCACAAGTGGTTTACACATTAGTGCCCTTAAATCAAGAAGGTTCCTCTGCAAACTGTGCAGCTTCACCTGATGCTGATGTAGCACTTCGGTGAGACTATGACACTGTTCCTGGTGACTGCGGCGAGACCAAGGTTTCATCGCTCCCTTGTTCACTGGTACCATTCTGTGTCTCTCGCTGTCTTTGTGATGCAGCCTGGGCTGTCATGACATGCTTGCTGGGTATGTATCTGGTCTCCAACATTATCTTCCTGCCCTAAACTCTTCTCTAATGGGTTCCCTTGGTGTGAATTTAAATCCACCCTGTAGCTGCTCCTTATGGGAATCCCCCTTGCCTCCTAGAGTAGTGTATTCATTTAGTGTCTTATGGTTGCTCAAGAGTGAACTAATTTAGCCAAGGCCAATCTAAATGACAAAATAAGTTTTTCTCTAGTGGGCATTTAAACTTTTAAAATATCAGGATGATTGTAAAGAGAGTTTCAAGCCAAGTGTCTGGCAGACATTGCATTTGTCACTGGAGAGACAAGGGCCATCAATCTAACTAAATTGCTGTGTCTATATGAAATACTTGGCAATAATCAGGCAGTGGAAAAAAACAGAAAATAATCACAAATCGTAGGCTTTGCACCCCCAGCCTTGGAGGAGTGAAAATGAGACATTTCTTGTTGGCTTTTCCCTCTGCCATTTTGGGCTGTGTGCTCCTGGTACAGTCTGACATCTGCTACCCCCAGCAGCAGCATGAGCCTGCACGGAGGTGAGGAGCATCACTCCTGACCAGCCAGCTGCAAGGGAGCCAGGAGGGACCTTGCAGAGCCCATCAGAGACAACACCACTTGGGAGCAGCTCAGTAGCCACAAGGGCTGGAAGTCCACTTGCAAAACTGTCTCGGCACCGTCCAGAGGCAGTTCTGCTCCAGAGGGACTGCTTGAGAGGGACTCTGTTAGATAAGACTGAAGAGCTGATCCAGGTTTCCTGAGCTGCCACTACAAATAGCTCTCCAGCAGCGTGTCTTAGAGGTCATAACAAAGCAGCAGCTCTCTGCCTCCCTCTTCCAAGCAATCTTTCTTTATAAAACTGCCAGCCAAAACAGCTTCAGTGATGCTGCCCTGTTGCCTGCCTCTGGCAGAGGCTTGTCCGTGATGGGGAGCTTGGTGTGCTCACCTCCGCAACAGAACTAGCGTGCACAAGTCGTGTTATCAGTAGCCTGATTGCATCCCACTGATCTACATCAGTGCCCAGCACCTCCCTCTCCTCCACTGGATGTCGTGCATGAAGCAGCTCATGAAATATGCTTTCTGCAAAATGCCCCTGTGCCAGGGAACATGCACCCAGGGCACCCAGGCGTCCTTCAGCCAAAATAGCCACATCAAACACAGCCAGACACTTTGGCAAAGCCTGTTTGTAACAAGGTTGTCATACGCACCTTTCAGTAATCCAGTGATAGAGTGTTTTGCAATAGCAATGTACTCACTCTGTTCTTATTTACTGGTCAGCCTGCTCCCAGTGGGATCAGAACAGCCCTGTCTCTAATGTGGAGTGGCTGCAGAGTCCTGTGGGAGTCTGCTACACCGTGTCTCCCTCCAAATTAGGTTTTATTGATGGAGGATGGTTCCTGACTGCTTTTGCTTCTTACTCCCTTGTCTAGATGAATATTGGAATGCAATTTCATTTGAGGCAAGCTTGCTCGGCTTGTACACATTTACATTCTCTTCCCTCCCTGTCCCAAGTACTCAGGGTGATTAGATTAGGGTTACTTTGCTCATTATTCAGAGAAATCCAGCCTTTGTCCAGCCTTCTGCTTCCTCTGTATGTCCCATCCCTATCCTCTCCCTCAAACTGCCAATGTGATTTGTAAGTGATATCAATAGTTTCCTTATACCATTTCTGTCTTACTTTGTAAATCATATTCCCTTTGTGGCACACTGTCAAATGCTTCCCTGAAATCATGATAGATGATGTCCTCTATTACATACTTATCTAGCAATGCCCCGATGTACTCAGAGAATTCAAACACATTTGTCAGGCAGAAGCCTTCCTGCCTGAATGCAGCAGTCACTCAGAAAGTCCTAGTGATATTTGCTCCAAGCTTGGAGGGCATCAGTTCTGCTGCAGATTTGCTCTGCTTTTGGTGTGTTATGTATCATTTCATGGGTTTTTAGACAGTGACAAAACAAACGAGGAGAGGTACTTGGAGGGCCAGAATGTTTTAAAAAGAAAATAAGGACAAATCCAAGCATGCCAAATGCTGCTTTTCCTATTCCTGGCAGGGACAATTTACCATTCCTGTCTCCCAAACTGTCCTTTTCATCTACAAGACTTGTACATGAACATCTTGCCAGCACTTGTGGCAATGTGTTCCCCAGAAAGTGTGCAACACCTGCAGGATATGTCAGCATTTTGGTGTAGAAAGGCACATCTTTAGGTGGATGGGTCCCCTGCAGTGCTCTGGGCTGAACCTTAGCCCCCAGGAGATCCTGACGCCAAGGAGCCTCATGAAAAACCAGCAAGGAAATGGTTAAGAAAAAGCATCTCCAAGATGACAAACAGCAGAGCTGGAAAGCCTCAAAAGCCCTGCAATATGTAGGCTGGCATATGCTGGCTCCTCGTATGGTTGGTTAGGTTACACTGTGAGTGATGATGAAGCATGTAGAAGTCACTGTAGACATTAGAAGTGCCATCTGCATCCTCGTGCGACAACTGTCCCTTGTCAGAGCCTGTCCCACATGTACTTCCTGAAACTACGCATGTCACTTATGTAGTTGTTGCTCCCTGGAAACACTTACCCTAAATGTTCTGGAAATTTGAGCAGAATTTTAGTCATGCACTGGTTTTCTTCTCTTTTTCCCTCTTAGAGGAAGATTTGACCCACTTTCAGGTGTCACTTGGATTTAGGATACTGCAAATCCTTAAGAAACAACTTCTAGTGTCCCATTTCCTATCTGCCAGACCCATTTTCATTTCATCAGCGGTTGGTAAACCAACTGATTAGGTAGAACGAGGTCATAGAAAATCAAAGCACCATATTCAGTTTAGATTCCTCAGAGACCTCTGCTGATGAGCAGCAGGAGAAAGGACTGACTGTGTCCAGCCCTCTGAAGAGAGGAACTGCAGTAGCTACTTCCCTCCCAGCAGTGGGAGCAGGGCACAGTGGAGACTGCTTGACTCAGAGATATGTCCTCCAGGATGGCTTTTGGTGGCACACAGGTTCCATAGCACATCTCAGTGCAAGCTGCTCCTGCAGACAGATTGACCACCTGGATATTCCTGGAGGACGAAAGAGTGCTTCACCTCCCCAGTGTGTCCTGTTGCCTACTGCAAGCACAAGGCAGAAGAGACGCGGGGTAATGCAGACACACCAACTGCCTGTTACACCCTATATGATCATTATTTGAAACAAATAAATACATACCAGCATTCTCTACCCTGTAATTGTGCTGCCCACATCCATGGTGCTTGCAGCAACTTCCCAAAGGAGCCCTTATCATGCAGCTCAGTGTGCCTGAAAGAGTATCAGACAGGTAGATCAGGGACATGCCCAACTCGCAAGCTATCTATTATTTTTTATGTATGCTTTACCTGGTTTTTGTCCAAAGTAATGAAGACAAAAATAACATAAGGCCTGGACTGCCTACACTACAGGGAATTCCAGATCAAACCTGCATTGGTCTCCCTATAAATAGCTGCTCTAAGAGCAGGCCAGCAGGTTACGGTGGCACCCTGCTAAGGCTGGCACATGAGTTCAAAACTGTCTGATGTCTTTTGATCTGAACTGAATTATCCTTAGTGAGAGCTGCAAGGAGGGAAAAAAGGAAAGTGCTATCTGATAATGCTCCTCTGTGAACCCCTGTGTAAGTCTTATGTGGGGGTCAGCCCAAGGACAGCATCCCATTGATGGGACATAGGCAGATGCTCTGGCTCTGCTCTCTGGGGAAGGCGCTTGAGCCCTGCACAGCTCAGACACTGCTGTCTGCTTGCTGCCCGATGGGCTGCCTTCTCCGTATGCTTCACAGACATCCTAGGTAGGCGCAAATTAATGTATAGAATGGGTAGACTCACAAAGCTTCTGGGAGCAGTTGGTTTGGGAACAGAAGAGTATTTTAATGACAGATTACAAATTGGATTTTAATGTCAGACAAATGCTGAGTGCTGTCGCTGCATCAGCAATCTCACAAACAGGCTCTTGACCCTATAAATAAATGCTGGTCGATCCTATGCATTAAGCCAGCTTGTCACCAAGAAGCAACTCTGTGTTTTATACCCCCTCCCCATAGATATGCCTTTTTGGCACAGCATCTCTGTGGTACATCTGGATGGATGTCACACTCTTCTGATGGACAGGGTATCCTTGGATGAGCGCACATATCGCTTAAGCTCTGATCAAGTGACAGAAGCAATAAGAGCAATTAAGCAAAGAGTTCTAAAGGGAAATCTCATCTCTCTTCTAAACAATGATGGATGTCAGTGAAGGGTATGTGGAAGAGAATATTCAAGTGAGCTCCCTATGCTGTGTCTACCGCTGTGACAGTTTTATGTTCATGGAAAGTTTAACTGATATAAGCAAAACACAGAGCTTAGTGGGACCAACCAACAAAACCAAGCATGTCTCCAACTTTTCATGAGTTCCAGTAAGAAGGTTTAATCTTCTCATCTTTCCGTGTCCAATTGATTTCCTTTCCTCTGCTATCTGCCTCTAGTGTCTCTAGGGAAAAACATCAGGAAACAGTTTCATTACCTGTATCCAGTGGAATACTGAGACTGGATTTTCAAAAGCACTTGTTGGCTCAAGGCAGGGTTTTTTCTGAAATCATTTGGCTGTAGGATTTTAGAATTGGACTTTCTATGTAAAAAGTTATTTACCTCTTTCTGGACAAAAGAAATTTGCTTCCACAAATTTGTTAAAGCTTACAAAACATCTTTTCATTTTAAGTCAGCAGATTGCAGGATATAAAGTGATACCGTCCCACCTTTGGATCGAAGGCTTGAACAGACACTTTGGTGACATCTCAGTTTCTGTCATTTCATTATAGTGACCTTGTGGAAGTCAAATGCAAAACTCCCTGTTTCCTTTAAGAAAAAATGCCAGCTGTTGATTCTCTGATGACTGAGTAACAATTGAAGAAAGCCATGGTAAGAAGGACATTGAAGGTATGGTTGCAGCAGAAGACTGAGCTAAGCAAGGCACTGGGATAAAGGTGATGTTCAGGTGCAAAATGAATGGCAAAGCTGATTAGTTACAGAGGAAATTTGTGTAAGCACTTAAAAGCAATGAAAATAAGTTCAGAATGTGAAATGTAGACAGCCTACTTCCAAATTGGACTGAAGACACTTCCTTCAAAGTAAGCAAAGGCAACATTCTTACACCCATATAGAAACCTCAGTAGCAGAAATGGTTCAAGTTCAAAGAAAAGCAAAGATGAAAACAAAAAGCATGGGCTCTAACAGAAGAAGACAATGTGAAGTGTCAGATGAGATGTTCAACAGAACTGCAACACACACCAGAAAGCTCGTTGCATGAGGAATTAGCCTGCTTAAAGTCAACAAGTTTGAAGAATCCCTAATTGCTGGGGCTGGGTTTGGTGATAGGGTAGCTTAAATGAGTCAGTGAGGCTGTATATCACGTTAACAACTGTATTTGTTTAGCAGAAGTCTCAGAGACTTGCTGGGGAGAGCCAAGATGTGTATAACTTAACCATGTTGGTGTCAGACCAAAACAAATGCAGCTTGTTTTCCCTTTGTCCTGATCTCGCACACTTCAGTGATTCATCCATCACAAACCCTCCAGGCAGCTACAAAATATGAAACTAAACAATTTTCACTGTCACTGCTGGCATTAGGAGAGAAAATTTAAAGCAAAGGTTAGTCCTTAATTCAGACGTAATCAATAGCCTGTCGGGTGCATGGTGCAGTGCAGGGACCACCATATGCTGAGGTTCCCTGAGACAAGGTGTTTCCACTGGGACCTTTCCCAGTTTCAGAAAAATCTAACAAGGGCCATCATGCACAGGATTTGGGAGAGCAAAGGTGAGTTCACCTGTCTGAGCTTAGGTGCCTCTCACATGTGGGTTGTGGCCTGGGATGCTGAAGTGGATTCAGCCGGCATGAAAGCGGAATTTATTCTAAGTGAAAAAAAATGGAGCAATGATGCTAAAAAAAATATCCTAGGCGAAGTGAGCATTTTGGAAACAGCAGATTTCACTCAGCTTCAGCAATCTGCTCTTTCGTTCTTCTTCTTGGAACAATTGACATTCAACACCCAGCAAAGCCATCATCCTTGTCTCCCAGTCGCTGTTTCCAGGTGTTCATCTCAACACAATGCCTTGTCCCCCTTTTCCATGTGGCTCCAAGCCATCAGCAAGTTTTCAGCCAACTTCAGTAGTTTTCCATTGCTTTCTTCATTGCTTCTTTAACTCCAAAGCTTTCCCTACCTCCTTGCAAACTTTTATTCTGAGAAACAACTGTTTGTGGTATGGCTCACTCTGCAAATAATGTAGCTGCTTTCTGCCATCCTGACTCAGCTATGCCACTCCAGGATTGCAACACCAGCCCCTAGCAGGCAGTGATGGAGAGGCTGATGTCACCTTCCCTGTGGTCCTTGAGATGGCTCTGGGCCTGCCACATGAAGCATTATGCAGAGAGTCCATGGAGCTCATCCCTCTCGCACATCGCCAGAGTTTATTCTTCCTCAAGTGCTCTCTCCTTGTGACATACTAGGACAACTTTGTGCTGAATAGCAAGTGCACCAAGTTTAATAACCATAGAACAGCTCATAACGATTCAAACAAAATCATAAGCTGGTGATGGGGCAGCTGTGTCTGGATTTAATACCTCAGCCCAAGAAAGCTGATTTATAATTGTATGTCTAAGGCACCCATATGGCTGGGTTTTCTACAGCAGCTGAACGTGCAGCTATCTCGATGTCTGCTCAGAGCACCTCTGCACCCTGGTTTTGGGCTGGCATCCCCATTTTATGAAAGCTGCTCTCAGCCCAGCCTGCTGATACCAAGAAAATCTCCTTGAGCTAATTGCAGTCATTGACTGAGACTATTGGGAAGGCAGCACTGCAAGTGGAGAGTTGCAGGAAGATGTTGCTGGGTAGCAATGCCATTTCTGCAGTTCTCTGTACTCAGGAGTGGGAAGCCAGGATGCAGGTGAGGTGGCAGAGGCAACAGCAGGAGAGGGTACATGGAAGCTGCCCCAACCCATGACCCTTCTGCAGCTCCCTGAGGCCAATGCATTTCTGGTTACTCTGCTCTCTAGCAGAGATCAGGTCCAGCCCCTAAGGAAAGGGGACTTGCACCCAGGCAAGGTTCTCACTGTCTTATGGGAGTGACACCCAGCCAGCGAAACATCTTCTAAAGCCATTTCAGAAAATAATACTATTGGTATCATAGAGCCATAGGATGGTTTGGGCTGGAAAGAACCTGAAAGCTCAACCACTTCCACCTCCTCACCATGGGCAGGGACACCTTCCACTGGACCAGGTTGCTCCAAGCCACGTCCACACTGGCCTTGAACACTGCCAGGGATGGGGCAGCCACAGCTGCTCTGGGCACCCTGTGCCAGCGCCTCAGCACCCTCACAGGGAAGAACTTCTTACTAATGTCTAATCTAAATCTCCACTCTTTCACTTTAAAGCCATTCCCCCTTGTCCTGTACCTACAGGCCCTTGTAAGAAGTCCCTCTCCAGATCTGGGGCCCCTTTAGATATCAAAAGACTGCAATAATGTCTCCCCGAGCCTGCTCTTCTCCAGGCTGAGCAAGGCCAACTCTCATCCTGTCTTCAAATGAGAGTTACAGAAGGGTATATTTTTAAGCATTCTTGGATTCATGGTCATGCTGTGTTCAGCAGCAGAAGCCCAGGGGTCCCCAAACCCTAGTCTCAAACATGAGCTTCCTTCCCATTAAGAGAATTAATCCAGGAAATTGCCATTCCTATGCATTCCCCGTTTCTGTTTTTCAGTTGCTCATGAGAAGCACTCTAAGGTCATACCTAAAATGTCAAAGGACATAGTCAACAAATTGAGGTTTTGACAGAGTAATAGGCTGGTCTTCAAGGTCTTCATTACATTAAACGGGTTAACAGCAGTATTTATAAAAGTCTTTAATCCCCCTTTATCTTGTGACATAAATCATAAACACCTTTACGGTAGGTCCTACTTCTTTTATATTTGGAAGGTACCAAAGAAATTTTAATAGGGACATGACTAATCGTTCGCTAATCACTTATCTCTTGCCAAATTCCTGGTGACACAGTAAGAGTTATAAACATCTGTGCCCCGTGAATATCCCTACTCAATGAGTCTTCTAAACGATTATATTTAACTTTTTCTGAACACATTATACAAGATTTCCATAGGGGAATAAAAACACACTCCTAACAGCCCATGAAGCAAGGCAGCTCACTTGCAAATGTGCTACACGGAATAGGATGCAGGAGGATGAGGAAAAGAAGAAAGGAATTATTCAAGGGGTCTGTTTTGCCTACTTATGGCTTTACAACCCTCAGAATAGTCTAATAACCTGACCCCGAACTGAGTCTGGTTTGAAAGCAGGATACCTAAAGGAATTTGGATGCTTAAACAGCATGGATTTCAGGGGGATTTGAGTAGCCAAGGGCACAGAGAGCCCGTATCCAAAGTGCAGAGATCACACTGCACATCTGTATCCCCATGTGGTAGCCCAGCCCTGTGCAGGGCATGCCCAGTGAGGGTCTAGTGGTGCCCCTCAAGCTCCCAAGCAGACACATACCCTTACTTGTGGGTCTCATGGGCTGCACGGCCATGCAAGCAGTATGCAACTGCCATGGGGAGATTCAGGGGGAGCCATCACAAACCTGTCCACTCCTTCACATGCAAAACTTGGTTATTTGTGTCACCTACCAAACAAAATTCATGACAAATCGTCTTTGCCTGAGGAGGGCAAGGGCGAGTAACATTTATTCTTTTGGGTTTGATGTTTGGAGACTGTTGATTCCCTTAGGGTAACTCACAGCAGGAACCCAGACCAAGAAGGAGAAAACTCAGACTGTTGATTCAGTACATTTCATGTCATTTTATTGCAAGTTAAACAGTATGTTTTCTTTGGAAGCTCTACTCCTTTTATACAGAATAACGGCTTAGAAACACTTAATTCTTCCAAGGAAAGTGGTATTGACAGCTCTATTTTAAGCTTCAGACCAACAAGCCAGTAGGAACCTATGAGCAAGGTAAACCTTCGTGGTGAAGCTAAACCACACTACTCAAGCCTGTCAGCTCAGATCAGAAGAACCCAAGATTTTGGAGTGATATTAACTAGATAGTAAATAAAATTCTTTTAAGTTTCATGTAAAGTACTATTTCATTCTAACTTTGTGAGTTATCCTGTACACGATGGTATGACAAGAATGGAATGGCAGAGGGCAAAGAAATCATTTTTCATTTCTAATTAATCAAAAAGAGAGGAGTGGGTAACTGAGGGTCCCATATGCAGCTGGCACAAGCCCCACTGACTAAGTTGAAAGGACACACATGGGGTCAATTGCCCATGGAAGACCCTTACAGACCATTTCTAAATAATTCCACATGTATTTACAAAGATGCTGTAATGCTCTATTTTATTTGTAGTGTTTGCATCTTACAGCCCAAGTTCCTCCAAATCTAACTGCAGAAATGAGTACTTGCAGTACATAATGACTTTGACTGCTTCCATCATGAAGCAAGGGCATCAGCAGCACTATTAAACAAAATTGCTTCCAGAATTGCTACTTTAAATTTGTGATAAACTACCAGAGCTGAAAAGATCATTTAGAAGAAAAGCACATACCTGGCTTTTGCCAAGTCAGGTAATGAAATGAAAATTTGAGGCTGGGCAGCATTCCCAAAGAGGGGTAGAAAAGAGTTCAGGCCTTGCCTACAGCTTAGGAAAAGAGAAAGGACAAAGGTGATGTATCTCCACTGTTATGCTAAAGAATACACCACAACAGTTGGGGTTTAAAAGTTGTTTTATTGGAGTGCTAAAAGACGGTCTGTGAAGCTTCATGAAGGACATGATGATGGTGGTGGTAGTGCTGGAGGAAAGGCAGAGAACTCTCAAGCCCTGGTGCTCGCCCTGCTCTGCTGGGATTTAACCCAGTCCCAGCCACTGTCCCATTCATCACTGCATCACCATTGACCGAACACCCCACACTGACATTCAGACATCCTGCCCCCCTGTGTTTCTGCCTTCTCCTGTTGAAGCTGCAATGGGCTTTCTACCCCTGGGAATATTATGCCAGCTGAGTCATTCCATGAGTTACTGCAGGAAATATCAGCTGTGCGCCGGCTCTCCCCTGGCACGGTCGTGGGAGCTCTTGATCAAGTGCAGTACACTGCATATCATACACAACAGCCAGTCACTCTGGGGTTATTTGCTGCCAAATGGCTGCGGTCTTGCAACTTAATTTAAAATAGGTTAAAAATTCATGTGTCCACAGATGCTAAATGAGACAAATGATACAGATTTGACATGCCTGCATTCTCCTGGCAGTGGCCTTGCACTGTCAGGTCGTGCTCACTAGCTGAAGTCCAAAGACTTGATGTTTAAACATAAATAAGGATAAATAAATGATAAAGAGGAGGTAAGCACATTTTGTTAATTTTTAATATATCTGGATTTTTGTTTATGTTGCCCCTGGTGTTATCTTTTGTTAGCCAGCATGTCACAAGTGAGGAGATGGCACAGGCCAAATAATCTTTTTCAATAGGAATTGTGTGCTGCTGGCTAAAATTCTGCTGTTCATATGGTCGGACTGAACATGCATTGCTCTTGCTAGGACACCTGTGGAGCAGTGGACAGGCCAAGCAGAGACAGGGGCTGATCTGATTTCTCCAATGTTTGGTTTCAGTTTGATTCAATTTCTCTGATGTTCCGTTTCCATCCTTCGCCATCAGTCACTGAGTTTCCATTTCAATTTCTGCAATGTACCCTTTGGTTCTTCCCCTCCCATTTCCACAGAAATTCTGCCCTCCTGTTATTGTTTGGAAGTGGATATTTTGTGCCTTGGTACATTAATATGTACAGGCAGCATTCAGACCTCCAAGGTCCCATCCATGCCACATCCATGGATCAGACCAGTCCAAGCCCAGGCCCCATCCCATCACAGTGACCCCTCCTGCAGCTTGGCTCAGGGGGTTTGAGCCTCCAGCTGGTTTGAGAAAGCAATTGTGCCCATTTCCAACCTAACTCAGACTGACTTTGAGTTTCTCCTACACTGATTGATAACATAAATCCAAAAGTGCTCGGTCTTGGAAAGTAGTAAGACAGGTTTGTAATGCTTAGAGAAACAAGCATCTGTTTAGGTAACTATAGACAGATTTCTCCTAAAATTAAGTCTTACAACTGCTTGTTGGAAGCTTGTTAGAGCCGTTCTGGGCCATGCCAACTCCCACTGCTGCCAGGGAAGGTCTTTTTGTTGACTTGAGCAGGCACTGGATGAGACTAACACTGCTGCTGTTAGCATACTCAAATACAACGATGCAAATATTGCCCAAGCAACAGAAAGGATAAACCCTCTGAGCAACACAGCAGATGTGAGTGGGGTTGCATTTATCTCTCTTTTGTCCTAGGGGAGGCAGGGTTATGACCATGCTGACAAGGTGTTGGGAGTGATTTGGTGATGGGGGAGTTCACAAAGTTTTCTGCAAGAAGAATAATCAACTGCTCAAAGGAACTGCTTTGGAGCTTTGCATCCGATGTTGGTAGAAAGGACGCCTGTCTGCTGCTGTGGCAGTCAAACCTATCACTCGCTCTCATTGTGGTTGTGAAAAAGCAGGGATGGAGACCTTGAGCTTGGGAATGGCAAGTATTGCCTAGTCATTCTGCTGTCTCTAGATCTCTGCTCCCCTTGCATGCAGTACTTTTTAAAAGGGGGGATTACAGAATAGTCCTAGGGGATAATTCAAATAATTATTGAAGAGCACATCAAGACAAGTTGATGACTAAAGTGAAACAAGTGCTGTCATATAAAGGGAGCGCCTAAATGCAGTATGATAAGGGCAGTTATCCCTGACCTATTTAAACATTTCTGGCCTTAGGCAGCAGAGCTTCAGAAGAAATGAAATGTATAACAATACTCAAATGAGCTTCCCCTCTGCAGTGCTAAATGTGTTTCAGAGCTGGAATTGTATTTATTTTAATTCTAGTATAATCACATTATCTCGAGTGTATGGTATATTGAAAAAGGAAAAAATCCAACAACTCTATTATATATACCAGCAAAGTATATGTTAGGATTAAAATCTACATATATAGAGATAAAAATTACTGCATTACTGGTATTTCTCTGAATTTTATCTTTTCTACCTTACCCTTGAGCACAGAAGCTTACGAATACATTGCATTCCCTGAGTAAGTCTAATGATTAACGTCCCAGTTCAGATGAAAGGGAAAAAATAAATACAAAGACAATATGAAATTCAGCCCAACAGTGCAAATGTTCTGGGTCAGAAGCAAGTGGAGCTCCTACTTCTCTCAGCAGCTGTGGCATCCTCAGAACTGGGGATACAACAAGCAGCACAGTGACCTTTCCATGAAGATTTAGAAGGTTATTTTTAAAACCTGATGTCTAAATTTTAGATCCCAAACTGATGCCTATGCATCTGAATGCTAAATAATAATAAGGGATGCAAATAGCAGTAAGCAGAGCAGATTTTCCCCAGCTGACTGATTACAGCCCCCAAAAATCAGTGTGCATAAATACTGTATATTCATCACTGCAGATATTTTAGCATGTGGCTACATGATTATCATGTAGCCATGTCTGTGGCTCCAGTCTAAAGGTCAAACAGATCTGGGGCATTCCCATGTCGACCGCAGTGTATAACTGAAGATCTTTAAAGGGAAGGTGCTTAAAATACGTACTCAATGTAAATTAAAGGGTGAGTGTGTGTGTGTTATGTTGTGTTATGTTGTGTTATCCCCCTGTGCTTGGGACCCTGACACATCACACCTTACCCCACAACTTGAGACACAGCAACTGCCGGTGTGCTCTTAATTCAGAGAAATTACGAGATGAAAAGACGTTATCATAACCTCTGTGGAAGAAGTCTAACACTGACTGTGTGTGTTTTAAATTGCACATTGCCCTGAAACGGAGCAGGTACTTACTCAGAATGGGATAAACCACAGTATTGAATAAAGGCTAAGATTTAGGGAAACCATCTCCCTTTGGGCTATACCACAGTCATCCCATTGATGAGGAAGAGCCCACAGCAGCAGAATGACTTCTATTCCTGTGCTGGGATTTCGATCTGGCCGTGCACCTCTGCAGGGCACGGGTGAGTCACTCCGGGTGTCACTAACAGAAAGGGTGTTTCTTTATGTACCCTATTTGCAAGGGTAAGAGAAATCTTGTTTGAGTTTTCATATCTGAGTTTTCAAATTTCAAAGTTAGAGCTTAGCATGAATTATGTATTTCAATTACACATATATTCCCTGGAAAGAAGGAAGTCTTCACAAATGAAACTGTTCATGGCAATGGACTAATTTTGCTGGATTCCTTAGCTCAAAGTAGAGGAAACCATCTCTGAAACTATCCAAGTATTTTGGTACTGATGTTTATCACCTAGTAAAAAAAATCCTGCACTTCATCTTCCAAGTAGAATTAATGTCAACTGTAAAGCTGGTTATAGAAACAGAAATTTTAATAGTTGATACTGAGATGGAATGCTTTCAATACTCTAAATAGTCAAAATCGTTTGCCTAGTTTCACTCATAATTGTGTCCAGGTTTTGACATTTAGTCCCAAGGTTTGCAATTTTATATATATATGTATTTATGTAAACTTATGAATATAAAAATATGTATGTATTTGTGTGTCTGCATGCATTAGATCAAATATTAGGCAGAAGCTCTTCCCTGTGAGGGTGCTGAGGCGCTGGCACAGGGTGCCCAGAGAAGCTGTGGCTGCCCCATCCCTGGCAGTGCTCAAGGCCAGGTTGGACACAGGGGCTTGGAGCAACCTGCTCCAGTGGAAGGGGTCCCTGCCCATGGCAGGGGTTGGAGCTGGGTGAGCTTTAAGATGCCTTCCAGCCCAACCCATGATGTGATTCTATGATTCCATGATACATATTTCACTGTTCTTCAAGCAAATGCTTGAATGGATGTGAATTCAGATAGTGATACCGTGCCCACATCTTACAGGGTACAGTTGTAAAGACAAGGTGATGATTGTCACTGCTGCTCCTCCTGAAGATGTTCTGCTCAGAGCAGACAGGACATGGGCTCCAGGCCAGACTGGCATATAGGAGCTCCCAGACATTTAACTGAGCACACGGCCACTGGGGTATCTGCAGGAAATAAAATGTAACTGAAACAATGCATTTGTGTTAAATAAAAATGCCAGCATCTAATGGGCCTCATCTTTTTCTGTGAGATAGGACTGGAGGAGCAGGAGCAGTGTGTTTATCATGCTGAAGGCATTGCAGGCTTTGACAGGAATGGAAATGAGAGGAAGGGAAGAAAAAGGATGAAAGTAGGGGAACAATATTCAGAATAGGGTACAGTTTGCCAGCTTCCTCCGAGGGTAACAGGGGAAGAGAGAGATTTTCATTAATGGATAACTGGCATTCCTCTACTTTTCAATTTTAACAAACCTTCTAATGATAATTACAGATTTTCTGTATTTATAGAGACCCAGTGCATGTGTAGACAATAGCGTCATCTACCCAGTCCTTTCTTCTGCCACTATACAAATTCAGCCATTATCTTTCATGCCCTTCATTAAAATATGAAAGGAGATAAGCAATATATAACTATGTCATTTCCCAGTAGTAGGAGGGGAGGATCAGAATTAACTCTGGCTAAGGAAATCCAAAAGAAAATGTGAAGAAAGAGTTAGAAACAAAGGTAGGCAGAGCTGTGCTCGCACAAATTCCTGCTGTCAGCACTGGCTAATGCTTATGGGAATGATCAAAGGTGGAAAAAGTTGAGAGAGGACTATAAAACCACAAGGTTAATGCTCCAGAGGAGGAGACATACAGCCCACAGGGGTCTTGCCTGCGCTGGCCATGCCTAGTCAGGCAGAAGTCCCATATAATCCTTTCCCTTGCCCTTCTTCAACACTCACTTTCATGGGATAAAAAGCTGAACCTTTTAAAGCTCCTGTGCTCAGCAGAATTAGTCAAGTGCCTTCTGTTTGGATTTATGGAGTAAAAAAGGGCACAAATTCTGGATTTCAGCCCAAAGAACCATAGCAATTCCCATCATAACACACATAGCAGATGCCTGAGCCAAATCATGCTTTGAAGAGGTGTACATTTCTGGCTGTATTTAAACTCTTTTTGGACTTTCGTTAAGAGAGATTTAAAACCCCACACTTCTCCCCATTTGTATAGAATTTCCTTTAGTGACCTGACATCGGTGAGATTAAAAATAAACCTTAAGAAAATTGATTTTAAAGAATTTCTCCCAAGAATTTGAGTCCATGGGCTTTCAGATGCACAAAATCAGTCGCAGTTGTAGAGCAGAGTCTTGTGCCTGAGGTATGTCTCAGTCTTTTATCTCTATCAGCATACCAGTGAATTTCCTGTGGATCCCAAACACGCTCCCCCACAGGTTGGGTTCTTGGCTGTCTCAGGGTTGTAAACCAGAGCAGTCATCATTAAAAGGCACTTTAATCTTGGCTGTAATTTTTATACTGCAATAAGCATTTGGGTGATCAATTTGCACTAAAATAAGTCATCCAAAATATGGTACCTGCAGGCTTGGAGCTGGATGGGAAATCCACTGTAGCAAATGAGCACTGCAAGGAACATGTCTGGGGAGGTTGTTCCTTCCCCCAGCTGCCATAAGGGCTTACTGGCATTTTTCTTGTGCTTTTACTTTCTTATTGCCTGTTACAAAACTATGACCATCTCCAAATGTTCTGTTTACCTAGAGCACCCTCCCTGCTTTCCAAAGCAGAAATCATGGTTCTGGGGAGAAGGCACCCAAAAAAATGTTACTATAGCATTTGAAACAGCAAATACATTGCTTGCTGTGAAAATTAAGGGAGATAGCGTACCATCAATTTCTATGGGCTTATAGACTATCCTTAGTGTTTTTCAGTAGCAGGGAAGGATAAGAGGCATTTTCTCTCTCTGGAAAGTAGTAATATGAATAAATTCATACAGATGATGTCCTATAGCATTGAAATTGCTTTTCTAGATCTGATGTGTAAATATTTTCATGTTCCCTCAGTGATCCCAGACATGGATGGCTGTTTCTTCTGGATTGCTGAATGTTTATTGATGACATCTTAGGAAGAAGATGCCCTGGGTGATAAGAATAACCCCTTTATTGGAAGGTGGAGGTGGAATAGGAGCCAGAAGCAAAACTGTCCTGTTTTGCTGATGAGCTTCTAGATTCTGATGGTGGCAAATCCACTTGCAGCAGAGCTGAGGCAGAGCCTCACATCCTCCAGAAGTGCTGTAGAGACTGCTTTGCAGTCAGTCATCCTGTGCCACGCTCCAGTGTTGTTCGTCACCTGACCTTCAACAAGGTTATCTAATGATAGTGCTTTTATTGATACTCCTAAT
Source organism: Neopsephotus bourkii (assembly GCF_033783945.1). NCBI lineage: Eukaryota > Metazoa > Chordata > Aves > Psittaciformes > Psittacidae > Neopsephotus > Neopsephotus bourkii. Next base: position 2,685,851 of record NW_026901218.1, on the reverse strand, counting down.
GGTCACAGAAGAGGATGTTTGGTGGCAATTCTTCAAGAATCAGTTAAAAATAACATCAGTGCTACAAGGCTGGGCAGGGAAGCTATAAGGGATTTTACTGAGAATTACTAATCCATGTCTGAATTCCATTTCTCAACCTTTGGTGACTGAAATGTTGTTCCTTTCTCATGAATTTATAAACACCATCACAGTGAAATGTTTGATATTCAAGTTAAGGATGTTATGGGACAAGGGGGAACTTGGGCTGCAGAAATGACCTTGCATTTTCTGCAAATCATAAGCACTTCCAGAATTACTTTCCTGTTTCATTTTGCCTTTCTTGAAAGCTATGAGTGTTTTCAAGCTAGCTGGCATTTTATATAGTGCTTTTAATACATTCTTGTCCACTTTGTCATTCTTCAGTTTGCATTTTAATGACATTACCAGAGGAGGCTATTTAAAATGAAAAGTAACTCATATTCTTTCTTCACTAAGATAAAAGCGTTAAAGGAACCTGAGCATAGAAAGCAAATACGTTATTAAGGGATGACATTTCTGAGCAGTGAATGATCGTTGTGGTTGTAGTTTACTGTCAAGAGAGGAAAGCCATAGTTGCCAGTTCACTACTGCTGTAGCCCTTTTGGACCACTTATCATAGTCCATATGGGAAGGGGAACCTTCCTTTGTTCCTTGGCTTCTTCCACCCCTGCAACAGCACTTGTGGCAAACACAGAGCAGAGCACTGCAGGGAAGGCAGATGCCAGGTGCCTAGGCAGGTATGCCTGTTGGAATGTCCAGCTCATATCACAGCTGTTGGTTGATTACTTTGTTTTGTATTAGTTTCAAGATATGAAAAACTGTGTTTCCTGTAGTGGTTTTGTATGGGATGCAGTGTGGTACCCTGGACTGAGAGCAAAGGTCTGGGTAACAGGGAATAGCCCGATGCGAAGGAATTGTAAATGCTGAGAAGGATGGAATGTTTTTCAAGGGCACGAGTGTGTCACAATGAAAAACTGCTCCTGAGGCTGCCAGGGGCGAGGTGGAGGCAGCAGCACTCGTTTCCCTCCCTGTATTGCTGGTCTGAGTCTGAACAACCTCAGGCAGGAGATTTCAGCATTTGCTTTCTGCTTCCTCTGCGCTGGCCACAGGAGCCCTTGGGCTGCAGGCTGGGTGCCATGGCTCTGAGCAAACCCTGCCAGCTCTCCAGCAGCACCGTGCATCTCCAGTGAGCTGGAGGCTCAGCCCCAGGAGCCCTGTGCACCATCGCCTCAACCCTGCCAAAAACAACAGTTCAGCTCAGGAAAGCAGCAACGAGCTACATTTTCTCTGGTAATGAGACCCGCTGCAGGATGAAAAACCCCCTTCACCCTCCCTATCCTCTGCATCATTATTTTTTAATTTCAAAACAATGTCTTTTTGTTGTTTTTCTCTTTTTCTTCCTTTGCTCCTCTGTGCCTGTTGAGCTGCAATGTTACACAACCACCACCAGCGCCTGCCTCGGGGAGGCTCACCGTAACCCAGATGTGTCACATGAAAGGAGAAGCTGGGCTTATGACGCTCGGAAATGCTTTTGCCTACTTCTGAAAGTAAATGCAACCTTCACAGCTTCATCCTAATAGTAGAGCTCAGAGTAATCCCTGCACAGTGCTCCTAGCTGCTGAATGGAAAGGGTTCTTGTTGCTGGTTTATGCTGCTTTTCAAACAGGAAGAAGGTTGTAACACACACACGCAGACCAGTGCCAAGTCACCAGGACGTGATCAGTGAAATTGCTCAGTCATTGATCTGAACTGATCCTTTTGGTCTCTCGCAACAAAATCTCTATCAAAGTGTTTTCAGGGATTGATCAGTCTTTTCTCTTACAAGAGAGAACTCTAATTATGCCAGTGAGTATTGCAACCGATGCCTGTGTCCAAAGAAAACTAGGATTAATAGAAAGAAAATACCAGTAGTTCTGACATGTATAACCCAAGTCACTTGGCAATTCAGGCACAATGAATGATTCAGGAGGAAACAATCCTTGAACTGTAATGCAAAAGCAGAAGAAACATCAGAATAAAATGCCACAAGGGCCAATAAGATTAAAAGTCAGACCCAAACTTCTTTGAAATCAGTGAGTCTTCTCACTGCTTCAGTGAATAGGCTTTGAATCAGACTGTAAATGAACTTCTGTGGCAATCTTGATGGATATCAGCAGTAAGTCTGCTAATGAGACTATTATAAGAAAAATAAACCCAGCTTCAAAATATCTTCCCATGATTAAGTCCTCCTCGCCACTGTATAGTGCAAACAAATACTTCTGCTGTTTAGTAAGTCTTTGGCATAAAGGTACAAATGACTTTTAGGGATATTATATCACCAGCTCCAGCTCTGTGTCTCACTGTAAGTTATTTCTCATCCTAAATAATGACTTCTGATCCTGCCTATGAATACAACAGAGAGTCCATACCCTTAGGGCAGATCTTCTTAAAAAACACATAAAACCCAAACAAGGTCTGTCTCTGTTACGTGGAAGGGAAATCTGTGCATGCACAATAAACACTGCTCATATAAATGACCATGCATGGTACTACAGTCTGGGTCATATTTAGACCTGTGGCTGGTGACACTCGCAGTGCAGGTAAGAGTGACTGGCAATTACTTTTCTTTTGCAGTACTGGATTACTAGCAAATGTATTCTTTCAGCTTCTTGTTTTCTGACATGATAATCAACGGTGTCACTGCATTTACATGCACAGAAACACCTTCAACTCTGCTCAGTTTCCTGAACAGAAAATGTTCCTTGAGCTTCCCAAGCTTCCAGGAAGAAGGAGATCTTCAGATGTGGCCTCCAATATATTCACCTGCAAAAAATAAGTCACAGTTTTATTACTCCCTCCATTTCCTAAGGAGCAAGGCAAGGAAATTACAGCTGACAGGGAGAGAGGAAAGCTCTGAAGCCATCAGGCACCAACGTGAAGCACAGAATGTGCCTGTGGCCTGACATCTTACAAGCATCTGTCTTGCAGTCCGTTATGAAATTCTTCCACTTAATTTTGCTCTCAGTACCAGAGGACACAGAGAACATGATAAAAATGGATAAGAACTTCATTCCCACCAGGGTATGGGATTCCAGGGGCAGCACTAAGGCCTGTGATTTAAAAAATGCTTTGGAAAGATGAGATAACTTTCCTTCAAGCTTTTCAGCCTCTGGCTTAGTGCTTGACTGCTCCAACACGAGAACGAAAAATAACCAGTGTATGAAATGAGCTTCTCAATAACATTTATGTTCCTAGAAGAGGATCTCAGGAAGAATGTGTGAGTAAACTGGCCGGAATCATCTTCACATTCTGCAGTACTGGCACATACTATGACATGCCATGGCTGACCTGACCCACATGTATTCCAGCCTCTACAGAACTTTGCCATTAATGTCAGGATGAGGATGCTAAGGTGCAAAGCAGGGTGAGTCCCATTCCCTTCCCACAGCTTGACAAATGCACTTGGCTCCCTCAGCCAGGATGCAGAGGTGTTACACAAAGAGCACAGCTTTCTACATGGAGCTTAGTCCTTTATGCAGCCGGAGGCAAGAGATGCTTTGACCTTCCTGGGTTAGGGTGTTTCAGTGGGACATGGTGGTGGGCAACCAGTGTGAGGCTCTGACACATGGTCATGACAGCCGTGGACAGGCTCCATCTGAGGTGATTTCTCTCCCATTTTTGAAGTGCTGATCTGCACAGACACTTATGGGGACGCAGCCAATCTACCATAACTGGCAGTGGGAGATTGGTGCGGGTGGTTCCAGCAAGACCAAAGCTGGAAGAGATAACCCATCAGGGTGGCGGGATGCCAGAGGCACCACATCGAGGGCTCAGTCCAGGAGCTCCAGGAATCAGAAAATCAGCTAGACGTGCTTGTGAAACATTATCTGACACTCCCTGGCAATAATTCAGTGGTTTCCCCTTCACTCTGAATCATCAGTTCTGAAGGGCTCTCTTTTTACTTCTTGAAAAGCTAGAAAACCACGTTTCATCATGTCACTGGGGAGTTCAGGGAAAGCTGGTATATTAATTAGACTTCCCTGCAGTTTAATCAATCATTGCTCCATGCTTGGGATGGAAATACAGCAATTAATCTTTTTTCCTTGCTTTTTCTATCAAAAGATAACCGCTTGAGTATCCCTTGTTAGCAGCAGAGTAATCTTGCACTCAATTACCACTATTATTACCATTATTTACAGCTTTACAATGTACCCTACAAGTGACTACACAGTCTGTACAGCAAAACAAGCAATGTGATGAGGCCAGCTAAGGAAGTCTTGCAATTAAATACCAACTTTCATTTCAGTCTTACAAACAAAGCTGTCTGAGTGAAAGGAGAAGATAATGCCATTTGACTTGAAAACTGAGACAATTCATGACTTATTGACATCTCATTGAATCTACTTATTGGGTTTTTTAATCAAAATAGTGTTAAACAAAATCCCCTGTCCAGCAAACAATGAGCAAAGAGCCCAAGAGATATGGTGACATGTCTGCTAACTCATATACATAACCACCATTTCTGCAGCTTCAGCCCTGTGGGAAGTCCTTTATGTCTGTATGGATTTCACAGGGTTTTTTACATTCTTCGTTCCCATTTTCTCTGGAGAGCTGCTGTTAGGCAATCTCCACATAGGCCATAAGGACTCTGGGTCTGAGGTGCTCTGTGAACATCTAGTGACTATGCCTGTGTTTTCCACATCTCCTTAATTTATGGAGAGGAGAGCAGCTCGGCTGACCCTACACCAGCTGTGCTCTACACCAGGCTGTGATGGATCTGCAGCCACATGCAAAGTTCAGTAGCTAGTTTATTCATGCTGCCGTGCTAATGTGTTGTCTTGACACCGCCGCAATATACTTGAAATTACTTCTATGGAAAAAAAAGCAGAGTGACTGATAATTCCAAGGAGGAATTATTTCAGGTTTGGCACCTTCAGTCCATGCAATTTCCAGCTGCTCAGCAGATTAATATTTTGCATTTTAACCTTTACATCCATCTTCAGATACCATTGCACCAAAAGTAAAGGCTTTGAAAGAAATTGCAGACCTAAGCTGGATAAAAGACTTTAAATAATGTAAAGCTCTTAAGGAACAAAGAGTTCATCATGTAGCTTTAAAACTGTTCATTTATTTGTAACCAGGCCCTTAAAGAAAAACTTGTCAAAGTGCACCCAAATATGTCATTGCCTGAGTAGCCCTAACAGGGAAGGGATTTTGTTTCTCTTGCAATACTGCATCAAGAAAGCAATCTTGAGCAACAAATGAAGCATTTTTTGCAAGAAGATTCCCAAGTACTCTCAGCACATTGAAATCAGGAAATGGAAACTGCTGGTGAAAAATGAGAAATACAAGTATTGTAATGCGTTTGCTTTTACTTTTGGAGGCATTGCTTATGTCTGGGATAAACAGCATATTTCCGCTATTTATTTATAAAGTAAACATTTACAAACTGGAAGCCTCAATCAGGCTGTTGTTATTGCTTTGTCTTTAACAACTGATTACTTTGACAGATGTTTTGTTGTAGGTGTGAAGCAAAGCTGAGGCCTGTCTTCTACCAGTCTGCCTGTTCATCTCTTTAATCTCAGCCTTTACTGTGGCTCCCATTTCTTTAATAGGAAAAGGCCCAACTCACCCCACAACTCTGGAAGCTGTGACAAAATTGCTGCAATGTGAATATTTTCCTGTGCCTTGTCCACATACAGCTTAATGAGCTTGGGGCCACATCCAGAGATGTGCAGGGGTTAGTTCATAACACATGTATTCCATTAAATACAATTGTGAGTTAAACACACCAAGAAATGGCTCAGAACCTGCTTACTGCCATAAATTTCTGGAAGCATCTGGTAGGGGAGAAATGTCAGAGCTTGAATACAGGTAACAGATCCTGAGCTGAGAATAGTTAATAAATGCAGCAATCCTACCATAGCATGCAAGATCCGGGACAGACCTGAGGCTGGGGTAGCTCAGGCACAGAGCACAACTCTGAAAGGGATAGCACAGATTAGGCCTTAATAGTTTATAATTTATTAGTAATTTTGTTACCACAAGAAGCCATTGGTTGTGCATTAGGTTACCCAATATCTTTGCAATAGTGTCGTTTATTAGGTACTTCTCTGGATTAATATTTATTGTTATAGCTGTGTTTATTATCATTGTAATGGTTATTGATATTGTTGTGATCATTTTGGGTATCAGGAGCTTCAGAATACTAGCATCTGGGTAGGACTAGGCAAGGTCTAACATGAAACAACCATAAACTGCAGTTTTTCAAATGCTGCCTGCCCTGTTCTCTCCCTTTGAGGGTCTCAGTGAGGGGCTGAGAAAGTCCTGCCCTAAGGTTAGCTCATGGCAGCCAGGACACAGCCATGAATAGGCACCAGAAGGGATTTCCCTCTGCTGCAATCTCTGCCCAAGGTCCAGAGGGAAAAGTACTTCATTTTACATGGATGCTGAGCCCCAGGGTGGCTAAAGGGCATCCTCAGACTGCCCCTGGGACCAGGCTCCTGTGTAAGAGTTTGCCAGCATTTAGCCACTTCAGCAGCTGAAATGCAGCACAGAGATGGCTATTTATGGTTGCATTATTCAGAGCAACCCTATTCACATGGATAACTGAACTGCAGCACATCACACCCAGACTGCTGATCAATTAGCTCTCCATAATTGATTCTTGGCTCTTCTCCTTAGTGCTGTTTTCAGCCAAATCTGCTGCAGGGCCCAAGATGCTGAACTAAATGAAGTCTGGACACTGACGTGGTGTGTAGCAGCTCGGCCACCACAGCTGGGAACAGACCCCAGTGAATGGGACTTCTACAGCTATTTTTGCCTTTACTTACTCAGCAAGAGGAATAGCATCAGCCTTAGCTCAGCCCTGCATCCCCCTTTTTCTGCAGGCACGGCTCAGCCTAGTTAATGAGCATTCCCAGCTTCCAATGACCTCCAGCTTGAGCAGACTCAGTGCCTGAGACAGAACAAGGGAGCAACTTATGATGGGGGTGAGCAGTCATGGATGTCACACCCAGGGTATACCATGAGCCTGGCCACAGCTCACAGTGATGGAGAACGTGTGTGTCCAACCCATTCATTTATGTCTTGGGCAACAAGGTCCCTCAACAAAGCTTTTTCTGTATCTAGAGTTAGTTTGAATTATGGGATCTCATTACCAGCCCAACACTTTTACCTGACATCTTATTGCAGGGTTTTGCTGTTTTTTCCCTAAAGGAACATTGCTTAGGAATCAGATTAATTGCAATGGCTATCGGTGTGACTTAACTAACAGCAAACTAAGCTGTGAGCCCATCAGGCCAGTGTCTCACTCAAGTAACTCTTCTGTCAGTCCTTGAGGCTTACTTTGACTGGTTTGGGGGATTTTTGGTATACAAAAAAATATGAGTTATAGGGAAAACCCAGAAAAAAAGGGATAGGAAGTAAAAGAGACAGCAAGTCCATAACAACAGCTTTCTGCCTTAACTGTTCCCTACCAAGGAAGGCTTATATCTTTTGATATACCCTGGTGTCAACTATCAAATACCATAAAGGCAGTTCCTCATTACCTCATATATCTGTATCTGATACAAATTTAGAAATGTCTGTGTTCTTAATTGTCCTACAGGAGAGGTTGACAGGGAGATATTCTGGTAAATGCTGAGTCCTTGTTACAACCCACTGCCACCAAGGAAAGTCCTGCTTGCAAGAGGAAAGGATGAAATCACTCCCTGCTCTTAAATTACCAGAAAAAAAACTGCTAACTTTTAACTGTAATAATTTTCTGGTCTTCACTGCCATAAATCATCTTGACAGTGTCACTCAAACTTACTGAAAGCTAGGTCAAGCAAAATATATTATACCAGCAAATTAAATTTCCTTATGAGGAGATTGACAGAACTGAGCTCTGCCATTTGTCCTGGTTGATCCCTCTTCCTTACTAGATGGACAGAGCTTCTTTTTGTGCTCCTTGCTGGCTTCTTTGGAAGGCCATGTTCTGTCACCCAGGAGAGCAGTCACTGGATGCTTTGGTGGGTTTTCCTTTTTCCTTTAATCCATAATGATGCATAAGTAAGGATAAGCGTGAAAAGCTACAGGTCAAAACATGAAGTGGGAATCCTCAGCTCTCTAGCACAGTCACTGTCCAGGCAAAATGGTCTGTTTTCCTTCATTTTGTTACTAAAGCAAACAAGACCTCCAACATTCAGATACCAGCCTATCTTATTCCCAGTATGAACAACCCCTTCAGACCATTCATGGATTTCATACAAACAGAATCACAGACTGGTTTGGGTTGAAAGTGATGTTAACGACCATCCAGTTCTAACCCCCTGCCATGGGCAGGGACACCTTGCACTAGAGCAGCTTGCTCCAAGCCCCTGTGTCCAACCTGGTCTTGAGCACTGCCAGGGATGGGGCAGCCACAGCTTCTCTGGGCACCCTGTGCCAGCACCTCAGCACCCTCACAGGGAAGAACTTGTTCCTAATGTCTAATCTAAATCTACCCTCCCTAAGCCTGAGATTCACAGGAGGTTTCCCATTCCCCTATGCATTTTTCAGAAGCTGTGATTAAAAAATGTTGAAGAACAAATGCCCAGCACTGTGCAATTACAAGGCCAAGTGACATGGGTCTCTCCAGCTGCATGCCCTATAGGTGCCACTAGAGAAGCTTACCGTTAGATGACACAGGCCTTCACAACATGGTGTGTCTTGAATGCTTTTGTGGCAGTGAGACAAGGGCAAGGCTGAGCAGCATGGTTTGGGGTTTTGGCAGCACCCTTGGCCCTCCAGAAGAAGTCAATGCTTTATCCACACTTCTCATGGTCCATTACTTTCATCATGTTGCAGTCTCAGGCACGTGCTACCAAGGTTGGATATCTATGGCTTATGCTCAGACATGTGCGTGCCGTTTATACTATATTTGCATCTTCTCCATGATCAACATATGGAAGAATAAATAGAGCTGTCAGTTAATTTCAGAGTAGAAAACATTTTGTTCCAGCACCTTTCCTTCCTTAAGGCATTTGGAATAGTGAAGGTGTATGACTTCTACTCAGTGCTTGAGGCTACAAGACAAATTAAAATAACAGCACTTTCAAAATGAGATTGCAATATATGTATTGGGTTTCTTTCATTTGATTTCTTTGACTGGTATATTAAATTGAGTTGCCTAGTCACATACTTCACAGGGTAGTGAATTATTCACAGGAAAGCCTGAATTGCAGTTAATTTAGCCTCCTGCAGCCCCAGTTAAACTGATGCTTTCATGCATTGTGACTCAGGGTCTGGAGAATTAGATCTTCTGGACTTTTCTGGATGGCTGCACTGTTCAGCATTGAGGGCCCAGGACCCTTGCAGGGATGAGCACCTTATGCAAAGCTGTGATGGGATATCCACAAAGGGTGTAAAATGGTTTTGGTGGTGTACATTGCCTTGCAGGAGCTTACAAATACTGAGTCTGGCTAGAGTTCGACCGAATAAAAATCTCCCAAATAGTACCTTGTGTGCTAATGCTCTCAGTGCTTGCAGAAGTAACAAGAACTGGAGCTAAAAGCAGCAGATGCTCAGCTCTGCTGAAAATTGAGATCTTATCCTCCACCCAGACAGGTACAAAACAACTCCTTGCTGTAACAGAGACAGAATTCAGGCCTTTTAGAGAAGGCCAAACCCCTCTTAATACATCCCACTCCAGCTTTCCCCTGCACCGTTGGCGTTGCTAGACCCTCCGTTTGTGTTGCGTACATAAGAAAGCAAAAAATAAAGCAGTCGGAGTTTTTTTTGCAGCTCCAATTTTAGCAGGATTTTCACAGTTACTATTGTGCCAGAACTCCACATGACACAAAGGAATGTAGTGGGTCAGCAGCTTGAAAATAAAGTCTAATTTTATATTTAGGCAACTTATATAAGCATTTGCTAATTAAGAGAAGCGTTTGCCTATCATTCTCCCTGAGGAGAAAAACACGCACGGTACTTGAAAGGTCCCTTCAAGTTAAATCCAGAATTGCTCATAATTGGCCTTCTTATAAAAGATTTCTAAGAAATTTTCACAGGCCACATCAATATTTAAAAATAAAATCAAGTGTTATGTTTGAAAACACAGTGAGAAATGTGTTGGGTTTTAAGTAGCACAAGATGATAATGTTAGCACCTCTGCTAACAAAATCTCTGCAGCACTTGAAAGGACCCAATTAAATTAACAGGGACTTTTTGTTTTCTGCTTTTTTGTGCTCTACAAGTAATTTGGCTGTCCTTGGCTGGTGATTTCAATGGAGCTGAACCAGAAACCAATTTGCCAGGGAAGGAGGCCTCCAGTTTTCACTCTACATGAATAATTACTGGGACTGTTTTTGGAAAATAGGCTGAATTCCGTGATGCAGCTTCAGTCAAAGGGGGAAAATACGGCTCATGACAACAATATACCTGCTCCTGGCTGGAGGGTGGAGCACCAGACTGTACGATTCTCAGCATGGCAGGGTTGGAAAGGTGCTAGTCAGAAATCAACTTTTCCTCATGACAAACCAACTCAAGACAGAGCGAGGGAGACTACTGGGTGTGACTGAGCAGAGTAAGCAGGGCACTGCAGTTTTGTACACAGCAGTGATGGGGATGCTCTGGCAAACAGTAGCTGTCATTGCACCTAATCGTAAGGGTGAATGTATAGATTAGAAAGAGCCAGCTGGTAGCTCATGAGCGATTAACCAGTCCATTCCACAGAGTGCCAGAGCTTAACAACCCCAAACATTTTTTGAAGTTACAGTTAACATTTACCTATGTTGCATCCTATTGATGAGCTTTAATCACCACTGATATCACGCAACTGTTGCCTGGCTCTGCTTTCAGTTACAGGATTTAGCTTCAAGCAACAGTGTGAGTAACATGCCCAGGGAGGCAGCTTTCATCTGATACTAGTATCTTCTTTAACTGGAGATCTTCATCAGCTGTCTGCTCATCGCCAAATATTGGCAGAAGGTGCAGAAAGTTTTCTTTTGGAATGGCTCTGCTGGAGCAGCACAGGTTGTCTTTCTAGTTCAATGATTCCTGTTGCTTGCAGGCTTGGCTGAGCAAAAATACTGCTCTCCCCATCCCTTTGTACCGTTACTATGCTTAGGGACTTCCAAACCCTTGCAACATTAAGGACAAATTTGGCCACCTTCCCATGTTTTATAGGCTTTTTTCTTTCCTCAAGGTTTCTGGGTTCATGTAATTAATCATTTTTGTTCCAGTTCATTCTGCTTGATAATTAAGTCCATTTGTTCTAAACAGCTTTCTTCAAACACTGGGAATTCATATGTGTGAAACATACCATTCAGCAGTGAGGGAAAGAAGCTACTGAGTTCTTTGGCTACATTGCCAGCAGTGAAAGATTTTGACTGTCTTGCAGGTACCATTCAGGAGTCATCAACTAAGGAATAAATGTTAAAACAGTGAACAATATTCTTCCCAAACTTTTATTTTGACTAATTCAAATATTCTGTTTGGGTGACTTTGCTAGAAGTAACTGACATTACTGTTATTATACCTCCACTTTCATCAGAGACAAAACCTGCTGTTCCCAGAACATCTGGATTTTTCTCATCCCTCCAGTAGTCTGCTTGGCCTTTTCTTCTCCAAAATATTCTCAGCCTCTGTCTGGGGAGCTGATCTCCCGTCGCAAAGCTCAGAGGTGACAGCCTATCTGCTTTCCTGAGGCTACTTCTGAATATGAAATCTTCACAACACACTGCTCACGATAAACAAACCAGGTATCTAAAAGGACATTACTGTTAACTCTTGCCTTCTGCTCTGCTACTGCTATCAGAGTCCAACAGCAATTTTATGGATACTTCTTTAATGCAACTCTTTTCCACATTTTGCTGGCTGGAAAGAGCTTTAAGATGACTATGAGCTATAGCTAATCTTCCCCTGAGGTCTCCAGACTTACTGCAGCATTCCCCATTTGAATTCACCCTGCATCCATCACTTAATTTCCTAACCAGATGAAGCACAATGGTTTCTGGCCCATCTGGCTCTGGAGCTCTCATTACAATAGCAGCCTGGGTATTAAAAAAAGACAAATACCTCTGAGGTCCTTGTCAGTCTAATACATTCTTACTAGAACTAATAAAACACACATAGTTTAATAGATGAAGACTTGCTCATTCTCTGAAAAATATCTTGGTGGGAGTTATGACAAAACTATTCGCATTCTCCCATTTTGTACTTAGCATTATCTGTGTAGCTATGAATCACCTTTGCTGCCAAACGGGGGACAGAGGAAAGTCAGTAAGACTCCTGCAGGCAAAGGCTTTAGCTGAATCTGTAGAAGGTTCTCTGTGCTTTCTGGTTCTCTGCAGAGTATTTGTATTGCTGACATTTGTACTGATGCTGAGTACACGGAGAACTCGAGCGACAACAGGCAACATATCAAGTCTGCAAAAGTGAACTTCAGTCCGTGCTTCCCACAGATGACAAAATGAATTTATGAAGAAGAGCTCTGATTTATAGTGAGCAATTCTGCCCCTGGGAAAATGGAGAATTAATAATCAGAGAGACTATGCAGATCTAAACCAGCGGTGATATAAATCAATAGGCACGACTGCATAGTCTGAAGATGCCCTGCCTGTTCTGCCTGCAGTGGTAAAGAGGGAGAGACATGAAGGGAAAAAGCAGATCAGATAGCTTCCAGCTAGCAGCTACAGCTAAATCTAGTAGGCTTTGTGAACACCAACAGCTGGGATGTGGCAACTGAGTCTGCATTCCTTCTCCCTTGCCATGGGCAACCTGGCAGATTAGCCTACAATTAGGACTGCAGATGTGACATCAGCCTGTGATGGAGAAAAGAAGCAGGCTAGAAAGTAACACAAATATTTTCTCATACAAATCACCTTTCTTTTTCTTTTTTAACAAGTTTTTTGACTTCTTTCTTGACATATTTTCTCTTTCCTCTCTCCTTTCCTTACTTTTTCCTGTCTAAATGTTCTTCTTCATTAAATAAATATAAATCCTGCTCTTCATAAAGAAATTCATGCCTCTTCATGCAATTGACAACATTTTTTCAACCCTGGAGATGAGGAGTTCATCTTCTGTGCTTTCTAGTGCTGTACAATGACAAGTGGGCTTTATGAATCTGTGGGCCACAGAGTAAGCCTGAAGTAAAACCAGACTACAATGAGGAAATCACACCCATTGAAAGGACTGTTGTTTAGGAGGCACTAAGTAAGTAACTCATCCTTAGTCTGGGGGGTTTCTGTAAAGCAGGTTAGCTCCCAGGATCCCCATGCACATGGGATGTGCCAGCACACATGTGAAAGCAGTGATGATATGGATAGAGGAGCAAGAGCTTAGCTCAGATCTGGCTGTGCACAGAGATGCTTTGGTTTTGCAAGGAGCTGGAGGGAAGGCAGACTGCTTCCCAGTCCTAGCACTGTGTGTACCTCCAGGATAGTCCTCAGGAGCAGATTGAGGTCATTGCAAGATGCAGGGCATGTACAGACACTGTAAGGACAGATGCCCTATGTTGGGCATTGGCCACCCTTTCAGTTGGAGCATGTGGGAGGATGGAAGGGATAGATAAGAGGTCATCTGCAGCCTTACTGTTCCTGGTTAATAATGCTGGGGTCCACCACTGCCATCCTCACTCCAGTGGAGCTCCTGTACCCTACCCAGCAAGACTGGGAAAACCCCTAAGGGCTCCATTCAATGGAGACGGAAAAGAACAGTGGCAGTGTTTCTGGCTGATTAACGTGGCCTTCTCATGTGTTCCTGAAGAGCAGAAAGGCCAAGTCTATCCTACAAGAACTGTTTCAAATTTAGAACCAATTGTTTGCTGTCTGTGTTTGGAAAAGCAGAACACTAAGTACTTGATTTCAACAGGGAAGCCAAGCTTATGGTCAGGTATCTCAATATCAAAAATATTCTGTTATACTATGCTTATATTTTGATTTATGAAGCTTTTGCTTCACCTTCTTATCACTTCTTGTACCCCTTTGGTAATTCAAGCTCTCATCTCACATTCCTTTGTGAAATGCTCTTTTAAAAACCAGGGAAATCTCTTTAAAAAGCATTTTGCCTCCACTTCTATGACTCTTACCTGTAACTGATAGAAATAGAGGTATAATTAGACATTAAAAAGTCAACACATTAAGCTTCTTAATTAATTATGATTTGCCTATTGAGTTAACATCCTTGTAAATTATTCTGCAAGATATGCGATTGCCTTTTCCAGACATAATTGCATTGTTTATCCTATAGAGGCTTTCCACCAAGTTCCATAAAGCTGAAGGTAATTGTTAATTGTAATAACAACCCATGCACAAAGCAGTTATATACATTGTCCTTCCTTGCTCACAACTTCCATACGCTGGCAGTCTACAATATGCCACAAACTGCCCATTTGCGTCTCAGACATAGGTTTTTTCCTCTAAATCATGTAGACTTATGTATCATATGCTGTAACTAATGTATCTCACATTTTTATCTCACATTTGTATATATCATATTTGTATCTCACATTTTCAGGTGCAGAATCTAGGCCCCACTATTCTCATCACTCATGACATAGGATAGATAAGCTTTATTACAGCTACCTCTAGCACTTTAAAAGCAGCAGTGCTGAATTTTAACCTATTTTCCAAGATAATGGAAAAGCCTTCCAGAGGGCAGCCATATTCCCTGTGAGCATGCACGCATCATCCATCTATTAATTAACAAGGCACATATTGCTGCTACCTGATACTGTAGCATTTAGTAGTGAATGGTTGACTTCAGGTAGCTTGATAATCAGGTGCAAACTAGGAAGGGTGGGACCAGGATGTTGGAATCATTTAAAGATCAGGCAACCTCCATTTTTATCCCTTTTTCTAGGGATAGGTGCCTCAGTGATGTTTTCCTGTGCCTGACCATGCTATGCTCATGGTGAAGGAGCAGGGCAGAGTCAGTACTGACATAGATATAGGGGAAATGTCCATTATGACTTGGTGCTCTCCATCTCCCTGTGCTGGGCTGCAGAAGCTGCATGTCTACCATGGCTCACATAAAGAGGTGCCTCCTTTGCCAAGCTGCTGAAGAGAATCATCATCTTGACTCTTGGGAGATGGATTTGTTTTGCTCCTGAAGGCCAGCAGCTATCAGGTATGTGCTCCACCAGGGCCTGGGACCATGCAAGGCCTGATGGCAGGGTTCCTGGTGCTGCTTGATGGGAGGCTGTGCTCCTGTTCAGTGTTTTTTTCCTCCCAAGAGTTCACATATAGCTGGTTTGTGCACAGTGCTCAATAGAGAATCTGTTGGCTTTAATCTATCTGTCTGGATGTATTTGATGGGTCTTTGAAAGCCTTTTGGGAAAAGAAACTCACCTACACTTGCTTTGCTGAATCAGGTAGTGCAGGCAAACTCAGGTGATTGCTTTGCCATAAATTAGGCTCCATCTCAAAAGCAGGGCATGGTGGTAGCTCCATAGCATTGACCTGTGGGAGGGTGGAAGTGCTATAGTAATATTGGTTACCAGCTGAGGTTTTCTCTGCTGTGCTTTTATCCTCTTATTTTCTATCTTAAGAATGTGTGGTTTGGTGATGAGAAACTTTAGAAAATCTCATTGAAATTCTATTTATTTCACCTTTTTCTCTCTGTGTTTCTAAGACCAGGGAGGTCTGCTGAACACCTTGCTTCTTCCAGCTGATCCCTTCAGGCTCTCCAGTGCTCTCTTAGCAGGAAAATCCTCCTTTTCTCATCCTCCTCCTCTTCTTTTCCCATGTTCAGAAACCACAGTCGTGGGCTGAAGGACTCGCTGTGCTGAGGTTCGTGGGCACTTCCTGTGGTCTGAGTTATTTCTGAGACTAATTCGCTTATGAGTTCTTCTTGACAAGGTTTGTTAAGCGCTTGCTTAACAAACATCCAAAATTTGAGCCTTTAGAGATGTCAAATGGGGGGTCAAGCCTAGCTCTTCCTTTGGCATCTGCCTTGACTCAAACTGATGTGCAAAGCTTGCGTGTGTTATTTTCCTTTCTGCTGTCAGGTCTTTTCTTCACATCATTTACTCCTTTGAATAACACTTTGGAAAAGGAACTTTGATGTCTGCTTTCAGCTGAAAAATGACCTGTTCAAACACATTGACAAGAAAGCTGTAATTTCAGGGTGCCATCTTTCCTTCTACAGTCATGAGATTCATTGCAGATGAATGGAACAACTGAGGAGTAATTTCTTAGTCACAAGTTTCAATAGACATGCAAAGAAATGCTCTAATAGTCAATTGAGGAGCTACATTAGATGTAATTTCTGCAAATGACCCCCTATCAGTGTATCTAGCTTCCTCCTAGCATAAAGAAACACCTTCACAAGTGTATTTTTCCAGGAAATCTCAAAGGGTTGTTCTATTTGGGTTTTTGTAAGATGCATTAGTTTTGCTTTTTAACTTAAACTGCTGTGTTTAGAAACAGGGTTTTTTTTTAGGCTGTGTATCTACGCACCTTTAGATATGACTATAAATGCCCCTGTGCCCCTGTTGTATTTCTGCAGCATATGCAGCTTTTTGGCTATTTGAAACACAGATTGTCTTTTAAGAGGCCCTGATCAGCCAGGTGATTTTATTGAGGAGTTTATTGTTGTAGAGAGCAAACTCCATAGCACATGGGATCCAATGGAAGTGCTGGCAGCCCATGAAAATGGTGCTGTTTATGCCACAGTTACGATAAACACTCTGAAAAGCACTTCCAGTTATTTTAAATGACTTTGTTCTCCGCATCCCTGAACTCTGATCACTTGCAAATTGAAGTGCTCTTAAAAAACTTTAAGTACTCCATTAATTTTAAATCGCTCTAAACCGTAGGAGCCCAGAAACCCAAAGCACTCCTGAAGATCCGAAGCTCTACAATTACTTTGAATCACTCAGAAAATGTTGGTTCAAAACCCATTCTATGTGTTGTTTTTTTTTCCCCAGTGCAACAAATAGAGCAGAGACGTAACATCTTCAGCCCACTGGGAAAAACACCATGCTAAGGGCAAGCCTTCACCCAAATTGTTAAAATAAAAAAGGAGCAACTTTGAGAACATTCAATAATATGCAATGATTGCCAGAAAACGTGTATGCCTTCGCACACATCTATCTACCCCGAATCTTACGTTTCAGGCAGACATCTGCTATGTTGTTTCCCTGTTAGTGATGACTTTATTAAAGTCTTGAAGGTGCTGGTTCTGCTTTTTCATGCTCGCCAGCAGCACGCTGGCCTGCTCCGTCAGTGCATTATCTGATAGGAAACCTTCATGGGGGCTGCTGGGCACTGGCTGCTGCCTGTGAGCACAGAAACCTGTCTGATTTCCGCCTGGATTGATGATAAGCTCCATCTCTGAAGAACAGCTCTGAGATTCTGGTGTTTTAATAAATCCTATATGAAAAGAGAGGTAGGTTGATAAGGGCCTGAGGTTATTGGCAGGATGTATCTGCAGAATGTGAATAGGGGGCAGTGAAACTAATGTTTCCCACCTTTGGTTGTCGAACACTCTTAATACACCACTGGCACAGCCTCCTGCTGAAGCTGAGGTACTTTATGTCCATTCCCATCGCATCTCTGATGGAAATGCCCAGTCAGGCCCAGCTGCCTGTCCCTGTGGTGTGCATATGTGGTATAGATGTTCAGCACCTTTAGGCTGATAGATTTTCACACTATAATGTCACTGCATTGTCTCTCCTGCATGTCATTCCTTGTCATTCCCCAGCACAATGACAACCCCCAAAATACATCTGACTTGCACTCTGGAGGTATTTTGTTATGAAGAAGAAAAACTTTCAGAATTCCTTACAGTTGTGATACTTTTATAAAGGTAAGGGAAATACCTTTGCAATAACTGTGCAAAGTTTGCCCAGTTCCTGAATTCTTTCTGATGCCAAAATGGGGCTTATAGGACTGTAATGTAGAAACTGATACTGTCTGCACCTAGAGCTACTGCCATGTAAATGCTTACATTTCCTCATTGACTTCAGTGGTGTTATTCCTATGCACAAGTGTCTGCCTTGTAGTTTTAGTGACGTAATACTATTACATACATGTTCTACTATCAGCTGCACCCCTCCTACTGAGCTGCTCAGGGCTGCCGTAGCTCCCATCAAGTCCTGGTGCTCAGGCTGTGACTGAGAAGAAAAAGGCAGCAGTTCTGCTGAGCCCCCTCCTTTTCTGAATCCAAAGCTCTATCACTTCATGATTGCTGTGCCCAAGGCAGCCTCCAACCGTCACATCACCCGCAAGTCCTTCTCTGTTCACAACAGATCCAGCTTGTTCCTGGGATGACAACTATGTCATAGTTTTCTTTCTGCACAATGACTTCCATCCAGCTCTTTCTGTTAGTTGCCCATGCTGTGTGCCTGTAAACTTGTAAAATGCTGTCTGTTCATACATCCTTTCCACATTTCCTGCTCTGCTCTCAAAGTGGGAACAAAGCTACGGTTTGCTGAATGCTGCCTGACTTCACTTTCTCAGCATCTTCTGCTGGGGACAAAGGACACAGTGTGTGGGACTGGCAGTCTCTGAGTGTCGGCCACCAGACATTGACAGACAGGTTTCATATTCAGTGAGGAAAATATCACTCCATTTAATTGTAAGGTTGCTTATGGACAAGACACGTAAGTGTAAATGAGCTCCAAAGAACATCTGTGACAGGTTCCTGGCATGTGCTAGGAGCCTCTCTCTGCAAGTGAAAGAACATGAGAAGAAAAGAGGCAGTTCTAGCAGCTCAGTGAGAAGATGCTGCAGCTCCATCCTGTCTGGCTTCATGCCCATGTCTGGACTGCATAAAAACAGAGGAAAAGGACTTGCTTTTTAGATGCAGATCTGAAGCCATCAAGCACAAAGGAACCCTTATCCCAGATCACCAAATCAGGCTTTCACAGCCCAGTGCCACCTCTGGCCCACCTGCATACCAGATATTTAGGTTTCTCTTGCAAAGAATATTCCCCACCTTGACAGCATCCAGGACACTTGAGTGTAAGGTAGAGAAGAGCAGAGGCATCTCTAGACCAACTCAGGGGCATAGTGGCTTTGGCTTGCTTCTTTGGGCAAGGAGAAGAAATAGAGGTGTTCTCCTGTGATGCTTGTTGCATGGGGTAATGATGAAGTTGAGCCCAGGGGTTAATACGACACTTTGGAATCTTGTGTTTCCAGTGCACAGTGTCCCTGCTCATCTGCCCAGCAGCAGGAGGTGGTGGCACCGCTGTCCCCAGGGGACATGGTGTTGCAGGGCGTGCTGTGTCCTGCTGTCCTCTCATCTCTTTAGTAAGACTCCTTGCCTCCCTTGGCCTCCAGGCTGTGCAAGGTGAAGTGGCTCTTGTTCACGTAGATGCTCAGCAGCAGAAAGCCTCCCACAGGAGCAACATCAAAGCCAGAAGTTAGTTCTGAGATGGGAACCTCAAGAAAGTGGTCAGTGCATGGGGCTGGCTGCTGGGCTGGCTGGGCACTATATGTATTTCTTATTACTTACGTATCAGAGCAACCCCCTGCGAGAGCTGGGACTCTATTTGAGACTCTCCGCTGTGTGCATCAGGCCCTGGGCTGCTCCAGTGGAGCAGAGTTGGCCGTTTTACCCTGTCCCGAGGGATCTGCGCAAGCTCCAGCTTTGTTAGTGATGTTTAAGAAGATCCTGCAGACAAGCTGCTTCCAGCTAATATCTAATCAAAAGGAAATACCCTTTTGGCAAGGCGTGGGAGCAGCGCAGCGCTGGGGACAAGTCACACTCTGATCTTCAGCTCCTGGAGGAGAGTGAGGGATGACTAATATGTAATAAAGCAGCACAACAGGTTTGCCCCCGGTAAAGCCTTTGATTTCAGCGACAGCCATTGACAGATGAAACTAAGAAGTGCTTCATATGCTCAGATAAAGCCGTCTGGGTGCCATCATAAATAGAAACTTTAAATAGACTTTTTCTTGTGCAAAGGATGAGAAGTAACAGCTCCGCAGGAAAGCTTTTGGGGCTCTCCATTAAGTCATTTGTTCTGCATTTGTTTTCCCAGATAACTTTCAAAGTAGTATTTATCACAGAGTACATAATTCAGCATCTTTTAAAAATATAAATAAAATTTCATATCATTGCTTCCAAGAAACAGTATCAAATATTTAGGTTTTCCTCCTTTCTTAAAGTAACTGTTTCTGTCAAAGGACTGTGGCCTCCTGTGTGGCTGAGCAGTGCAAACCTTTCATTCAGTCAAAACAACCATCAGGCACTTCAGCATTTCCGTAACTGGGAAATCTGTTTAAGAGCTATCTCTGCTTTTAGGCTCTGATCTCTGCTATGTTCAGCTAGGGGAAAAGAATTGGAAAAGTTATTTTCCATCACTCTGGGGAGATTTTCACTCTGGGAGCTCGGCGTTGTCAGTTGCCTCTGGCACAGCCCTAACTCCATGAATACATCAAGGACTGACTTTGAGCCCATGCATCTTGAAGCATCCCTATAACTGCATAGAGGGAAGGATGTGCTGTGAGAGGACTTGATTCCATGGCACCCTGCATGGGATGGCCAGTACCTTCTGAGGTGCCTCATAGCAGTGGGTTGGGGTTTTTTGGAAGGGCTAGAGCAGTCCCAGCTGGCTCTGGGCTGCTCCCCTTTCCCATGGCTTTGTTTGAGGACAGGGTGAGAGCCACTGTCCCTGCTCCTCATGGAGCTCCCTATCCCACCTGCTCACCACTGCACAGGGCGCTCAGCAAGTCCCCAGTGAGGTAAAGGCAAAGGCAGCTGGGTTGGTGTAAAGTTTTTCATCGCTACTCCCTCCTTATTAATGCCATGTAATCAGTCAGTCCACAAGTGATTAATAATGGCTCTAATTGCCTTTCTTCTCTGCCTTCCCACTGGCAGAGGCATCTGCACAGCCTGCTTTTGCTGAAATCTACTTAAGTGCTCCAAGACAGTGAGTGTGTCACCTCTGCACAGGTCTGGTCCCATCACTGCCAAGCTTTGCACTGGCACCCAATGTGCAATCAGGAGGTGAAGTGAGCATCCCATTAGCTGTCAGACCTCTATGTTGGTGCCAGGGGCTGATTCAGTTCATTTTCAGTGACTGTACACACTGATTTATTCTGAATTTCATTTTTAATTAACGGGCACTCACCCCAAAAAGCTATTTCCTGGTGTGGAGGTTGTGTGAATGCACCAGAAATGCAATAAACAGCTGCGCTTCAGTGTTTTTGTTCCCAAAAGTAGCAGTGAAGTGAAGGACTGGTTCCCTGTACAGCACTCAGCAGTATGAGAGGTCAGAAAGCATAAGCAATGCAGCTGTGATATGAGACCACAGCCACTGCAGTGAGATGGCGTCCCTCCAGCTTGGGCAGGGATTGAGATGCAGCAGCTCCAGCACTGCCTCTCTGCAACAGGAAGGACCAGAGCTGCTGCTTTTCTTGCCAGCTCTTTTCTTTACCAACTCTTTGCAGCTCTCAATAGCTTAAGAGAAGATTTGAAGATGTATATGAAGACATGGCTCCAGAGGGTACTTTGTCAGCATTGTGATCCCAAGGGACCAATGTGCTGTGGTGGTATGGAGAGCAGGCTCTTCACCTTGTCTGCACCTGCTTGGTTGAGCATCACCCCAGTGAAGTGCAGCCAAGCTTTTGGTGAGGTTGACTGGACCCACCCCAGCGAGGATCTGCAGCTAGTGATCCAAAGCCTATGCAAGATGAGCAGCAAGGGTGCAAATACACCCTAAAGCACTTCAGCCATCATCAGCTACTAGAAGGAGAACTAACCTGAAATCCATCATTCCTGTGTGGAAGCCAAATGACTGAAAAATCATTACATGTGCCAGCTCTTAAGTGCTGTGTGATGAGGTGCTTAGCAGTTGATCATGTAAGAAAAGAAACCGCTTTATGAAAGAGAGGGAGGGGAAAGACAGAAGAATCTGCCTACACCGAACTGAGCCCTCTCCAAGAGATGAGACACAGGTTTTGTTGCACTGAAGTAACTGCTAAAAAAGAAAAAAATTGAACTTTGTGATGGAAAAAAAAAAGTCTTGGTACAATAGGTGGAGTCCCAATAGTAATGGCTGCAGTCTCCAGCTGTGTCATTGCCCTAATGAAAGATCCTGCTTTTCACTGCGAAACCTGGTGAAAACATTCACCCTGAGAGCAGATCCACTTAGGAGCATGCTGCAGCCAGCAGTCCTCCCACTGCGCAGCGTTTCAGCACCCCTTTATTAGTCCTTTAGGATTTTTTACCTAATTACCTATCTTCAGCCCCAGATCTCTTTGTGAGAAGCTGATCTGCTGGGCATAGCTTCACCACCCACCCATTCTTGCTAAGCACAAGTGCCACAGTCTCTTCCAGCTCATACCTTGCCTATAACTTAAAGAAAACATGGGTGTTTCAACAAGTTCAGCTAAGCATCAGGGACTTCTCCGTTGCTCACCACTCATCCCAGCATGGGTCAGTGTCTATCCAGACCCAATGGGGTTTCATGTGAAACGTTGCCTGCCTTGAGGCCAAGCAGTGATTTCTGTGGAAATCCCACTTGAAGCATACGCCCATCCACTTATCTTTGACAGGTAATTCTTTTAGCTTGTATTTAATTCACTTTGTGTGCTGTGTTGGTTTTGTACTGAGCCGGCTTCTTGTGGAATACTAAGTCAAATATTTTACACAAGCTTAAATCAACACTATTTCCTTTATTAAGTGTAATTGTAATCTCATTAAAAAAACCAAACAACTAGCTAGTTTTAGAAGATCTATTCCTTATCAGCCCCCGTTAATGGGCATTAATGATATTATCCCTTCCTATTTTTTCAGTCTCTGAAGTTGTTTCTCATTGTCTGGGATCCATTATCTCCCCATGATCAAAGCTCAGCAGGCCTGTCAATATCCCAATCATTCCACTTCCCCTGAAATAGCAGCTTTCCTTCTGCTGTAATTTTGCCTGTCCTCTATGAGCTCTGCAAAACCAGCATTAGCGGCCCAGAAAACACAGTAAGTTCTCTTCAAAGCACTTCTATGCAAATCATTTCAACTGCTGATTTGAAGATGCTTAGCTCTTGTAACAATTGCATGCTACCCCCTGAACTTCTGTTATGCAAATTGTTGTACCATCATCATCTGATGGGAATGCATCATTTGTGGTTGTTTTTCTCCCCACATTCAGAACAGGAATACTTGTTCATTGAAAACATTTGCCTTTCTGCATAATTATTGCCATTTCTATAATTTCAATTTGGTCACAGTCCAAAGACATTGTTTGGCTTTGCTTCATCCCTAATATATTTTAAAGACTTTTTCGTACTGCTCTTTTCTCTGGAGCTGCAGCCTGTCTCTTGTATTATTTTCCTCCCCTTATCTAATTTATCCAGTTTCTAATTTCCAAATTACACTAATTGCAACTTTACCCTTTTCTGGTTGTTTTCTATTTGGATGCAAACATTGCTCTTTTCATTGTTTCTCTGTGACATGTTTGATTTCTGTAACCAACTCAGGGATCCTTTGCTAGAAGAGGGACTGGGGCTTTCAGAGGCTTTGGTTGCAGGAGCCTACAAAGGTATTTCTGGGTTCTGTTTC
Organism: Neopsephotus bourkii; assembly: GCF_033783945.1. Taxonomy (NCBI): domain Eukaryota; kingdom Metazoa; phylum Chordata; class Aves; order Psittaciformes; family Psittacidae; genus Neopsephotus; species Neopsephotus bourkii. Next base: position 2,662,385 of record NW_026901218.1, on the reverse strand, counting down.
ACAGTTTGCCCTGGTACAGAAGTGTTTTGCATTATAAAACTGTTTTTTCCAATGTACTGATGCAGAGGGTTGACCAATGCACAGGGGGGGTTGTACAGGGGGGTTGGAGGAATTCGATTGCTTAAGCAAAGGTATTGTCTGTACCTATCATGCCTACTAAGCAGAACAAAAGCACTAGCTATTGATAAGGAAAAGCAGACACCTGGTTCTATTGACAAGGAAAAGCAGACACTTGGTTCTATTGAAAAGGAAAAGCAGACACCTGATTCTACCGATAAGCACCTATTGATGGGGAAAAGCAGACCCCTGAATCTACTGTTAAGGAGGAGAAGCAGATGGTTGATGGCTGGGACCAAACCCTAAGGCCGTATGTGAAGACTAAAAGGTGAAAAGTTCAAGAAGAGGAAGACTCATTTACTTCATCTTGAAGACCCCTACCCACAGGAGGAAGACTCATTTACTTCATCTTGAGACCCCTGCCCATGACCAGAGGGGGCACTGCGCAGGCCCAAAGGACCTTCTAGCTCACTGTAATACGAAGCGGGGATAGGACATGAATATGACAGGCGTATGGTGCAACCTTATAAATGTAGAGGGAAACAACACTGGGGCACGCATGACTTTGAGAAATTATCCCCGTGCGTCTCAGCGCTGAATAAAAAGCATACCTGCTTTACAACTTTAACGAGTTGTGGAGTCAATCCGCGTATCAGTACCAAATGGGTATGTGACCAGCTGAGGTTTCTTTCCAGCTTTCCATGAGTTACGATGAACACTTGAGCTTTTCCTCCTGGAGGAATGGCTATAGCTCTGTCCTGGAGTTAATTCCTCTCTGCCTGAGAGCAAATACTGCTCTGTTGGATGCCACTTGTCTTTGCATTAGCTGAAATAAACTCTAGAGCTCCAGCGGGTGCTGACAGGTACACAGAGATGCCTGTTTTCTGACAGCCCTCCCCAAACACTTTCTCATTTCATCTCAAATTTCTGCCTCTGTCAAAGGAATACCTTTGATGGGCTGGGAGAATAAGTACACTCACAGGAGAAGCAGATATTGCTCTAAAGACGATGCTCTAAAAATGGAGTTTCTCATTGCTGGGATGGTTGGGCTAGGGCTTTCTCACCTTGGCTTTTCTGCATGAGGCTAACGTCTATTGATGAGCATTTTCTGCTGGTCAGGCAGCATGTATTCTCAGTTATTTGTGCTTCTGCCTTTAGGTAACAGACCTAAATTACAAAAGGTCATCCTATGGCCAATTTTAAGGATGTGTCTGGCCGAGCTGCTGCTGTCAGAGCCATGCAATGCTCTTAGTGGTAGGATTTTGAAAGAGGAAGGAAGATTGACAGGAAGCTCTTAATTTAGGTGACAATCTGGAGGCATGTTGTCTACCTTCAGGAAGAGTGCTCACCTCACTGGTGGCTCTACCAAAAACTTAGTGACATGAGCAAGGAAACCTGGCAGCCCAGCCAGCATTCAGATGGTTGCCCTTGGGGCTGCTGCCTTCCCTGGACCACCTCGACCTGCAGCTGGGTTTGCAAGGGCTGGCATCTGTTGTCCTGAACATCTCTTCTCTGGGATGCTGCATCTTGAGTCTCAGCCAGACTAGGGGCTTGTACTCAACACTTGTGCCAGCCTTGAGGGAACTCCCCTTTTAATCACCTCCCCACATACAGGCACTGCAGGTTTTATGTGCACTGCTCTAACAATGAGCTCCCAGTGAAAACCTCTGCTCATCTGAATAGCATGTGAATTCGTCACACTCCCTGCTGGTGACGTCAGCAGAAGATGAAGGCCAGCAAACCATGCAGACAGCACCCTCCTCTCTGATGGAGATGCTTTTCTTTGCTGTTTGCTCAGATCATTTAAAACAAATTGCATCAATCTCCTTCATGCTTTGCAGTCTGAATTTTTGCCAGAGAAAAAACCACATTAGGTTATGAATAAATGGAGAATAACGTATTACATCCCTGAGAAATTTTAGTCTTCCACAACGTTGCTACCCACTTTGATAAGTACTTGTTCCACACAGGAGCCGAGTAAGTAGCTTTACACTAATTTATGTCACTAGGTTGTAATTACTTTCTAGTAATAGCTTTGTGTGATGCTCTGTGTAAATGCAAAACATAAAAACAGTCTCTAGGAACTTGCAGTTTGAATGACATAGAAAGTGGTGCCATATTAACAAATGGAGGATCATGCTGGGCCTTTTCTACCCATAGTTAGCCATCAGATCAGGCTGATGTTGGATAAAGTACAGTTACTTCACAAGAATCAACTCTGATTGCTCACATTAAAATTATTATATTAAACAAAAAACCACAAGCAGAGTCACTACTAAGTTTACTTAAGTGTTAAATATAAAAAAGCATTCTATTAAAGCAAAGCCTCACAAGCAGCTTCCTCGTCTTGTATGCCAGCCCGTGAATTTCCCAACCATTGAGCTTCTCCACAACATTGCTCTTCTCTCTTTATGCCAAAACCTCTCATGTGGTCAACCATACCTCACTCTGCAGACAGCAGTGTTGAGTGTGCTCTCTGCGGTGACCAACTGGCAGGTGAAGGGATGCTCCCAGTACCCAGGGACAGGGAAAAAGCCACATTTCCAAAACACAAGGCACTGTGTGCATCTGCAGCATCAAGGTCCTTTGAAACAGGCTCTTGTAGCAAGACATCTGTTGGATATTTTGCATTCTCAGGATATCAGGATCTAAAATCTACAGAGAAGAATTAACTGAACAGCATCTCCAGGAGCCCACTCACACCGATGACCTCTGCATACACAGCAAAATTGATTAAATGTACACTTCCTTGCCTGCAGCTTCAGCAGGGCCAGCAGGTCAATCACATTAATATCAGGTACTCTGGTTTATTGGAGATTTCTTGTGGAAATGAATGTCAGCATGGTTGAATCCAGAAATGTAAAGGTTCTCCGGAAAAGTCAAACATAAATGGATTGTATCTTGCAGCTTGACAAAGCTTTTTCCATTGATATTTCTCCCTAGGCACTTCAAGCTATGGATGTAGTATAGGATGTGCTCTGTGGTTAGAAGAGATGTCTTGTCAGATGAGGTGTCTTAGCACAATAGAGAAGCAAGTGAAATGTGGTGGCTTTTGGGACGCAATAAATCTTCCATGACATTGGAGATGTTATTATCAACACCTCTATCTCTATTAGTGCCCTTTCATAGCTAAGGAGACAATTCAAGATTGCTGAGGCAGGAGCTATCGGACACATTTAAGTTACCTATCATAAAAGGAGATTGACCATAGCCTGGAAGTACATGTTATGCTGTGACTGCAGAAGATGGTCCTTGTTTTCAAGGAGCCAGCAGTTTTGGAGGCTCAGAGGGTGCTTGCAGCAGAGCTAATGGGATGGCCGTGGCCTCTCAGCCTTTCCACTCTTTCCTCTTTTGCAGACTCCTGTCCACACTTCAGTCTCCTGCTTCTTCCATTGCTTCCCTGAACTGAAACAGCCTTTGTGGCAGTGAGGTTGGGAAGGGGTCCCCAGCCTGCTTCTCCCTGCCTTCCCTGGCTGCAGGGACAATGATCTGCTGAAGGGACCATGGATTACCATGGGAAATTAGACAGCAAAAGGCTTATGGATGCTGTGACATATGCTCTCAGAGGGCTTGATAAACTGCCGCAATATCTACCTACTCATCCACTTTCTATTTCAGAGGGAAAAAGGGCAGCCAACATTAAGGTAAGTAGCCCTGCGAGAGCTTTCTTTCTCTAACTTGTCTACAACTGTAAGACTTTTAAGAGATGAAGGGCATTAGGAAGGCTAGAAATAAGCATGATACTTTTATTGGTTTATATATTTTTAGTCAGAGAAGCATGCTATCTCCTGTGTAGGAAACATAATATGAAAGAAAGGTGTACCTGCAGTGCTATAGAGCTTTACATAAAACAGTGCAAGGAAACCAGACAAGCATTCAAGAACAATCCTGAGCTTAGCATCTTTGGTACTTCAGTCTAATTTTTTGCCTCTTAAAAAGTGACTTGACCAGAGCCTTGACATGAGTCTGTTCAGGGGGCGTGCATGATGCTGTCACTTAGCAGAAAATGGGTCAATAAAATGGGAGCTGAACCCAGACAAAAGGCTGAAAAGACGGCAAATGATGTTTAATAAAGACAGTATTTAAGAGGCTGTGTCAATACTCCAGCTTCAACCACACTGCAGGGCTGTGCACTGGGGTTCCTGAACTGAGGCATGTTCAGTCAGGAATTAAAGGATAAGATTCAGGCTGGGAGGCTGCAGTCAGCCCCAAAAATCCATTCTTATCACTTGTGGCCCAAAAAGCTTTGAATGTACCCTTTGATTTCTGCTTAAGCTGTGTCATCGCAGGACAGAGAAGGCTGGGCATCTTCCTCCCATTATGCAGGGAGGTGTCCTTGCCTACCTTCCTCTGATTATCTGCTCACACATGGGTACGTACAATCCCAGCACCTCCTATGTAATGGTGGATCAGCCCTCTGGGACTCATCCTTACTGTCTGTGGTGAAGGACACATTTGTGCACTTACAGGCATGGAACGGCAGTGGGATTCTGCAGGGAGAAGCACAGCACAAAGCCTGCTCAAGGGACAGCTTGCCTGCGTGGTGATACCAATGCTGGCTCCTGCAATGACTGGGGAGTCTGCTGGCAGTATTTTCCAGCTGTGGTTATTCCCAGTGAAGAGCTCCTCACCTCCCACTGCTCTTCAAGCTGTAGGGTTTAACTGATACTAGCCTTTTTCCAGCTGTTTGAAATGTAGTGAGCAATGCTGCTTTGCTTCTCCGCTCTGCCATTTCTGGCCTCCCTGGGGGGAGTGTTTTGGCTGTTGTCCCATCTGGAGATGTGCTGGGAAATTTGGATCAGTCCAGTGAGCAAACTCTTTCATTCTCCTTGCAAATGCCACTGAAGTTATTTGACTTCCTAGTTATTTTTATCTCTGTGTACTCATTGTAAAACATTGTCCTGCCCTCGGTCGTGGTGCTGACCCTCCTATGAATGATCCTCATTAGCATGAGCTGTTGCTTGTGGTTTTCATATTGTGCTTTTGCCAACTGTGCTTCCACAAATCCTATGGCTGGACATCAAACAGGGGCTGCTAGGCACGTAGTAGACATGGCACAGGCAGCAGAGTGCATGTACAATGTGGTGTGTGCACAACTCGGTGCCTATGCAGCATGCAACACAGGGCACATACAGCTCAGTGGACATACAGTACCATGCATGTACAACACAGAGCACATACAACATGGTGCATGTATGGCATAGTGCACAGGCAGCGCTGAGCACACAGAGCGCTGTGCATAGACAGCACACTGCCCATGATCACCAGCCTCCATCAGGTCACTTGAGGAGCTCTGAAGGAGGTGAACTCCCCAGCTAGGTTCAGTCCTGATGGCTCTGACAGAGCCAGGCTTTCCTGTGCAGCCTGGTGTCTCCCCACCTCACTCCCAGCCCATCTGAGGACCACAGTTTTTTGTTCATTCTTACCCCCCCCCTTACACTGTAACAGCATAGGCCTGACTGGAGCTGTTTTCTTTTGCCCATGCAGCCCAAAGGACTGCCAGGGAGGCATAAGGCTTGGTCCCTCAGCTCTACACACAGTAAAACGTCTTCAGTAAATCAGCCTGCCAGAGATTACTCCAGTGAGGCCAATAAAGTCAGTGTTCAAACAGTGTTTCAGCCCTGCTCTTCAAAACCTGCTGTTTAGAGGAAATAAGCTCAGCATAAGCCTGGCTCTGCAAAACTGCTGAAGTTTAGGGCTTGTCCTAGAGCCATCTGATTGATTGATGCACAGAGTGTGAAGAGGTGGAGAAGCTTCCACCAAGACTGGTATGTGCCCTGGAACCCCAGCACTAGTGTGGCTATAAGCTGGGATGCCCTTGGTAGCCAGAGCATGTGCAGACCTCAAGGCAACACCAGATGGGGAGACATGCATTAGCTCTGTTGGTCCAGAGCGGCTGTCGCTGTTCCATACCAGGGCTTTGCTGGGATCAGGCATCAGCTGCTGCAAAGCACCTGCTGAAATAAGACTTTTCTGTAAGATGAGCTTTTACCCTGGCTGAGGGTGGTGCTAGAAACAAGTGTGCAATGTGATAAATTCTGTCCTATGACACTGACTACCTGTTGCAGTTTGATTTGCTGTTAAACAGGACTGTTTCTGCTTCTGTGTGATACCTCTTCAAACAGTGTTCAGTTCAGAGCACTGCCCAAGACAACAGCAGTAAGTTGTTTCTGTGAATCACAGAAACCAGGATGCAGGACAATTACTTTAGTTAAGTGATCTGACCATTCTTCTGACCATTCTTATAATTTATTTAAAATTAGTAGTGTCCTAGCATCATTACAAAGAACACGATCTATGTAAGTAATAGGCTGAGGCAGTTCCATAGCAATTTTGCTGCTATTATCATTCTGTTAAACACCACTTACACATAGAAGCATTTATTTGTATGTATATATGTATATATACACAGAGCTTAATATCACTCCAGGATCAAGATTCTTAGTAAAGGAGAAATCTTTGCATCTAACCTGAAAGATACTGCTCACAACAAAAATACTTGAGGAGCAATAGGGAATGTGAATGCTGCACAAACACTTGGAAGAGATCCAAACCCATGCTTTTAAAACCTACATCAAACCTTCCTGTTCTGCTGCTGCTGCTGTGTGATATCATGTACAGAGATGTCAAATTACTTAAAGGCTTGAATCTGTGCAGCTCAGCACCTTTTCCAACAGCAAATTAAAGAATGAAAGTGTCATCAAACTGTGTGAGGAGGTTTGCATGGTGTAAAGCGGCAAATTTCCCTGCATTAATATGCTTTTAAGGGACAAATTCACCCAGCAGTTGCTTTACCAGCTTGTAAAATGTGCAGCGTGAGCACAGCTGACACACAAGGCAGTACAGACCCAGACCTCTCGCTGCTCAGGAAAATTGCTTTCTCTGTGCACACTTCAGGAGCTTTATCAGTCTATAATTTACCAAGGCTGTACTTGGCTGTATTTCTCCATGAGCCTGGATCAGCTCCATCTCAGTGGGGTGAGCACATCCCTGACTCAGGGCAGGTGGTTGCAAAGGGGTATTTTGTAAGGCAGAGCATCCCTGTTTGCCTTGCCTGGGAAGGCTGAGCACATAGTGGAGAGGGTAAGGTGACAGCAGGACTGTGACTGTGGGCACCAACTGGATCCCAGGGCTCTGGTGAGCAAATGGAGAGGAAAAAGTCAAGTGTTGCTCTTTACTGACTTTTCCAAGCCCCCCTGAATGCAGCAGCCCCCACCAACGAAACCATATCATGAGCTTCTTCATATTTACATTGTAGTGCCCTAGGATGAACTTCTAACTCATCCATAATAATGTGTGTGTAGCTGAGACATTGGAGTATTTAGGTGATTCCAGGTGAAAGGTATGAGGCTGGGTTTCATTTTGTGTTTGGTCCAGCCGAAGCCTTTCTTTTTCCATCAGACTTGGCAAGGAAGTGGTTAAAAGCACCTTCCCACCCCTTTGTATTTGTAGGAGCCTCAGACTTTACCACCCGGCCACGTTTCTGCATGGGACATGCAATGGCTGGATGTTATTTGCATCGTATCTGATGGCAACAGCAAAGTCCTTATGAGCAGTATCAAGTCTTCTTGCCAAATATAAGCCAGTCCTTTGGTGAATTAATAGCAGAGGAATTCCAAAGTGCTGCAAGCCACATCCACTACACCAGGGAGGATGCTCCACACCAAGCCGTGCCTCTGGGAAGTGGGAAAGAGCCGGCTGGTATTTGTGTCAAATTCTTGATATGTAAGCAGGGAGCATCCTGTGCATTTAAATCACGTTCACACTAAATTTGGAACAGAAATTATTAAATATTTATTCTGTGCCTAAAATACTACTCAAGCGTCCTACTTACTGATATTACATATTAATTCACACGGATTTTGCAGTACTGATAATGCATTTACTTCACAGTGGCGACTCTGAGGCATTCATGATGATTGGGCTGTTTAATAAGAAGTGAGATTTATGGCCCCAGAGGAATCCCACCTCATCACTTTTGTAAAGCTGGGAAGTGGCTCATACAAAGGGAAATTCAAGGGTTCATAATGACCATGACAAAAGCACTGGCTGGGAGTTTGCAGTGGTCTGTGAAAGACCAGTAAAAACAGAATGAAGGCACTTCAAAGCTCAGTAGAAATTAGGAGTTATTTCCTTAGCAGTAGGAGTACTGTACATTCAGAGAAGCAATCACTCAGCCAGGACATAATTGCTACCAATCGATTGCTGCCTTCTCCGGGTGCTTTCCTGTAATGGAAGGACCAGTTGAAAAACTACCACAAGAACGTTAAAAACAAGTAAACAGATGCACATTGACTCACAGTGACCCCAGGGGTGGCAATCAGGCGCTGAATGGCAGCAGCAATCCGGCCCAGGTTTTGTAGGAGCCCTGAGCATGCTGGAATAGATCAGCTGCAATTATTTCCAGGCTCTGGGCTAGCAGAGTAGAGTGCATTTGATAAATTTCCCGTGGTCCTCCTATCTGCAATAAGCCTCAGTCATTTTCAATTATAGACGCCTCGAAAGCTGGGAGCCAGAGCTGATTGGGCAGCAAAATATTGCCACAATCCTCTCAGCAGTGTTTGGAAAAGGATTTTGGTGCTGAACCTGACACGGATGTGATGCTGCCAGCCTGGCCAGAACATGGAGATAAACAGCTCGCTTGTGGATTCTGCTGAGTAGCCACAGACATGGAGTCTGCCCTCTTCCAGGGCCTGCTGGGTCTGGCTAATTCCATGTTGCTGATTTTAACACTTGGTATAATAAACCCTAGGATGAGGCTGCAAAGAGTGGAGCCAGCATCAGGGCCAAGAGCATCCCCGATAGCAAGCAGGGGAGGAGGGCAGCAGGGCAGAGGGCCCAGGGCATGCATTATGTTTCCCACTGTGGTTAAATCTCTCCACCTCCTGCCTTGTGTTATCAAAGCAGGTGATTCAACCTTTCCTCCTCTGCCCCTGCCCTGAGGTGCCTTTCATCATGCATCACCCCTTCTCTCCCTGCAGCATTTGCTCTCTAAGTGCCTTGGAGCAATAGCCGGTGCCTGGGAGGAGCACACCAGGCGGATCATCACCAGCCTCAGCCTCAAGGCACAGGAGGCACCAAAGCCGGTGTGCTGCCTGCCTCCTTCCTGCAGGACTGTGGAGGCAGAGGGATGGGGAGCAGCAGCATTGCCTCCGGAGGCCACTTCTGTCTCAAACCCAGCCACCAACACCCCACACACAGCTGCGGCATGTCTAAATCCAGTTACAGGGTGGAATAAGCCCTCCTACCTCAGCACACATGGCTGTTTCTGAGACTGGAGCCTGGCTGCTGTGGGAGCTCTCATTTCCCCTCAGATGCTAACCAGGTCTGGAAAGCAGCACCCAGCACCTGCAAGGAAGGGGGAGGCGAGGGATAATGTTGGCTCAACAGATCATTCTTTCTAAGGGACTGAAATGCTTTCCTGGAGCATCGTCAAGCACATTACCCAGAAACAGATTAGGAGGTGACCTCATTGCAAGCCCAAGTTTCCCGGTGTACAGGTTCACCAGGCAGGACACAAATAAGCCATCCCACCATGGAGAACAGACTGACCCTCAGCCAGCTGGAGGCTGCCCTCTGAGGTGGCGTTTTGCTGGAGAAAGGAAAACTTTCTTGCTTGGTCTGTAATTCAGGGAGCCCTGTGTTGTAAATACTCTGTGCGCAGGGCAGGGGGGAGGCTGAGCAAATGCTGTAGAACTGGCAATATAACTGCTGAGCTGCAGCAGTGGCACTCTGGCTCCTGCACCGGCCACAGCTCCGTGGCTGGATCTCCTGCAGTGCCTCCTTTCCCCACCCCACACTTCCCTAATGCCGAGGGATTAAAAAGCCAGCAGCTCTCACTGGCCCTGGCTTTGCTCCTGGTGCACTCCTGATGCAGCCAGGATCCCATTGTAAATATTAGCTGAGCGTGTGTGAAGGGGTGAAAAGAGCACCACTTTAAGCCATCCTGTTTGGAAGATACAGCAATCTGTATAACGTTGTTACCAAGAAACAAGGATTATTTTCTGTGTTATTTTAGAAGCCAGTGAAACAAATGGAGCTGAGGACAGACCAGGATTTCTATTTCCCCTCTGTAATTTAGTGTTATTGCAAAGTGTCAGTGTTTTACAGCAGCACTCTGCAGCCGGACTCTATTCATGCCTAAAGAAAGGACGTGCTGCTTGAACCTGCCCACTCGCATATCCTGTATCTGTTGTCATAACTGCTGTTCTTCACTCTGCCTAGCTGCAAGGTGCAAACTATCCGGCCCCTCACAGTGTGTGTCCAAGGACATCATGGCAAGTCCTCAGGAGAAGGTACCACTAACACACATTACTTGTTGCACAGCCTATGTCAGGCTGGCTCTCAGCAGCTCCTCTGCTTCCTCTTTCAGTTGCTGCTGCAATACCTCATTTTTATGAGCTTGAAGATATTTTAAAGTAGACTCTTTGCCACTGACTTTGTCTCTTTTTATCTCCCTTTTCCTCTGTTGCCTGTTAGTGTACAAAATTCAGACTTGTATTGCAACACTGCTTTTCCAAAATGAGAGGTACAGCCAAGCAAACACTTAAACTCCTTTCACATTCTGACTGAACATTGCCAAAAGGCCAGGGTTGCAGTAACAGCCAGAAGAACAAATGATCACAGGTTCTGCCCTTCTATCCACACTGAGAGCAGCTGCCAGCAGGCAGTGTGGGATTCCCAGGTGGCTGCCACCAGGCTGCACCATGCCCACCTCTGCATTGCCCAAAACCAGGAGATGCTCTGCCGTCAGTCTCAAAGCAAGGGTGAATCACAGCTGCACAACCCTCCAACATTTTCAGGTCCATCCCCAGCATACTGCAAGTATAAAGCAAATCATCAATATGAATCACAGTCAACGCCATCCGGGCTGGGCTAGGCACAGGAGTGGGTGTAGTAGGTGACCAGTGAGGAGAAGCAGTGAATGCCCCAGCACCAACAGCCTCCATGCTCACTTCACTTTCCAAAATTCACAGAATGATAGACTCAGATGGGTTAGAAAAGACCTTTAAGATCTTCAAGACCAACCACTACCCCAAGACTTCCAAGTCCACCACTAAACCCTGTCACTAAAGGCCTCATCTACACAGTCTGTGAACGCTTTGAGGGATGGTGATTCCACCAGTTCCCTGGGCAGCCTGTTCCAATGCCTAAGCACCCTTTTGGTGAAGAAATGGTTGTTCAGTGCAAGCAACTTTCTATGGCCACGAAGGATCTCATGGAGGCTGAACAGCACGAGAGATGTACTTTACTGTTTTCCCTTCTAGACTGCTCTCATGACCCACTGCCATCAGTACACATAGATTTTACAAAGGCACTAATTTCTTCCAGCTTCCGTAAGCATTCTGGTTTAGGCCTTTAACCAGGATTAATAAAAAGAACAAGGGTTTGTTTGGTTTCCATGCAAATGTGAGCTTCCCAGTGGGAACTATTCTGTTAAGCTCTCCCAAATGGTTGCATTAAATGGAGTTTACTCTTTCTGAGGGTTTCTTCCAAACCACTGAGTCCTGCCAGGCTGCTTGCAAAGGCAGCACCCGGTGTCATGTACACAGGCGCTCTCTTTCCAAAGCCAGCGCCTCTGCTTCAGCTCTGCTTTTCTTTGCAGTCATTTCCACAAATCATTATCTACACTGATTTCCCCCATATAATGGGAATAAATGGAGAGGGAGACGAATGCTACAGCAGTAATGTTTTCAACTATCAGGAGGTTCTTCCAATGACACTGTGCAAGATGGAAACAAGTCTGAAACACTTCACCAAATACTTTCAATACTCTTAAACTGACACTGCTTCCAGTATCTGAGGCCACTTGAGATCTGCTTTATGCAGCTGCAGTGGCTGCAGCCAGGAGAAGCCTTACACTGTCTGCAGGGATGGTGCAGGCTCTGCTGGCTGTGTGTGTATTTGCTGCTCCTTGTTTGTCGTGTGAACAGGAGCAGGCACAGAGGTCGAGTATTCCCACACGGTGTGTATTGCTTCTTACTGGAAGCCACAAGAGAGCTGGCAATGCAGGCACCTTGCATCTCATTAGGTAATTGTTCTGGAAAGTGTTTTAGAAGAAGCAATTAATTCCTGATGCTGGGAACAAATAGGTAGGGCAGATATTGTGAAACCTCCTGGAGCCTGCTCTAAAGTGATAAGCTAGAAAGGACCATGGGTTTTGCAGTTATGTTGTGCCTTGAAAACAAACTTCCCAACATTACACATCCTTTTAACCCAAAGAGCCTTTGTTTTAGTATCCTGAGCAAACAACTATGTGCATGAATATAATATCAAAAATGACTTAGCTAATGCTCTCATTTGTCTACATTTACCCACCCGTGATGGGTAATTGCATAACCACCTGCCATGAAATATTACCACTGAAAGTTATGCACACATAATGTTCATGAGGGCTCTACTCATGCTGCTTCCTTCCAGCACAATGCTGACAGTCATGCCAGTGGCATGATCTAGAAGGATCGTCCTTCTAGATCCAGCGTTTGCATGCCATTCATGTTTTTAACAGGGCAGTATTCCTTGGGATGTTTCAATACCATGGAAGCCCTCAGCTCCTACAAAAAGCACCACAAAGACCAGTGTAACTAGGCTAACACTGAAAATCTTGTTCCTCTTGGTGCTGTCAGAGAGATCTTTCCTGCAGCTGGAGATGCTCTAACAGAGCTGCTTTGCAGTAGGATGCAAACAACTCTACATGGGAGATGTTTTAAAGGGAGTTGGATAGAGCTGTCAGGACAAAAATGGCATTTGGAAACACAAAGCAAGAGGCCTGAGACTGTCTGACTTTGTTCTCTCCTTTATTCAGGAAGAAGAATGAATGTTGTGACCACTTGTTCAGACACAACCGCTGGGAAAACAGGGCTGTGTGAATGAAGGAAAGAGAAATTGTGGATCACTTTTAATGAGGGCAATGTGTCCCCACTTCTCTGGACCAGCAGCACTTCCAGATGAACCTGGACCAATCCATGCCTGAACGTCTAGTCAGACCCTTTCAAGAATATCCAAAGTTCTCTAGTGAGCAGAATCTCACCCACTAATGGATAAATATAATTCTGAGAGCTCCTAAAGTAGAACACATTTTTTGGGTGGTTGCATATATCTATTTTGCATCAATTAATTTAAGAAATCTATTCTGACAATCTGTCAGAAAAATCAATCTGTCTCTATAGATAGATACGAGTTGTCTGTGATGTTCCTACCAACAAAAGTTGCTTCTGTCATCCCCAGCTGCTTTCCTGTAGCAAATCCACCTCTGCAGAGCTACCTAAACAGCTCAGAAAACCAAGGAAAGAAAACCTTTCATTAAAAATGGTGTGATCATCTTAGAGAGTTTCATTGTGTCATGCCTGGGACAGGGAATCATAGAATCATAGAATCATAGAATAGTTAGCGTTGGAAAGGACCTTAAGATCATCAAGTCCCAACCCCCCTGCCATGGAGAGCTGCAGCTTTCAAACATCTACAAGGGAGAGACCTGCATCCTCATGTCGCAGAGAGAAATTTCTCCATTCTCCGGTACAATAAATGACATTTCTTGAAAACCCCCTAAACAAAGGCTTCTCTGTTGTGGGATTACTGTACATAATATCATTATAGTCTTGGATGTAACAGATTCTATTTTTGATGCCTTCACAGCTGGCATGACTAGACTCAGAGCAATGAGTTTTTGATGGATAATATGAAACAGGCATAAATTTTAACAAACTCAAAAGGGACTTTAAAAAAAAACAAGAGAACTTTGCTTAGGAACGGATCTTTGAGATGTTCCCACCAGCCTCGTGGAAGTCATCCTTGTGTTAGCATGTTAGGGGCCATGTGCCTGGCAAGATGTCACTAGGAGATGCTGCATGACCTGTCCCCATTGCATGGGACTGGCAGCACAACTACATGACATGCCCTTTGGGCAAGGAAGACTAGTTGCACCACAGCAAAGATATATTAGTACTTCTATGCGTTTGCTTAGGCAAATAATAAATAGGCATGAAGTGAAATGATACTAAGGAAGGCTGAGAGGAGCTGAAAAACTTATTCTTAACTTCAGCTTGGATCCACCTCTGTATCCCAACACCACACCTTGTGTCCTTTCCTTTCCCAGACTGATGGGAAGATGCTGATGCAGGAAGATGCAGGAAAATGCCCTGTGTGCCAGCCATCTTGGCCATTCTGCCCTGCAGCTAGCACTGCTTCTTGCACAGCAAGCTGCCCACCAAGACCAGCACTCTGCACTCAGTTCACACTGTTCATCCCCAGATGCTGGCTGCAGGTTGTCCAATACAACACTGGGGTGGCTTTGGGCAGCTTTTGTCAGCCTATGGGTTGGATCGACAGTACTAGCAGCAGCTCCTGAGAAACTGGGCGATACAGGACCACCTCTGAAAGTAGTCTCAGAGGAAAGCAGTAGCCAGACAAAGAAAGCTGTGTGCCTGTTCCAGCTTTAAACATCACCAGCCTGATGTGCAGTATTTATTTGACTTGCTGACTGTGCTGCAGCAGAAAATGCACTGTTGCTTACCAGGAGATGCCAGTGGGTGATGCCAACAAGAAGGGTGTGAAGATGAAACAGGGCTGGAGCTATGTTTGCCTGGCACTGGTGCTTGTCAGCACATGGCACTTGTAGGAGCCCATTCACACCTGGACCAGTAGGGTCCAAAGCTCCCCTGCAGCTTGCACCCTTGCAGGGGAAGAGGGCTCAGGGCTGTGCAAAGGGCAGTGGTTATGCCTTACAGAACTCACCCTGACATCCTGGGTAGGATGGTCCCAAGAAGACCAAGCCATAGATGTCCCCATGCAGTTCCAGGGGTGCGAGGCTCTGAATCCCAGCTTTGGCAAACAGGATTCCTGATGAGGAGGGAAAACTTTGCCTGCAGGAACTTGACAACTCTGATCTTCTCTGCAGACAGCTCATCATCCCCAGGACCTCCTGCACCACGGGCAGGACACACACTGTGGTGTGCAGAGCCACAGGGCCCTGAAGCTTTTCCAGATTCAACTGCTGCACTAAGCTTTTAAACAGAAGTAGGGAAGGAGTTCAGCAAGCCCAGCTGATGGGAAAATCCCAAAGCGAATGGTCTGCATCAGCAGCACTCAGCTCCCCTCCTGGATGTTAATCTCCCAGCCCCATCACCAGCAGTCGATGTTTACCTGTTCTCCCCAGAGGTGAAGCAAACATTTATTAACAGGTATAAGGGGTGGCAGGTATTCTGAAATTTACAAAAGAAGAGCTGCTAACTGAGCAGGAACAAACATTGAAAACACCCACCCGCCACCAACAGAGGCAAATCGAGTCTCAATCACATCTGAAAATCACCGAAAATTGAAATATTGAGCATGCATGATGCCTCTCACTGATTCATTCTTCAGAGCCACTCTGAAGTCCTCAGGTTGCTCCAGGTAATCTTCAAAGCAGAACTCCATGAGACCATTACACATGTAATAACTAGTGACTCAGGTGAAATATTCATCAGCAGTATCAGTTCTCAATTAAGATTTTCAGCTGTGTTGAGGTGCAAGAGCTGCTGGGTGGACAGCAAGCTTGCTGAGAGCCTCAGGTCTGTAGGGACCCATGTGGCTCCTGTGGCTGTGAGGGTATGGTGGTGTCTGGTGGGGACACTGAGAACACGGTGGTGATTGTGTGGGGCCTTGGGGACACCAAGGACACAACAGCGTAAGTGGGGACACCAACAGCGAGGCAGTGTCTGCATGGGGCAGTAGAGACACTGAGGACACAGTGGTGTCTGAGTGGGGGAATGAAGACACTAAGGACACAGTGATGTCTGTGGGGACACCAAGAACACAGCAGTGTCCGTGTTGCATTGGGGCACACCAGCAGTGCAGTGGTGTCTGTGTGGAGACGTGGGGACACCAAAGGACACGGTGACATCTGAAGGGACACCAAGAGCACGCTAGTGTCCGCACGGGGCTGTGGTGACTCTGACAACATAGCAGCATCTGCGTGGAGCCTGAGGACACCGACGGCGCAGTGGTGTCTGCGCGGAGATGTAGGGGTACCAGAAGCACAGTGACGCCTGTGGGGACACCGAGACCACGGTGATGCCTGCACGGTGCTGGGTGACACGGGGGGCACAGCGGTGCCCTGTGGAGCCCGGGCACCCCGAGGGCAGAGCGGGGCCCATCCGGGCGCACCCCGGGGCTCCCTCGTTGCCGCCGTGGCCGCGCTCCCGGTCCCGCAGCGGACATGCGCGGCGGGGCCGCCCTCCCGCGCTCCCTCTGCCTCGCCTCGCCCCGCGCCGTGCAGCACCGCGGCCAGCGCCCGCGCGCGCGGCGCGGGGCGGGGCGAGGGCGGGGCGGCGCGGGGGCGCGCTCGGGCGCGGCGGCGAGCGGAGCCGGAGCCGGAGCCGGGCAGAGCCGCGGCGAACGGAGCTAGCGCAGCCCAGAGCCGGCTCGGCCGAGCCCTGCCGCCGCCGCGATGCTGGACCCGTCGTCCAGCGAGGAGGAGTCGGAGGAGCTGGTGGAGGAGGAGAGCGGGAAGGAGCCGCTGGCGCCCGCAGCGGCGCGGCTCTCGCCCAGCCGCCCCTGCGAGGGCCCGGGCAGCGGCGGCGGTGCGGGCGGTGGCAGCGGCGGGGGGCTGCAACCCGTCGGGCGCAGCAGTGGTGCGGCGCGGCCCGCCAGCCCCAGCCCCTCGGTGGCCAGCGAGAAGGAGAAGGACGAGCTGGAGCGGCTGCAGCGGGAGGAGGAGGAGAGGAAGAGGAAGCTGCAGCTCTACGTCTTCGTCATGCGCTGCATCGCCTACCCCTTCAATGCCAAGCAGCCCACCGACATGGCCCGCCGGCAGCAGAAGGTACCGCCGTGCCTGCTGCCCTGCTCTCCTGCGTGCACGGCCGGGCCCGGCCTCGCGTGCCCGTATCCCCATCACTCTGCCTGCCCCTGTCCTCCTACTCCGTGTCAGCACCCTCCCATTCTCCGCTCCCCTCACTACCCTTGTGTCCCCTGCTTACCTGCTCCACTGTTCCCCTGAATACCCTCCTGCCCCCCTATTCC
Source organism: Neopsephotus bourkii (assembly GCF_033783945.1). Lineage (NCBI taxonomy): Eukaryota > Metazoa > Chordata > Aves > Psittaciformes > Psittacidae > Neopsephotus > Neopsephotus bourkii. The sequence continues at coordinate 2,645,330 of NW_026901218.1, read as the reverse complement.
TCCTCCTGCCTCCTTCTCTGTCCTCCTCCCAACCCTCCCCATGCAGACACTTCCCAGGCCTGCACCTGTCCAGGCATGCCAAGGGCAACCCCAGTGCAGGGCACCTTGCCCTGTACCGCTGAGGTTTGCAGGCAGCAGCTCTGTTCTGGGGTGCAAGGAGGCCCTCCCGTGTCACCCCTGTATGCTGCTCCCCTCCGTGGTCTCCAGCACGAAGCCAGTGCGGTGACATATGGCACTGCTCCTAGTTACGCAACGTCGGGAGTCAGGAAGTTTGGGATGTTGGCCATCTAAAGGTTGTTGGAAGGAGAGAAATGGGCTACATTGCTGGGGAACACCAGGCACATGCGCTTGCAAAGGGACTCTGCAACTCCGTGCTCGCTGCAAAGTTTGCTTAACTGGGAGTGCCAGCACTGCCTTGGGGAGTTACTGAGTCTCATTTCAATTTCTTGCGAGTGTTTATGCGCGGGGAGCTCCCTGATGCTGGCCTCCTGGCAAAATGTGGCAGCAGAGCTTTGTGATGAAGTCGCTGCCACAATCCTGACTCTCCCTTCCCCAGTGCATCACCGCAGCAGGGCTGTGTGATGCTCCAGGCAGAGGCTGGGCAAGAGTCTTTCACCAGAGCTCTGCATCCCAAGGAGCTGTCTTCGAGCCTGTTTCTTTGCTGAGGCACAAGCTCATGGGCCAGGCTAGAAATTAAGTTTCTCCAAGATGTGGATGCAGGCACCTTTGAGTCAAATAACAGTCAACTTCTCCCTGTGGCAGCCAGAGTTAGGTCAGTGATGGGATGTAGTCGTCTGGAGTGGATAGCTGATTTGTTGTCTCGGTTGAGTTTCTTAGACTGCAGTTTTAGCCTTGGTACTGTTCTGTGTTCACAAATGACCTTTGCAAATCAGGCAGACTCCTGGATGTATTGATGCAAACGACATTCAGTTCTGCTACACCACAGGACTATTATTAGTCACTGCAACATACGGAGGTAGGAAAGTGTATCCATACTGCATATAGTTTAAAGGCAATATAGGACAATCTGGTGTTGCTGGAAGGTGGAATGAGCTGCTTTTGTTTGCTGAGCTAAGTGCATAGCTGAAAATATAGCTATGTTTGGAGACTATATATATAATATATATTCTTTTTTTGTCTACAACCTTTTTCAATAGATTGTGCATTTTCAAAGTCATCCTGGCTTTTGTTTCTTGTGCAATTTGTTTGTGTTAAGAAAAGATGATAGATTTAAAGTAATGGTTGGTTTTGCAAGAATTGAAACCAGTTCTGCAACTGTTTCTCACATAGAAGTGAACTGAGATTGAAAAGGACTTCTTCCAAAGGAGCAGGCAGCATGTTAGTGGTCTGGAGAAGAGTGGCTGGGAAGAAGGGTGATTTGTACTCCATGAAATCAAAACGCTGCCCTGTAAAGGGACAGAAGAGGGGAGGGAAAGAGGAAAAGAGGGGAATAAAGTACAGGTGAAACAAGGAAATGCGGAGTCATGAGAAAAATGATCAAGTGGCAGCAGTACCCAAGGGAGTGGGAAAGTTACACAGGATTTTGGGAGGAAATAATCCATCTGCTGTGAAATTAAGAGTGTAGGGAAATGCTTCTGCCTTATTTATGAAATAGCTAACAGAGGTGTGTCTCGGGGGCTGACCATGTGCCATCAAACTTAACAGAGGGATGGAATTGGGAAAGCTAAATTTAACGTGACAACACAAGTCAAGTCGAATTCACCCTTTTAAAGGTGAATTCAGTCTGGGTTTTCATCTTCTGGATATCCCTATATTCAGTTGGCATGCTGGGAGTAAATCCCAGCCCTCTTTCCTTAGCCAGTACTTCCATTAAAGTCAATTAAAGCACTGCTGGAGCGTGGAGTTTTCATGTGCTCCTCTGCTTTCCTTATGCATCCCTCTAGCAAAGCCCGTCCTTCCTTTTCTGACTCAAGGGGGACCAGGGAGTGAAAGTGGGGGACTTGTTCCCTCTTCTGTCATGGTTTAGTGTGATGTGTCCCTGCCCATGGCAGGGGGGTTGGAACTGGGTGATCTTAAGGTCCTTTCCAACCCTAACTGTTTTATGATTCAGTGGTGGCTCTGCCAGGTTGAATGGTCTCTGTGGGTACTTTGTGTTTTGGTGGGCCTTTGGTCATGATGGAAATACCAGATGCTTCAAGACTCAGCAGGGTGGAGCAAATGCATTTTGCTTCTTAACGGAAAAATGGGAGAAACAGAGCAGGTTTTGGTCCTGCTCTGATAGGAGTTGTTGCCTCAGTTTCCTCTAGTTGAGGAGGGATAAACTTCTTTCTCCATGTGCCGTTTGCCTCTGCACTCTCACAGCCTGCCACTTGCAAGAGCAAGGTTTCATCTTCTGAGTAAAGCAAGCAGTTGATTTGTTGCAGTCACAACTCGCCTGGGCTGAAGATCCCCGTGGTACCTCCCCTTGAGGTGTGTAATCCTCCCTCCTTGATCCTGCAGCACTGCTGTATCAGAGCTGGCTGGTACCCTGAGCCCCAGGGGTTACAAGTGGTGTAACGCACAGGCACCGCAGGTACTGGTTGTGTAGCAGCATGCCTGTGTGTAGTGCTGGGGAGCTGGAAAGTGCAGCCTGGTCTTTTACAGCGCTTGCAAACCACCTTGGAATAAAGGGAAGGGTGTACTTAAGGTACTGTTGCAACAGAAAGATAATTACGTGTGATTTGGTAAATTATAATGTATACAAGAGAGAAGAGAGCAGTGGAAATGTGTGAATGGATGGGTATGTGCTGTACATGGCATGACAACATTGCATGTTTACTCTAGTAACAAACTGTTTCAGAACTCAAGCTAAATTCAAGCAGATGCCACTAAGAGCAAATGTTTTTCTGATCCTGACACCCCGGAAGTTTCAGCAACAGAGTAAAAATTGTTTCTTAGATTAGTGTGTTCAAGCCTACGCTTCTGCTTCAGGTTTATCTTGATGTTCATGTAGTAGGGCTTCACTTGGGTAACTACACATCTGTGGTGTCTAGCTGTAAGTTTTTATTTACAACTTACTAGTATTGTTTCTTAAGGGGAAAAAAAAGGTGGGCTTATTACATACCTGCCTGTGCTGTCTTACTTCCCACTTAGGTTTCTTTTTTAAGCCACCACTGAATTCCAGGCACCTTTAACAGGCAGATAACTGCCTGCAAGATATTCATCCCTTAAAAGCTTGGTGAAAATAGAGACATCTGTATTTATCTCCTACTCCAGGTGGGAGGAAGGAGGCTTTGTGCAGCCACCCCTTACTAGACACTGGGGAGTCTGAGCAAGAGACCTACTGAGTGAGTGGCCCCAGAGGAAGAGCTCCCGTCAGAGCTTTTACCTTGCTGGGCACTGAAGGCTCCAGCCTTGAGCTGCAGCTCAGGAGGAAAGCAGCTTTGCCAGCTCTGCGTCTCAGAACAATGTGTTTTAATACTGCAGATGGCACTTAGCTTGGTAATTGCTTGCCCAGGATGTATTTAGTCTTTTCCCTTGCTCATGCTGACTTGTTGGAAGTAGAGTTGAGACAACTCTGTGCCTCTCCCTGCTTGATCCCAACTGTCTGAAACCTTTGGGAGGAGAGCTCAGCTGCCAGCCTGGGGGAGTTGGGCGATGTGTATGTCTCTGTAGTGATACAGAACAAGCACCCTTGGATGTGAATTATACACCTGGCTAAATACCTCCAAAGCACAGCAGCCAAAAGGCACAGTGAACCCAGGAATCTGTGTTTGCTCACTCAGTATACCATAAACTCAGAGATCTTCTCCATGTTATCACCAGCTGCTTGAAAACACTTGTTGGGAAAGGGGCAGCTGGAAGAGCTCACTAGGAGATGAGAAGTGGAGAGCCCAGTAGGTCAGGCATCACTGCAGTTGTGCATCACCTGCTTTCATCCCTGCAGAATGAGGGAGCAGGCAGGCAGCGTGTAGGAGAGTAAATCATTTTCAAGCAGGATAAATGTGGGATGAAGTAAAGTTCCAGCTTAGTTGCAGATTACTGGAGCTACTCCTGGGAGAGGTGGCTTGTGATTTGGGTGCTTGTGTAAGCCTCTGGAATGACGTCAGGTGCATTAGCCAAATTCTCAGGCAAATTCAGCAAAGAGCTTAAGCTTGTGCTTTGCTGAATGGTGATTGATTTAAGCACGGTGCTTAATGCAGAACTCCCCTTTCTGTGAGGGATCAGAAACTCGGTTAAATTGGTTAAGAGGCACCTCAGAGTACCACATTTCTGCCGTTTTGGCATGCATGCAGGTGCCATGAGTTAGGAAATTGGTAAAGCTAGTGGAGACTTGCAAACAATCACTTTTTCCCTATCATGGGCTTGGTTGTTACTCAGCTTGTTTACACAACTTCTCTCTTAAAACCACCAAAACCTTGTTCTGGGACAGACCAGGACTCAGGTGGTGTTGGGACTTGCTGTAGCAGCTTTCTGCTGGTGATGTTATGGTCAGATTCTGCTCTGCTGGCCCCAAGAAGCTATCCAGAGTATGTTTTTTCTCAGTGCCGCAGGAGACAGGTAAAGACGATGTTCTGCTTGTTTTCTCCCTGCTCCTCAGTTGCTCTCTAATGCAAGGAGATGCAAGGTCCAGGTAGGTCTCAAGCGTGAGCTGGACCCCATGCACAGCTCTGTAGTTACAGCAAAGCTTGCAAGATAACTATTAGCACTATACCCATAAAAACCTGGAAGATTAATTAGGGGCTGCTCAGCTTGGACATAGGCCACTGCCACCACCAAATGAATGTGGTGTGTGTGGCCGAGCTCTTGGCTAGAGCTGTCCCTGGGTCAGCTCTGTGCTAACCCTTAAGTGAAGATGAGCTTGCCTGTGTTTCACTGCTGCATGGAGAGCATTGCCGTGGGGAAGGAGGTTTTGTACATCTGAGATGCGGTGTTCCTTATTACTGTGGAGTGCAGAATGTGGTCATTGTGCTCTAATTGTCTGGAATCTGCAGAAAACGGTTATTTTCAGTTAAAAAGCATATATATATTGCCAGTGCCTTATCTTAATTTAATTCTGGGAGATATTAAATACCTGTCATACTTTGGCTATTTATATGCTTGCAGATTATTGCATTGGGATGCAAGTAATTAAATAGGCTGTGAGCTTGGTCTGTGGCCATTGTAAAACTTTGCAGTTCCTGATCCATAGCCTGACAATCCAGTTACTGTGGCACCTCTTGGGCTCCTGTGAACTAAGAGTGGAGAAGACTTATCAGATTGTGCAGTTCCAAGCCCTGTCCTTTCCAAAAAGTATTATTTATGGCCTGGCTTTACCTAGTCTAGACGCTTTCCCCGAAGCACTTTGCCTTTTGCACAACTTGTAATTCCTTCTGCTGAGTGATGAGTCACTTGTTCTCAGTTCACTTAAGCGGGAAGGGGCCAGCGAGTCATTTCCCTATGTAATTTTTTTGTTAGCTAGAGAAGCAGTAATTTGTTTTTAGAGTGGTTCAGCAGTAGGAACTCAGCAATCGCAACACTGCAACTAGAAGTGCATGTGTATAAACCCCTTACAGCTACTGCCAATGCTGTAGTGCAGGGGGCTACAAGGTAAGCATCCTGTTTCTATTTAATGATGTAAACCTGATTAATATGTTAAGACTAATCAATATAGTATCATCAAAAAGGCTGTTGGCTGGTGTTGATGTGAATGCAGCTATAGTGGCTTCAGTGGTGCCAGGGGTTCACCCACAAAGTGATCTCTATGAACCACATATATTTTAGTGTGTCTTTAAATACTAACTAAAACACTGAAGTTCTCTTAAACAGCAAAGACCTTCCCTGATGTGGAGCAGGTCCTCTCTGTCACCCAGGAGGATGGGTGGCTACTCAGGGGTGGGGCTTGATGAGTGGCCCCTCAAAGGTCTTCTCTTCCTGGAAACAGAACAGGGTGAGGTGCAGGGGAAGGTGACACTTTGGTCAGCAGCTCTTGGGAAGCATGGTGCAGGCATGGAGGACAAGCAGAGTTCATCTCCTTGCCTTGGTCACTCTCCAGCACAGGTGATAGCCCTGGGTTCCAGCAGGTCAGAATTGGGCCACCCTTCCTGTAGGGCATACTTTGAGGTCCAGCAGCAGGGTCTTCATGAGGGTGGGAGATGGGAGATGCAAAAGATGGAAGGTTCTTGGATAGTTTCCCTGTGTCGTGACCTTGTGGGTGCTGCAAAAAATTACATGGAGCATCCTAACCTGGTGATTGCTTTGGGAGAAGTTATTTGTGGTTACTTGGTGTGCTTTGAGTGGGTTTTCTTCTGGATTGGACATAATCCTTAGAATTGGACATAAGCGCAGTCACGACCTGGATGTGTAAAATCATTGTTTGAAAAGGTACTTTTAGTGATAATATTTGATCTTGTTTGTCTGTGATTCAGGCTGATAAAGTCAGGCATTTTCTAGAATTTAAACACCCGAGTCAAAATGTCATGCAAATGTTTATTCAGCTTGGGGTAAGCAATGCTGTGTCTGTAGTTGTCATAGTTCAAACCTGTCTGTAAGCTTGGGAGCTTGGACTTTTATTAGCATGAGTTATAGAATGATGCTGTGAAGGTGGACATTAGTACAGGCCACCTCCAGTATGGAGGGGCTGGAAAACTGCCCCAACATACAGCTTGATGCCTTGACCCATGTGCTTCAGGGCAGTTGTATGATCACAGCCACTCAAGAGCTGAGCCTCTGCCCATACCCAAATGTTAGTGTTTGATGAAGAAACTTAATGAAATCTAGATTATCACGTTTTTTCTAACCCACAGGGTGGGGAATTTCTAATGATGGTGCTATGGTGTTTGTCTTAGGGGACTGGAGATGCTGTGTGCAGATCTTGAAGGAACTCCACTGACTTTGGTGGGACTTTGGGCTGATGCCACAATGCGTTTGTACAAATACTCTGTCAAACAGGCTACACACTAATGATCCAGCAGTGGCCTTATGCAGAAGAAAGAAGCCCTGCACCCAGCATAGCTGCAGCACTCTGGCCTGCTCAGGCTCATCTTGCTTCCTTGGACTGGGGCTCCAAGTAGGTGTTTTGGCTCCTGTCTGGTTCAGAGGAGGAAAGTAATAGAGAGAAGAGGCTCAAACCATGAGGTTTGATAACTGATAGAAGTTATTTGTTAATAAATGTCTTATTGAAACAGTCTTACACATTGTCTTGTGAAGAGCATCAGCAGAGTCTGCTTTAGCATCTGAGTTTCATCCCAAGCACCTGCTGAGCTGGAAAGCATGGCATTGGGACTTTGCAGATCCTGTAAGTTTGTAGTAACCATTGATGCTATTAGTTGCATTGCGTGTTTGCAATCAGTGAGGTGTGTGGGGCACGCCAGCTCCTGCAGGAAGCGATTCTCCCTTTCCTAGGGAATTTATCATGTCATCAGTCTAGATGATGCTCAGTTGGCATTGCCCTGAGATGCAGAAAGCTGTGTGTTGGTCGTAGCCATGTATTGGGATGCCCAAGATGGTAAAATCCTGCACCCCAACACACAGCCTTCCTCCCTTCTGTATCACAGGGAGCAGCCCCCTGCTTTCCTTGGAGCTACTCAGAGAAGGCAGTCAATTTGCATCCTCCTGGAGGGATGCAGGTGGGTGTGCGTGAGGGCTGTTTTGGAGCCTGGGGAGTCACAGCTGAAGTACAGGCTCTGTCTAGGAACAAGCTCCCTGCTGGTAGCACCATGGTGAGATAAAGGGACTTGGGTTGATATTTGGTTGTAAGAGAGAACATGAGGCGATGCTCCTAAATACAGCACTGTGCTCACTGGAGTAAGATACGATGTTAGTTCAACAAGGAGGCAGATTTGGGGTAAAAACCTTATTTTTTCTGTTCTGTTGGCACTGCTGTTGATGGTGACAGGGCCTAGCTTTTGCAAGAAGGGGGTTTCACTTTGTCTGGCATGCTGTGGGGAGGGTCAGCCTCTCCTGCACCTCAACAGCAGAGGGTTTAGCGAGCTGGATGTTGATGTGGGCATCACACAAGCAGAACGTGAAGCAAAAGACACGTTTTCCCTAAGATGCCAAATCCTCTTTCCTGATTCATCAAGAGGGCACAAACGCTTTGCATATCACACATGCCAAGTTTGTTTTCATTCCCTACGCCCCTAGATTTCCCCTCCCTCCCCACAGACTGCTCCTACCCTTCTCGCAACCAGAGATGACAGACTCATTGCTGCCTCAGAAGGAAGCTAATGGGGTGACGCAGCAGGAGCCAGCTGCTCCGCTACCTGCATGGTGACAATGCAAGGATGAAGGAAGGACAAAGCCAGCACTTCCTCAGCCATAGGCAAGCTGTGTGACCCGCTAGCGGCGTGTGCTGCAGTAAACCAGTGCTGTGCCTCCCATTGCTGGCACCACAGACCACCCTCTGCCAGAGAGACCTCTAGGCAGGAGCCATCTGCTGCTGTTATCTGGGGATGTGCAGCTGCCTGAGCTGTGCAGGGCTGTGTTCTGGTGCATAGCCAAGAGCTAGCTGGAGTTAGGACTGCAGAGACTTTGTGTGTGCTCAGTCATTCACGAGGGCAGAGCAGCTCCCAGGCATGAGTCGATGCCGATGCTCTGCTCTGGAAGGAACAGGGAGCTGGGAAGGGCATCAGGCCTGGGTGAAGGAATTTGGAACTGGGAAATGACAGCTTGGCTTCCTCTCTTTCCTTGGGCCTTTAGTGCTTCCGACTACAAATTATCCCCCTCCAGAAGGGTTTATGTGAAGGAGCAAGGAGGAAGGATTGCTTACAGCTCCCTGATGCAGCTGCATTTCCCCACCATCCCTGCCAACATGGCCATGCAGGGATGATGAGGAGTAGTACTTTTCTAGCCTATAGCTGTCTCAAGAAAGGACTGATGTCATCAGTAAGCTCGAGTTGATCATGTGGTGGTGATTTATGTTGGCTAGAGATCTGCCTGGTACGATTTCTGCTCATAGGTGGGTTGGGGTGAGATGGATGCTTCTTTCTAAGGCTGTTTTGCATCCCTGCTGCTGAACTTTTATATGGAGTTCCTCAAGCTCAGACCTCTGAAGCCTCTATGGCAAAGCTCCTTCTTGGTACATATTTCATGCAGAAAGATGTGTGTGATAGAAAATCTCCTTGTAAACTCTCTTCTCTCAGCTTCTGTCTTGCACCAGAATATTCCTGTTTGTGCAGAAGTCACCCCAAAAGTGAATCAGATCCTGCTGAGCAGGACAGTCTTCCCACCACCTATTTATAGTGTGTGCAATTACCCTCTATGCATCTCGGAACTCTAATTGCCTTTTTATTGCTGTTTAGCAGTGTGTTAAAGGTTTTTGAATGCTCATGCCTTGTTTTCTCATTAGCTCTATTTATTCCTCCTTTGGCTCCCTTCCTCAACCTCATCAAATTTAGCATCATCTTGCCTTCGGGGCCTTGGGCAGCTCTGCTGCTTCTTACTTCTTTTGCATGTCCTTTCTCATGTTGCTGCTGCAGATGCTTTGTACTCCCCAGTCTTCTTGAGATGTGCTCTCAGGGCCCATCCCTTGAAGGGGCTCTCTCCCTGCAGTGATCCCCTGCCAGTGATCCCTTTGCTGGGCAGGGTGGCTCAGACAAGGCACTTTGCATCAGGCAGGATTGGTTAGCGTGGCAAGGCTGCCCATGCAATTAGTGGGAGGTACATGATCTAGGAATGGGGAGTGATGGGCAAGAATCTGGAGAGGGGCTGGTGATAGCGACTGGGAGCTGATAAGCAAGGTGGGAGGCAGGGGCTGTAGCCTAAGGTTCCCTGCATGGGTTTGTTTTGCCAGGGTGGCCCAGGAGTTGCTGTGTCACCAGTGGTCCCTTACACCTTCCACTGCAGCAGGCTGCTCCAAGCCCTGGCCAAGCTGGCCTTGGACACTGCCAGGGATGGGGCAGCCACAGCTTCTCTGGGCACCCTGTGCCAGCGCCTCAGCACCCTCACAGGGAAGGATTTTTTCCTAATGTCTAATGTAAATCTTCCTCTCTGTCAGTTTAAAGCCATTCCCCTTTGTCCTGTCCCTACATGCCTTTGTAAAAATCCCTCTTCAGGTTTCTTGTAGGCCCCTCTCTAAAGGCAGTGTGTTGGGCTGGGGGGCACGTACAGCTGGTATCAGTGGGACTACTTTGTTAATGCTTCATGTGTATCCTGTACCTGTTTTGACCAGATGGCCGTTCTCTCCGATAGCTATGACAACATGGGCTTTGTGCTTGTGCAGTGCCTGGCACCCTGGCTGGGTAACTGGGAGCCAACAGATGCCTGGCTTTGTCTCTTAGTCTTTGAGTGCAAAGTCCTCTTTGATGTTATTTGCTTTATGTTTTAGCCTTGTTGTGTGGCATTTCCATAGCTCAAATTAATTCATTTATCCCCTGAGGTGCTTGCTTGCTCACAGTTGTCCAGAACTTTATTGCCCTCCTCTTGTGTACCGAGGAGCCCACACAACTCTGAATCATCAGTAAATGTAATCACAGTGCTTGATGTTTGTTCTTCCAAGTCCGTGATATATACAATAAATGAAACTAGTCTTAATACTGATCTGTGCCTCCCCTTTCCAGCGCTTGTTCTGTTCCAAAATGCTTCCTTCGTTGTGTACAGCCTCACCACTCGATCCTAACAGCATTCCTATTGACTGGAGAGATTAATATTTTATGTAAAATCATATCTAAAGCTTTCTCGTCCTATGGGTAATTTATGGCCAGAGCTTGCTCCCAGCAACCTTAGCACATCTGCTAAGCATGGTGTCAGCTCAGTGAGGACTTGGTGACCGGGCTGAGTTAAATAACCTGTGGCACTCTGCAGGCTGAGGGCTCAGCATCCTCACCCACGGGCTCCAGCCAAGTGCAGGGGTTCATTAGTCAAAGAGATAATTACTGAGCTGAAACAGGGACTAGGGCATCCTGGTCTCAGAGGGTTTGCTGCTTCAGGTTCTGTGCGCTCCCGGGTGAAAGCAGAGGCAGAGCTTAGCGGTTGGGCACTGGCTGTGGGCTCAGCTCCCTGCTTGCTCCTTCACAAGCTCTCACAGTTCTCCAGATCTTTCTCAAGCTGCTATCGAGAAAAAGGTGATGAAAATATTTCTCCTTGCTCTGTAGAGCACTGGAAGTCAGTGAGAGTTATGAGATGCTGAGTTAATTGCTCAGAGCAGGATACTCAGGTCCCTGGGAGCACTAGGATGGGACCTGGTGAGAATGGATCTGCGTAACTCAGACACACACAGACACTGAGCATCCACGAGCCACCCCTTCAGCTTCCTGTATGTCCTCCGAGCAGCTTCTACAGCTGCCTCCTCTTATAATAAGACAGTTAATAGTTTTGCATAATTCATGCTTGCAAGTTGTATGCACTTGATGACAGGAGACGTTTAATTTACACACGTGGGGCTTCATATAGATTTTAACAGCTCTGTGCACAACAGCCTGACACCCTTCCCTCCTCTCTGTTTGGAAGGTGTGCAGCATGCTGCCTGGTGTTCCCATGCACAATGTCTGCAGCTCTCTCCTCTGTCATCTCCTAAGCTTATCACAGGTGCTGCTGTCCTTCAGCAGGGTACAGCAGGGAGAATTGCACTGTAATGCAGAAGTGGGATGGGAAAATCTTCACCCTTACTGCTCCACTTTTCTCTTTCCTTTTAATACTGTCAAAACCCAACTGCTCTATGAAAGGAAGGCAGCCTGGAGCGCTGAGCCTGGTTTTGCATTGCTGGGAGCCTGCGAAGCGAGGCTCAGCTCCAGATGGGTGCTGTCTGGATGCATGCACATGTACTGTGATTGCCCTTGCTTAGGGCGCAAGAGGTGCTTAGGGCACCAAGAGGTGCAAACCACGGCCTCCAGATGTTGGTCCCGTGCTGAGGGCTATGGCTTGCAGGGACAACCAAAATGGGCCTAACAAGAGACTGGTATTTAAAGTAGTGTAATAGCTCAGCTGCCCCCTGTTCAAGCCTATAGGAAAGAATCAGAGGTTTTGTTCTTCTCCTGCTCCTATCAGCTAAATGTGTAAGATTCAGTGGCCACTCAGAAGCAGATGGGTTGCTATTTCTGTGCCCTTTGTTTGATTGCTGCAGGTAGGGAGGGAGTTACAGCTGCTCCAGTAGTGTGGCAAATCGTCTCCATTTATCTTGTGCTGTTCTGCCTCGGTGATGTCAGATGGTCTCTTTACATTGCATATATGTTCAGACTAAGCAAATCACAGTGTTTTTTCCATTAAAATTTAATGATGAAAGATGACGCTGTAAGTGATTTATTTTCTTCTTTAATCAATTGTTTCATTTGCTGTATAACCCTCATGGTAATGATAATAATCTTTCCTTGCTGGGGCTCAGGAGAACAGATGTGCCTTTTGAATTTAGGGTGGTTTTTTTTACCTAGACAGAATCTTTTTTTTCGCAGCTCTGATTACTTGCTTTGCAATGCTGTGACCTATATTCAAGGTGAAACTTGTGATAAATATTTGCTTTGGGGAGGGAGGCATAACCATGGTTTTTGAGAAGATTAGGCCTGTCAGGCAGCAACCCTCATTTCAATTAGACATCAAAATGCAAATCATCCATTTAGAGTAGGTCAAGGTGAGAGTAGAAAGGACTTTAATCCATTCTGAGATTGAGTTGAAATCCTACTGTGCTTTAATTGTTCTTGGTCAGTTTTGTTGGCTAGGAAGCATAGACTCATGGAGTGGTTTGGGTCGGAAAGGACCTTAAAGCTCATCCAGTTCCAACCCTCTACCGTGGTCAGGGACACCTTCAATAGACCAGGTTGCTCCAAGCCCTGTCCAACCTGGCCTTGAAATGGTGTAGGGATAGCTCAAAAAAGCAGTAAAAGCAAGTAAATGCTTGGTATGGAGCAGGTAGGTAGGTGCTTGGGAGGCTTTTCTTCCTCTTGCTGGCTTTGAGATAGTGAACAAGAGAGCTTGACTAGTAGAAGACTAGGAAATATTTTCTACCCTCTGCTTGAAGAGATAAATTAGTTTTACAAAATGTAAATGGAAGATGATGTTTCTACTCTTTATTCTCCATTTTTCTGTTTCTCCTTCTGGCTTCTCAGCAAAACATTAATGAAAAAATTGGGGGTGAGAACCAGTAAAAAACAACTTGACCCTGTTGAAACCATGTGTACAAGGTCATAGCTGTTTATGTAGCAAATCTCACAGGACTTGAGAAATGTCCTTGCTGTCGTCTTGTGCAATTTATCAAGGGTGTTTAAGGAGTCACAGCACTACTTTGCACCAGAGATGGCAACCATACACTACACTTAAACATCGTGCATCTTTTTGTAGGCAGCTTGGAAGTCTAAGATTTGTAGATACGAGGCTCAGAAGCTCAATGTAAATAACAGAAATGTGAATTATGCAGCTATTTTCATAGCAAAACACTCAATTATGGTTGTGTGTAATCTTTGCACTAGAAAAACTGCTGTAGGCAGAGAAGCTCTATAAATGTCCGTGTTCTTGGTATCTGGACCTTGCCTAAAGGGCACCCCACATCACCCCCTTCCTGAGGGAGCTGAGCAGCCAGTGAGTCCTCCATGTTTGCAGGTTCCCCTGACCCTATGGGTCTGGGGTGTTTTTGCAGGGCAGACCTTGGCATCGCTCTTGGGGGCTTCTTGGAGTCAGGGACCAAACTGAGGTGCGAAGGGATACAAGCGGGGAGGCAGAGGCAAAGGAACAACCTTCTGCATCATGCGGGCTGCTGCTGAATCACCGTTTGTGCTGTTTCTGTACCTGCTGACTCAAAGTGTGGAAATAGGGTGCCTCTATTTTTAGTTCTTACCTTGTGCATTCATGCACACGCATGCTGAAATTAGACTTCTAGTGATGGGAGCAGTTTCTTGCCTACATGGGGAAAGTATTTCAGAGTTGTGGCACAATGAGGATTCCTGATTTCTGCTCTTCCTAATACTATCTGCATGAGGAGAGAGTGAGGAGGGCTGCTTGCTCTGTGTGGTAGTAGAGTGGGACGGACCGGAGTGCTGCAGAGCTGCCTCTGCCAACTGCGGTCCTGCCCCACTGCCTTTCTGGCATCAGAATTTGAGCTGCCAAGTTCAATCTGTATCTTGCTGGCTTCCATGACCCTCTCCTTTAGAGCTGTTTTGGTACCTAAATATGATCTGTCAACTGCTGCAGCAGGACCAGGGTGTTTTGGTTTGCTGCTGTGAGTTTTCACTTGGCTGTGATTTCTTTTGCCCATCGTGTTGCACACTTATGCTAGTGGAGCGATATCAAGCTCTATCCACAGAGGAGTAGGTCTGAAGATGAAATCAGCCCATTTGTGTTGAACGTTACCTGCTGCAGTGGTTAATTGTGAAAACAGGTGCTGCTTTTGCATACGAGCTGTGACATTGAGGTGAGTTAACGTGGTGACTTGTCAGTGGGGAAAAAATCACATTGTTTTCATTAGGGCCATAACCTCATTTACTTTGTTAACGCTGCACGGAGCAGGAGAACACAGGTGATTGCTGGTGGAACATTCCAGTGAAAAACAAGGCTTTCCCGTCCTAATGTATTGGACTTGACAATGGCATTTTGGGAAGAGAAGAAGTGAAAAGTAAGTGCTTTGCTTTTAAATGGCTGTCATCCGTGTGGCAACGGCTCTGTGTCGGCCTGTCCTCAGTTGCTGCAACTTCAAAACCCAGCCAGGATTCCCCAGAGCTGATGAGATTATTTGACTAACTGATATTATTTAGAAGCTAGATTATTCCCTCCCTGGTGTCCTCCTGGTGTGCAGGGTGATGGTCCCTGCCACCAGAAAGCCTGGGAGTGGGTGCTGCTGCTTCAAATGCTGTATGTGGCAGTAGCAAACTGGTGTGAGTACTGTGTCCTGTGTGCACAGGTAGCATGGTGAAAGGTTCATCAGAATTCCTGCCTTAAAACCCCTCTGTCCAAAACCTTAATACCTTATTGTATTTGTATCACTGATGTTCTTCCAGCTGCCCTCTAGGGTTTGCTGATGGGAGAAGGTGGCAGGGGGGGAGACCCTGCTGCTCTTGGACGCTGAGCAGGGTTTGGCATCAGCTGGTGGGAATCGTGGCTTTGACTCCAAGATCTCTGTAGCTTTGGTTCCTGGAAAGCCTGGTTGCTAAACTGCCATCTCCCAGCAGGTCTCGTGTCCTTAACTGCTTGCAGCAGGCCCTGCCTGCATCAGTCTTATTTTCCTCACCCAGCTTGTTTAGAGTCAATATCCAGAAACTAGCATTGCCTACAAATTCAGATCCATTTTTCAATAACCATTAACCATGCTGTAAGAGTTTGGGCTGTCCAGAGAGAATGACTTAGTCATTCTGGTACGCACTCTAGCACAGTGATCCTTGATGTCTTTTATGTCCTTTGCTGCCCTATGTCATTACAATGCCTTGATACCTGCACCTGGGAGAGCGTGGTGTCCTGTGGAACCTCTGCTGGGTGAGTTCCTCCACTCGTTTCAGGGATAAAGTAGTCACTTCCATTGCTGCAGTGTAGTTTTCTGCCTCTGGATTTGCCCAGGGAGTTGTTGTACGTTTGCTCCTCACTGTGCACATAACCCTGGGTTTATCCTGGTAGGAAAAAGCCTGCTGCATTGTTCTGAAACTTCGCAGCAGGAAGGAGTTTTGTTTCTCATACTCTGGTGTGTTTTCCAGCTCAAATCATGAGCTGTTTGCCAGAAGTACACACATGGGTATAAACACATTGGCTTCATCTGGACTGGTTTTCCATGTGTTTGCAGCTGCCCTGCGGAAGGGCATCCCCAGTTAGTTCTGGAAACTTCCCATGGCAAAAGTAGTAAGAAAGGGAAGAGGGGAGCTGAGGAGAGGTGGGAGGAAGGTGCTTGTTTTGAAGGAGAAACATCATTTGCTGTGTTTCACCTGCCTGGAAAGAGCCAAGAAGGGGTTCAGTTTGGGAATAAGGGATCAGTGCATCCCAAGGATAGGATACTGGTACCCAAGGGTATGGTGGGTATTGAGTGGGAACCAATACAAATCCCTGGCCCAGGTGTTGGAGTGTGAGCCTTGTACCTGATGTTCTTGGTACTGTGATGCTGGCGTGGAGGGATGTGTTCCTCCCCTGTGGTTCCTTCATTTAACAGAGAGCACCAGTGATCTTATTCCTGTCTCCTTATAGGAGCAGGCTTAGAGGTCTATTACTGAGTTTATACTGAAAAGCCTATTTGTTAGATGGGTTTCCCTAAGGTCTTTAGATACAGACCCATCATACCTCACTTTTTTGGGTGGAAAAAATACTGAAAGTACTTAATGTCCTTTTTTCTGGACCCCAAACTGTTGTGCAAATCTTTTCTCTCCAAAGATATTTAAAACCAAGCATCATGAGGCTGAAACTGTGTGCAAGGAGCTCCCAGTCTCCAGGATTATTCAGAGATTTGCATATCTCTGATGCTGAAACCAGTTGCCTTGAGCTTCAGTGGAAAGTATTTGATGGTTATGGTATCTTGCAGATACTTTCCCATGCACCATCCTGTATCAGTGTACTTTTCCATCACTGATGCTATCAATGGCCAGAGCTCTCTGCTTGGCTTATAGCCATGCTCTTATTTAAGAAACAAAGGCAAGGGGAAGAGAGGCTGAAAACAACCTGTGCAGGGAGGGTGCTTCTGAATCAGTGCTGGGCTCTAGCTCTTTTCTCATTATGGAAAGAGATGCCAGTGGCTGTGCTGGGAATGTTCTGATGTTCAACACAGGGTACGTGATGTCTTGTCAGGTACCTGCACAGAGGGCTCATGGGTCAATACCTTCTTATAGAAATCCATGTGTCTGGCTTGCCTTTCTGCTCTCTAATTGCCACCTCCTTGCTTCCTATCTGCATCCAGTAAGCAAGCTGCTGTGATAGTTAATTACTTTTCTGGGTTGAGTGCTGTATTATAGTCTGTTCTGTCAATACTAATTGTTTTATAGAAATATGAAGTACCACTTTCCCTTCCCTCCAAGGACTTTGAGATGCAATATGGGCTTTAATGATATCATTTGCCCTTCTGTCCAGCATGAGTAGGAAAATACAATCTCCCATTTGCAATGGGCACTTAAGGTTATCTTTTGGAGAGCCGTGAGCACTCTGCTTTTGGGGTCCTTTCCTGTGCCTCTCCAATAAAGCTCTTTCCCTGGTACCTTGCTGGTGGTGTGTATTTATAACTAATCAATCACAACCAAGATCAGAGCAATGACTGTCACTTATTCCTTAACTCCATTCCTTTCCTGGGTGGGGTTCCTTCTTGCTTTTCAACCTTTGGCTTAATACATAGGTTGTACAGAAGAGTAAGTAAATAAGAAGTGTCTGTAGGTGGGCATCTCCTGAGAGTGCACCAAGTAGTATGTGAGGGTATTGCACAAGGGAAACTTCTTGTGCATGGAAAAGGACAGCCCTTGGTGTTCAGTTTTATCTCTGCTTGCACTGGCTTTTGGTCAAGAAGAAACCACTGGTGATGGTTCTTTGCAGGGGGATTTATAATTTTGGATGTGTGTTTATTGCTCTGGAGTAAACACCAGATAAACCCGCACTCATTCATAATTAAAGCAAAGTAAATTCAAATATGCCTCAGGTTACCCGGTGTGTTTGCAATGACTCATGTTTTGAGGCTGTCCTCTGCTTCCCTTTGCCTCGCTGAAGGTTTTGCTGTTAGCTTTTGTCGTTAGCAGTATTGCACAGAGCAGGATGAACTCCCAGGTGAGCACCTGAGATCTGGGCTAGCTGTAGTGCAGAGATGAAACAGGAAGCAGGGAAAGGCTCAGTGATAAAGGCCCTGCCACTGGGATGCTCCAGACTTTATCCTGACTGGTTTGTGTACCCACAATTTCCTGCAGAAGCCTCCAAAAACTGAGATCCATGTGTGTGTGAGGTGCTGCTGTGATTTTAAGAAACAGGGAGTGTTTGTTGGTAGAAAGGTGGTTGACAGAGTCATGTTCCCAGTGGGGCAGGGAGGACGAGACGTGTCTTAGCCCTTCACCACATAACACCTCTGGTGTGGCATGTGCCTCTGTGTTGCTTCACATAGCTGCAGATGCGTGTCCTGGCACTTGGACCAGGGCTTCATCTGCTCTTGGCTGGTTACACTGGGCAAAACGAGATGGGCTGTGTAGGAGGAGGGATGGTTGCAGGGGTTGATGGCATTCCTCTGTCTTCCCAGGGATTCGTGGAGCAGAACCATACTTAATTAGACTTGCTTTCAAAAAACAGTCGAACTTCTGTTGTTATCAGTGCTTCTCAATGGCAAGCACGGGAGGGCAAGCAGCCGTGGAAGTATTGTAGACCCACAGGGCTTAAAATACTCTGAGACTGTGAACTGGGAGGTGGGAATCTCATCCACAATTTGGGCAGTACCAAACGACTGCTAGTTATTCCTACCACACGCCATAGTGCTGGACATCCTCGGTGCATCCTGGTCAGGCTGATGATTCTCTGTTGGAAGTCTGAAACTGTTGAATGCAGGACAACACTCAGTGGCTGTCAATGCAAGCTATGAACCAGGAGGTGACCCGATTTTATCTCTGGAGCATATCATGTGGCATTTGTAAACAAAGCTTACTCCAGTATGGACTGAACCTTTCCTGAATTCCATTAAAATATGGGGGGACGGAAATTAGCTTTTTAGACTTGGCCTCTGTCTTCTTCACCTGTGTTGATGGCTGGGTGTTTTTGTGACCAGAGATTTGATGTTAGACTTGGAGTTCTCATGCAAGGACTTCCCATTCCAGCTCAGTGTTCTTGGTGACTTTTCTGCTGTTTTTCTGTGCAAGCATTCAGCAGAGTTTGATGTAAGGCTGCTGTCACCTGCAGAACGTCCTATTTTGTGACCTTAAACTTCATCCCAACTTCAAACCTGCTCTGTCAGGGGCTTGAGTGTCCTTGCTGTCCTATCACCCGGGATTGTTGAAGGCTGCATGTAAATTGGTCTCTGAGAACAGTTTTTTGATCTCAGCCACAAATCTTATTATGGTTACATTAGGGAATGGAAGCACGAGAAGCCACGTCGTTGCTTAAATGTTAGCATTAAAGGTCAAGTTCGGTTGATCTTTAATCTTTGACAGCAGCACTCTCCAGTCTTGTACACCTGCAACTTCATGTGTGTCTAGCAGGGCATCAGCAAGAGCTTCGAGATCAGGCGCCAGCAAGGCCAGGCTTTGCATCTGCAACTTCTCTGGTGAGGAGGGTCAGGAATGTCTCTGCTTTGTTTGTTTTCGGCTGAGAGCCTGGAGCTGTTGTTGCTCAGTAGGACCCAACGCTGCTGCTTTGTGCCCACCATCAGTGAGATGCTGTGCACATTGTCCTCGGTGGGAGTGATGGCACCTCGCTGTTTGGGACCATCACCTGGAAACCCATGGTAAAGCACCCACAGGCTTCAGTGGGAGTGGGGCCAACTTGAGCCTCTGGGACATGTGTATTGGGAGGATATGGGACTGTGTGCTTCGGAGGTGAGAGGACTTGGGGATGTGCCACTAAAGATATTGTTGGTTTCATATTCATCTCTTGTGTTTGCAAATCTTGGCATGAGCTGCAGGTTCTTCTGTTAGTATTTTGAGGTGGTTTCCTTCAGTTCCTTATTAAAATGCATCTGTTTTTCCTCATTTGGAAAGATCATCTGTATCAAAAAGCTAATGATCACAATACCTGGCTCCCTTTTCCCCAACAAAGATGACAGCAGTGATATAAATCATTATGTTGCTGATTGTAAAATTGCTACCTTCAGGCACGTCTTTATTTTAGGGTTGGATTTTTTGGCTGCCACAACTTACAAGAGAAAGACAGTTGGAAGTATTCTTTTTAATACATAGTTTTCACAGCTCTCAAGTCTCTTTATCGAGTCAGGCTGCTGTGGCTGCCAGGCTGGAAAGAGCAGAAGATTAAAGTGACTTTCTTTAATATGCAGCTGTGCATATAAGTATATTGTGGCTTTCCTGAGGTAAGATAAAGTCATAAAGATTTCCTGGTGGGCTTTTGCATTGCTCAGCTATTGTGGTCCTTGCCGCAGTAGTCTATGCATATCCTTTCTTTGGGACTTTTTGCTCGTCTGTTCTATGCCCAAATCACATTCCTGCACTTCCTAGTGTGGTTGTTGTGGGACTATGGACCTTCCTAGCACTGAGGTGCAGCAGCTCCAACAGGGCTGGGACACGCAGAGTCGTGCTGGGAATTTGGATTTTAGTTGTTAGCTTTTGGAGTGAAATCACAATGGGGTTTTAATGCAGCATCATACAGAAACACTAAGGATTGGGGTTGTTCTGTTTTGGTTTTCCATTTTAATGGTTTTTATTTTCCTCCCACCTATGTGGGGAGATGGAAGTGCCTGTCTAGGAAAACGAGGAGCTGCAGAGAGTATGGGGAGCGCCACCACCATCTGCCCACCTCCCAAACAGCCGATGTCTGCGCTTGGTGCATGACGCCAGAAGGGCCCTATCAAGGGTATGGCTTGTATTTAATTCTGCGTTGCAATCCCTTTAATCTAGGATTATAGCCAGTTGTTTTTCTTCATGCAGGGTGCGTGCTGTCAGATAAAAGCAAGAGCAGCTGGGAGGAGGAGAACAGCTTTGAACAGGGGCTGAAAACCTTGAGTGTCTGTAAATGTGTTTGTCAGAAGCATAAACCTATCTCATAGAAAGAGTCCAGGCAGGTGCAGGGGCTGACAGGACCCTCCAGCTCTGATAGATGAAGACCCTGGGAAGGCAACTGGTTGCAAATGAAATAGTAATTGCTTTCCCCCCACTGAATGAAATCTTCTCTGAGGCGATTACACAGATTACAGCTTCCCACTGCAATGTACCAGAATAAATATAGCCTGTGCCTCCCGCGGGGGCTGCCGCAGAGCAGCCTTGGGCTGCAGGGTGCCTTGTGCGAAGTGCAGCGGGTGCCTGGAGTTGAGGGTAGGAATCCTGTATGAACAGGGCTGGGAGGATGCCAGCTCTCCGATCTTCCTCCCTTGAAGCAGGACTGAGTATGCCCAGGTTGTTTCTGGTAGTGTTTGTCCTGCCAGGGATGCGGGGACAGGGGAGGCTGAGCCGCCTTCTCCTGTGCATCTGCATTCCTACTGGGGTGGGGGCCTTTTACCCAGTACCCAGCCTGGTTTCCTCGCTGTGACACGTACCTTTAACTTCTTGTCATGGACACAGGGATGAATTGTTTTCTCTGCAGCAGATTTTGCCATTGCTTTGAGGACTCTTGTCAGTTCCCACAGCCCTTCCTCAGGCTCATGTTACTTGTCCTGCACCTGTTCCCCTTCTCAGGGTTCCTTGGGTGGTCAGTGCCCTCGGGGTGCCCCTTCCCTGGTCCAGGGGAAGGAGGGAGCTCCCTCTGCTTCTTCCCTTGTCTACCTATCTCTGTGTGATGCTTTGGCTCTTTTTTACAGCAAAATACACTTTGCTCATGCAGTCCTCTCCACCGACAGCTGAACAGCAGTGTGCAAAAGACTTAATGCACCCCCAGCCATGCCCTTTAAACATGTTAAGTTTAAATCATTGCCCTCAATAGTGGGTGCATTTTGCCCATTTGATAATTGGTGGTAGATGCCACTGTGACCGAGGTGCAATGGGGACCTTGCCATGCCTACAGAAAATTGTTTTCCTTGCTTATCACAGCATGATTTAACTACCTGGTGTTGTTAGTGTTGTTTGATTACGTGCTGCATAATTCCAGGTACAGTGTGTGCATGGTAGTCACATAACAACAAAGCTCTCTGAAGTACAGGAGTCAGACGTGTGAGTGTCACAGAGGTCCCTTTGCACTCTATTTAGATCCTTTCCAGAACAAAAGGAAAGTCAAAAAAACCAACCCCCAAACCCAACATTTCAAAATGCATCTCTCTTCAGTGTGTGGTAGAAGATAATGTGTTGTGTGGGCTTGGGCAATGCCACATGATGAGCATCATGCTGGGCGGCACAAAGCTGTATCTCTGCAGCAGTTTGTGCCCATTAAGAGTCTGGCTTTTCTACGGTGTTTGAGCTCACATGGGCAATCACAGATAGAGCGAGAGGGCACAGCCGTCTCCCTCCCCTGCATCCAGTTTGCCTGAATCCCATCGGCACGAGCTTGGGCTCCCCTCCCAGAGCTCAGCATCTGTCTGTGACCAAGGGATGCAGACTTGTGTCCTTGACACAGCCCTGTGAAAGGGATGTTCCTGGCTCTCATGGATTATGTTAACTAATTCAAGTTATGAGTTCCTTAGGGCACAGGCTCGTGGGATGTTTCTTTACTTCCATTCTATACCAAGTGATACAAGGAGGCCATGATAGTTTGGTTATCAGCAGCAAAAACAAACCTCGAAGCTGACCTAGGTGTGAATTGAGACAAGGCTTCTCTGGGAAGCACAGGATGCTCCAGAGGTGTTTGTAACCAAAGGGATTTGAGTGAGCTGTAGGGGAGCATGCAGTAGTGCTTTGGAATGTGAAGGCGATCTCAACACCATCATCTCCTATCAGAGGAATCAGCAGGGATAAGTATTTCTCTGTCTCAGGACTAGTTAGTTTAATTAAGGGTCTGTTGCTCTTACTAGCAGTTCAGGGAGAATTTGATGTAGTCAGCTAAGTTACTTGCTTAAGTGATGTTGTGTTTTTATGCTGCCTTTTCCTCTAGTCTTGATTTCTGTGGTGTAAGTAATGGAACAAACTGATCTGTTGCTGTCTGTGGAGAGCTGATGAGAAATGAGTGGTAGAGGTGGTGGGGAGACACTTCAAAGTGCCGGGGGGGTCTGCTGGGAGGACCTGATGGCTTTGCTGCAAATTGCAAGGGCCAGGGATGCGCCAGCTACTCGCCTCATGTGGTGCGCTTGATAAATGGCCACCACAGGTCAGCACCTGCTTATTAAACTGTTGTGAAGAAAATAACCTTGACATGTACTTTTATCCGCTCACAAAGCGCCATGGTTTGTATCTGGCTTTTTCTCTAAAGAATAAAAATACACAATTATGTCTTGGGGTTGAATTTTCTCTAATGGCATGTGCAAAAGCCTCCATGACTTGTAATGGTTGACTTTTCCTTCTATCCGAACTGCTGGACCATAATGGGGGCTGTAAATTAGTACATTTAAAGTGGGACTTGTTTCTGGAAAGGTTTAATGATTGTATAATTGTTGTCTGTTAAAAAACCTGATGAAAATAAGAGCAACTGCCTTTCCTTTGGTATCATGAACTGACAAGTCAAAAATAACACTGAAGTATCCCTCTGGAACAGAGGTAGGCACAGCGGAACCCCAGGCTCTTGATGTGGTGCTGTGTTTGAGCAAGGGTTATTAACTTTTTCAATCAAAATCTCTCTTTCAGAGATTCTGAGCTTCAAGGGGTCTGCAAGCCACAGGGGTAGGTATAGGAATCAGGAAACTGAGTGAGTAGGACTTTACAGGCTACTTGAAGAAGATGTTTGTGTGCATTTAACTAGGAAGCAATAATGCTTTCTCGTTGCTTGTTACAGATCTGTGCAAGTGAATCTAGATACAGCAAACAAAAGACTCCTAAACAACAGCTTCTGATGCTAAGCCCGTGTTCTTCCGTACCTGTAGTTTTGTTATGGATCATCTTATGTTTCTTGTTACATTATCTTCTGATTAATAGAATCATAGAATGGTTCAGGTTGGAAGGGCATCTAGTTCTTTAGTTTATGGACGCCCTCCATTAGACCAAGTTGCTCCAGGCCCTGTCCAACCTGGCACTGAGCACTGCCAGGTGTGGGGAATCTATACTTTTCTTGTGATCTGTCATATGTTTTTGCTGGGGATAGAAATGCAGCCTCTGTGCTGCATCCCAAGGATTTTGGTGGTGTTGGCAATCACTGTTACTGGAGTAGCCACAGGAAACACTATGGTAGCCACCTTGTTCCTTCAGGTTTGCTCTCGAAGACTGTACCTGCTCACCACATGGATGCTGGCCCTGGGTGGATTTTGCCATTGCTGACACCTCACTGGCTGTTTGCACTGCTCCAACTCCCCATCCCAGCTGGGATCCAGCCCTTCTTTGGGGCCTCTTGAACTTGAGTCCTGGCTGTGTTCTCATGTGTCATACAGCCACTATCATTTGTGTGGTGCAGCTGCTGGGACTGACTTAGTGCAGTTCTGTGCTTATCAAACGTGATCATTGAGATTGGAGGCTTTTTGGCTTCTTGGCTGCTGCTTCTGTCGGTAGTTCTATTAACACTAATGGAAATCACACTCTGGCATCAGCAGCACAACACCTCCTGTGCAGGGCTCTGCTGTCTGACAGCGTGATGCTGCAGGATTCACAGGGATGGGATGTCAGAGGTAATTCTTTGTGTCACACAGATTGTACTGCAAGGGGTCTTGCTATCACTTCATACATACTGTGCCAGCTTAATGTTCTGTTATTTTCTTTCTTGGGAATAGCCCATAAATCTAAAGAGTGTGGTGGGGGTTAGTGCTGCTTCTGCAAGCACTGGGAATAAGGGAAGAAACGTCTTAACTTCCATTGAGCTCTGGCCTTTGACATGATGCTCCCAAGGGTTTCTCTGTGGCTCTCCATAGCCACAGGGAACGTCAGTCTCTTTTCAGCACCAGCCCCCGAGCAGGGAAAGCAGCCTGTGTCACCCACCCAAATGTCAGCCCGTGGGTAAGAGGATTTGAGCAGAGAGCTCGGCTACCAGCCCTATTCAGAAGTCTCCTTTGTCTTCCAAACAGTCTGGTGGCCGCCTTGCTCTTACTGACTCATGTTGGGCAGACTCTGGGTTTTACGAGATAAGCGTCTTTATTCTGTCGTGCTCTTGCTGCATGTGTCTGTCTGCTCTTAGCCTGCAGTGTGGCAGAGGCATCTATCTTTGTGCTGGTTTTTCTGATTTTTTATCTTCAGTTTCTTTGCTTCTCCATTGCATCTGTATGAATCAGGCTTCGGTTTGCTTGCTTACGTTACATTTCTGTGAAAGTAGTCTGAGGAATTAATTACAAAGCTCAACAAAATAGTACATGGTTTGAAAAGAAGCGGTTACAGTTTAGAAGATTAAAGGAAATAAAAACATCTTTTTGTCCCTTAAATTTAAGGGGAGTTAAGGGGTACCCTGGGAGATTGCAATGTCAGTTCTCTTTTCCATGCTAGCATAGGCATACATCAACCAGGAGCGACTTATCCTAGCAGCAGTACATTTGGGCTTGGGGAGCTTTGGTCATGACAAAGACTTTGACTTTGGAGCCAGTGAGGGGACTGGAGGTGTCACTTTTCTTCCTGATGCTGAAGTTCTCAGGTGACTTCCCTGGCTTTTCTTTCCAAGATTTCCTGTGGAAGAAGATGTGCTGCTGGGGTTTGTTTGCCACAGCATGTGTAATCTCCAGCTTTCCAAGCCCGCAGCCAGGGTTTTGGCTGGAGCCTGGCAGCGTTCTCTGCTGCGTGGGTCAAGCCAAGTGCTGAAGCCTGGCTGGGAGTGAGTTGGAGGTGGAACACAGTTTCATGCCAGTTTGTGCTTCTCTTGTCAGCGTGGGCAGGATACTTGCCCACTCAAGTACCCATCATGTGTGGGTCTCTGATGGTTGGGAACTGCAGACAAGGAGGGGCTGAATGGGAAAGTTATGCTGGCATCATTGAAAAAATCCCTATGGATGTGAAACCATTGCTGCATCAAGGAGCACGGGCTTATTGATGCTGCTTCGTTGGCACTATCCCTTCGTACACATCCCAGCCTTTCTGGACAAAACCTGTTTGGTCACAGTTCCTCTTGATCCCCTCTTCTCTGTGAGGTTTTGGGGCCAGAGGGGCTTCATAAGCTAATGAAGCTGGTGCTATGGGTTTTGTCAGCACTCACCTTCACCTGCCCACCCCGAGGGCTCCCTGCACCCTCCCCATGTTGCAGTGCTCCTTCCTTACTCAGCTGTCAGGGAAGCTTGCTGCCATTATCCCAGAGGGATGTGAAGGCATTGTCTTCAAGACAAGCATCAATCAGGGACGCCTCCTCCCAAGCAAGCTGTGTGGGACACTTTTGCAGTATGTCTTGGGGCTATGTGGTTGGGTAGAGCGATCGCTGTGCTGGTGCCTGCCCATCAGTTAGCACCCAGAGCGAAACTCCATGGTTCTCTCATCCAAGTAGCTGGAGCTTTTTCAGGTAAAAGACTGGATTCCCGGATACCCAGTTCTGCAGCTTTTATTTAAGCAATATTTAGTATGTTTTCCTTCTGGCGTCTGCAGGTAGCAGTTATCTCTAATTCTTTGGTGTAGGCTGGGACTTCTAATAGGAATGAAAAAAATAGGCATAAGGGAAAAAAGAAGCAATCTGGGCTGTAGGCTGAGGTGATTTGGAGTCACTGGGACTGTGTGTCAGTGTGCTGCAGCACAGCGTGGGATCTGTTTGGTGGGATCAGAGCACACAGTGTCCTGTGGTCCAGCTACCACCAAGCTCCAGTGGTTCCTCAGATTTGTTGCCAAGTAAATGAGAGCAGACTTGATGCAATGTGCTCATTTTGGGACTTTATTTTCCACTTTTTGTGGTTTTAACTCTTCAACAGTTTCAGTGACCTCTTCTAGTGCTCCTTGGAGCAGAAGTGGAGCTCCAGGATGGAGAATGCTCCATCTTTGGATGCAGTAGGCAAATTCCAGCACAGATGCCTTTTACAAAGAATTATTTGACTTTCTTTTCCTCTTTCTGCATGCCCACGTGTTTTCTGCTCCTACAAACACTCCTCTGAAATTGCATGCTTCAAATCTGCAGTAGCTGTATTGCTTTTATGTGGGGGTTTCAACTTGTACTCACAATGTGCAGACAAACTCATTACCAGATATAGTAACGGGTTCTTCCCTCCTGCCTTGTAGGACTGTGCTCTGCCTGCTCTGTGCACAGCCTGCTCTCCCTCCTTCCAGGCTTTTTCAGCCAGCTTCAAGTGGTATAAGAGACATAGGAAGCCTAGGTTTTGGGCTTGGACATCATACTGTAGGGGTGTGTTGTAGAAGGTATCTGCTCCACCTACATCTCCTTCTGCTGCGGGTCACTGCTCTTGTAGCATCATCTTGCACTTCTTCCTGTCCACATGCACACAACTTGCAGCGAGCGAGGAGCAGAGACAGCTCATCTGATGGGAAGGGGATTGCAGGGGGCAGAACCTTCCCAGCAGAAATGCCCAGAGCTCATCACTTAAAGCCCCTAAAATTTTCCTGCCTAGAGCCTAAAGAAGAGGAAGGAAGCTCTTCTTTTTTGACCAGCCTTCAATATACTGTGCTGCACAGGAATCCTTAAAACAGCTTTCCTAGCTTTAAGTGAGTGTTGGTAATGTGTAGTCATGCATTTTTGGAAAGGATCTTTATGTAGGGCCATATGCAACTGTTGTGCTGAGAATTGTCAGTCTTTAGGTAGTTAAAATATAACAGCGGTACCAAACTTGCTTTTTTCTGGGTTTGGTAGAAAAGCTGGATGTTTCAAACTAGTATCTCTCACCTTTGGCTAAAAAAGGCACTGAGGGCCATCAAAGGCACAAGAAAAGGCTTTATGCTTTGGGGTTTTATTACTTCCAGCTGTGTTGCAGATGGGTGCTGGGGAGGCAGGCTGGACCAGAGCAGGTTTGGCTGGATTTGCCGTCTGTACCAGGGAGCCAGCAGGAGGTACTTTTGCAGTTGGGTCTGGCTGCATGGGGCTGGATGGTTGGTTCCGGGTCATGCTTTTTGGGGTGTTATTTAGCTCTAATTAAGCTTGGCAGAAGGGGAAATGCAAAAGGTGACTAATATGCCAGGCTAGAAGCACCAAGGGCAGAGGGACAGACACTTGGGGAGCCAGGATGTCCCTCTTGCCCCTGCCCCAAGGGACAATTCAAGTGTATGTTGACTATGGCATTGCTCCTTACACTCTACCGATGGGGTTTGCTATGGGGAAGATCCCAGTACCAAGCTGTGCATGGCTTGGATGCCTCACCCTGGTCTTTCCACTGGTTCCCCAGCAGATCTCCCTGCGTTGCAAGGCTCAGACTGATCACTGTGGACCCAGAGCCTGTCAGCCAGCAATGGCCTTTCTGTTATCTTAAAAACCATTACCGAACTCCATGTGTGATCTCACACAAGCAGCTAATTGTCCTCTTTGCAGATGCCAGCGTGGGACCTGCACACACTGCATGCACGCTGTGTGTGCACCGTAGTGAACATGATTTTCCACACTGTGTTTCATTTATGTTTACAGCCCAGAGCTGAGAAAAGTCCATTGCTTCCTGCAGCCTCCCCTGCCAAGTGAATGATGTGCTCAGAGTTTGGGATTCTGAGCTAAACTAGCCTCAGGGGGTATGTCCCCAAGGGGGTCTCACCCAGTCTCTGTGATGCCTCAGAGTTTGCAGGATTTGCCCTTTTTGATTTCAGCCTCCTGGTATAAACTGGATCCAAAGTCTAGGGCCGTGGGTAATTTTAACAGTGCCTTTCCTTAAAGTAAGCAATAATCATAATATCACCGTAGTGGAACCATGGTATTGCAAATAATGTCTTTGAAGGAGCAAAAACATTCATCCTCAGTTATTTTGGGTACATACCAGCCACCATGCAAAGGTATATTCCCAAGTGTCTGCAAGTCCCAAGCTGAAATGCAGTTTTCCTGCAGTAGTTTGCTGCCTCAGAACAAACTACCTTTTACCAAACTTTTCCTTTCAGCTCCAAACAACATGCCCTTGTAAAAATCGGAGATTACTCACTTTAGCAGGAAATGTGAGGAGGAGGAGGAGGTACACTGCAGATTCACACCTTTTCTCTCTTGTTTTTCCATCTAGAAACAAATTCTGTTCTGGCTTGACTGATGGCTTGAACCTTTTTCAAGTGTTTTCTGAAAGAGACTGGATCAGAGATGGGTTTGGCTCTTCAACAGATTTTCTGGGGTGTTTTCTTTCTTTTTGCTTGTTTCCTGGTAATAGCACATGCACAGAATAAGGGAAAATTTCACACATGACAAGTGGTACTTAGGCCAGAGCCCCACCATGCAATAGGTCAGGTCTCTCGATGGGCTGCTTTGAAAACATGCCTTCTGTGGAAAAGAGGCTTTGCTCAGACCTGCATCAACGTCTTTTTCCACACCACCAGCCCAGTTTTATACAGCAGCTTTCTGTTTTGAGGGGCTGGTGGGTACATGCAGGATGCCCATGGCAAAGCTCACCATTTCAGCCTTGTCTGCCTGGAAGCTTCTCTCCATTCCTTGCTATCTTGTCCAGTTCCATCAAAGATATCCCTTCCCCTGCTAACTTTGCCAGGCTGAAAACAGCAGTCTCACAGAGGCTGGGACACACCAGGAGTCTGTGAGTCTCCGTTCGTTTGTCTGTTGCTTCTGCTTCATAAGAACTGGGTTTAAAATAGCTTGTGACATGAAGGAGAGTCAGAGTTTAATGATGAAAATGGTACAGAAATAAGTACAGTCGTGGTGGATGTACTTTTTTGGGGGGATTTTTGTTTGGAGATCTGAGGTGTTGGTAGATTTTTTAGCTCTGGTTGTTTGATGTCTTCAAGTCAGCATGAGCTGCTGTATACAGGTAGATTTTTTTTTAGCTTTGGTTGTTTGATGTCAAGTCAGCATGAGCTGCTGTATACCTTAACTAGGAAGGACAATTAGCTTCTGCAGCACATAAGGCCTGCCTGGAGTGGAAACATAGAGCTGGAAATAGTTAAAATAGTGATTTTAAAGTGTTTCTCTGTAAGTGTCTTACTTCTCTTCTTGGATAGCCCACCATCCTAGTTCTGTGAGAGGCTTTTCATGCATGTAGCCACTTCTGCAGAAAAGCGAAGTGCTTTTGTTCTCCTTCCACAAAAGAAGCAGAGAACTGGGCTGTTGGACTCAAGGACTTGCCTGGGTCCTAGGACGCCGACCTCCTCTGTGGGGGACCCATCAGCATAGACCAACTTGTGTTCTCACCCCGTCCCTCATCTGTTTTTTGGACTCAGTTAACTAATGGGTATTTAGCTGTCCTTAGGTTGTGCCTGAGATTTCCAAACACAGGATATACCAAGCCTTGCCTAGCTTCTGAAGTAGTCCAGGAACAGAGATGGTTATGTAGCATCAGCAGCAATGTGGGCTACTGATGTTCAGAGTACCGTACTGTCCAAGAAACACTTACTAGGGAGGCAAGAAGAGGTTCTTCACTATTAACGACTGCTCAGCAGGGGCTGGCAGGGTGTCCCTGGTCAAAGGGACTTGGGCCACGTCAATTGTACGCAAGTTGAGTAAAACTTGTATACAATTCATTCTATACATTCACTTGTATACAGTTACTTCTTTTGGACACCTGGGTGTCATTTGTGAATGTGCCTGTGTAGCACTTGTACAAGATTTTGCACAAAGCTATTTTATTATTAAATGAATACAGTATCAGCTATTTTTTGCAAGTGATTGAACTGAAAGATAGCACATGCCTGTCTCAGGAGGCTTAGGGCTCTGCAGCCAATGGGCAGTAGGTGTGCAGCATCCATACCCCAACATGACTGCTTTACTTTCCGTGTCAGTAAGGCTGTAAAACACCCAAGTTCTGGAAGTTACCCTCAAAATATTCTGAAAGAAATATTAATTCTAGTAGCTTTGTTGCCCAGCCTGTCCTGGATTTCTCCAAGGGACACGGCATGGGGGACTCACAGGAGATGACCTATGATATTCTCCATCTCCACACCATGCCCTGCCACTGTGCGGCACACCATGGTGTTGAAGCACAAAAGTATGCGAGGTAATGCCTCAGAGCTGTGTCACATCCACACTCACAAGCTTCAAGACACCATGTGTTGTTTTCTATCCGAAAGAGAAAGAGAAGGAGTGAAAAATGTTTTTCAAGACTTGCCCATGAGGCTCAAGAGGAGAAGGAAGATCTTCCCTTGGTCTCCTTTCCTGGGCTGTTACTTCTGGAGATCTCAGAGCAGCAATGGACTGTATGTACCACACTGTTGGAGTGAAAGGGCAGAGCAAGCCGCTTCTGTTGCATTTGCAGAGAGCTCCTATGCCAGTTAAAGCAAACATGACTTGGCCTGCACCTGACCAAGGCCCTTGCTAGCAGGATTTTCCAGGGAGGACTGTGTAAATGGTTGTGTTCATGGCCCTCGAGACTTGGGGTTAACCAGGAAGGATGAAAGAAGGTGTTTGGGCGACGCAGCAGGAGAGAAGTTAGTTGCAAAGTCCAGCACTTGGGGAAATAAAGGGATTTGTCTCTTGCCTTTGGGGTGCAGCCACAGGGGCACACAAAGCTGGGGGGCTTTGCATGTGCCTCTGCCTATACTAGAGAGCCTCCATTCTATTTGCACCCTGCTTTTAGTAGGTAGATGCATTTGAATGTTTTCATGGGTTTGTGTTTTGTATTGTGTTAACAGAGCAGCTACCAGAGGCAGGATGGTGCTGGGCTTTCTGCTGAAAGCTGCTGGATCATGAAGATGTGTTTTATGCCTGGTGGGCGAGCAGAGCTCACCAGGCGAGGCTCCTGTCACAGCAGAAGTCACCAGGGATGCTTCTGAGAGCAGCAGTTCTCAGCCCATGCTCAGTCATTGGTCTAGTATTTCATCACTGCTATTTCTTGCTTATGTTTTGTGCTGGTTTCTCCATTCTCCTGAGATCAAATTCATATATTTATTAATCAGTCAAAAAAAATATAGGGACATGATTCTGTTTGATCATACACAGAAAAACACCCAGCAGGGCTGGCTTAGTCTGTTAGATCTATTGCAAACTCACCCTGCTAATGGCTTGCTTAAGTAAAAGATCAAAGTTGGGAGAAGTTCCAAGTTTTCTGTGCCCTTGTCGGGTAGCTCCACCTTGGGGTTATCCACTTGTACATCAGCTGCAGGGGAGGGACCAGAAGGGAGAAGACAGAGATGACAGGAAACAGGAGCAGAAGTTCCTGAAGCTGTCAGAGTTGCTGCTTCTAATATGTGTGGTTGATCTTAATGGAATTCCATTAAGGGGACCTTTTGCAGCGGGGACATGCAGGGCTGGCATGTGAGCATTGGATGGACATAGCTGGTACAAACAGAGATAGCAAGTGAAGAGTGGCGAAGTATCTTTTGATGTGTCTACCTACATCTATGCTTGCCATGTCATGGCAGGTTGCAGAGGGAAGATGTATCTTGGAAAGTACCAGGGAGAAGGTTGACAGCAAAGGCCAAATCCCACATCATGGCTTTGCTTTCCTCTTTTTGGCACTGTGCATCATTGTGTTTCAGAAAGGAAGAGCAGCCATAATAAAGTTTTGGGCCTTTTATATATGTCAAGCTGTGCCTAGCTGGCAGAGAGCATCCTGGAGAAGAAGTGCACTCAGGGTTTGAGAGGACATAAAAGAGCATCCACATGTTTCAAAGAGTGGCTTGGAGCCTGTGCTTTGTCTCTTTTGATAAACCTGCTACTGGCGTGATGGAAAGGAAAGATCTGCTGTGCTTGATCTAGAGGTTCTGTACCTGCAGCTGCCCTAACCAAAGGGATTGATGTGTTACCTTCCCATTACTTATCCAGCAATACTTGAGCCTCTTTAGAGAAGAAATGTTCCAGCAAGTGCCAATATCATTTACACTCAATGTTTGTGCTGCAAACCTGCTGGATTTGCTTCTAATAGCAGAAGTAGTGAGAGGTTCTGGCAAGGACCAGAGCTGATGCTGTGATAGGGCACTAGCTGGGGGCAGCTGAGCAGAGGAGGGGGCTTCCTTCCTTCCTCTACAGGCAGCTCTGGTGGGTTTTCTCACCCCTTCAGTCCTGTTGCAGAAGCAGACATTTACCATTAGGTCAGGAAATATTGTTCTTTGTTTTCAGGCTGCTCGAGTGGGAGGTTGGTTCGTCTCTGAGCTGCAAATCAGTGCTGGGCTCGTGCGTAAGGACCTGGGGGCTGTTTGTGTTGCTTGTGCCCAAAACCCAGCCTGATTTCCAAGTGTGGTACAGGTGGGTACCTAGGAGTTTTGCTCCTTGGAGGGTCTGTATTGCTCCGACCCATCCCCAACATCCCAGGTGGGCTGAGCAGGCAGGGCATGAGCTACTGCAGGCAGAAGGGGTTGTGTGTGCCTTTCACTGCCTCGTGTGTAAACCCAGGCATGGTGATGGCAGAAGTCATTCTCTCTGCAACAAATCAACTCTTCTGAGAGAGGAGAATGTGGCAGCAGGGTTGGTGGCTGGGGATGTGACCAGTGCTTTTCTTCTTTGCAGTCCACCAAGGATGAGCATGGCTGGAGAAGAGGGCAGGCAGCGTGGATACACCAGGGTCTGTAAATCACAGACAGAGGCAGAAGGCAACAAATCAAGCGCCCACAAAGAGGGAATTGTATAGACAGGGGCAGATCAGTGGGTGTGCACACACCACTCCACATCTGGTCAGACTGTAAGGAAAAGGACGTGCTGGCTCGGCTCCCCTGGAAAGATGTATTGTGGCTGTCAGAAACCAAAGCACAAGGAGCTCTCGCCGGTAACAAATATTAAGCTTCTCTGAAACAACCAGAAAATACAGCGTTAGGCAGCTGGGAAAAGTCCCCTGGGACTGGCAGTTAATACTGACTGCTTATGTTAACAGTGAAGAGCTGTTTGTGGAGAAGCCATGTCTGCTCAGGAGAGTGAGCGCACCCAAATACTGGGGTGTGAGTCACCCCCAAGTGGTCCTCTGTCCTATTGGGGGGTGAAAGCAGCATGAGCACAGGAAGAATCTGATGTGTTTTCCCAATGCAAAATACCCTGATGGGGTTTTAATACTCTCATGACTATTGCTGGAGCGTCTCGCCTCTCCCTTGAGACCAGGTTCAGCTCCCCGCACCTCCTGCCGTCTCTTCCACGCTGTTCATGTTGTGTCTGGTTTCTGACTGTGGAAGCGGTGATGATGAGGGATGCTCCATCAGTTGGTTTAGCTTTTTCCTAAATCACCTGGTGCTGAGGTGTAATAAAATATTTATTAGCTGTTATGAAACCAAACCCAGAGCAGCGGCACAGTGAGCAGTTAAATATTCCTCCTCGCAGTGGTATCCAAACAGCAGGTGCCCTGAGGAGCAAGAGCTCTGTGCTGCTCTTGTTCATGTGCTGTAAGCTGGTTTCTCTAGACAAAAGGCAGAGGTGCTTCCCCTGGGAAGTACCTGCAGTCCCCAGCTGAACAGATTCCTTTGGGATATGAGTGATACTGATGGGCTGAGCCATCAGGGAGCAGTGCCATGCATCCTCATGCCCTGGTGACAGGGCAGACTCTTCCAGTGGTGTGTGCAAGGGCACTGTGAGACATCAGTGGACCAAAATACCCAGTCCTTGCTCAGGGGTG
The DNA here is from genome assembly GCF_033783945.1 of Neopsephotus bourkii. Lineage (NCBI taxonomy): Eukaryota > Metazoa > Chordata > Aves > Psittaciformes > Psittacidae > Neopsephotus > Neopsephotus bourkii. The sequence goes on along the minus strand of NW_026901218.1, from coordinate 2,611,318 downwards.
CTCAGTGTGGCAGTAAAGGGGATCCCCTCTCTCCCACAGGGATACCTTTTACTTTGAAACCTTTTGCAACCTCACTTGAAAATCTGCAGACTTCAAATCTGACTGCTGTTCCAGGAGCTGTCACATGGATGGATGTGGCTTTGTTAGCTGGTTTGAGTACACGTACAGCTGTGGATGGGTTATTCTGTAGCCTGCCACTGACAAATCAGCAGTTAGCCCTGAAAGATTTGGCAATCTATAGTCTGGGATGGCCTGTCCTTGGAAATCTTCTGTTAGACATGGTACTGCCATAGCATATTGTAGGTTGCAAGGGACTTGTGGAGGTCTCTGGCCCAATTCCCCTGTCAGCCTCTCTGGCCCCATGTCTCAGTGCTGGACCACGTGTACTGTGACATTATGCAAGGATTCATATAAAGTCTCATGAAACTCCCCTTTCTACTATCATTCAAAGCATGTAATCTGTGGCTTGTGGGCTTCTAATACTGTTGATACACATCATACAAAGCTTTGAAATTCAACTGTCCTATGAGTGCAAATGATCTTATTTTCCTGTGTAAACTGAACTTGCAGATGTGAAAGTTCAATGTAAAACAGTCAAAATCTGTAGAAGTTGTGCTAATTCTTCGAAGTCCAAAGCGTGTAAATCTGAGGCTCTGTTTGAGCCTGTCCCAGCATGTGGGACAAACCCCAGATCCAGCTAACATGGTACTATTGTGGAATGTACCGAAGTGGCAAGCTATATGGCCATGCTGTGCCCAGATAGAACAAAGCATTTTGGAGAGAGGAGAGATTAGTGAGGCACACTGCTGTGTATAACTTTTTCCAGAGAACTTCTCTGCAGCAAACAGCTCCTCTTTTGGAATGCTTGTGCTGTAGGCGAAGGAGCCTGGAGATGATGCATAGAGATGGAGCCAGCTGTTTGCTGGAGAAGGTGCCATAGTACTGTGTGTTCACGTTTATGTTCGGCTCCAAGTCAGATGGAATATGGGCAAAAATAACACGTAGTGAGCAAGCTGCTGGTGAGCGTTTGTCCCGAGGAGGCTGGTGTGCTGTTTGCTGAGGTCTGCATCAAGCAAATGCAAGAAATTGCCTCTGTGATTTGTTTATGACCATGGCACATGGCAGAGATGTTCCACCCTGTTTCTGAGGTCACTGCATTGTGCTGGGCATGCAGCTTCTCTTTAAAAAGTTAGACCGAGAAGGTAGGAATCACTGGTATGCCCAGATCTGGTCACTGGTGAGCTCTTTCCCATAATTTAGTCCAGTATGGAGAAGACCTATGCCAAGCTTCTTATAAAAAGCCATGCAATCTTCTAGGGATGCCAGCCCAAAGCTCCATGGGTGCCCTGCCTGATGTCTGTGTCAGGAATTCCTCATCACGGCCCCAGATTACATTTTTTGATATGCACGTGTGTATCTGGCAACTTCAGTACTCACTTCTTTCAGGCAGATAAAGGCTGTGAATAAACATAAGCACCCCACAGTATGAACTTGGGAGAGGTCGCTTGGGTCCACAGCTTCTGTATGCAAGCAGATGTTCTGCAGCCTCTCAAATGCAGTAATGGTAATTTCCTTAACTGCTGTCACACACTGAAAGCAGTGAGGGGAAAAGCAGTGAGGGAAGGTAAGCAGAATAAACCTCTTCCATCCACCGCAGTGCTGCTGCTTACTCCCAGTTCTCTCCTTCCCTCCTTGCATCTGGATTTGTGTTTCCATCAGGGCTCTGCCCTCCACCAGCCTCACCCCCACCAGGGTTTCACCTCCTGCCGTAGCTGGTGCAGGGGCTGTCATGTTGCTCTGATGTGCTTTGAAGGGGAAGTAATTCAGTTGTTTTCCGCTATTTGAAAGCACACTGCGGAAGGTAACTGAGATGTGGTTTGTACTGGTGCCTTAGTGGATCTGCAGAAGCTGTTGGCTTGCTTCATATGGATTTCTAGCTGATTACTCATGCCTCTAATAGCAAGAGATAAAATAACACCCCTTCCTTTAAAGCACTTAAGCTTCCAGGTTAGTGTTCAGAACACGTACTCTTTTAAGCCTGCAGGTGGGTTGGTGGCATTGCTTGCCCCTGCTTAAACGCTTTGGAGTGTGGCCCTGGAGCTGAGGCTGCTACCCTGCCCTGGTCTTGCCTCCACCAGGAATGTGCTGCCTCCTGGTGCCCAAGGGGCACATCTGGGGCTCAGCAGCGATGCTCTTGGAACTTGATGGGGAGGGGAAGAGGCATAAAATGGGAGGTGTGGAGCATTTGGGGCAGATTTTGTTGACCTGCAGGTCTGGTCCTCTCTGCTGGTGCTGACTTTCTGCACAGGGCACCTGCTGCTATGCTGCAGAAGCTAAATTTAATGTGAAAATAGTTTAATTCTGGCTCAGATCGACTGCTTGCTTGATAACAGATCCGTGACAGTGGCACAGACACAGATCAGTGCAGCAGTGCTGTTTCACGGTCTGGTGGCGATGGAAGACTGAAGGTGCTGTTAAGCAGAGAACTGGGCTATGCTGCAGCCTGATGCGGTCAGAGAGGATCTCCTTTTCCCTGGACAAGTTAAATACTTGCATAAAGCTTGGATGTGAGGAGGAGGCAACTGCCACTCCAATCAAGACAAATCCGATGATTCATTTCCACAGCCCTCAAGAGCTCACGTGTGAGCTGCGTATTGGGAGTTTCTAGGAATTTCAAGGAGCATCATTCATTTTGAAGATAGGCTGTTCAGTATTGAGGAAGGAGCATAAAATATTGCTTCTAGCTGGCATTATAGGAATAGAACAAGCAAGGACTTCTGGAGGTTGTCCTAAGAAATAACTTGGACAGTAATAATGATAAAAATGCCATGCATTTTAAAATCCCAAATAAAAAGTCTCTTGGCTCACAGTATCTGTGCCCTTAGTATGTCTTTCCTTGTGCCTTAACACCCTGATTCCAATGTTACCTGTAGTTTTCCTGTTTCTTTCCTTTGTTTCTTATGGCCTCTGTTGCCCTGTTGTGCCTGCCTGGCATTCACAATGGTTACTAATACAAAATCGTCAATACATTTAATTAACATCTTGCTTTTCCTTTCTTCCAGATAATTAAATGCTTAATAAAAATAGATCTAGCACCTTCCCACAGGTGTTTCCCACTCGATCCCTATATTGTCTCTGCCTCCTCTTACTGCTGACCCAGTTTTCTTTTAAATTCCATGAGTTTAGATAGGCTTGGAGCCTGCTTTACACCTGATGCTGTGCGCATTGCCCAAGGGCTCATGATGTCTAGGGTGCTATTGGCAAATACCAGAAGTTTTAGTTGCCTGAGGTGGCAGATGGATTCTTAGACCCAACAATTAGACCCTGACAGCATTAAACAAGGAGCTTTCAGCAGTGCTTTCCCACAGGGCTCATTGCAGATGATGCCCAAGGCTAAGGTGGATCAGGTTAAAGGGATGGTCCTTGCTCCAGCCCTGTGATGCTGAACCTTGTTGCATGTGTCAGACCCTGTGAAGTCTGTGCTGCTATTTTGGGCCTGTCAGAGTGGTGAAGGTTGTTCCTGCTTTTCTGAAGCAGAGCATGTTGAGTCTTGCTTTATGCCACTTTGATGAACACCTCCCCATAATCACCAAGATAAACTAATCCCAGATTATCACATCAAATTGCCATTGCTCACTAGCCCTCCTCAGCATCGTGTTGCAGAATTAATTATCAGTATTCATGATGTTTGTTACTGCAGTACCTAAGCAACCCACATGGCACATCATCTAGATCTAGTGATATTTATCGTTGCATTCTCCAATTGGTCCCTCTCCTGCTTTTTATCACTAGCTGAGTTTACCAGGCTTCATTATGCTCTAGTAGTTTGAGTCTCCATAGCTTCCAGTACTTTATTCAAAGCCATTTAGACACTTAGAGCCATTAATTTTATCTTTCTCTTCCATTTTAATGTGCTGATTTCTTCTGCTGGCACACAAGTAAGAAAAAAGCACTCTTCTCTAGACCTTTTGGTCATTAGTAAATATTGTCCTATTCTTACTGCTCTCTTTTCCCTTTAAGTTTGAAGTTTTTGTACATACATATTGTTTGCTTCTTTCTCTTTTGGCTGAATTAATTCTTAGCCTCAAACCTAACGTAGCCCCACTGCAAACCAGGCACAACTACATTCAAATCCCTATAGGCCTTCAGAGTGTAATCTGCATCGTAAGATGCTGTGCTGCCGTTGCTGGTACATGACTTATGTGCTTGCTGTGACTTTGTGTTACGTGCTAAAGAGGTGGGTTTTTTTAGCTACATCTGGTTTTAAACTGACAGAGAAACTAGGCAAAATAATGGCAAGGCTGGAATAAACCCTTGTTAGCTTTCTGTTGATGCCATTGTGACAAGCTAGAGCTGTCTTGTAAGTTGCACCAGCTGTATGCTGGACAGAAACTGTTTTGCGTTTCAAAGGAGACAACAGAAAAAGTCCTTGCTAGGATAAATTCTCTCACCATGAAATTCTCTCACCACTGGTCCTGACTGGTGTTTTATATGTGGCAAGCCAAAAGAAATAAAGGAAAAACAAACAGGGGAAGACCAAGGCCCTGGAGTGCTGCTGAGTGCTGTGTTCAACAGCCAGCATGAAAGATTCAGCGGTGAAACCTTATCTTCTGAAGGGGAGGAGAGGCTAAATGGGGAAGAGATTGCACTGGAGCAGTCTCTTTCAAGCAGCCTGCTTTTGACTTGGGTATAGCTGAAGTGGTAAAAGTCCTTTATGTGTTTTTGTGGTGACAGAGATGCTTAGAAATGATGTTCAGCATGACTTATCAGGTGTTCATGATGCTTACATGAACATGCCAGGGTGAAGAACGTGTGTGTGTGTGCACCTGCATGTGGCTGATTCAAAAGGTGTTGCTGCTGTCTCCAAAGGAGAGCGGAAATGCACTTCATAATCATCCCCATAAGACAGTACAGGAGAATTAGTGTTTGGGTTGGGTTTTTTTTCTTCATACATAAACTTTTCTTGACTAATTTTCTCCTTTTGACATATTTTGCAGATAAGCAAGCAGCAGCTTCAGACCATCAAAGATCGTTTCCAGGCCTTTCTCAATGGAGAAACCCAGATAGTGGCAGATGAAGCATTTATAAATGCTGTCCAGAGCTACTATGAGGTAAGAAGAGACAATACAGCATACGTATGAATCCCTATTGTCACCCCTCGTCACAGATGGGGTTAAGTTCTGAAATAATGGATTGCCCTTTATCAAATAGCACGAAACAAAAGCAAGCAGAAGGCTTCTTATGTCTGGTACATGAAAAGATTTGTGAAGTTCAGGGTTTGAACATGCAATCATACAGTGAACATGGCAAGCCCTACACTGTGGTGTTTCCTATAGCTTGATTATGGGGAAGATGACCCTTCTTGTATAAGATGAAAAATATCTTCCTGGTACTTTTAAGCAGTGTACTTTTAAAATAGAGAAGACGGCACAATATAAAATAAATGTCACATGCTCCCTGTGAAAAATACCAAGAGAAAACTGGGCAGCATGTTCAGATCCTGGTGAAGCTTTTACGTTGTATCTGACTGACTTTGGGATTTTCAGCCAGAGTCTTCTCTTTTCACTTTAGATGACAAGTGCTGCAAAGCAAAGAGGAAAGGAGGAGGATGCGCATCTACAGAACTAAACGATGCCAAAGAATGTGAAGCATCATTCATACTTGTGCAAAAGAATAATTATGCATGTCTGTCTTTTTGCACCTCTTTGTATGCAACCCTTAATGCTGCTTTTCATATCCTTTCTCAGAGGGAAAGAGCTTCTGTTTTTGAAGGAAATCAGTGCTTGTGATTTATATGAGTGTCGCTTATTTTTTTGCTGGCCTTTCTGCAAACCATTTCTCTTTTCTCCCTAGAGCTATTCTGTCATAAAAGGTGAAGATTTTGAATTGCCTACATAAAATATTTCTCTGGAAGTGGAATCTAAGAGGGGATCAAAATCAGATACTAAAACTGAAGAGAATTTTAACTCTATAAAAATTGGCAACAGCTGCTTCTGTGTAAGGAAAGCACAAATTATCTCTGGATTAACTCTATTACACCAGCCCAGTAGTTACTGCTCCATCATTCTCTCCACAGGAAGGAAGCTGAGAGTAATTTACATCTCTTATCAGGAAAGAAATTGCCAAGGGATTATCAGTTTATCACAGCTTCACCAAGCAGATGCTGGCAGGGAAAACTTTCAAGATGACCTGAGCTGCATTTTAGGATGTAAGAGCAGTGTAATCTCTTCCGATAGGAGTATTGGGCAGGAAAAGGGAACTGCTTAAAAAGAGGCAAAATACATCCCTGTTTCATGGATGGGTCTGGCTGAAAGACTTCTAGACTAGGTCTAGAAGTCCTGCACTGTATAATTACCCCAACTGATCCCTTACAAAGAGCAACTGATCAGCACTAGATGTCTGCATACCCTGTGTCTTTGGTTTAACTGGACATTCCACTGGCTCTGGCCTATATAAGCAGGCCACAAAAGGTGTAATGCATCACTCTGTGTCCTTCCTTTTTTCCTTTCTAACTGTTGGTCTCATTTAATTTCCAGCCATGTACTTTCAGCTTCTGTGCAGCTGTAGCATGGCCACGTGTCTCTTCATCAGCATCATCTGTACTGGCACCAAGCAAAGCCTCTGCCCCCTCTCAGAGCCTGAGCTGTGTTCTCTGCTGATGGTCTTCTTCCTCCCTTCACTGCAGGGAGGTGCCCACCCTTGATTGAGCCATGGTGCAATCACAGCAGGTCCTGCTTATCTCAGCTCCTGCAAATCTCAGTTTTGTGCTATTTACTCTCTGTTGGATGGACACTGTCTAGAATTTGGCATTTGGGCAGTGGTTTGTAAAGCTGCCTGATAGCTTGGAAAATACTAAAACTGGGGGTTTTGCTCAGCTGAAACCAGCCATCTCTGTGCAGGACATGGCTGGTGTTTCTAAGAGGTCCACAGGCAGTGCAGAATAGGTTCATTACCTGGGGGATATTTAGATTTTGGTGGTTTCTGTTTGTTGTGTTTGGGTGCTCTTTGTTTTCTGAAGATGACATCGTAGGTCAGGAATGCATTTGCTGTTACCCTGAATGTGTTTGTATGTGTTTCTCCTGTTAAATCAGCTGTCAAGGAGTAAGCATGTGGTTGCCAGTCTTATAATAGTTCAAGGTTAAAAGCCTACGTGGTCTGAGCAGGCTCGGCTGCTGGTGTACAAAGCACTGCTGTGCCTGCAGGAATGCTGCAGACCTGTGTGTGTGAGACAGGTCCAGCACACTCTTAACAGACTCTCCAGAAGAGCTTTTCTAATGTCCTTTTACTTCCAATGAGTAAAGCGTCTGTCAGCCAGAACTTTATGCATCAGCCCCTCCAGTGGGTATTATGGAAGTGGTTGGTTAGACCCATGTTCAACTCTGCTGTGGGCAGATAGAGCTGGGGCCACACGTGATGTGTGGGGGTCCTCTATGGATGTGGCAGGAGATGCCTGACCCAGCTCAGAGGTCAGCTTTCCTGTGTGTATGCACCCATGGCAGGGTTTTGCTTGAGCAGTTCCTGACTCCTGGTAGTGCTGCGAGGCAGTCTGACAGCCTGGCGATGCTCCGGGTATTTTCTAAAGAAAGCAGCTCGCTCTGCAGGACAAAACACCTCTTTTATCTTTTTCTATCTTCCTATTTCACAGTCTTTTCCTCCTGCTTTGTGTCTGGCTGGCTCCCTTTCGCGCCTGCCTGCTCCCTGCCAGCCCCAGCCATCCATCCTTTCCTCTGCTGGCTGCAGCTCTGCACCCAGGGCTGAGGGGAGACGGGGAGTCAGGTCCCTCTGTTTGCAGTGCTGCCTACCCTCCGATGGGGGTGAGGACTGCAGATACCTGCCAGAGCCAGTGGCTGTTATGAGAAGTCATTTGAGCTGTTGTAACAGCACCTGGATGATTGCAGAGGGAAAAGCAAGAGCTGAGGATGCTGCAGTGTGGCCATTCTCCATGACCTCCCACAGCTTCTCACAGTCATTGTGCTGGGGACTTCCTTGGCTGTGTTGGGAGCTAGGATTTTGATAGCTCTCACCTATTACTTAAAAGCACCTGCACACACTGCATTATAAATGCCATTTAAACTATAAGGAAACAACATGCATTCTGATATCATTTCATCATGGAATAAAGAGGCTGCTGGTGGCATCTTGGCTATCCTGTCTGCAGGGAGTGTTCCCCAGCATGGTGATGTTGAAAGGAAACAGCCCAGTTCTTCAGCATCAGTATTTTGGGGCTGGAGCAAAACCCACTACCACTGCCAACAGATGCCTGTGCCATCAAGTGTCTAGGAACATGGAATGCCACGTTTCCGAACGGTGTGAAAAAAATTTATCATGTCCTTAGGTCATCTTCAAGCTCTTTAATTACTGAGAGCTGACAGATACACCCCTTGCTGGCACAGCTTCTTCCCAGCCTGCTGCATTCACTGGTTCTCGACATCATTAATAAAACAGTAATTCTTACTGGGCATTGATTGCTCTCCTGTGTTCAGGGCTCAGGAGATGAGAGCCAACACAATATACCCCTGTCCCTCTCTTGCCCTTCAGCTCTGTGTTGCTCCCGTGGCATCGCCTGGTCTGCAGGTATCTGTTAGGTTTTGACCCTTCTGCTGCTCTTGATGTGGGAAGAGCATCTTCATCAAACACCTTCTGCCTCCCTCCTGCTGTCAGCATCCTGCACCTTGCATGTACTCTCTGCAGAGCCTTCCCAGGCAGCCTCAGCCCATGCTGAACCATGCTGTGCTATAGCATCAGAGCTGGAGGAAGAAGGGATTTGGCCTCATCCACCTGTGGCCATGCCAGCTTTTGGTGATTTTAGTTGCTTTGATGTTTACCCATCAGTTTGTAAAGATCAGGCTACTCATCCTTGTCCCTTTCCAGAGTGTTTTAACAGTGCTCGTGCAGTGCTGGTTGCCCAGGTTGAAAACACTAATGTATGGAAGAAGTGGGGACATAGATGTTATTTAACTGAAGGTAACAATAAACTAATTAATGCAGTGCCATCTTGTGACACTGCAGAGATCTCTGGTGTACTAGCTTTTAATGTAGGCCTGGTCCTTGCAGTGGTCACAGGTTTCCCAGGTGGATGGGATGCTATTCAGATAGATACAGTGCTGTTCACCTGGATAGGATGACTGGGCTCCCTGTAACGGGGCAGAACTTGGTTAGGTGAATGCAGTTGTGCAATAACTTTCTTATTGAAACCTTTGCTAGAGGAAAATATAATCCTGCTTTCCCAAAGGGCATTAATGTATCTGGTGAGGTGCAACCACAACATCTGAAGTCCTAATTGCATCAAAATGTTCCATTTCAGCAGACACAAAGCAGAAGCTTCACCTGATTTCATTACACTTCCCAGAGTACAGCTGAAACCTCTGTCCATGGCGACACATGGAAATGGAAAGCATGCTGGCAGGCAGGCTTCCCAGCAGTGACACCACACTTTGTGGTACTTAAGGGGGATTTATTAGTGTTTTAACTGACACCATTTGAAGTCACCCTTTTCTTGTAGGTATTCCTGAAGAGCGATCGCGTTGCCAGGATGGTGCAGAGCGGAGGGTGCTCAGCGAATGACTCCCGGGAGGTCTTCAAGAAACACATTGAGAAGAGGGTGCGGAGCCTGCCAGAAATTGATGGCCTCAGCAAGGAGACGGTGCTGAGCTCCTGGATGGCAAAGTTTGATGCTATTTACCGTGGGGAAGAGGATCCCCGCAAGCAGCAGGCCAGGATGACTGCAAGCGCTGCCTCGGAGCTCATCCTCAGCAAGGAGCAGCTCTACGAGATGTTCCAGAACATTTTGGGGATCAAGAAATTTGAGCATCAGCTTCTGTACAATGCATGTCAGGTAAGGACTTTCTGCCAGGCTGGGGGTGATTGGAAAAGTGTTCCTTGGGGAAGGGCTTGCTTATGGAAATGTTGCTGTTACGAGCTGGGCTGGACAGGGCTGGTTTTGAGAGTTTTTTCACTAAGGAAAGAGGCTTTGATTCATGGTGGGACTTCTACACTGACAGTTTTGTTCTCTCGGGCTTATGCTTCTTTTGTCCTGGAATCCCATAGGATTGCTGAGACGGGAAGGTTTTATTCCTCCAACTCTGTGTCTGGATGAGCAGGTCTTTGGTGGTGCCTAAGCAAGCTGTTTTGCTGTGACTCGCCTTTCCTCTGTCACATCAGCAATCTAAGCAACAAAAGTACCTTCTGTACCGGCAGTAACCTTACTAGTACTTGAAGCTCTGATGCCCCGGGGTGGATGTCTTATGCAAACTCACTTCTTGAAGTTGTACAGGCCCTCCTTAAGTAGAGGAACGTCTGTGACCCCTGCATGCCCCTTGTGGAAGGAGAGAGTGTCCCAAACTCCCATGACCTCAGGGTGGCTCTGCTTGCACTATGAATTCCCAGATAGATTAAAACCTTTCCCATTCTTCTCCTTGCTGTTCCCCCAAGTACCAGCCAGTTCCCCAAAGGCACAGAGCTGGAACTCTGCAGAGCTGCCTGCATTTCCAGCAGCTCTTGCTGAGGGCTGTCAGTGGCTGTCCAGGCTGGTGGTGACCCAGATTACAGTCCCCTGCAACCAGATATAAATATCACAGGTGGGATAAAGGATGTCAGAGTCACAGGGAGGGTAAGGTGCTGCTGTGGAAAGTTTACAGAGGAGGAGCAGACCTCACTGTCTTCCCCTTAATTCAGGGGTTCAGCTTGTTGAAATGAATACATTTGAGACTAATTCTGTCCGTCTGTGTCTAGACACTGTGAATTCTTTTCAGGACATGGAAAATCATTTGATCTGTGTTTTTTTTTAATGCAGATCTTGCATTTGTTCTTCCTGTTAAAGGTGTAAAGAGCTGTAAAGGGCTTATCTTGCATTTGTTCTTCATCTAGGCATTAATGGCAGAGTGAAGAGAGGATAATAAATGCTCCTGAGTAAGGCATCTTTGTAGCAAAAAGGGAACAGCAAGGACTGCACTGGTCCTCATGCCTCCATCCTGTCTTGGAGGACTTCTTTAAAATCAAACCCATAATGTTTTCAGTGATGTGTTGAGAGCTGAGTCAGTTCTGCAGTGTTTTGGTTTTCGAACTTAAACCAACTCAAGCCCTGTGTCTCTCATCCTTCCTTGACCTGTGCTTGGCTAAGGAACTAGGGCGGTTTTGTATGAGCATGTAAGTGATCCTACCCTCTTGCTTTGTGGTTCCCAGTGTTGCATAAAGCAGTTATTTCATCATGACTGCCTTGTTCTGTGGATGATCTCTGCTTATGAGAGCCTTTCTACTATGAACCCAGTGGCTGCTCCCTACACATTGCCCTGTTGCATCAAGCAGCCTGTTTCCTGCGGTAGGTCCTGGTTTTACTCTGAAAGTTGAAGGATTTAATTCTGGGTTTTTCCTAATACTTGGAGGCAGCAAACCTGTAATTTAAGCTTTTAGAGAAAGATGTAATTTCTGTTGAAAGCGAATATTAGCATGGGAGTTACTCTGGTTTAAATACCTGAATAGTGAGGATTAGCTATGCAGAAGGAAGGGTCCTTTATATGGCTCGGAAAGCTGCAAGGCCAGCAGTGTTTCAGCTGGGGCACAGCACGAGTGGTTATAGTGCTGTGGTGCTGGTGTGATGGGGTGGAATCCGGTTGCTGCTGCTCCTTCTCCCATTAGGTGCTGCAGGGAAAGAAGGGTGCAGTGAGCACACAGGGAAACTGCAGGCTTTGTTGTGGGGGACCCTTATTTTGGTGCTACTTGTGGCCATGTCATTTCAGCTATACCAGAGGGATCTCTGGAGCTCTCCGGGCATCAGCAGCCTTTAGGAGAGCAGCAGTAGCTGCTTTGCACTTTTGCTAGGAAGCACCAGAATCCTGTTGACCACTAATCCTTCCTGCAGGGTCCCAACCATCAATTGCAGCCAGTCTGTTGTAGGGTATAAGTAAAACCTGTCAACCTACAAATATTGTTTGCTTAGCCTGTTTGAGTTGTTCCTGGCAGTAGTTGAAGGTACACACCACTTGGCTAGCATGTTTTCTGCAGCAGAGCTGCAGGGGAGAGCAGGAAATGAGTGAGCAGTGATGTAGTAACCTGCCCCTTTTCCCCCGTGAGAGTTTCTTCCTGATCTCTCATGATGAAGCATTAGCATCAGCCCTGAAGCAGGAGATTTTTCTCCCTTTTCCTCCTAAACTTTAGTAGCAAATTATTTTCTACTCCAAAAGCTTTTGCTGTTCACCCAGGGCAGATTTCTAAGCCACAGCAGCAGCTGGGTGCACGATTGCTGTAGGCTGGAAGATGCAAGTCAAGCCCTGGGTACTGCCCTTTGTGGCTTGGAAACTCTCCTGTGCTGTAACCTCTTGGACTGGGCTGAGCTGCTCTGCACTGGCAGCATCTCCTGTGTGGGAAGTTTGACATCAATTAGGGAGCCAAAGGCACCTGCTGATGTTACAGCACTAAACCAGGGATATCTGGAGAGAGGAGAGTTGTGTGTACAGCACTGCAGCAGCATGGATGGGCTCTGGGTGGAAGAGGACTGGAGGCAGCTGAGGGATCTGAATGGCTCCCTGCTTTGCCAGGTACCTGTGCTATGGGCATGGCAGGGCTGGGACATGCTTCTGCAAGAATTCTTTCTAGCTGCTGATTCTCTATTCCACCACCACTCTGCATTTTCATTAATCTTCATTTGCCACATCTGCCTGTCTCCGTTTGACAAGCCATCTCCTGTAAGCATCTCTGCCCTGCAGCCTGTCCTGAAACCAGCAGTGAGCTCCCTTCCCTGATGGGTTTAACAAACACCTCTCAGCCCATAGGCATACTTGCAGCACAGAGCTCGCCTGCTGGTCTTTGGGACACTGGTTCCATAACACCTATGAATGGTAATTTATTCCTGTAATGCTGTTTTGTTTCAGTCTGAATTGTATTTCGGTCACAGTAAGCCTCAGCAGTGCTTGTTTCCATCCCTGTGAAGACACACTGACTCTTGCCTCACCAGAGCTAATTGGGAAGTACAGCTTGAATCCTTTTCTTAACATTTGATTGACGTTTGCCACCAGTTTGATAAGAACAAACTATTTTATATATTGTGTTTGTGAGTGAGCTTTAAGTAAAGGGAGAGCACTGTCTGGTATTTTCCTGGGTATACTGAAGTTACAACATTCCCCGAAATGCTGTGCGGGCTCAGGTACTACTCATGAGATTAATACGTTTGCTTTCCTCCCTCAGGCAGTGTACAGGCAGCTCCTGCCAGAGCCCACTGTGGACCCTGGCTCTCAGCCTGCCGTGGTGCCAGCCAGAGGCTTTACACTGTGACTGAACAAACCTCCCAGACAAATCTGGGGGCAGTCAGGCTTCCCAGTGGCGGTTTGGCACAATACCAGAGACACTTGCTTTTGACCTATGCTGGTCTGCCAGTCATGGGTGGAATTGGGAAACAGAGCCTTTTCTCTGGCAGGACATCTGAATGCCATCACTCTTCGTGGTGCTGTTAATGCAGTTTGAGTCAATCACCTATGCTTAGGAAAACAAAGCTTCTCCTATTGCTCCTGTTGGCTGCAGCTGGCTGTGCTGCTGTGCTCTCCCTTGCTTTGGTGTGCAGGGTGAAACTGCCTCAGAGGCTGTGCAAAGAGGTAAGGGGTAAGAAGGCTTTGCCTAGTTGTTGTCATCCTAAAGCAGGAGCAGGAGCAGTGCTGAGAGCCCCAAACATTACCTTGAACTTGTGCTGTCTGGAAGAAGGTGCTTTTCTGTCTGTAGTCTCCTGTTACATCATACTCACTAATTGCATAACAATTACATGACTGGAACAGCATTTTGATTCACTTCTAACCTAATATTTTGTGCAGAAGGACGATGATTGCTAAAGGAGTTATTTAATGTGATATCCCCAGGTGGTATGAGATAAGTGTATTCTTAATGTGATAGTGGTGATATGGCAGGATCCGAGATAGCAACTGCGCAAAAAGGATTGATGCAGTTGGAAAGGCTTTTAGGAAACCGAGCTGGGAAGTGGTGTTGTGGCAGAATGGTTGCGGAGATAACGGTATTGTTAAGCACAACCTCTGACTAGAACATTTTAAATAATACACAGGGGCTTAAGGTTTTTGCATAACACACACTATGTGGCTTTGATGTTTCTGCTCCACTGGAGTCAGCTTTGGGAATTGGGTATCTGGCTCCAGCAGCGAGCTCCTCTGCTGTTTGAGAGGCATTGTGGAGGGAGAGTTGTTTTTCAGCCTTGGGTTTCTGGTGCAGAACCCATTGGCAAGTCTTGAGTGTAGCTCTTCTGCTTTGCAAGTAACCCGTGGCTGTGGAAGAGTCCCACAGAAGCTATTTTCTGTAAGTGTTGGCCAGTTCCAAACTTGGGTCTCTGCTGCAGTCATCATTTCCTTGGGCACAATCCCTGTTGTTTCCCACTGACCTTCATAACGGCTGAATTGCAGCAGCAGCTCAGGAAATCAGGCTGTGGTGTTCTCCTGCCTTGTTCTTCCCCAGCTCTAGGGCAGTGATTTACTTTCCTATCTCAAGCTGTGTTTGATAGTCATTTTTAGCGGCAGTGAGAAGGAGCTGGTACAGCGCTGTTCAGTTAATCCAGCAGCAATAGCTGATGTCCTGGCCACATGGTGAGCTGCACGCTTCCATCCTCCTGCTTTGGAGGAAGACTCTGGGCTGACCATGCAGGACTGTGAATTTGCAGACTTCACAATCAGACTTTCTCTTCTTTCCTGGGCCTGAAGCGTCCTGTACACCGTGGCATTACTGTTAAATGCGCAAAAACACCAATGCTAAACTTCCAATTTCATCTAATTCCCTTATACATTAGATTTGAAAACACCTAAATATACGCATGTCAGTTGTACATAATAATATATGGGTATGGTTTTTCAGCATCTATTCCTGTCCATCCAGGTAGAAGGTAAAACATCAGAAGCATACATGTGTGGATGGGCTACAACACAGACTAAGTCCCATTGCTGTCTTGTTGCTATTTCACGTGAAGGAATGAAAGTCTCTTACAAGTGCAATTGAAATTGTTTTGTAAGTTTTGCTGTCCTGTGATTTTAGTAAGGAAACATTTCAACACAAATTTTGCCGACCGGAGCTGGCTTAAAATTAGAATTCACTGTTTTGACATTTATTTTTGCAGCTGAATTGGGACACTGTGTCCAAAGGCTGACATTTCTCACAAAACACAAAGTTCCCCTGCCAAGAAAATTGGTTTCAGAAGTGTTAGCAGAAAAGATCTTTAGGATTTCTGTCCTGAATCAAATGTTTGGTTTTAGCTCAAGTCAGTATTAAAGATAATCTGCTGAGGTGATGTCTCGCCTCCTGCCCCTCTTTCATCTCTGCAGTTCAGGTTTGTTTCTTGACTCACTGTGGTGCATTGAGCCTGTTGCAGAGATGCTGCAGTGGTACTTGGAACATTCAGCCCAAGTTAGGGAGAAACAAGTAAGGACAGAAACTCCCATGGGGCACTGTAGCAGCTCAGACAGTGAGATGAAGGTTTAGGTGACCTCAGAGTAGGTGTTTGGTTTGTGTGTATCCAAGTTTTTAATTTAGTTTGTTGTGATGCAAACTTCCCAGCCTTGCCTTATAGTGAGAATTGAGCCCCAGGGTCATCGTACACAGCATGGAGTTACCTGTCTGTATACATCTCTTTCTTCAATTCAGAGATAAAGGGGTTTAGAATCAGAGCACTCCCTTCTGCTTCCTGCTCGTCATTTTTGAAGAACATAAAGCAACTGCTTTTTATTCTGGCTTCATTTTGAAGCCCAGTGCCTGTGAAATGGCCATCTTGATGCTGGGTGTTTAAGCACTAACACTGATCCCTCCAGAAGTGCGGGGGGTCTTCAGCCTCAAGAGTCCCTGCAAACTGGAAGGCTAGGTAGGATGGGGCTTGGAGCAACTTAGTCTAGTGGAAGGTGTCCCTGCCTGTGGCAGGAGATTGGAACTGGATGAGCTTTAAGGTCCCTTCCAACCCAAACCATTCTAGGATTCTATGAAACAGGCCATCATGGTGGTGGCAAGCTGGGGCTGCAGGCAAGGACTGATGATCCTCTATGGGCTCCTCTCTCCAGACTGGATGCCTGGATGCTGTGGACAGGCAGCAGTTTTGGTCAGTACTGCTGTTCCCTTTGCAAATCCCCAGGGCGTCAGCCAGACCTTTTCCCCCCACCTCTTTACTGTTTCGAAACACCTTTCATTCACTCCTATTTTCACACTGCAAGTATTATTTCCCCTCCCCACAAAGAAATCCACCACCAATAAAAACGTGTTAAGTTGGTTTTGAGATGACCAAAAGCCTCGAAATCCATAAAGCATATACTCTGTTTTCAGTAATTCAGTATTTATTTCCATGGAAACGGAAATGGCAGCCTGGAGCCTTCTGCAGGATTGTAATTACTCCTGTGGCAGGCAGTGGCAGCCGCAGCACGCCTGTCAGGGCTCCAGCACCTCCCAAAGACAGCAGTGATTTAGTGCCCGATGGGAAATTGCAACAGGAAAAAGCATTGGGAAGTGAATGAAATTTCTGATTTCATAATAACAATGTAAATACACGTGGTCCTTCGGGGAGGAGGGGGAGTTGCTGTTCTTCATTAGCTTGGGGTGTAATGATGGTGGTATGGAAGGGTGGAGAAACGGAGAGGGACGGTGCAATGTCAGGGCTGGGGCAAGTGTGATGTCTGGCTCTGTGGGACCCTCGGCTGCCAGCCACTGCATCTGGGAGAGGTTTGCTGATGGAACTCACCCAGGAGGTACAGAATAGTCCCCTTGTTGTCCCTGTTGGTCCCATATTGTGCAGAAATAGCAGCCTTACATGTCTGGTGTCTTTCAGAGCAGGAAAGGTGGTTGAGATGGGACATGTCTGCTGCAGCATCCAATGGAGAGCTGTGGGAAAAGCTCAGATGGTTAGAGGGGGACATTGCACATGTTGGGTGGCCACTTCTGGGGAGGAAACCACAGCGATCACTCTCTGCCAGGGAGGGACCTTCTCTCCCAAGCTGTCATCACCAAGTGTCTGATCTGCACAGACACGTCTGGACCTATGTGTGCATCTGTTAGCTGTAGGATCAGCTTATGTTCTGTGCTGTTATGGACTTAGAGAGCAATCTTGGCCCCTGTAATTAAATTTAAAGCAAATTAGCTCTTCTATTAAACAAAATAAATATGATGTAGCCTAGTGCTGTATTCTCTAGCTATGTCTGATCAATCGCTCCTGCAAAGAGCAGGCAAATGCTGCTGAGCAGATGGTCTTGGCTGAGGCATGGTCAATTAAACTAATTAAAGATGCTTTCATTTAATCAGAGGGTGTTTTAACCCTGTTAGCTGCCAGTTGGGGATGTATGTTTTCGTGCACTAAGAACTTCCAGTTCTGGTCCTGCTCTGGACATCTTCTGGTTTTACTGCCCCTTTACAGAAACCAGGCTAGAATGTGCATCTGAAGAGCAGATGTTTAGCAGATGTTTTAGCAGAGGAATTGTAATGTCATGCAACAGGAGTGAAGGCTTGCAGAGGGTAAGTCAGTTGTTTTCTTCTAACACTAACCAGAGATGTTTATTAGACTGAAGAAGTCTTCTGCACTGCATCCTTCCCACGCTACCTCCTGCCAGCCTTCCCTCTGGGTTTAGGGGTGTGGATACCTCTCCTTAGCCCAGCCAAATGTCATTTGTTCTGCCAAAACAAGCCGTGGCTTGTTACGGGGTGTTACTTAAGGGACAGAAAATGGTTTTAGCATCCAGGCAAGTGCTGGAGTTGGAGAAGCAGCCTCTCATTTCTGCTGTCTACTGTCATACGAAACACTTCGGCTGCTGGGAGCCCCTCTGCCATGGGGTTTTGGAGATGGATTTAATTCATTATTTGCTGCTGAAATCAACAGGGACTCCTCTGAGCCAAAGCCCTGGTTTAGTTTGCTTAATAGAGCACTCAGATGTTATTTGTCACAACTGGGCACCCTTGACACTTCCCTGCTCCCCCTTTTTGGTCTGCTGTGCGTTTGGCAGTGAGGTAAGTGCAAGCAAGAGAGCTTGTTAGTCTAATGAAAGAGCATGCAAAATGATGTCAAGAAGCAGCAGCAGACTAACTCATCCAGGCCATTAGTGACCCCCTCGGTAAGCAGCACGAGGGGATGCAGCACGCTGGGACCAGTGGTCCTCTGCATTTCAACAGCTTGTGCAAAATCAGATTAGAAACAGTTGTGCTTTATCCAGAGGCCACACGGGCAACTTCAGGGCATCAGACCAGATCTATCCTGCTCCAGCAGTATCGATCCCTGCAGGTACATTAGGGCTAAAGTTAGGATGATTTTCAAGATGTTCATCTTTAGTAAAGGGGGGTTTGCGGTGTTGCAATATCACCTGAAAACTCTTCGTTGTCTGTGTGAACTGATTTAATTTCCACAGTTCAAGGTTTAAATTACTACCATCAGGGTATCCCTTCATTTTTGTGTTTCAGCTGGCCCATGAATACTTTTCATCATCTGCGTTCATGCTGCAAAGGAATGCATAAAAGAAAACCATAGATTCACAGACTGGTTTGGGTTGGAAGGGACCTTAAAGCTCACCCAGTTCCAACCCCCTGCCACGGGGAGGGACACCTTCCACTAGAGCAGGTTGCTCCAAGCCCCTGTGTCCAACCTGGCCTTGAGCACTGCCAGGGATGGGGCAGCCACAGCTTCTCTGGGCACCCTGTGCCAGCGCCTCAGCACCCTCACAGGGAAGAGCTTCTGCCTAAGAGCTCATCTCAGTCTCCCCTCTTTCAGTTTAAAGCCATTCCCTTTGTCCTGTCCCTACATGCCCTGATGAAGAGTCCCTCCCCATCTTTCCTGTAGCCCCTTTAGGCACTAGAAGCTGCTCTAAAGTCTTCCTGGAGCCTTCTCTTCTCCAGGCTGATCAACCCCAGCTCTCTCAACCTGTAAAAATAACCATAGTTACCTTATAAAATATCAATGACTTGACATTTTCAGTCTACCTTAACCCCTTTATTTAGGTACTGCTCATTCTCTTTTTCCACTGAAAATCTACTTGCTGACATGACTTCCCTGCTGTTTAGGCAGATTACTTTTTTTTCCATCAGATCAGGCCTCATTTCAAATGGATATTTATTAATTCCAGTTTTTTACGATCACCTTGCATTTTGGAAAAGATAAGTTGAGTGGTGAATTCCTGGCTCTATGTAGGAGCAATTGGGGAAAAGTATGAAGGATTGAAGTAGCTGATGATGTGCGGATGCTGCCATTTGCAGACTAGCAGAGGTCTCTGGGAAGGGAAGCACTTTGGCCCTGAGGTTATTAACTGGGTGTCTGCTGCCTCTGCAAGTGCCCATCTGCTTCCACCTCTGAGCTTTATCATAGGAATAGATCAGAGCAGAGGGGAGGGCCAGGAACATGGGCCATTCCTGGCACAGCTGTGCAGGCAGAGATACTAGAGCAGTGAGGAAGGTTTTGCAAGAAGAGAAATAGGAAGAATTCTTGAGCATCATTAAATGTGACAACATTCAGGAGTTATAGCTTGAAACATCTCAGTGAAGAGGAGATTTGGGATGGCACAAAATAGAACCCCCATGGCTGTTACCTTTGTATTGGCAGAGAGGAGACTGCTGAGAGAAGCTGATGAATACAGGGAAACCACTTTGTGCTGAAAACCCCGATGATCTTATGGGGCATGTTGTCCTTGTGCAGGGTGGCCCAGTCTCAAATCACTTGGTGGGTCTGCCCAGAGAGAAGCCAAGCTAGATCTTGTCTATCACAGCGGAGCAGTAGCCAAAGGTGATATATAAAATCAGATGTTTATTGCTAATCTTAGAAAAAACAAACCCAAAAAACCTAAAATGTAACTGAGGTGTGTTGGAGCGTGGATCCTGAGTTGGACTTCCACGCAATCTGATTCCCAGAGGTGGGATTCAACTCTCAAAATGCCATGATCTCTAGCAGTCTTTCTTGCTTCCCTAACTTTGAATTCAACGCAAGCAGCCGTATGTAAAAACGAGTTCTGCAGCGTGTCCTGTGCTTCATTAGGAAAGGAAAATGTCACTCCTGTCTTTGTCTTTCCCTCAACCAGAGACGGGGAGCAGAACACACGGCAAAGAAATGACCCCACTGGCCCCCTTTGGAGAAAGCAATCTTGTTTTTCCCTTTGAGCAGCATTTGTTCCCCACAGTACATGTTCCTGTCAATCAGCCCAGGAGGCCATGGGAGACAGAAGGGGTGTTATCCAGAACTCTCTCTCCCTTTAAGCAAGGAACTGCTAGCTGCAAAAGAACCCATATGTGATGCTTATCTTAAGGAAGGCTGGAATACTTAATAAGACATAACTGGTGCATGACCCTGCACTATGTTAATGCCTCTCTTTCTCTTCCTTTTAACTGGAAATACAATGCAGCCACTAGAATTTTATTTTGTGTGTAGGTCTTTAAATGCAGTTTGAATTCCACATGAAAACCTCAATGCTTTGCATCACATCAACCCTCAATCATGTATTTTATCCCTGAAATCCAGTTGTTTTCCAGAGGAACATTCAATGCCAATCTCATGAACGAAATGAAAAGATAATGGGACATACAGGGGTTATACATGGTCATGCTGGAGGCTTGTGCTGGAGCTCCAGGCTCTTCATTTCAACCAGCAATGTCTTGTTGGAGAGCCTGGTTTTCACTGAGATGTGCTACCCTAATGTTGCACACTACTCTTTCAGTTTTCTTTTTACAGTCTTAAATAGAGAGCTTGTTCTTGTGACATGCGTCATTCACTAAGTGAATATTTTGAAGGTTCTGTATTAATATTTTACTGAGTTTTCTCTAATGTTATTTCTGAAAGATGTGGTTTTTCCATATTCCATTCAGTATTCCAGAAAAGAGAATTATTTCAATAAAAAGATGTGTTATTCATCAGTCCTCTCCTCCACTCCCTGTATTTCATTTGCCAGTGTTGCTGTGTTACTTGACAAATGCTTCATGCCACAGCTTGGGATGTGATAGACAGTGTCATTTTTAGTTTGGAAGAAACTTTGGGAGTCAGATGCATCAGGCCATAGAAAATACTGCATGAATATAAAATACAGCTGGGTTAGTCTTCCGGTTTGTATCTAAAAGAGTACCAAAATAAAAAGAGAACACATATATTTCTTAAGAGAAATGAGATGCCAAGAGCTTTCTTCAAAATGATATCAAAGTAAGCATGTATTTGTTCCCACTGAGCTGACTATAAACTGGGAAATGATCAACAAACTAGATTTTATGCATTTCAAAGGCTCAGTCTCAATATCCCAAACTACAAGAAATGAAGCTTATGTAAGCTGTTCCTTACTTCTGTTTCAGTATTGAGTTTTCATGTTCAATATACTGTGGTTTTTCTGGAACATCTGATTCTACTTATGTTTTGTGAGAAATTAGAGTGCAAGTTCAATAGGGAATTACATGCAAGCCAGCTTCAAATACATCCTCTCATGTATTTAAAAGGCAGCTACAGTAGCTTGAAGTCATATAAAAACTGTGCTGGCCTCCAGCTCACAGACTTTGTTCCACAATGCAGGGTGGCAGTGATGTTTCCTAGCAGGAGTGATCTGTGCATGTTGTAGCCTTTGGTCCTGTTTTGTCTCTGAAATAGATGACAGTAAGAAGATGGAGAGGTGATGGCACAGTATTCTTTGTCATTCAGTGTGAAGTTGTTGTAGAAACGTCATTGCGACGAAAGAGGGGAAAATGATTGCATCTCCTATTTAACAAAGATCATGGTGGTATAACAGCCATTCCTTCCAAAGAGCATTTTGAGATTAAAGGCAATATTGAGCTGAAGTTCCCCATGTAATGTGGGAAGACTTAGAAGGCAGGGGAGAGAGGCAGACAGCTTTTGAGCAGCCAGCTTGAAGTCGGATGTCAGTGGCGTGTATGTTTTGTTGTAGGTGCTGTGAAGGTGGGATCTGTAGGTGTTAAACGTTGATAGCTGTGGCAGGGGAGTGAGAAGAGTTGTATGTGAGCCCCGAGTGCTGGCACTCAGTGCAAGGCTTTACTCCTTGGCTATTCCTTTGCAGAGGAGCATCATTGAAGAGTTTCCTTGTTCCCAAGTTGAGGACCATAAGCTTTCACTTCTGCGGAGGGTTTTGCTAAATATAACTAGCTGCTTTTGTGACTTAGCTAGGCACAGAGATGACAGCGAGAAAGCTTTTGGGGTAGTTTAAATTGTAAAAACCAAACAGTAGAGTAATTAAGTGGTCTCTTATTTGTTCTCGACACCAGTCATTTATCCTGCTGGTGTTTCTGCCAGGTTGCTGGCAAGCTCATGTTGTACAACACTGGTGAAATGAGCTTGCAGGCATGTGTTTGGCTGCCATTACCAGGAGTTCTGCATGCTTGGGTGCAGGGCTGAGACCAGGACTGGTAAAATAGCTACAAAACCGAGATGTGGTTTCATAGAGAAACTATTGACACAATAATTTCATTAATTCGGGTGATGTCTGTTACATTTGATGAGAATGTTATTTGCCAAATGCAGCACTTCATGTTTTAAACTCATATTAAAACCCAGTGCTTATTGTTTCTGATTCAGTGTTGTAATATCAGCAACACTTCCTCATCGTTGTACATGCCATCTCGTTGTGGCTTGAGGTCTCATTCTGCATCTTCCTTCCCTGTGCATATCAGTTCTCAAAAATGTAAAATATCAAGCAGCTATTTTCAGTCACTTTCTAACTCGGTTCTTCATTTACCTTTCTCATTGTGGATTTTCCTTTTACTTGCCCTTTTTCTCCTTACTAATAGATTTTTGGCTGGGAACAGTTGTGCTCAGATGGTGAAGTAGCAATTGAATGTAAATTAGCTGAAGGAGCTGTGGCTGCCACTGTCAAAATGATTCCAAAATAACTTTGTGGAGAAGAATGACTGTCAGGTCAGACAAGAGCATCACGGCTTGGATCTGCTGGGGGAACGGAGTTAGAGAGAATAATACAGGTTAGATTAATAGAAGAGCAATGCACCCTGAATACTGGATTATGTGCTATCAAAGATGCATAATAAAAATGATGGTAACCACACATGATAATTCAGCAGCAGTATTTGGGAAAGGGTCTGTTTCAAACTCTGCCTTTCCCATGAACATCAGCAGTGTTCACAATGGTTTCTTTGAGCTTGTTACACCAGCCTTCCTCTGACAGCTAAGTCCCCACTGACAGTGTGGTCATTAGCAAAGCATGAGGAGAAAACTGGACACTGGTTTTGCTAATGGTTTAACTAAATGTTGTGCTGCTGTTGTCCCTGGGCAGTGGCAGGAGGTGATTCTGCTCCTTTCCTATGCATTTGTTTCCCCAGCCATGTACTCCTGATCTTCTTTATCACCAGTTAACATAGGCAATTACTCAGGGTCATTGCTTGGTCATTGTATGGAGACTGCAAAACAGCTGAGGGCATGTGGCAGTCAGTAGAAGTCTTATTTCTGTGGATGAAAATAGCTAAACATATGTTCAAGAAGATAATTGGGATCATTAAACTTTCCTATCGTAATGCCAGTTGCAGTTTCATCTGTTGTGTGGCTAAGAACATAGGTAGCATCGATGAACAAGCAGAACAAAAAAACCTATTTCTATCCTAAACATACTGGCAGAAACACTGGTCTTGCAACGTCAGAGTACGTGCTTGATCTAAGCATCATTGTTAGTGATCTTGGAAGACCTGGTCTGCTTCATAATAAGAGTGATTTTTCTGGATGATGACAAAGTACATTTTGTTTAGGTCCACTCAGTGGTTGTTGGTGTCACATGAAGCACCATGAAGTCAGTAGCTCACCCTGCTATCTGGGAGAGCTGGTGTCACAGTGCCTTAAATCTCGTGTCATCTGCAGTCAGGGCAGTGATAGATGCATGAGATGATTCAGGGAAGGGCAGCACAGGGCACAAGGGTAGGAGAGCAAGCACATCTGTCCCCCTGAGGCTTCATGCTATGCCACAGCAGAAGGGAATCTCTCTCCACTGTTGCGTGAAATTACTGGATATCAATCAGAAGTAAATCACTCCTGTTCAAAGACAGACAGTTCATAAGAATCATTAATAATTAAAGTTCCCCTGTGTAGAGGCTGCTGGGAAGGGCTGTGTGAGGCTGTTAGTGAGGGATGCTGGTGAGGAGGGGAAAAGAAAAATGGGTCAAAGTCCTGCTGGAAAAGGAGTAAATGCCCATTGATAGCATTAAATCAGATGTAACTGAAAATCAATGGGGACAGACTCTCATGTGAATAGGCCTATTCCAACATGAACCCCGCAGAAGGGAAGTGCTGGTACAGCAGCTGATGGCAAGTAACAGGAAGGGATGGGCTCAGAAGAAGTCATCAAGCAGAACGGAGTTCATCATGAAACACGAGAGTTGCCTTTCAGATATGACAGTACCTGCCTGCTGCAAAACTCTGTCCGGCTGTAATGATTCCTGCCTGAAGGTGGAGCAAAATCCATCCCTCTGCTCTGATGGTGCTGATTTCTGTGGAGAGCTTTTCCGGCTGCCTTGGCATATCTTCTTGTGAAACCCTCCTGGCTGCCTGTCCTGGGGAGGATGTATGGATGCAGTTGAACTGGAGATGGGGCCAGTCCTGCTTTGCTACAGCAGTTTGCCTACTCTGCTTTCCAGCATCTAAAACAACTTTGGTACCCCTGCTCTTCTCAGGATGCAAACCTGGATCCTCCAGGGTAACTTACAGCAAACCTTAGAGGATGTTCAGCTGCTTTTTTTATCCTCTCCTCTGGAAAACCTCAGGAAACATTGGGGAATAGCCTCTATAGGGCTGCATAAAACCTTCTGCTATATCCAGATCTGGGATCTGCGTTGGGAAGGTCTTGGGAGTCACGTGGAAGGACTAAATAGTTTGGCTCACCTGGGGAAATGGTCTGTTTGCAAATGTATTAGAGTGATCTTTAACCAGGCATGTACAGGTGCAGTTAAACTGCAGGATCAAAGCAGGCACTGTTGCCTGTGCTTGTGATCGTCTGGAAGAACTGGGCAAAGGTTGTGACAGCATTTCTCTCTCCCAGAGGATACACTGGATATTTTTCTATTGGAGAAGTCTGAGTTTTAATGGAGGGTACAGCCTTAACATAGCGACTGTAGGCTGAATTTTACTAGGGATATACAAGAGATTGCATGAGAAGGGGCTAGTAGTCCATATTGGGTTGGGAGCCCATCAGTCTCATGTGGCAGGGCAGATTTTGGACACTGTGAAATTGTTAGTGTCGTTGCTGAATATCGAGTCATAGTAGTTCAGTTGTTTAACTGAACTTTGTTTAGGCTGGTTATTTTATAGTCTTCAGGAATGTTGGGGTGCGCTCCAAAAAGGAGCCCTGCAGCCAGGCAGATTGGAGCCTGGTCACCTGCAGCCAAAAGCCTTTGCTATGGAAATACCTGGGTTAGGAAGCAGAACTGGGATACATGGATGCCGCATGGCAGTGCAGATGAGGTGATGGCAGATGAGGGGACACTGCTTTGTCAGATGAAGTTTATTACAAATTCCCATCTGCTCAGAAGCAGAAGCTATAGGGTTTGTGCTGTGCAAGTAATTATTTGTTATACATTTTTAAACATGAAATCTAGTCCAAATGGCAAATGTTTTTAGTGTGTGTCATTGTGCTGTTAAGAAAGCTGCCAGCAGCATAAACCTGAATAACTCTGTGTGATGATTGGGCTGGGGATGGGATTACCTTCATTTCAGTGCCAGTCATGCCACAGCTACTGCATGATGTGTCCCCTGCACTGATTTTGGAGGGCACCTGCAAAGGAGATGGTTCACAAGAAGTGATGACAGGTTTGTGCCAGGTTTCTGTTTGTCCTGCCAGTGATGGCAACGAGCAATGATAATGCAGCCCGGGATTGCAAGTGGGCATTGCCTCTGATGCCTCTGCTTCAGCACCAACTGTTGTCCTTGCCTGCTGGGCAAACAGGTTTAACTGGAGAGGGGAAATAAATCAACTTAAAGAGAAGGATTTTCTGCTTTGCCCATTTTCACCTCCCCCGGCTTAGGTACTTGTTCCTTCTTCAGCTGGTCTCCTGCTTGCAGAGGCAGCATCTTGTAGTTGGCTGCTTTCTCTCTATTCATTTTACCTATGACAGAAGCACAAATCTGGCACAGCTTGGATGTGTTCGACCAGGTGTGAAAATGGCTCTAGAGAAGACAGAAAAGTTCCTGGGTTTCTCCTGATGGAATATGGAAGAGGCTATCCCGCATCTCTTGGTTTTCAGCAAGCTCATCCTGTGGAGTGAGCCTGCACGTGGTTTGTCATGTAGGCAGATCTGGGAGGAATTCAACATCCTTCAGATTTTTAAGGAACTGGTGAAGTTGTTCAGGAATATTTTACCCTTCACTTGAAATCCCCCCCAAATAAAGAGTGAGAGGATGGATCTGAGATGGATCTGACCATTTCAGAAACAGAACAGCTTAGGATTGTTAGATAGCAGAAAATGTAAGAACTGTGGAAATGAATGCTTTTTGAGGGGTGGGATCTCCTGTGGATATTGCTCAGCCTGTAAGCCAAATGACTAAGTTATTCTCTCAGCTTTCATGCAAGGTCACAGCGTTGATTCCTTTGCATCTGTGAAGCAGCAGGGGCAGGTATCAGAGTGTTTCCCAGCTGTGCCAGCAAGGGTTCTGTTGCTGTTCTCCACCTTCCTTAACAACTTGCAGTATTTGGGCCATCAGTCCCATCAGAGGCTGCTTTTTCTTGTTTTTCCAGATGACTTCAGCTGAAGGAAGAGAGGGATGCAGAAGGAGCTGCTGCTCTTCTTGGCAGCAAGGTGACCCTGTTGGTGATTGCACACATGCATTATTTTTTTCCAGTGCCCTAAGCACTGCTTTCCCTCCCTTGATTTCCATGGGTTTATTTAATAAATAAGTAATAGAGGGGAAGAATTTCATCTATAGGTTCCATATGTGTATATTCCTGTGGTTTTATAGCTGGCAGGGTCTGATGGTATCTTCATCTGAAGAAAAAGGGTGGCTCTAGCAACACAATTTTGACCTGCTTACAGAGCAGAATGCAAAAACTCTGAATCCCATGAGAATGCTTCAAGCACTGCTTTTCTCTTTAATCTCTTCATTGAAGTTTTTCTTCATTTCTAAAATGAACCTCAGCTGCTCACTGAGATAGGCAGGTACCAATGCTTGCAGGCCTGCAGTCACAGTTGCACTCTGGCTAACATCTGGATTCCAGCTGCTTATTGTGCACTACTCTCTGTATGTCCTTTCTCCATATGAAGTGTGTTGCCCTCAGTAGAAGCTTAGATGGAAAACTGAGGGTAGAATACAGGTGAAATGGGATCAGAGAGCAGGTTATCGCCTTATTTTTGCAGTGCACTAATGTTCAGAAAGCCCAGGAGACCTCGACAATAGCATAGACTGTAATGCTGTACTGTCAGAGTATCCAATGGATTTTTCTTAATTCCATAAGCAAAAGCCTCCTGCCCTGGTAACGGTTTCAAAGGAAAGAGGTCATGCCTTGCTGAATGTAGTTTGAAACCACATTTTCCCAAAAAGCAGGAGATGAGAGCGCTCTTCTCATCTGAGAGAGGAGCTGTCTGGAAGAATTACCATACAGCTACAGTGTTGGTCTGACACACCACCCAGCCCATGTCCTATCCCTGAATTGGTCCTCTTTTATTAATGGAACTCTGCTGTGCCATCTCCCTTGGCATTCCAGCTCTGCCCTTGCCTGCTGTGCAGGGTTCAGAGATGATGGGTACTTCTCCCTTTTCTCCAGCTGTATTGCATCCTGGCATGTGCCAAAGCTGAGGTAGTCCAGCCTGGGTTGGGATGGAGGTGTTGGGCGACTAGTGCTTTATTTGGCTTTAAATACAAATAATAATTAGTAAAACAGTGTGAAAACCAGCTCTCCACCCTATGGGGATGAAAAAGCTTTGGCTGGAGGCTCCATCTGTACTGAGCTCTAGAGAAAGATAATGAAGAGACTACAGGTGAAGCCTGGAAGGGGAGCTGGAGGAAAGCTAGTGGTGCTTTCATGAACACAGTGCAAGACCCTTAGGGCAGCACTGGACTCTTAGGGCCCCCATACACAAAATGCTGGGGTTCATGTCACATACAGTGCCTGCAAAGAGCTGTGTGGGGTTGCAGGTAGTGGTTCAAAATGCTCAAGAGCAAGCTGTCTCCATTCGCCATCAGACAGACATCTCATCCCTCCCTCTGGACAGAGCAGGCTGCAGGCAAACAGCTCTTCTGCACTCACTAGCACAGCAGAGCAGTTTGAAAGCTGTATGTAGTAATATTCCACATGGAGAAGGATGTTAATGGCAGGGAATGTGATTGACTGCCTTTTCCTGTCGCTGCTGTATTACCTCTGTTTAAATCAGTCGCATTAACAGCAGTTATATTTAACGCTGTCTGTCTACACGGCTGAATTTTTAGATTGTTAATTTTAAATTGCAAATTGCTTAATTATGCCTGACTTTTTATAAATATTTGTAACATGAGTTAATGTTTTCTATTAGGTGTGATACACATCCTGGAAAAAAACTAATTGTTCTCACTGATATGCACCGGGTCTGGCGGGAGCCCCCAAAGCCTCAGTAATCACTTATCTAAAGGCAATTGCCATTACAGCTGATGTATCAGAAATCGAGGCCTGTAGCCAGTGCAGTCTGTCTGTTATGGTTGGGAAAAGCATTAGGATTCATTTGGCTTCCCAGCAAGAAGAAAAAAATTGTTTATTGCTCACATTATGTGTTGTGTTGTACACAGTAAAGACCCAACAGTCATGATGCTGCATGTTCTTATTTATTGTTGGACTCCTGGAGCCTGCTCTGAACACTGATATGAGATGTGGAAGGTTTTAGCCTAGGAGGAATTTTAAATTGGACTGTTTTCAGATACTTTGAACCTCAGGACTCCAAAAGCCCATCCTTGTTCTTTTATGGGGATGCCCACTGCCCAGGCAGTCCATGCTCAGCAGGTATTTGTCTTGGTGGTTCTCCTGCAGGGTTTGTGTAGTGAAGGGTAAAGGACCAAACACTTCAGCTTTGTGTCTGCCCGGCTGTCAGCAGCATCTCTCCATTCAGGGATGTGCTGAGCAAGGGTCCCCAGGGCAGGGAGGTAGAGCATCTCTCCTGGCTGCTCCGAGAGCAGGTCCTCAATCACATCCTCTATAAAGCTATTGTGTCGAGCTGCCTGGAAGCCTTGTCTCCACACAGATTCATCAATGCTTAAAAACCGATGAGGTGCCAATCTATGGCAGTAGCCTCCAATGGCAGAAAAAGAGAGAAGCACAAAGCACCATCTGGAACTTGGTGGGTGATTGCTTTTGGGGTGTATCACCCAGGGAGCACTGCCTTCAGGATGCACCTACAGCCCCAGGCCATGCCTTTGCTGCTGCAGGCTGGGTGACTATGGCAGGCCTAGCTGGAGCTGGTGAGCATTGACACAGCTCACTCAGGTGATTGAAGGGTATCAGGGTCAGGCACACACGGAGCCTAGATTCAGGATGGGATAGTGCAACACACAGTCTGTATCTTTTTACTGGTTAGAGTAAAGCTAGTGCAGGCCTGGAGCAGCAGTGCTGTGCACCCCAGGCTGTTGTGCCAAGGGAGGTGGTGTGTCCTGCCATGCTGCTGGAGCAGCTGCTTCCAGGCTGAAGCATCTTCTGTAGTTGTTATGGCATCTGTACATGTAAATTATTTATCTTACATTTAATATGGATACATAACAGCATTTTCATATTGCATAGATGAACTGCTAGACCCACCGTCTTCACCAGTAAGGTGATGAGGATGGTGTACCCCACAGCAGGACTTGCCCCATCTGCTGAGATCTCTCCTTGTGCTGAACTAATCCTCCTCTCACCCGGTGCACTGACTGCTTTTAAAAGCTTCACATTTTTACTCCCTGTGTTTGTTTCTTCATAGCTATACACCTCTCACTGCTTTTCTGTGTCCACTTCAATTCTTCTCACATCCGTGATCTTAGCACAGGTGCCAGAGCATCTTGCAAGGGTGTTGTGCAGGGTTAAATCCCACACAACAGCTTGTGGCTTCATGTGGCCCTTCTCAGTGCTGCCGTATATCCGGTTTGTGCCACTGGTTCTTCAGGAGCAGAATAGGTCCTGTTGGAGGGGATCAGACAGTAGAAGAGGTGGTGGATAGTCCCAATTAGTGGGGCTAGAATTTCAATCCCTATTCTTCGCAGGTTTTTTTCACATTGTTGAATGCTAGTTGTTTAAAAACAAGTGGCTTTTTTTAAATGCAGTGATAGATTAGATAGGATTGGTATGGCTGAGGGTATTGCTTCTGTTTAAAACCAGGAAATTCCCCCTAAAACCTTTGAGTGACTCAGAGCACAACTGTCAAGGCACTGCTTTAAGGTGAGGAATTGACCTTTTGATTAGCATCATATGTTAATTTAGCATCATAATAATGTTTACTTACTAGTCATTAATAATTGTTGTTACATATTGACCAAAGGGACTTCAGATGTGATGTTTCTGCTCTGGATTTTGGTAAATTGATACCAATTCATGTTAGGTCCAACCCAGACGGATTGAAAACAGCCAGGTCTGCGATGGAGATCAGTTCCCTTCCAGTTCTTTATTGCTGTAGGAAGGGGGCCTGATGGCAGTATATACAGAGATTACTGGAGGAGCATGGTCCCAGTCATGGGACCAGCAACTTCAGCTCCCTTAGGATGCTGTCCATTGAGAACACATAGCAATCTCTTGGCATGCTGGGGATTTGCTGCCTAGAGGCTTAATTCTACAAACTGCTTTCTCCCTGACCTCATGAGACAGTTTGCTGCATCAAGGCAATGTGAAAAACATCAGCCCATCCAGGAGAGCAGTCTCTTTAGGTTCCTGGCTGTGATAAATCTAAACTTCGTGAATACCAAAATGAGCTGTAGTGGGCAGCACTGCAATTTTACTATCTTAGTCCTTGAAAAAGTGGGACCTTCCCTCTGCATTCCCTCTCCTCCTTTTCTGCTGATGCCCTGATGTTTGGCATAAAAGGGAACCAAAGCCTTGCTCTTCTTGGCTACAGCCTCTGCTTTTCTAGTTGTTTGCTCAAAGCTTCTACACCTATCAGCATGCTACTGGAAGAACCAGTGTTGCAATTCAAACTCCAAAGCATGCACCAGCATACCATGAGTATTTATTTTGGAGAACAGCTGCCCAATTTTGAGCTACATCTCTGTGGCAGGCAAGTTTCTTTCTGAATATGGTTTTCCCTTCAATTTGGTTATCTGTTTTTAATGTATAAAGTGATCATCATGTGGATGATGATCAATATTTTCTGTTATCTATGCATTCACCTGTATCATCATCCCTACCAAGCATGGTGTGGGTTGCAGCAGAAGAGCTTGAGTATCTCTTTTACCACCTCATCTCAGCTCCTGAAGGAGATCTGATTTTGCACCAGCAGAGAGGCCAACTAGGGAATTTTATATTCGCTGCTCAGGCCTGATCCTCAACCTGTTGTCAGAGCTGGGAATGAAGCTTGCTCAGCCAGGGAGCCAGCTACACAAAGACATCTGCAGGAAGCGCTGCACATTGTGGCCTGGGAGCCTAACACCTCTGGTCCAAAACAGCTTCTCCCTGCAGGAGTGGCATTCCTCTCAGGACTCATTCTCATGCTCAAATATGCCGCCTCTGCCAAGCATCAGCACATAGACATCTTGACTTGAAATGTATAAATATGCCATGTGAAGCCCATCAGGAGCAGCATCCATAGATGTCAGTCAAAACCCCCTCAATGTGGCATTGAAAAAAAACCAAAAAAAATCTAAATTCCCTGCTTGAATTGACAAGAACTGAGACCCTGGCCCCAAGCACATTTCAGCACGGAGGGGGAAACTTTTGACTACATGATTTCATAAATGAGTCTTGCCCCAGCCCTGCCCATTGCATAGACACTGTTGGAGACATTTCCACATCTTA
Source organism: Neopsephotus bourkii (assembly GCF_033783945.1). Lineage (NCBI taxonomy): Eukaryota > Metazoa > Chordata > Aves > Psittaciformes > Psittacidae > Neopsephotus > Neopsephotus bourkii. The sequence goes on along the minus strand of NW_026901218.1, from coordinate 2,579,477 downwards.
TTCCATCTCCTCTAATCCTGCTGAGTGTCAAGATACTGCAGCCTTGCTGCACCTCATGCAAGTTGCTTTAGCTCCAAAAGCCAAAGCCCATTTTTAATTACATGACAATGTATCTACCATTAAGCTTTTAATCAAAAGATGAGGATTTGCGGATAGGAAGATCTTTCTTCCACGATGATTCGGACGAGCTAATTGCAGCTAATTCTAACTGTAAAAATTACTTGGAACTGAACAGTAGTTTTTTGTCATGTGTACAAAATACAGGTGATTCTGCTAACTGGTGTGAAATTCAGCACATTTAGCTTGCTTGCATTTCCTTACAGCTTAAAAAGTAGTGATCTGCCATGAGCTGCATCAACCAGTTACTTCTGGGGTGCCGTAGCTCAGCATATGCTGCCCACATGCCTTCAAGCATACTTATGCAATGCCATAAGAAGAGGGTATTAAGGCATGTTCAGAGGTCAAAGCCTCTGGACAGCTTAGATTTTAAGCCCTTTCAGTGCTGTACACCTCGCACAGATGATCTTACAGAGGGATTTATGGGGTTCAGAAGTTCTCTGGCCACAGATGGAAGTGACATGCCTTGTGAGTGGAAGTGCTCTGCCATCCCTTTTCTTAACAGCTTGCAAAACATTTGCAAAGGCAGGCAGCTCTTTCTTCCCCTCCCTGTTTTGCTGACTCTGCTTTTTCATTTACTTTGATTTATCTTTACACATAAATCTGGAGGCATCTTTGCACAACCTGCTGGAAAGCTGTGTGCTGAGTTTGCTTGTCTCAGCTTTCCTCAGCACTGCAGCCTGGCAAAGCTGTTGCAGGGGCATGGTGGTAGGTGTCTGTAATGGATATAGCACAGGGGTTTGTCCCCTTTTCCTATCTGTGCTGAGCATCTTCTGCCCTTGTCACACCATTGGCACATGCTGATTGATTCATCAGTGCTCTGCGGATGGGCAGCAGGTACCCATAGGGGCTGCTGCCAGCAGCAAGGAGGGTATGAGAAACCTCTTCCTGCATATGCCACCATATGCATATGCTCCCCTGATATATGTTGGGAATCAGCTCAGTTTGTGGGATAAACAGCTATCCAAAAAGTAGTGTTTAGACCAGAGTTAGTTCAAGGGTGGATCTCTTGACCTTGTCTGGTGAAGCAGACGGGGTGCCAGCATCTGCTGGTGATGTGATAGGCGAGCAACTGCGCAGCCCATGCAGCTGGTAAAGCACAGACATTTATAACAGTGTTGTAAGACTGAGCACTTGGGTGAGGAGGGGCTGCTTAACATGCAGGGAATGTTCTCACTGACAAGTCTAACGCAGCCCTAAAGTTTGTGAACCATCAAATGAGTTTTCTCTTAGAGAGGGAAGCGTCAACCCTTACTGAATTATCCATGTCCTTTCTGCTGTCTTAAATCACCCCCAGGACTCCCTGGCTGCTGCAGTTGGAAGTGACTGCGTTCCTGCAGCAGGGCTGATCTTAGCTATGCAGAAGCAAAATGGTGTGAGCTGTTCTCCAGGAGAGGGGGTTTGTCACCTTTGTGCTGGAGCCTTGGGGCTGTGTAAGAAGCTGGGGCCAATGGGAGTGGGAAGGAAAAGTCTGGTGAAGTAATAGATGCAGACTGTAATTCCTTGAATTATAGTGAATTTTACATTGTGATAGAAATACTGTGTGTGACTCTGAGCCTAAAAGACTGGTTGAGGAAGTTTGGCCAGAGGAGAGAGGTAGTTTTGGGCATCCCTGTCATGCAGAGGCACTAGGAGAATGGTCTGCCTGGGGTGCCTGGGCCTACTACAGCATTGCAATTCAGAGAGCTGGTGGAGAGGATGTGTCCTGCTGGTTCCCTCTGGCTCTTCCAAAAACCTCTCTCAAACTGCGTAAGTAGCAATTGCTGAATCCATGGTCAGACTATGCTGACAGGGGGAGTGTGTGACATAGGGAAAGCTGTGTCCTTGCTTCCTCTTCCGCACTCCCACTTCAGATCCCAAGGCATCTGGTGGTACATGGGTTGCAGTCTGCTGCTCAGAGGATTAATACATTGCCCAGGGCATTGGTGATTTATTGTACCGAGGTAGCTTAACATCATTTACATTCACAATTTAAAAGGCAGGCCAGCATCTAACCTGAAAACAAGGGAGGGAGCATTCAGATCCTCCTCTGCTTGCTGCTTCAGAGACATGGGAAAAGGTCATGGCCTCAAGCACTGAGCTGCCTCCCTCATATGTATGTATGGAATATGTACTGTTGGTGGGAAAAGGATGCTACAGAGCAGTCTGTGACGGTGGCAGGGAGTGTGTCTTAAAAAGCTGTGTGGTTCATGGTGCCGCTCTGTTGATGCAGTGAGTCACTTTGGGGCCACGTCTTTCCTTTGGCTGGAGCACTCCATGCTGCTGATGCCACAAGTCATGAGTACACCTGGACTGGTTAATTATTAATTGGTGGGGGTTTATGAATTTTCAGTGTTTTCTTTCATTGAGTGTCGCAAAGCAAAACCACCTTTCATGAGGCAAAGATCTCTCCTAACAGCCTACATCAAAGCTGCAGAATTGTCACCCATATTGTGATCGTGTTCAGCTTTCGCGTGCAGCATGTTTGCTTTGAAATACTTAATCAACCATTTGCTGAGCTGCAGAGCTCCCAGCATGTCAAAGATGAGAGCCTTGAAACTTTCTCTTTGAGGCTTTTGGTACCTATAACTGTGCATGACACAGGTCTTTGGCTGTGTTAGTTATTCCTAAGCCAAGCTTAGGAAGGACACGAGTGGATCACAGCTTTCATCCTTGTCCTCCACATAAGGAAAATAATTCACAAAGTGGGATTTTCCATGTGCTGGGAAGCAGGGATCAGCATTAGCAGGGACTGGCAGAGAGGATTAAGCTGTTGAATGGTTGCAGTGATGTCTGGCTGGGGCCGATGACAATTGTACCAACCATACCTGTCATGTCTGCAGTGCATGGCGTAAATGCCAGGCTGATCATTGAAGGTTGTACCTGTATGTTGCATCCTGTCATTCTAGATCTGTGCAGCTTAGAACGATGCTGTTTCATTATAAACCCTTGTAGCTTTCAACAACATTATTTCCAACAGTGGTGTGCTCAGAGTGTGATCCCATGTCCTGTTTCACTCACTGTGTCTGCTGGGAGCATGCCCCATCAATATGTGTTTGGTGGCATGGCCAGATCCACTTCTCATATCAACCATCTGCATATGGCATGTCACTTGCGCCACCGGCATCGTCCCCAGGCTGGGCAGGTAACCCTGGCTCAGCCTTCTTGCTGTGACTAGTGTTACAAGGGCTGTACCCTGCTCAGCCCCCAGGCAGGTGGTTTGGTCTGAGATGTTTATCTAAGCAAAACTGCTTTTGGGCATGATGAAGGAAAGATTAGGGCAGCCTGTGCTGCCTCAGCATCATAGTTGGAGCCAGGGCTCCAAATCAGCAGGGATTGCTGATGGTTTGTCTTTAAGCTGTGGTAAACTGAAGCTGGAGCTTTAAATATGTATAACACTGACTCCAAAACCAAGGGAACTTAATGTCTGCCTTAGCACTGTTCATGTGCTTGAGCTGCCCCAGGGTGAGTGGAGGTGAGCCTGGGCTCCTGACTTTCAGAACTACAAGGCTGATGTTGGGTGATACATGGGAGGTGTCTGACACACCAGGTGCGGATTTGGTAGGTGTGTATGTGTCTTGTTGCAGATATTGTGGCTTAATTAGGTGGTTGGTTTGCCTCTGCTTCTGCTTTTTGCAGGTGTAGAGGGGTTATCTATCCCTCTGGGATAACACAAGGAAAAGTCTTGCAGTGAATCTGTTTCAGAGTCATGGAAGCAACAGGTTACTTCTGACAATTAAAACTATCATATGAACATTTTTAAACTCTTTCACTTAAAAGTTGCTCCTTATGATCAGGTGATATGTAAAAATCCCTGTCTTCTGCAAGATGTGTTTTTTGTAGTTGAATGGTCACCATGGGTTAAAGCAGGCACATGCCCTGCCAATGCATTCAGCACTGTGGTGCTGATGAATTCTGGGTTCTGCTCAGAATCTGCTCCACTCTCTTTATTTCTATTCTTTTACTTTAGCAACTGTTCTATTGAAATAGATAATCTCTGCAGGGCAGGCAGAGAGAGCTAATGTTGGATGCCGGTAGACGTATGAAAACATCTAATTTACCAGCAGGCAACTGGGTAATGATCAGTTGAGAATTACAAATTATCCACGTCATGTATTTGTGGCGTGCTGTTGAAGAAAAGCCCAGCGTGTCTGACAAATCATATCCTGAAATTTATAATACTTTTCACATTTAACTGACTGGGGCAACCTTATGATTTACATCTTTGCTTTTTCTTTTTCATAGCGCACCCATAACATAGTCATAATGCGGAATGAAACTAATTCAATTTCCCTTTGACTTTGTAAATCATTTATGTACGTGGCTGTCATATATTTGAATGTTAAAGTGGGCTTGCGTATGGCAGAAAATAAATAGCTGAATCTCTAGTTAAGAAATTGAGTTTTAATGATATAAGAGTTCGTGTTGCCTTATTTGGATGTTTGGTCTTACATGCCTTACGCTTGTCCCTTGCCTTATATCATGAGCTAAGTATATTTTATGGGCTCTGGCATTGCTCTCAATGTCACTATATACTGTTATGACCGTGTAAAACACAAACTCCTGCTTGCTTTGACGGCAGCAGGAGCCCTTCCCGGGCTCAGGAGCAGGAAGTGGCTGCAGCACTTAGTCACAAGAGGTCGGCATGGACGTGCCAGAAGGACACACAGGCAGGGGCTGCCTCATTAGTACCATTCTATAGCTAACAAGAAGAAAATGTTCTGTTGGCTGCAACAGACTGTGATTGCTTTCCCAAAGATCAGGATTTGCCATGGAGCTGTCATGCAGAGTCATTGAAAATACAGCCTGGAAAGATGTTTTGTTTCTTTTAAATACCAGGTTACCCAGCTTGGCACCACTAATGAATCTTGGGAAGCACAGCTCTGAAAAGCAATCCCTTACCCGCTCAACCACAACCAAGGAGGCTGTCTGTAGGGTGTTTTTTGCCTCCCAAGAAAAATAACATTCCTCAGCCAGATCTTTCCTTGACATGCTTTTTGACTTGTAGCATCACTGGAAAACATCTGCAGAAAGTGTGAGGCAGTTTGCTGGCTCATTGTCACGCCACAAAACCAGCTCTCCTCCACAGCAGCATCCTTGGTTTCCAAATTTAGCACGTGAGTTATTTTGGGTAGTGTGTGATTAACCTCAATTACTGTAGCTCAGATGGAATTCACATAATGCCCCTTCTTTCAGAGTCATAAAGAAATGGAAATCTGAGGCTGTACATTTCCTGCGCTTAATGAAGCAGCTCTGAGAGTTGCTTGCACATGAGTGGTTGTGTGATGTGCTTGTTCATGGAGAAGTTAATGGGAGCATCTCATCCCAAAAGGTGCTGGTGGTCCATGCCTCTGTGCTGGTTTTGGGATCAGGAATATAAAGATGAAGCCAGCGGGCTATGTGGTGTGAATGAAACCTGGATGGCCATAGCAAAGATCCCTGAAGTTTCAGTGAATTTGGGTCACGGTCAGGACACTGTGTAATTTTCCTGCTTGAATTAAATCAGTAACAGACTTTCAAACACTAATCAGAAACCTACTTTCCCTCAATCTCAGCTGTATTGAATGTCTGATCTCTGGAAAATCATCAGTGGTGACACAATACGCAGATACACACCTGCACGTGTGCAGATCTACAAGAGGATGTATGAGAGAGAGGAGATGCAGGGTGAGCCGGCAGACAGCTGAGGACATGCAATAGAAAGCAATAGTTCTGGGAGAAAGCAGCATGTTTCAGTCCATCCAGGGAGCACTGACACAAGCTTATTGCCCATCAGGCTGAGCATTGAGACTTCCCATAGCTTTAACTTTCCAGGCTGCACTGCACCAGCCAAGCTTTCCTTCTGTCAAGCAGTTTGTCTCCAGAGGAGGATAAAACCCACGGACATGGTTAGTGCAACCCCAAGCCAGCAAATAAAGCTCATTTATGTGTAGCAGTCAGTGGGAGAGCTGACCTGTGGTGGTTTGTGGCGATTGTGTTCACTGGTAGCCAGAAGGGTCTGGTACTTTGAAAACAAAAGTGGCATTTGAATGGAGGAGTCAGCCCTCCCACCTGAAGTCACTGGAGGAGGTAAACAAAAACTATGAGGTTTTGCTTGGTTTTGTGGCTCATGGATGGAGCAGTTCTGTGACCACCTCACTGCTGCATGTTTCTAGCCTTGTGCCATGGCTAAAATGACCCCAAAGGAAACTTAAAGGGTGGCTGGAGTCTGGAAAGCAACTGTAAAATAGCCACTTCATTGCAGCAGCTGTCAGTTCTTCAGGGGCTGGCTTGCTTTTGTGCTTTTTTGCTGTTCTGTAATTTATGTCTGTGTATTCCCACTAAAAAATAACAAACCTGCCCTATGTCCTACCAATGGGAAACTGCAGCAGTCACTGTGCCTTTTTCATGTGTGCTGTAATTGCTTCCTTAACTGGCAAAACCAACATTTTTACCTTCAGAAGACATTACAGGTTCAGGCAGATGCTGAACACTGAACCACGGGGTCCAGTGCCTTCTGTCTTTGTCTGGGTGGCAAGAGGGGCACGGGGTATTTAGCTTGATGATCTGTAGCTGCCATGCTCTGCCCCAGCACAGGGGGCATATGGCTTCCCAAGCACCAGCAAAGTGGTAGCTTCTGGAGGACACCAAGGGGTTCAGAGAGTCACCATCAAGGCTGCTGTCAACCTGGCTCACAGGGCAAAGTGAGGTGAGGATGCTCAGCCCCAGGAGGCAACAGGGCAGGCATCAAAACAGGGTCTGCACAGCCCTTTGGTCATCTCTGCCTTGGATGGTGAACACTGTGTGTGTCCTTTGTGGGGGCTCTGCTCCCTTTATTCTATACTTCATTGATAAAGTGATAGAGGGGGTCAGCCTGAAGAGCTGAGCTGTTCACAAAGGTACTGCATTGATTAATTTTTCACCTTGATTTGCCTTTTGTTTTTATACAGCTGGACAACCCAGATGAGCAAGCAGCACAGATCAGACGTGAGTTAGATGGACGTCTCCAAATGGCAGAGCAAATTGCCAAGGTAAAATAACCCAATATATCTTCTATATCAGTATGTCTTCTATATCAGCAAGCTCTTCATATAGGAGCACATAAGTAGTTTGATGCAACCCCCAGATCTTGTCCTTCTTTCATAGGTTTATTTTCCCAGTAATCACCAGTTAAAAACTAGCAGACCATAGAATCATATAATCATGATTACAAATGACAGTTATTAACTATGAACAAAACAGCAAGCATAGATGAAGCTGATGTGGTATGCATTTCTTGGAATGTCCTGATGAGCTCGGATATTTTAGGTTCTTGCAAAATCCCTTACAAACACTCAACAGTGGAGAAGGTATTGTCCTTAAGTGCTCCAGTTAGATCTGCAAGTGTATGTCTAAGCCCTCTTTGTCAGACTTCAGTGCTAGGCAGTGTTGTGGGTGATGGCATATAGAAAGGAGACAGGAATTGCCCTAATGGTGTTTGTGCCATTTTCTGGGCTGCTGGGAGCCACGCTTCCTTTCCTGTAGGTAGATGCTGCCTCAGTTGATGGACTATAGATGCAGAGTAACCTTGGATCCTGTTGACATCAGTACGGCTAGATTTTATTCTCGCCTCTAATCAGATGCTCTGAGTCACCAATAACACTCTAATGGGGCTGAAGTCACTGGGAAAGATCTATCTGGCTGTTCTTAATAATCAATAAACTATTTCTAGAAGGAAGGGGCTCTAATCAGAGAGATGCAGCTCAGGCTAAGGACCTGCTTTTCAGCAGCAACAGTCCTAGCACTGAGCTATGCCCAGAGTTGGGGGGTTTTATAAGGTCATATCAGAGCTGTTTGCAACCGCACTGGTATCCCTGGGTGTGAAAATTAGAGCACATTCATTTATGGTCAGGTGTCAGCAGTGATGCTGGTTGTGCCTCACACTTCTGTTAAATAGTTACTGCTGCTGCATCTCTGGGGAGGTGGGTCCTGGTTTTCCCCACTTCACTGAAGAAAACAGTAAGTTGGCCAAGGTCCACGTGGCCAAACGATGGCACAGCAGCCCAGCTGCAGCTCCTGTCTTCACCATTTGGCCCTTTGCCATTTCATTGTCAAGAAAACCTACAGTATTTTTTATGTGCAGCAAATACAAGCCCCTGTGTGGAGCACTGCTGCTCCGATTCTGAGATGGGTAGCCAGGCACTGAGTGCCAGAATGAGATTGCCTGGTTTTGTTGTTTCATTTTCTCTTTATGGCATGTGGGACAACAATATGCATGGTTCAGTGGCAGCCAGCAGAGGCTGCAGCTCCATGAATTATTCCTTGCAAACAGGAATGTGCCATTTCCATTCCTCCCTCAAGGGTACTGAAAACAAACCATGCTGCTGCTGGCCCCGTAAGAGACGGTGAGGGCAAAGAACTCAACAGAACCTGACATTTCCCTGTGCAGAACGGAACCTTCAATATATAGCTGTGCAGCTTGGAGGGTGGTTTAGAGTAAAAGTGATTTACCTGTGATCCACTTGGCAGGTATTGATATTTAATCTCCTTCAAGTTACTGCTGCAGGCCTTCTCTCCAGAATGTCAGATCCTCCCAGCAAGTGCCTACAAGAAACCTTGTCCTTTCAAACCAGTGTATGCTATCTTTTGTAGGCATCCGAATGACCTTTTGAATCTGTCTCTATATCCTTCTTTCCAGGCAAGGCTGTTTTCCCTGCATAGGGCAGGTTCACAACTCAGCTCACTGAAAGGAGAACTTTCCCAATTTCGTCTCCAGTTTGCAGCTTTTAATGCAGATTTGCCACGCAGGAGCTCATGACACCAGCCCTGAGGTGGCCATGCTGAGATTGCACAATAAAGGCAAATTAATGCCTTGTTGATAAATTAAATCATTCGCAGTATGACATTTGAACTTCAGAAGCACCAAAGGCTGTGGAGCCTAATGAAATCTGGGATTACAGTGGTGCAGAACCAGTGCAAGCCCTGGTTTAATCTCTCATGTGACCTTGCACAAGTCACTGTGCACACCAGCTTTCCTGCATCTGGACACCAGGGTACAGCTCTGAGTCCTTTCACCTCCTGCTGTGCCCAGGGGAGTGCAGCTCAGTGCAGTGCTAGTGCAGCACTGGGCAGGGTCCCCCAGTGAGCCTGCCTGTCAGAGCAGGTAAACCCAGCCCTGGAGCCAGCCAGCCTGAGGGTCACGCTTGAAGCCCAGCAGATGTTTTAAAGCTGAATCTGGACAGGCGTTTCACTCTGCATGCTGTACTTTTCCAGCAGCTGAATGAGAGCAGCGCTATAGCTGAGAGCTTAGTGATGCCAAGGCAGAGGTCTGTTTTTCTCTGCAGTAGCAAGTGCTCTGCTTCCTGTGGTGCCTTACCCCCCTCCAGTCACCTGGCCTCAGGGGCAAAAAGGAGCATGTGTAAGCAGCTAAATGAACCCTTGACACCAGAGCAATATGTCCATCTGGGGCAGGACCCACCCTGCAGTCTCTGAACTCTGTTTCTCCCTTCATTTGTCTCCATTTCTGGTCCTCCCCCTGCTCCAAGTACACGTGGAGGTGACCAACACCCTTTCTTGCTCTTGTCTGCATCTCTTTATTGTGTCTTTTTCTTCTCCCAGCAATACATCCAGTCTGATGGGTACCTTGGGACCACACCTGCACCCATGCATTTCCATCTTCAGTCCCAGTTAAATTATTATGTGCCACTTCAAGTTTAGCCTTAGTATGAGAAGTTGCTGTTGGCACACAGTGAAATGTCTCTGTCTTTGCTGCTTGTCTGAAGAGGTTTGTGAAGGCAGCACCAAAATTGTAGTCCCTGGAGAGATGAATAGCAGCAGCGTGAAAAAGCAATGATGTTTGAACATCATCACTTCAGCAGTAGTTCTTAAAGTCTTCCAGACAGTTGTTTCTGGGTTTTTTCTTTCTTAAAGGGTGGCTTACAACTTACACAATGCATAGACAATAAAACAGACTGATTAGGTAGTTTATCTTGATGCCAGGTCTCATTTACATGAGGGAATTGCTACCCAAGGTTGAGACTGGAAACAAAAGAATGTATTTAAACTGCTTGGTGCAAGTGCTGCTGTGAGCTGTGCTTGTAACAGGTAAGCTATTGAGGACTGACGCAAAAACTGGTGCAGTGGGTTACTTTTTCAGCAGCCTGATGGCAGTCTTCTAGAAGAAACATGACCTTGTTTTCTTCTCCAGCCTGCATTTTACAAGCTGCTTTTTACAATATTATGAATTGCCACTAAGATACTTTGACGTCAGCCTCGAGCTCCTTGGCTGCAGATGCTGCCTCGCTGTCATACTCCTTGTACAGCCTCTTGTAACCCACTGAGAGATGTTCAAACCCTGAGTGTATTCAGGGTATGAGCAGAGGTTTCAGAAGAGTTAGGGCTGAGACCAGTGATCCTATCAGAGCTGGAGCATGGGCAGCATTTCAAAGCTGAGAACACACACTGAAGAACATCACATTTTGCTCTCTCTGTTACCTTTGGGTTTAAAGTTTAAATGTCCTGTTTACAACAAGCAGCACTGGAGGTTCTCACAGTGAAAGAGTGTCTTGCTGGAGATAGACAAGGGCCCTGGCAAGTAGTAGAAAGTGTGTTTTACCCCTTCTTCCAGTTGGGACTACCATTCCTGCCCACACATTTTTTATTTTCCCTCCTTGGACTCCTTTCACACCTAGAAAACTAATGGAGCAACTGCTCAGAAGTGTTTTAAAAAGAGCTGGCACATTTTGGAGACTGGAAAACAAGTCCCTAACTGTCAGCATCCTCCAAATCATTAGTAAATTGCTGTCAGTCACAAAGTTCAGCTGAGATCTGGCCTGGAGTGTTTGCAGTTGTGAATACATAAAATATGAAGGCCATTTGCAGATAGAAAAATCAAAGAAATGCAAGTACATCCAAGAAACAGTAAAGCTGGATAAGTACCAGGTATTAATTCTACGGGAAGCTAACAGTAATGTTTCTACATTACACAGGGGGAAGCTGTAATATGTCATCTGGTTTGTGGGAGTTCCCTACTCACAAATCTCTCTGGAGATGCTCCTGGGGGATTCTTCCGGTGCAACAAGTAGTTGCTGGTTGTCACCACCATTCATTCTGTTGTTTTTGTTTCCAAATGCAAGGAGCGAAAGTTCCCGAAGTTTGTGTCCAAAGAGATGGAAAACATGTACATTGAAGAGCTGAAGTCATCTGTCAACCTCCTCATGGCAAACCTAGAGAGCATGCCTGTGTCTAAAGGGGGCTCTGACTTTAAGCTGCAGAAGCTGAAACGTAGTCACAACACCTCAATAATTGACATGGGGGAAGAAAACGAGAACCAGCTTTCCAAGTCAGACGTGGTGTTGTCGTTCTCCCTGGAGGTAAGAGTGCAATTTGTGGGAGTGAAAAATCACAGCAGCCACCTTCTGCTTAGTTCAGACTTAGGTGGAAAGAGGTCAGTAGAAATAACTTTCTGATCTCTATGAGGAATGGCTCCTCTCTGAGTTACAACAAGTTTTGCCTGTGGTCAAATACTCTGTCCTCTCTGGTGTCCATCTTGTTGGAGCAAACTGTGAGATAAACCATCTGGCCTTTCCTGCTAATGTATATCAGATAGCTCTGAAACCAGCATCAGTAACTGACCTCCTCATGCAGCTTGCTACTGTGTACCCCAGTAACCCTGAGCCTGTATTGTTCCCTAAACCAGTACAATAACGCAACACCATAAAGGTCAGTATATTTAATAGTTACTGTATTTCCCTGCAAGCCTTGCTTCCTCTTTGGAGAATTGTTTGAAACTGCTGGGGTTTGAGTGCACTCAACAGTTTGGCTTGCAGCTTGTATGGAAATACTGTGCTTTGCTGGCTTGCTCTTTGCTTTGTGTTGAGCACTGACTTTCTACTCATGCTCTGTTGAGCAGGAGAAGAGCCCAGGGGAAGGCAGGGGGCTGCAGGGACCTGCTGTAACCTCCAGCAGAGGCTGGCTCTGTTCTGGAAGCAGTGTTGCTGCAGTAGCTGTTTTCAGCCAACTTAATTGCTCTGCGCAGACATATTTGAGTCTAGGCAAGACATTTACTCCAAGGAGTCATCAGCACACCCGCACAGAATTGTTGTTGTCTGTCAGTGAGTGGGTTTATGCTACATTGTCAAAACAGCTACCAGGATGGGGTGAAAAACGTAGGATGCAGAAAAATCAGAAAATACTATTTTTGTGTAGTTTCGCGGTTATTTCTCTTCCTAAGGGGTCTCCTGTTATATATACATCATGGCAATGCAAAACTCAACAGCACTGGTTGTGCCGTCGCAGAGTTGAATTCATGAGATGTCTGAAACCAGCTTTATAATATTCAGTTCAGTCTTATTTCAAAGTAGAACCCAGAGATGGTGCCTTCAACAGCAGCATCAAATAAAGCTTGACTTCTGAGTGTTCCCATACGCAGGAGCAGGGAACTATCACAAAGCAGCAGACCTCTCTGTTGCAAAAGCCAGTGCAGTGCGCATAGCTGTGCATAAAGGGACTCCTCCTTACAATGGGATGTCTCAAACACTTTGCTCCAGCTGAACCCCATCTGGTGGGAAGCAGAAGCTCAGTGAAGCGCTGACTTCAGGGGCTGGCAGGACTGTGCATGGAGCTCTTGCTGCAAGACAGCTTTACAGAGAATGTGTGCTCATCAGAGGGTTTGTGTTGCTCTGTGAGCCAGGGAAGGGGTGCTTAGTGCAAGGACAGATCAGAAGCCCTGAGGAGAGGAATTTTAACCCCATGTGTATATAGTTCACAGACAGCTGTAATAAAACATGAACAGAAACTCCCATGGTGTTTCTTGAGGTACATGGTTAACAAGATTGGTCTCCTTTAAAAAAGAAATGGTAATTACCTGCAAGGAACTTAGATGGTGATTTCTTAATAAGAAAGATTTCTTATAAGAAAGATGGAGACTTTTTACCAGGATCTGTAGTGACAGGACAAGGGGCAACAGTTTTAAACTGAAAGAGGGTAGATTTAGGAAGAAACGTTTATGATGAGGGTGCTGAGGTGCTGGCACAGGGCGCCCAGAGAAGCTGTGGCTGCCCCATCCCTGGCAGTGTTCAAGGCCAACTTGGAGCAATCTGGTCTAGTGGAAGGTGTCCCTGTCCATGGCAGGGGGCTGGAACTGGATGATCTTAAAAGTCAAACCCAAACTATTCTATCTTGTTCAATCTTGAACATAGGCTTTTGGCTCAAGCTGAGTAACTGTGCTTTTTCTCTGGGTTTCACGTATTAAGACACTTTTAGATGGGGCAAGGCTGTGTCTATGAGGCCCATCTCCTGAAGTTTGGTACAACCCTGGTAACCCAAGGGTTTCAACAAGCCTGTGTGTAATCAGAGGAGGAGCTCCCTCTCTCCATACAGGCCCAATGCTGGCTGTCCCTATGGATTCAGCAGCCAGAGCAGGGTCGGAAGGAGGCTGTTCCTCTTACATTTCTCTTTACCCTGCAGGTTGTCATCATGGAGGTGCAGGGTCTGAAGTCGCTGGCCCCCAACCGCATTGTGTACTGCACCATGGAGGTTGAAGGTGGAGAGAAACTGCAGACTGACCAGGCTGAAGCCTCAAAGCCAACGTAAGTCTTGCTTTGCTTTTTGCTCTCTCCACCATGCTCTTCTCTGCACTGGTAAGTGGCTGCAGACTGGCTCTTGCACGGTGAGGCCAGAGGGGACTCTGAGAAGCAGAGGAGAAAGGTGGCCTTCCATGTATGCAGAGCATCGTTTTGTAACTAAGAATGACATGTAAGCCCCAATTGGGGGGGGGGGGGGAGTGTTAATGACAGGCTTACGTCTGTTGTAGCCATAGAGACATAAATTTGTGCCTATACGTAAGTACTTTGCTAAATAAGGATGGAGTTAAGCCTAGATAAATACTTGTCCTAGTGTCCATCTGAACTGGTGCCAGCAGGTGCTGGTGCATAATCTCATCCTTACTGTCAGGGTTTTGGATGCCCTACAAGAAAGGGAACGCATTCTGGCAGCCACAGCCAGAGGTGGGAGAGAGGAGCTGGGGAAAGCTTCAGGTCACAGCTTTATCTGAGGCTACTCTGCCCTAGTCCAGTGCAAGGTCAGAGTCTTGTTCTGCCCTCTTTGACCTGGTCCCCAGATCTCCAGCCTTGACCCCTTACTTTGCTTTATTTATCTTACTCAGATATTGTTATAAACCTGCTAGTAGTGATTGATCTTTGTTAATTTAGAAGGAGAAAATGATGAATGGCTTATTTCCCTTCTAATTTGTGGGGTTATTTAACTTTAAACACTGCCTGCATGGATTTGAGGCAGTTTTCCTCTGGTTCACTGCAGAGATTTCACACTTAAATGGAATTCTTGGTGAGCATCCTCACAATGGAGAATTGTCAAGGTGATGTGCAGCAGTGGGGGACCACGCAGGTGGGGTTGCTGGGATATTCTCTCTTTGTTCCCCTACCCCATTCCCTTCCAGTGGCTGGTTCCCAAGTTTGTAAAAGGAGAGCCAACAGCACCAGGCTGTGTTACATGTGAGTGCACAAGCAGTGAAGACTCACAGTTCAAGACCAGCTGATGCAGGCAGGAGGAGAGGAGAGCAGAGCTGAAGGCAGGCTGCCTTCCCTCTGTGGTTGTCCTTCTGCAGAGGCACAGAAACTGCTGATGCCTTGCGCCCTGCACTGTGCTGGAGGAGCAGGAATCTGCAGTAAGTGGTTTAAAAACAATATTCCCAATCAGGGAAAGTGCTGCAGCCTGGCTTACTTTTCAAAACACTGAAATCTGCTTCAGGGGAGGAAGTAGGAGAGCTGTGCTTGGAGGAAAATTTCCATAAGAACCTGCAGTTGTCACTATTTTAAGTATTTTTATTGCATCAGTGGAAAAAGTTGGGCTCTATTTAGGGAAAGTTACTACTACCCATACCGAAAACTGCGCTTCTAAGATACGTGTGCTTGTTTAGCTTAGTCTGTTCATCCCACTGTCGCTCAAAGGGTCTGTCCTTTCTTCCACAATCCTTCTTGCTGTCAGCCGTAGGACCACTTATACAAGTGCTAGTTTGAAAATAACGGCTGCAGGAGTGAGCTCTTTAATTGAGTGGTTCTTTTTATTATAATGAAACGCAGAGTGTCTGGGCTTCAAGCCATCAGCCCTCAGGAAAATTCATCCAATGCTGAATGCTGCGGTGTGATAGGAGTTATGCAAGTTCATCACACTCATACTCTCCCTCCACTAGCTTCCTATAGAGGTGCAGGTCAGGCTTGAATTCCTCTGGGTTGCTCCAGCACTTGGATTACTACCTGTGGAAATGTCTTAGGGAGGGGTTAGGCTTTACGGCTGTATTCCTTGAGGGTCCTGGGACTTTCTACTTCCAAAACCGAAGATCACCCAAGGTAAAGCTCTGCAGTAAACCTTCCATAGGAAACAGAGGCCATCACAGAAAGCTAACCTGGGCTCTGCATCCCTAATGGAAAAAGGCAATTTGCCAGACAGGGAAGGATTTCCAAAAGCACTGGTCTAGGTCTGTGAGAGATTTGCCTGCCTTCTTCCCTGAAGCAAAACCAGCAGTTTTGGACAGTAAGATGGTTGAAAGAATCTTAGTGACTTTGGAGCTTGAATCCTGTTTGTGGATGTTGAAGGAAGTTGGGCAGCAGCAGGGTTAGCAGCCGTGTGTACCCAGCGATCAGTGTGAGGAGTGTGGCTCTTGGACAAGCAGTAAATACTGGTCTGCTATTTCTTCTCAGGCTCCATGTTGGATTCCTGACATTTTAAGCCCGGTCCTTTCATGTGAGGATTATCTGCCTTAGTGCGGGTACAGGAGATGGCACAGTTCTAGAGAAAGCCAGACCCAAAATAGCAAGGGTTATTTCAGATCAGGCTCACAGTGTATTATTAGTAGTGCTTTTAATAAGTTGTGTAAGAAAAAGCCCTTGTATTATATCCTAACCCACAGATGCCTCTACAAAATATCCCAAATGCCAGTGTGAGCAGGATTTTGCTGCTTTTCGTGCTGGAACTGTATTCTTGCAGATAACTGAGGGGTTTATACCCCCCATTCCCTGGTGTCTGCCCTCTGCCAAGCACAGGGGTGAGGTGGCTCTGCACGTCCCCAACACTACATTAGTAATGCTGATTGTTGCACAACCAGAGAACAGGGCTGCTCTGGGGTCTGGGAATAGCACAGAAAGTCCAGCCACAGCACCGCTGTCCTACAGTCTCTAGAGGCTGCTGGATATATTTAAACAGTGACCTGTGCTTGTAGCAGTGCTCTTGGGCTGTACCTGTGTTGCATCATCTTATCATAGCACCTTTCTCTGATGTGAGCAGAGCAAAAGAAAACAGAGAGACTCAAAGAATAGCAAGATCCTACATGCCTTATGAATAAATGTTATGTATTCACCTGGACATATTTCAGCATGCATATAAGGCTCATTTTCACCTGGCTTATGGTAGTGAAAATCAAGTGTACCTGCAGTGAGCTCAGCTGAACCATTTGGGTTAAAAGTAGTAAATATCTGGTGGGGGAAGAATCTGGCCAACCTAAGTGGGCATTTTGTCATGTCCAAGAAGGGTCGAAGTTGTGGGCTGCTCCTTTGGCTCTGGAAGTGTGTTCACTTTGAGGTTATGCAAAGCAGAGGTGCCTCTTTAGCCCTAATGCAAGGATTGCGTGGTAGCTCAGAGTATGAGAAGTGAGGAGGGAGCTTCTTATTTTTGAAGGAAAAAAAAATCACTCTTCATTGTCTGGGTTTTTTTCCATGCAGTTTCTCTTCAGGGCAGTGCTGGAGAGAGGACACTCAATGGGACTCAATGGGTCTCATCTGATTCCATGTCATTTCTTATGCTTTTTGTCGTGACCAAGAGCTTGGGCATCATGCCCTCTCCATAAATTCACTCTTGGCAAAGTAATGTCTTTGGTAAGCTTCTAAACCTTTCCATCTCTGTTCCCTTAGCTACCTCACGCTGAGACAGGAGTGCCCTGTCTTATCTTTGCTCTGATGCTGGTCCCTGAATTCCTTTCAAGGTGCTCTGACAGCTCAGCTCTTTATCTGTACTGCAACAGGCCGCCCAAGCTTATCACCCAGCTCAGGTCTTTGTTTCAGATTGTGGGCCATATCCATCAGAGCCCACTGCCTGACCATGAAGAGGGACAGGAACTCCATAGCATCCTTCCTTAGGTGCCATTCAGTCACTGTTTCCATCTGGGACATAGGCACTGAGCAGCAAAGGGAGAAGCTCTGTGGGAAGGGATGCTGGTGAGCAAGAATGCCCTCTCTTTGCAGAAGGGGAAAATCTGGTCTTTTCAGGGATCCCCTGCCTCTGGCACTGGAGTTGGAAGTGATGCTCAGTAGCTTTGCATGGAGTAGGAGAATGATAAGAGGATTTTGTTGCAGTCAGTGTTTTGCTGCCATGGTTAGTTGGGAGATGCTGTGGCCACTTCACAATGGTAAAATGGGAAACGTCCTTTTGAGACACATAAATCACAAATAAATACTCCATATGCTGTAGAGCTTATTTAACTCTGCTAAACTAAAGGGGTTTATACTGATGCGAGTAAGAGCAGAGTTTAGCCCATAATTCACGTTGTGTGTCCCTCAGTTGGTGCCGTGTCTGATAGGTCTTTTCCAGATGGGCAGCTCTGCAGCCACAGAGGCTGACCACCACTCCCAGCATTGGTTCTGCCTGCTGGGGCAGCCCTGTGGGCAGAAGAACCAGCTGCCTTGGACTTCCATGTGTCACTTCAGTGCTCTGAGCCCATACTACATTCAGAGCTGTCACTGTGTTTCAGAGGTATCACACCATGGCAAAGCTCATACTGGAACATCATTCACATTCAGGTCTGCATGCTTAGCTAAGCCCTGTGTAAGCAGAATTCATGACACTGAGTAAAAAAAAAAAAAACAAAGCAAAAGGAAATTTTAGGAGATAGCTGCTTTTTTCAGCCTTTTTTTTTTCCTTCTTCCTTCCTCTTCTGGATGGCTTCAGTATTAAATATAATCTGTCTTAATTACCCAGACTGATTGGCTTGCCTTTCCAGTTGCGTGATTTCATTTAACAGCTGTGCAGATGTTTGCAGTTCTTTCCTCAGTTGACCTCCAGGAGCCTTGTAAATGTGTCAGAAGTAGGTGAACTGAGACCTGAGTGTAGCTAAGATCAGACACCATCACTTCTGAGATACAGCCCTTGCCCCTGGGGTAAGGGTCTGAGCAGAGGTAAGTCTGCCCCGAGGGATCTCTTGGGGGAATGTCTTGAAGGAGTGAGCTTCAGCTTTGTGCTCAGCAGCTTGGTGAGGATGCTCTGAGCCCATGATGCTGCCAGGCTAAGAGGTGACAATGACAGGGACAGGAACTTCAGGGGATTTGCTTTCAGCCCCTCTGTCCAGGGCTGAAGGGTACAAAGTGGTCTCTAAATCCCCTACACAAGGTACAGAATCACAGAGTGGCTTGAGTTGGAAAGGACCTTAAAGCTCATCCATTTCCAACTGTATGAGCCATAGACAGGGACACCTTCCACTAGACCAGGTTGCTCCAAGCCCCATCCAACCCAGCCTTGAACACTGCCAGGGATGGGGCAGCCACAGCTTCTCTGGGCACCCTGTGCCAGCACCTCACCAACTTCTTCCTTGCATCTAACCTAAATCTCCCCTGTTTAAGTTTGAACCCACTACCCCTTATCCTATCACTACAGTCCCTCATGAAGAGGTACTATTTAATATGTCTAGGAGCCAGTTTTCTTATGAGACTGTGCATAGCCTTTGTACCTGAAGGGTTCTGTTGTTAGCTCAGTCTGACCTGCTCTTCAAATCCCCTTTTGTGCACCTATTTCCATAATGCTCCTGAGATTTATACTATGATGTTCCCATTTTTTGAAAGTGGAGGCTATGGACAAGTCATTAAGCACAGCAAAAAATGCAGTAAAAAGTTATTACCCAGATGCAAGCGTGTGATCTATTATGGGAAGTCTTCATGCAAGTGCTTTAGTGGCCCTTTTAATTAGGAATTCAGAACCTCTTCTGATGCTTCATTATAGCTGCTGTGCAGTAGCTGTTCTAGCACGGATCAGCTGCTGCCCCAAGGTTAATAGGGGGCAAAGAATTTTCTTTAGATTAAGCAGCTGAATTTTACCCCAAAATAAAGACAAGGGCCTGTAGGGATTCCCTCACCCCAGGTGTCACTCGGATGGCCACACTGCCATGCTTCAATAGTGTGCAGATGTTGATCCCAGGTGTGGTCCTGCTCCCAAAGGTCTCAGCAGCAGTCCTTCCTCTCCCTGTACTACAAATGTTACACTAGAAACTGTGTTGAAGAATAATGAAGGCTTGTTTTATAGCCTTACCTCTTGTAGTTGGGCTCTCTGTACCAAGTAAGTGCAAGCTCTGACTGTGTTTTCCACAACCTTTAGAGCATACATAGCACTGCTTTCGCATGGACTCTGTAATGTCTAGTAAGGGTTGAGCTTATGCACCTTCTCTTTTGCAGATGAATGTCTCTCTCTTCTTGCCAGCTGTCTAATTTCTTGACTCTTCTTGTGCACTTGGGAGTTACATATCCCTGTGATAGCGCATACATTCAAATTCAGGTATTCCAGAAGGCGTGATGATGCCCAAGGCGATTTTTGTTGACACCTGTCTGCTTCATCACTCCTATGCATGCAACCTTAACATGGGATGGTACAGACCAAAATGACATTGAAATGAGATTTAGATTCAGTGATCCGAATTAGTGCTAAATTAGGAGGAGGACTGCAAAACAGAAGTCCTGGGATATATTCAGTCTTTTTCTTTAATGCTCAGGGTTGGTGTTTGATAAACAAAGTCAAGACATGCTTTAGTGCAAGTTCTGCACATCGCTTGCTGAGAGAAAGGTGGGGATGAGACATGTAAAAAGTGCCTGGTTGTTGGTTTATTTAAGTGGTGTGTGCAAGTAGTGCACATTATTATTTAATGAGGGGTACTGCTATTGCAGGTTCCAAAGCAGCATATGGAAGTAAAGAGCGTACTCTAAAGAGCTGGTTCTGTGCCTGAACAGAGCTCTGGGAGAGGTTTAATGGGAAAGCCAACCTTGACAGTGATTTCTCAACATCCTAGTTAACCTTTTTGTGAAATTAAGGCTGAGAGGCCTGTTGCCTTTGTGAATGTGCTAGGTCTCCCAGTGAACAGCACCACTGTGTGCGAAAGCACTAAAAAAGAGCTATGTGCTGTTGTCAGTACATGGGTGAGGAGGAGAAGGCATGCTTATGAGGGGAGGAGATTGTGAATGTGGCTGGAGTGCAGAGACACAGCAGCATTTTTCTTGAACCCCTTCCAGAGCAATTCTGAGCTGTTTCACATTGAAGAAGCTGTTGAAGGCAAATGAAACAGAGAGTGTCTCCAGCAGTTCCCACTCCATGGCTTAGAGGAGGTGAGAAGGGGGATCCCAGCAGCTGCTCACAGCCCCTGCAGCTGTGGGATCCACCAGGGTGTGGGAAGAGGGCTTACCAGCCCTGGGTGGTTGCTGAAGGAAGGATGAAGTCCTGCAAGCCAGGGGCTGCTCAGCCTTGCAATCCTTGTCAGGCCAGAGATGTGAAATACGTGTCTAGGGGTGGATCTCCCATGGGAACAAAGGATGTGGTGTTAACAGATTTGCTCTAGCTCTTCTCAGTGGCTGTGTGGACCAGTGGCTGGCTCGGTCCTTACTTTGGTTTTCCTGTCCATGAAAGCAGGGCAATGCTTCTATTTCACAACAGAGGGGATGCTGATGGCTGAGATGGCTGGTTGGGCATTATCTGCTGGAAGTGTGCACCCATCCCCACTGACCCCGGAGATGCCAGGGTGACTTTGTTTCTAGCCTTAAGAAGTTAGGCAAGACAAACTCCATCCCAAGGGTTTGTCTGGATCTGGGCTTCCTGTCCTGGATCCTGGCTTAGAAGAATATAGGACAGCAAAACTGCGAGTGGCGACACAAAAAGAAGTGACAGTCTCACACCCCTTTTTCCCCTCTTTAGCTGATTTTGGAAGGTACCTTGTGCCCTTTTCTGCTCTATTTGCATTTAGGAAGTATTTTACTGCTCTCCTCTACTGAATTTATAAAGGAGGGTCTGGACTGTGTTTGCAGAATGCCAGTAGCCTGTATTTTCAAGCAGAGAATACCTGTCTGATTTTCCATGGTCTGTTCTTGTTGAGACACAAGTTGTCTGCAAAGCTGGCAGTGCATTAAGGCTATAGCCTTATTAAGTCTAAATCATAACCAAGCCTTTAACTAGCTGCAGTTATATAATTTTTCTACCAACATGGTAACATTTGATAGAAGTGATTAACCATGCCTGAATTAAATAATCATTCTGTGAGGTTCATAGTTCTGTAGCTGGTTCAGAGGGGCATCTTTGGCCAAAGGAAACTTTGATTAGCCTGTGCTTGGCGTTACAGTCACCCTATACAAGAAGTGATAACGACCACAGATAGTAAATGCACACAGACCCATTTCATGAATGAAACTAACTTGTGCTGTATCCAAAGCAGATATACTGGTGAAGCATATGCAGTAGGCAGCCCTTATAAAAGAAATTATTCTTTCAGCTCAGGCCTCCCAGTAAAAGGTTGCTGGGCTTACATTTGCATTTCGTCTTGCTGAGCTTTTCTCTTCTAATTGCAATATCATAGTATAAGCAAAAGCACAGGGCATTTGAAAAGCAATTGTCATTTAAATCATGCTAAGTAATCACCCTACTTATTTTCCCTGTTCGTACCCCAAAGACTGTAATGAATAACACTGCTATACATTCACATACAAACCAGCCGTGCCATTTCTGCAGTGAAGCACAGCCTGGGGTGAAGCAGGCTGGGAGGAGTGTGTGGTCCTGGGCACAGGGGCTGGGGCTGGGCTGGGTGCAGGCATGGCAGAGGGACATCTCTGGGGCAGGAATGCCATCTCGTGGCCATAAATAGCTATTATGTGGTTAAATCCATCTCTCATCCCTCCTTACAACTTCCCAACACTTCCCGTGTGTTAGCTATGCTCAGGAAACAGAAACCAAGTGCTGCATTTTCTGTGTAGCCAAAATCATCCCGCTTTGGGTTCCTAAAGCTGTGCTGTGTCGGCCTCAGCAGCACTCCTCTTGGCTGCGGTGCCCTGGCAGCTGAGAGACATGGTGCTGGCACAGGAGCGGGGTCTGTGGGGACTGTGTGTGAGCCACAAGCAGAGCAGGAGCAGACCTTCACAAGCTTTGCTTTGCTGCAGGCTCCGTCAGCTTTACCCTGCTCCTTCTGCACCTTGCGTGCTCAGTCGCAGATGTGATGCTCTCCCAGACAGATTTCTCTCTCAGCCGGCAGCCGTAGTGTTGCCGTAGCCAGTTTGAGGATGTGGGAGTTGCAGCTCCTGGAGGGAGAGATGGTGCCTTTTGTCAGCTGTCTGGTGCTGCTGGCTGCATGATGTTCAGCAAGATGGTGTCTGCGTGCGTGACACCTACATTGTGTCTCGGAGCTGTGCGAACAAGAAATGGACAGCCCATGAAATGCTGGAGGTTGGAAGACATCCGTAGCTGCTGCTAGGAGGAGCCCAGACCGCAGGGACATGCTGTCTCAGATCACCTTTTTGATAATACCCTCATGCTTTCTGCAGTTGTGGTTTTGGGTAAATGATCACCCTTTTTCTAAGCAAAATAATTGTTAATGCTGCTTTTTTTTGTTATTTTTTTTAGCAGAGGGAGCATTATATGCTCAGCAGGAATTGGGATGTCACAGGAAACAATTAACTTACTCAGCCCTTGGGTTATCCCATTAGCAGACACCAGTGCTCCATGCAGAGGCATTACATAGCTCCATGGGAAGGCAGGTACCACCACTGCATTCTGTGCATGCAGGGATCGTGTTGATCACCTGCATAGTACCGGCATTGGTGAAAGCAGGTTTTCCTATCAGTGTGAAGTCTATACAGGAAAAGAAAGGAGAAATTGAATCTGTGCTGTCACTCCCACTTCAGCTCAGCTCCTTCTGAGGGGATGGGTCTAAAAGGCTGTTCTGTCAGCAGAGAGGGAGAGCAAACGTGAACCAAAGTAGGCACATTGTCGATCTGTGTCTGATGACTTTGGTTATCCTGTTCTGAAGGTGAGTAAACACATCAGACTTTAACCATGGGAGGAATCCTAGAGGAGGCTCAGCATCCCTTGGGTATGAAGATGTGTTACAGATGCAAACCATTCTCTCAAGGCAGAGTGGAAATGTGCCTACCTTAGACCTGAATGGTATTTCCTAGCCCAGGACATTTTTGCATGAGCAGAAATGTAGAAGATTCT
The DNA here is from genome assembly GCF_033783945.1 of Neopsephotus bourkii. Taxonomy (NCBI): domain Eukaryota; kingdom Metazoa; phylum Chordata; class Aves; order Psittaciformes; family Psittacidae; genus Neopsephotus; species Neopsephotus bourkii. Next base: position 2,556,185 of record NW_026901218.1, on the reverse strand, counting down.
CTGCTTCTTTATATATGCTTTGAGATTTTCCTCTCAGATCTTTCTTGTGCACTTGCAGCAGCACCTCCAGCACTCCTCTTAGCAATTGGAAATACAGGAGTGCTTTTAGGGCAGGCTTCATTTCATCTGCTTGCTGCCTCTAAATTAGGGTGAGGCAAATTAAGGCCCAACTCCACTGATTATTAATTAGATTTCTTCTTATTGTAATAGCAGGAGCCTAAGGCAGGTGACACGGGCACATGTGCATGGTACTACAGTCCCCTAAACTTGTGTTTTTCCACAGCTGTCATTGGTCTTGTGTCTTAGCATTCTCTCCTGATAGTTAAATCTTAAATCCTTTCCTTAGAGACACGGTTCCATTGAGGCCCCCTGCAGCATGTGAAATCCAAACTCAGTCCCATAAAAACCCACCAAATGAATTAAATGAGTTGCTGTTTTGTTGGTGGCTGGTTGCTACTGGTGGGAGGTATTGACACCTCTTGTGGTTCATCCACAGCGTGATGCACTTGCTGAATGCTGCAGAACAGGTGATTCCTTCTTTGTTTGGTGTCTTTACTCAACACCTTACTTTGTTTCTAAATCATCTTTTACCTTTCAGTAGTGATACCTCTTGAGGTGGTGCATCACCCACTGGGTTATGTTTCTTGGAAGAGCTCAGCTGATCTCAGCCCTACTGCAGTTAAGTTGCAAACCAGTTTATAATTACCCCTAACACAGCATCCCCAAATTGGTTGTGGTTTATGAGACCCTGTGGGTCCCCAGCTGTGTGACCCAGGCTGTGGGTTTTCTTGAAGACCCTAAAACAAAGCCTGGATCCTTCTGCTGCCTTTGGGTTTTTTTGAGTCTCAGACACAAACCATACCCCTGTTACCCATTGCCATTACCATGGGAGTTGCAGAAAATATATATTCTCCTGAAGGCTTTGGCATGCCCTACTTCTTTTTATTACAGCTTTGTGACCCAGCTGGTGCAGGTGTGAGCGCTGCTTCCAAAGAGGAGTGAGCTGCCTGCTTGTGAAGGGCTCAGCACACGGCATCTTTGTCTCAGTTACGTCATTCCTAGAAGTTCACAAATACTCATTTCTGATAATGAAATGAGCATTTTCATCCTGGTTTGAATTATTGCCATCCCTGCATCAGGTTTTGCTGTTGAGATGAGTAAGTCTGTGTGTGGTCTGTTGTAATGAACTGCAGCTTCTGAGTGTGGGCAAGAGAAGTTCAGAAAGATCATGATAACCACAGTGCTGGTTGTCAACCCCTATTTTATATCTTTGAATGGTTGGTATATGTAAAGCATTAGAGAATATAATAAAAAGCTTTCCTGCATGCTTCTTCACATACACTTAACTGTTAAACAAACTTAAAAACTGTTTCTTTTCCTCCTTACTTGTATCTCTAGAAATACGTTAAAAGGAAACAGACGTTAGCATTACATTAGAGGGAAAGGTGTACTACTCCATCAGCTGCATGGAGGTGGGTTAGCTCAGGGCCTGGTATGCTGCTTCTCTAACTTTTGTTTTTCTCAGTGCTCAAGGTTTGGGCATGCATGCTTTATGGCCCAAGATTAAAGGCTGTTTCCTGGAAAGGTCTCTTCTGGGAGGGAGGGAATAGGATAAAGAAGAAACACCATCATTTGTGAGGCAGGATTTCTGGAAGATCTAGACCAAGACTTGTACATAGCATTTCAGTCTCCCAGCAGTGAAGTGGGATTGGACCTCTCCATTCTTAGAGCAGGATCCAGCTGCAGCAGGCACCACAGCTGGGCACTGCAGTCAGCTGAGAAACCAAGGCTGGATTAAAAACATCCCTCCAGGTGAAGCAGTGACCCAGCAAAAGGTGACTTTGCTGATACGTGTCTCCTCAAAAAAGGAGAATAAGACACACAGGCAGTGTCTTATAAGGCTGCTGTCTGTGCCACTCTCTTGATGAGCTTCCCTTCACCAGCTTCAGAGGGACACAGACACACTGGTGTGGGTGCTGGCAGAGTCGAGGTGAAGGATGTGGATGAAGAGCAGTGCGTGGAGCACAGCCCTTTCCTGCCTGCACCAGCAGCTCATGAAGGAGGCAGCCAGAATGGTCCTTGAGTTCCAGCAGATCCCATCCCAGGACAGCAAGGGAGGTTAAGCTGGCCTTGCAGATTTTGTCCCACGCATGGTCACATCTACTAAAGGTCTTTCAGATGGACCTTCCTGCCTCTGTGGGCAGCTGTCTGCTGCAGGAAGATGGGTGATGCTGGCTAAGGGGGCTGTGTGCAGGGATGAGATCAGCTGCACATTCTGCATTCCCAAGGATGTGCTCCTGGTGTGGAAGGGGACAGGAATTGCTGCTGGTTCAGTTACATCTGAAAAGCCACACTGAGCAGGTGGCTTAATGAACTACTGCAAATCTGACCAATGTGCAGGAATATTGTTCTGCAAGGCTTCTATACTTACGCAGTCAACTTGTGGGAACAAAACGACAGCATCTCCCTGGGCATGCCCCAGGATATTGCTGTGTACATTGAGTGTGATGGACACCTGGAGTGAACTCACCAAGGGAAGAGCGTAGCTCTCCTTGAATACACATTTTTACTTCTATTTTCTGACCTTTTTCATGTTTATTCCACACAAGCTGGCAAGCAAACCCATCTCAATAGCTATATCTGGAGAGGGAGAAAAGGTGTCCTCTGGCAGTTCTGAAGCCCATGACAACCGGACATAGATCATGTTTAACTGTCAACCATGCCAAAAGCACATCACTTTCCAGCTGCTCCCACGTTAGCCTGTTGACAGGCCGAGCTGCTTACCAGGGCTCATTCATGGCCCACCAGTATAACACAGTTGTGCTTGTTTGTTATTTATAGAAATCACAGGCATCGGTGTCCTGGTTAGATCAAGTTGAAAGAGCAGTGATGGAAGAAGGGTTAGTGTTTCAAAACAGGCAGGGACAAAGCAGACTTGCTGGAGACCACAGTACAGGAACTTAATGCATTCTCCTGAGTATTAACATGTGTATTCACTGATGTGAAAGTCATGGGTGCTAAAATTCCCTTTAGGGGAACTTTTATACACTGGAGGTGAAATGACTAAGTCAATATCTCTCAAGGATGGATAAGAAAATCATTGATTAGGCCATAAAAGTGGGATGTTGTGGAGAAAAACAGCTAGAGTCAGAGACCCTGCTGCCGGGTTTGATGTGGTATGTGAGTGCCATCAGGACAAGGACTCTTGCAGGGTTTAGCTCAAGCCTTATTCATATCCCTAACAGTTGCTTACACTCTGTAACAGAGCAGTGCTTTGGCATTTGAATGATTTTGTCTTTTTGGCTATGTAGTAATTTATGACTTTATAATGGCCGTGTCTGTGTTTTGGTAACACTCAAAGGCCAAATATCAGGATGTAAAGCACTTCACATTCATAAGATGAAGACTCTTCTTTCTGTAGTGACCTTATGGCAGAAAAGGGTAAGAGCTTGGTACAGCAGCAACATGAGGATCCCAGGTGGTCTTACTTGTTTTGTCTGTAAGCTGGGAATGTATGAGTAGCATCAGCCTGAAGCTTTGCCAGAAGATCACCAGGGGCATATCTCATTCTCTGGCTGTTTGCAGTTAGAAGAGTTTAGCCTGCTCATCGTAAGTTTGATTCCTAACTATAAACCCTGGAGACACAAGCAGGTCCTAATGATATCACTGGGACAGCAGAGATGCCACAAATAGGGTGGTAATTCTAGCAAAGTCCCTGTGCACAGGAACATTTCTTGGTCAGCTCCAGGCTTTGGGATAAACTGGACAATAACAAGTGCTGGGCTGAGGATTTAAGTGGGACACAGATAGTGTGGTTCTAACTGTCAGAAAGTACTGTCAGGATTTTCCTGCTTGTGGTCTTCTTTTCTGTTCCATGTATATATGTGGAAAGATGGGTGGATTAATGGACATTATTTGTCCTTGTTTGCAGATGTATTATTGCTTTGAAGTGTCAGCATGAGCTGTGATATGGGGACAAGATAGCATGGCTGTGTCATGAGATTTGCCCAGAACGGGTCCCAAGGCACTTTCGGAGGCTATAAACTCCTGCAGTGATCACCTGCTTAAGGATTAAATATGGGAATGAAACCATTACTTGGTTAGTCCCTCAGAAGATCCTAATACCAAACTACTGTCCAGAGCTAATTTTCTGAACAATAATTTAATACACAGCCCAGATAAACCGTGTGCTTAGATTGAATACAAATGATGTTTCAGTGACATGAATTATGGACTTATGCTGAGCATCACTATGGCAACTAATGACATCACCACAGGCTTCAACCTGCACAAAACCCAACTTCGAAGGGTCTCTGTTGGCTGAGATCTTTTCAGGGCTTTTGGGGGTATGAATATGTAAGCACCAGTGTTGTCAAGGGTTTGCTATGTATGTTTACTGTCATTTGAAACATTTATTCCCTTTGTGGTTAATGTTGTTCTCATGAAGGAAACCTAATGAAAATTACTGTTTGTATTTGGTTAGTAACATTTGTTGATAACATATGGTCTGGGAATGCTTCAGCAAATAAGAGCTTTTTAATAGTAAACAGAGATATGAGTTCTATAAAGCAGATGCTGTCAAAATACACAGCGTAAGGTTGGATATTTTCTTCCTTTCGCCTCTTACCCAAAGCAAGATTATCTTCCTACTTTTCCTGCTGGTGACAACACAGTTTTTTAAAGAGAGAAAACATAACCTGTGATCTAAAGCTGCAAATAGAAAATAAGGTTGTTTCTTATGCTTAAAACATTTATTAGGTAGCTGATGGCTCACACATGGAAAGGATAGAATATTGAGGATGTGGCTGGACCTGTAGCGCTGTAGATAATTTAAGCCTCTGTTCCCTGACACTGGTGGCAGTTTGATGCATCATCATAAAAGATGAAATATGTGGAATAGTGACACCAGGAGAGAAAACTTGAGAGCAAAGCTGGCAAAGAAACTGAGTTTGTTAATCAGCTCTGCACTGAACACATTCATTTGCTAAGTTCAGCTGGACAAAATTTGCTCAGTGAAGAGTAAATCATAAATCCGTACCTTTTGTGTGCAGGAAGGAGTAAATTATTGTTTCCAGTAACCTTCCAAATGCAAAATCCGCTGTTTGGTATTTATGTTTAAAGAATATCTAGTCACTAGACCACGTCATCTGAGCCTTTTCTCAGTCATTTCAAGGGAACTGCATTTCTTCAGCAGAGCATCTAGTTTGAGGACAATGTAGAATAAGTGTCATTAATAGCATGAGGGTGAAGTTGTTAGTGAGATATGGCATAATCTCTCATCTGACTTGCAGTATTCTAAGTTGCAGTGTGTGTTCCATCATATTACTCAGAGGATTTGTTCATGCCACACTCTTTGTTTACAAGCAGCACCTTGTCTGTAATTATTCTTCAAGCTTGCTTGTACACTTTGCATGAGGTTCAGTGTGATGAATTTTCAGGGTAGCTGGGAACAGCATAGAAATCTAGTTCCCAATGAATTTTTTATATATATATATATATATATATATATATATATATATAAAACAAAGAGAACAAAAAATATAAAAAGCACTTTTTTATCTGCTAGTTTCACACTGGGCCTCTGCATGATCAGATGTTGAGGAGCCTCTTCCTTGCCAGTGGTGAGCTCTTCCCTAGTCCTTCCTCTGCCCTTCGTCTTTGGCTGCCCTGTTCTCTGATGACAAGGGCAAGTGTGGTTTTAGGGATGCTTTGCTTTGCTCTGTCTGGAAGTTTCTGTCTGGCTTAATTTTAGTAAGTTTCTAACTTTCTAAGCCATAGAAACAAAGCTTGAAACGCAGCCGTGAAGTCTCAAACATGACTTTTTACCCCTTAGTGTGGAAGGTATTTTCTTCTCTGCTGCTTTCAACATTATTTAAAGCTTACCAATAGGCATCAGTTCAAGTTCCACTTAATTTTTGCTCTGTGACCCTCTTCAGTCTGTGCCAGTTTGCCAGAGGGGAAGTTTTCCTGTATCTCAAAAACCTGAAAACAGGTGACTAATTTGATGTGTTGTTCTGAGTGACACCACTTGTGGAGGCTCTTCAGGAGCCTGTTTGAAAAGCCTGTTAGGGTATTGAACAGGGGTAGTGTGTTTCATGGGTTTCTTTCCCCCCCACTGTCTCTAAATCAACGATGACTGCTGCATAACATCTGGGTGTCTTTAAGAGAACCCCATGAGGATACCTGCCAGCACAGGTCAGGACATTGTGGGTGTCACCATTCATCCTCCATAATGCTCCCCTCCATGGAACCAGCCAGGACTAGAATACAAGTAGTAGATGGTGGTCTCAGGTCTTGGTTCGTTATGTAGTTGGAGGGGTGGCCACTTTCTGGTCACTGCTGTCCCATCCCCAAGGAGCTGGTGTCCTGCTGTGCAGTCCCAGCAAACAGATTACTCCAGATGTAATGGCTTGAACTTTACCTGGGCTGGAGGGCTAGGCTGGGATTTGGAAGAGAACCCAGGTTAAACTGGTGTTTCTTCAGAGAAAGCAAACCTCCCTACCAGCCTGGAAAGAAGAGGTCAATCAGACAAGAGAAGAGCAGGAGCATGAGCAGTTGCAGATATCCTGAGTGCAGATGTCCTCAATCCTCACCTCCCGTTGTGGCTACATAGGTTGTCACTGCAGGAGACATATTGTTCTTTCTAAATAAAAAAGTTCTCTTAAATTTTGCTTCACACTGCTCCCAAATACTCTCATTTTTCCCCCCAGAGAACCATCATGGGTTTTCCAAACATCTGTCCCACATTTCCCAAAGAAGATAATTAATGCCCTTGTCAATTAGCCAGCCCAGCCACTTTGGCATGTGCCACACAGGACGTTTTCAGTTAACCATTGAATGCCCACACTGTAGTGCTGCTGATCTGAGCATCTCCATGTCCTTATTTTCACAGCTGGGGCACCCAAGGAGACTTCACGACAACACACGCGCTTCCTGCAGTGAAGGTGAAGCTGTTCACGGAGAGCACGGGAGTGTTGGCTTTGGAGGACAAAGAGCTTGGGAGGGTAAGATTTTTGAGCTTAATAATGCTTCCTTCTGGCCTTGCTTTTCTAGAGAAATCTCTCCTGTACGGAAATATCCTTGGAGCACAACATGCTCTGCTTTTTTGCCAAGCTTCAAGACGGGGGAAAAGAAAGCTCTCCACTGCTGTAAAGGAGTGCATCTCGCATGCTGTCTTTGTTGTGAGTTTTTAATGGCAGCATTTCAGCTGGCTGTGCCTGCACTGAGCAAAGGCAGAGGATCTTGTGTGTGATATTGGCAGTCCGGAAAGCCTTAGAAGTTGCTTACGGAAATGGACATTCCTGAGGCAGAAAAGGGGATTATGCTGAAGCAAAAAAAAACGGATTGAAGTTTGGCAAGAGAGTGTTAAGCTGCTCTCATATCTGCTGAGCAGCCGGTGCACAGTTTGAGCGTTTGAAAGCACTGACTGCAGTACTCACTGCAAAGGGCTTCAAATCCTGGCTTACCCTGGGGACTGTGACTGAACCGGTGGTTTCAGAGGGGCTGCACTGGGGAGTAAAACATGGGGGCTCTCATTGCTCCCATCAATGGTGTTAATAGCAAAGAGCTCAGATTCCCAGGATACTGGCCACAGAGCCAACCTTCCCACCCCATCTCTGCCCCCCAACTGTGGTCTCTAAACCAGTGCCCACTGGTGACTCTCCATTGCTGCAGCCGACAGCTCCAGAATATCTGTGGACAGCGCTTTTCTGTGGATGTGGGACATTTCAGTTCATCTCCATAGATTTGTATAGTTTGTGTTGGCCCCAGGCATAAGTGGCGGCAAACTCCCTGCCATGCCTTCCTCAGCTCTTCAGCAGCATCAGCGTCGTGAAGGCCCCATGAAAACTGGTTCAGGGTAAGAGTGGCTGCACCTCCTGGGTCACAGTTCAGCATAGCCTGAGCAATCTCCAGGAGCACGCTGGGCTCTGTCTGCAGCACACCTTGCTCCCTGCCCTGTCTCTATGGCTGTGGACAAGAAAGCCATGGTCAAGAAACCCACTGATCCTGTGGCAAGCCCAAATGCGGTATTTCCAATTGTGGACTAACCCATTGGGATGTTTCTTGCTAACTCCATGTCTGCTTATGCCTTAACACAGGAGAGTCTGTCCATGCAACAAAGTTTTTCCTAATTAATGTGAGTTTGTGTTCATCCTGTTCATGCAAGTGCCAAATGTTCTTTCAGTTCCTAGTTTGCAGTTGATTCAGTTTATGTCTTTATGGTGGAAAGTGCTGTATGTGATTTTTGTCTCATATAATTTATGTTCATTTTAACTGTTTTCACATTCATGTAACATCCTTTGTTATTGCACTTGAGAGAGAGAAAAGCAAAGCTGCCTCTTCTTTTGTCCTATCAATCCTATATTCGAAGAGGGTCACAGCTGTTTGCATTTCCCCCATCCACACCTTGGTCCTTCCTTTCTCCATGTCCTCCTCCTCTTCTAACAAAGGAGATGACCACACCAGGCTGCAGTACCCCAGCTGGAGACCTACAGTTGCTTTGCTGCACAGCTTCATAATATTTTCAGGATTATTTTCAAACCTTTCTTTTTCAGACAGCTCGGTACTGCTGCCTTTATTCAGTGCAGCATGCTGAGCAGATCTTTTCACCCAGCCAGCCACGATGCCATTCAGGGCTTTTCCCCCTGAGCAGTTACACTCAGCGTAGACCCGCTTGCTTTGTAAGTCTTGTTTCCACTGGCAAGCATGAGCAGTGCTGACTTTGCTGGTCCCGGGAAGCAATTAGCTAGGCGTGTTGTTCTGAGAAGGATGTCAGGGCCCAAAGCAGCCCCTGTTGCCCTGAAACGCTGATGAGCCAGCCCCACTGATGCGCTTTAATTCCTATCCAGCGGGAAGCCATCCCTTGGCCCTGAGCTTCTGCAAGCTGAAGGACATGGGCCAGCAGCAGCAAGCACAGGGAGCTGGGCCGTGATTTCCCCTGGCCCATGGCCACCAGTGCTTTCAAATGGCCAGACTTCAAAGGGATGCTCAATGTGCCCGGAGAAGCTGAGAGATGACACGTGTCTGCTCAGGCTGCATCAGGATTTCTTCTGTAATGAAATAATGAAACCGGGAGCATGTTAAGCCCCTGGTTTAGTTGGTGGAGTGGGCAGGGACCTGTCTGCACAGAGAGAGGAGGGAAGCAGGTTGTATACACAAAAACACCCATGCTCGCTGCCCTTTGAGAAGTAGCTTTGTGCTCTGCCAGGCCTGTACAATGCCCACTTTCTATTGCAAGCATTGAATTGGCAGCCAGCCGGCACTCCTCATTTCACCAGGGAGAGCTGGAAAATGCTCCCAAGCCCTGAACTGTTGGATGGGCAGCTTAAGGCATGGGAATACATCCTGGCCCTATTGAAGCCAGTGGCAGGGCTCCCACGATTTCAGCTGTGCCAAGACTTCATCTACTGAGAGCAAGGAGGGGAAGAGCCATGAATTGCAACAACACTGAGGAAAGTTTATGCGCTTTTTAATGAAAAGGAGTTAGAAATCAAAGTAGAGAGCATCCCAAACACTCTGAGTGGCTGCTGCCTTGCCAAGAGATGCAGTTTAATGCAAGTCTATGTGCTTTCATCACCTGCCTTATATGGGGGTCCTCGGATATTCCTCAGAATTTGGGGCCATCTGTATCACTAACACCACCCTGCAGGGAGGACTCTCTTTTTGTCTTCAGTATTTGCTGAATTGTAGTTTATCCAAGAGTGATATAGTAGAGACTGGTGTTGCTAGGTTATCTATGTAACTAATGATAGGTTCAGATTCCTGCCAGAGAAAGCATTAGTCTAATTCAATAAAAGAAATGATAAATAATGCTGGTGCATAAGAGTGAAGTTGAGAATCTACTGATGTTAACCTCAGGCTTCGTAAGAGACTTCTAAAATCATTCATCAGAGGACAATAGCATCAAGGATATTTTGGTGGAAAACAGCCTTTGGTTGTAGACTCAGCAGTAAAGTTGAAGAGCAGAGGAATACAAGATTATGGTTGGGGCTGGAGTTTGGCAGGAGCATGGACCAAGTGTGATCAAGGGATGAGTAACAGCAGCACATCAAATAACAAGGGGGAATGTTTCCATTTGTGAAATAATTTGCTTGCAGAAAGGTGAATGGGTTTAAAGGAGATTTATCTCACCACTGGACAATGGAGACTTGAATGAATTTGTGCCAGGCAAAGTCACCTCTGCGAGAGAAAGCATCAGAAGAGGAATAAGCATAGGAGAGAGAGGGTTAAGCTGCCATGAAGGACACATAAGGCAGCATCAGGAGAGGATGGTAGATGTGGTGTAGTTCTGGGAGAATAGAATCATAGAATGGTTTGAGTTGGAAGGGACCCCAAACACACCAGCCTCCCTAAAATGTGACCTACTGCATCCAGTCTTAACAGTAAGCAAAAACTGAAGCCAGCTTCCCCACAACCTGACAATAGCAGTGGATCAGCTTTCTGAGCCCACGAAAGAGCACCCCTCACATGGGAAGTGTCAGGAAGGCTGGATGTTGACCAAGTTGTATAGATCTGGAAATGGGAGACTGCAGTGAGCAACCTCTACAAAAAAAACTTGTTGCTGGTTTGCTGTTCACATTAGTCCACCATCTCTTCTAGATTGATTTACCTGGACAGTTACAAGTTCATTTATCATGATCTTTTCTTAAATGAAAGGAACTGATAATGCAGTTCTGCACAGCCACATGAACAATAGCACAGTAGATATAGGATCCAAAGAATATACGACCTATTCTCAAAATAGTAAGATGTACCTCAAAAAAAGCAATAAAAAGCCATCCTCACTGATGTGAATAGAAATTTCCAGGCTGACTTTTAGGGCAAAAGCAGCTCATCTGATGCAGTTTTGTTCCCCATTAAAACCCATTTTGTGAATAATTCCCTTTAACTTTGTTTTTTAATGCTTGCAGGTTGTTCTCCACCCTACTCCCAATAGCCCAAAGCAATCAGAATGGCACAAAATGACCGTTTCCAAAAACTGCCCAGATCAAGACCTGAAGATCAAGCTTGCCGTGAGAATGGATAAGCCTCAAAACATGAAGCACTCTGGGTAAACGCTTGTCTCACTCTGAACTCAATTTGTTATGAATGTGCAGTAGAAAATGCCTCTTTTTTTAAAGATTCCGGGAGAGAAACTCTTTTTCTGAAGGTCACAGGAGGTCAAAAGAAAGATGAATGTAAAAATATCATTAGTTCAGTCATTTATAATGCACTTTCCATGTTCTCAGCACAGTCTTTTTAATGCATATCAGCCAAACAGTACTCCTCAGTAAATTGCTAGGTTGGTTTTTTTTTTCCTCTAAGGAAATAATGGGTGAGCTGCCTGCCTCTCTTGTTGAAAATGGTGTAGTTTCCTAAGGTATTCTGTATTTCCCTGTATTGACTTCTCAGAACCAAAGCACAGCGCACCTTCCGCTTGAAATACACTCCAGTGTGACTCTCATTATTTGCAGAGAGACACACAGCACAATTAAATAGCAGTTGCCTGGAGTCATGATCTGGAAGGTTAAAAGGGAAACCTCAGCTCTCCAGATGGGAGTGGTGGAGGATGTAGGGCCAAGGGAAATCCCTGACACCCACCCCTGGCTTCCACCTTTGTGCCATGCAGTTATAAATTAAATCATCCTTGGCAAGACCTAGCTAATGCCGTTGGCAAGGCTTTTCTCTGTTTGCTCTTCAGGTCACAGGATGTGATAAAAAATAGAAACTGTCCAGGAAAGTCACTCTTTTGAATAACTCTTTACCTATTATGTTCTCAGTGCTATAAAAGTGACTTGGTTTCATTTCTGTTTTCATCGTGTTTTGTTAGATTCAATCCATTATTAGATGGTTTGGATCACTCATGTTTTTTTTTTTATTCCTTCTCCTCCTGTCTTCTCTGCTAATGAGATCAGAGCCAGTAGCCACATATGAACTTTAATTTTTCCATCATGACCACAGGTACCAAAAGCAAGAAAGGACAGTTCACCCATCATACTTGTTTCCTTAACCACAGCTCATAGCAACAGGGCTGAGCAGTCCAGGCTTTCCTCAGGCTTTCTGCAAGTGACATTTGATTTGCAAGATGCTGCTTAAAATGATGTAGTTTATAATACTGGCATGCTCTCAGAACTGAGATTGTCTTTCTGCTGATGTTAATGGCACTAATAGGACAAGTAACCATGTTCTTGAACCAGCCAGGAACTCAGTGCAAACATGAACATGACTTGGAGTTTTGTGGATTAAACATTTACCAGGAATATGCTGTATCTCTTCTAGCATAAGGAACCAGGAGCATAACCAAAAAGGAATTGTTTTTCTCTTTATTGAACTAGAACTGAAGTAATTATAATGATATATATGAAACGTAACCATGAATAATGTCCTTGGTTTTGCTATTAATCTGATGCTGCCGCTATTTTTGTGTGTTTGTATTACAGTGTCACGGTGGCCACTTCATCGCAGAGATTAAATGCAATTTAGACACTAATGTTAAAAGTTAATTATTCCTTTCTAGAAAACAGTAAATTCACCCCTCCTTAGAAATTATTCAGTTTGCTTGAATATCTGTAACCAACCAATTTCTAGGAATTCACCTTCAGCTGTTCAGCAAAGGGTCCTGGTTTAGTCAATCCGGTGGATACTGGTTTTGATGTAGTAAAGTGTCCTTCTGTTTGACAGCTCCTCTCAGCCAAATGGTTTTATGAGGCTTAAAGCAACATTTGAGGTTTCTCTGCCTTAATTCTTCCATTGCAAATGTGTTCTTAACCCACCTGACCATGTCATAGCTATTCGCTGGCATTCAAGTGCTTCTAAATTGTAAGCATGTTGTGAAAGACAAAGAATTAATACTGTGTAACGTTAAGACTCTGGGAGCTTTTTATGTCACTTTCTTTATAAGTTGTTTGTTCAGGCTAGAAATAAACACTTCCATGAATGTTGCTGAGCTTAAGAGTTTGTAATTACTCCTGCTTCTGTATTAATTCAGCTTCCAGGTGCTCTAGAAAACACACTGAAAAGCAAGAGAAGAGCATATAGTCACTTGTGTACTGAATTCACCTGTTCTTTTCTTCTAGATATTTATGGGCCATTGGTAAAAATGTTTGGAAGAGATGGAAGAAACGATTCTTTGTCCTTGTCCAGGTAACAGATTTAACTAGAAGTGATCTTAAACTGCAACATGAAATATTTAAGTCTTTCCTCTGGTTGTTTTTGGTGCTGTGTGGTTGATGCTGAGTTGTGGTTCTGTGTAGGGTGTCTGTTAAGTCATGATTTTTGTCTAAATGTATAAATCTTCTTAAGGATATCCCAGTTGAGACCTTTAGCCATGAGTTTGTGATGGGCCTGATTACTTGGTGAAATGGAGAGCCAATTGTAGTGAGGAATTAATGAAATGAGGAGGGAGCTCGGTCTGTCTTGGCTGGAGGTACTTTGGGTGCAAATGCTCCCTTTTGAGCCTCCAGGTAAAACCTGAAGTCCACTGAAATCTACAGAAGTTTCATCACTGGCTACCTCAGTTAGTATGTCATTCTTGACATTGATCTTGCCTTCACGTTCATTACTGCCTCTTATTGTCTACAGCTCTCATTGATCATTTTGTGATGCCTTTCTTCCCTTTTCCCTATTTCTTCTTTTGATTTTCTGCCCTCCCAGTTTCAGTAGACATGTATATTTGACCGTGGTTAAGAATTGCAGGGAAACAGGGAGAAGATCTCCTTATGTCCTGAAGCAGTCTGGTCAGTACCTGATGTGTTAGATTCCCTCCCCTTCCCAAGAGCAGCTGAAACCACTGCATTGGCCACAGAAGTGTGGGACCCCTGTTTGAGCAGCTCCATCTTCACACCAGCCTGATAAAGCCACAGAGTCCTCTTGGGTTCGTCTCTCTCTGGGTTCCTTAGAGTGTGTTGTCTCCGGGTATGAGCATTGTGCAGGGTCCTGTAATGAAAGCAACACAGAGGTGCTCTGATGGAATAACATGGAATCTCACTGAGATCTTGTGCCAGCACAGATCTGAAGTGATCAAGTCAGAGGGTGAAATCCTATTGCTGGTGAAGCAGATCACAGGTCTGCTGCAGAGGAGCTGGGGTTTCACCCATGCATAAGAAAGGAGATGTTGTAATCCAAGTGTACCAGCCTCCACATTTGGGATGGAGCATGCTTGTATGCTGGCTTTCCTGTGATGGTAACAGGATTCCACACAGTCCATCTTCACTGTACACTGCCAGCTTCTGTGGTCCTATATCACTGGGGGTAAACTGGTTAGTTTGTTTTGAGTTAATTATTACTTCATCTGTCTCAGTCACTTAGTTGCATTCCCTGTTTGTCCATCACTGCCAGCCTCCATAGCAGTGAACTGTGTGGCAGATAAGAAAATCCATCCTGGGATGTAAAATGTATTTATGTTGTGTGTGAACCATGTAAGTAGGAGCCTATTTGGAGAGACCAGTTGAATACCTACTCCAATAACCAAGTATGATCAACAGCGACAGCTTGAGTGCTCATTTTGTACTCCAGAAGGGGTCAGAATGGCAACAGAAGTGGGGGAAGTAGTGCAGAGCAGCCACAGGAGATGCCTCTATCTGCCCAAGCACTATATTTAGATTGAGGTAAAAGTGATGGGTTTTGGATCTGTGTAATCCGTTCCTAGGGGCACCTGGTTTGCCAGTGCACCCTCTGTGCAGGGACTGGCCAGGTCCTTTGTGAGTTATGGTACTTGGCACCTCACAGGGCAACCCACTGCCTTGCAAAGCCAGACCACTAGAATTAAATCCCAAACTGTTTTCTGGGTAAGAAGCAGCAGAGGCCATAATGAAAGAAAGGCCTTTTGGGAGCATTATGCAGTGACCCTGTTCTTGAGCCAGGATTGAGGGATTGCTTTTGTGTGTATGTTTCCTTTATTATGTTCTGAAATGAAGTTTAAAGTGCTGGGGCAGTCTGGGATCACCTGTAGAGCAACTACTATTGCTTTTCCCCAAGAGGTACTTCATTCCTGTTAGACCAAGTTCTTGGTCCCTTTTTCCCTATGAACAGGGATTCTCCAGAGGAGAAATCCTCTATCCTGTGATAACTTTTCCCTGAAATAAACCTGTTGATACCCTTATGTGGAAAGGTTTGCAGGTTTGGACATGTATTCCCATGTCTCTTCCAAGGAGCCTTTCTTCCAGCCATTCTACGTGGTTGTAGTAACTTCTCTAGTTTTCAGTTGCTGTCTATTCTTCAGCTTGCTGTGGAATTGAAGCTCTCGGAGTTATTCCATGTTTTGTCATGTTACTAGGTCTGTATTTGTCACTTGGCATGTAAGAGCAGGATTTGGCCAGAAAAGCAGTTCATTTGAATAAGATGAGCAGACTTTTGCCCCCAGAGAGTCTCTGTAGCCCACCTCAGAAATTCCAGCTACCACTGCAGCTTCTCTGTTATGTTACCGTTTGCTCAACATTTGGTGCAATGTAAAGTGTTCTGCCGTACATCAAATATAAACAAGAAACACTCTCTATGCAGTCCCTCAGATGTAGTTTGAGCATATTGAACATGTCAGCAGGCAATAAAGATGGAATAAAAATACTTTGCTGTCCGTATGTTTGTCATTTGCTTTTCATGCAATGCAAAGGATGGGTGCTGATATGAACAGGGATTGGCAGCAAAGGTGTTGATGTCCGGGATGCTCTGAACTCTGCTAAACTACAGACAGAAAATAACACCCACAGGAAGGTGAGCTGGCTCCGTTATGTAAAGAACAGACAAGGAGCAGCAACTGTTTTGGGAGCTCACTCATCTGCACCAGTCTGCTCACAGCAGAGCCAAGAGTTGGAGTCCAAAGCATGAAGTCCATTTGGGATGTAGTGGTCTGGTCAGTTCCTGACACCACCAGGAGGACAAGGCTGTATGTTTGGATGGATAATGAAATGTTTCCTCTCTGATCACTTGTCTCTGCTCTTTACATCTATTGCAGCTCCTCTCCTTCTTTTGGTCCTGTGCCTTCTCCAGCCCCTCTTTCCCAATCTCAGATAGATGCAGACTCAGTTCCTTCAGTGCTATTGGGTGGTACTGTTCTGCCTTCTGGTACCACTGATTAAGAAAATCATGGTAATACTCAAACTCTTCATAACTACTTCAACAAGGCACCAAAGTGCCAAACTGCATGGGAGGCACCAAGGAGGAAGGTGTTGATGGCAATTTGTCTCTTGTGTTGGTAATGCCTTGCTGGTATGAACAGAGGCTTTGCATGCATGTGTGTATAGAAAAAGGAGCTCTGCAGGGAGGGTTCCCACTGCTACTTGGCTTGTGTAAGCCTGGAGAGAAGGGGAAAGGAGCAATGACTGCCTTGTAATTTGGGTGGAATAATCCCTCGCACCTTCTGTGTCTGTAGCTGTGAGGGTTGTACAGGAGTGGAGATGATTTGTTTGGGTGTAGTTGGTGAGAGTGGTTCCTTTGTGCCATTACTACAACTGGGCCTGACCTCTCCAGCATGTGCATTGCTGGGTGGACTTGGTTCAACCCCTTGGGGAAGGTTTGCAGTATGGTATGGCTGGCAGAGCTGTTGCACATGCTCCTCCAGCATGCACCCCTGCATTCAGAGGGGATAGTTTTCTCTCTAAATGAATCTCAGTCCTCTCTGCATGCTGCCCACCCTTCTCGTAGACACCCTTTGAGATGAGCAGCAGAAGAGCAGAATACTGATTAGATGTAAATTACATGGCAGAGACTCGTTACTTGCCTAATTTTAAATCCTGAGATATGCAGTGTGAAAGTGATGGCAGAATATGGCCCTGAGCTTGGATGGAAATGGTCCACAACATCACAAGGGAGGAAAATGCTTCGTAAAGGCAACAGTAATGCCAGTGGCAGTGGTAAGCCAAAGCAATGGAGCAGTTTAGGGCAAAGTTCTCAGTGACTGGTTAGGAAAGAAAATGTACAGCCATCACAGATGTTAGAAGTGTTTCCCAAGTTGCTTCATCAGCTGCCTGAGCACAGCATACACATTTCAGCCAGTTTGCCAATTAGACTCTTGATTGTGCAGAAGCTGGGATTTTTGGTAGCTGGCAGAGCTTGCATCAATTCTTTGCAAAGTCTAATGTGCTGTAACTGGCAATAACAGTTGTTGGTTCTGGTGGGTTTGCTGGTTTTGTGGTAGGAAATATAATGATTCTTAAGGGCAAGTGAATTAATTCCATTGAGATTTCAGACTGAATCTTTTCTTCCCTTGTCATAACCCCATTTCTGTGCTCTGGCAGCATATGGGAAGTAACACTCCATGGTACCTGGATGACATGTCTGCTGAGTAGCTTGAAGCAGTTTTCAGCTGATTGTGTCTGATGGTGTTTGCAGAAGGTTGTTGGAACCAGATCAAATCTCTGCAGATTAAAACCAGTTGCAGTGTCTACGCCTGGATCTATTGTTCTGGTGACAGACTCCCTGAACTCATTATAATTTAGACTAACAGTGACAGTTCCTGCTTTTAGCAAAACTCAGCTGACTCTGGATGAAATGAAATGAAATGTTCAGTAACTCCAAATAACCAACAAGATTTGAAAATAGTTCAGCAAAATTGCAGTGTGCAACACCAGCAGTCCTTCACTGTGGTCCTCAAATCAAGGTAAATGACCCGTAGCTGGTCCCTATAATATTAAATCATGTTTTCAGTTAGACCCTCACTGGGAATTGTGCATAGGTGGTGATTCTTGAGACACCTTGAGTGTTGATGATAAATACAAACTGCTTGGAGCTACTGGTTAGAGATGCTTGTTATACCTGGCTATGGTGTAACATGTCCCATCCGTGCTCATATTGGATGGCTTCCCATCACGCACTCCCTCCTGCTTGAAGGAACAAGTTAGGACAACTGCTATGTGCAATTGTTTAGGGCTAAACAGATGTGCTGAAATGTGAAAACTGTTGTTTTCACATTTTCTTCTTTAAGCTAGATCATTTCCTCTGCTCATTTGTGTCAGGAAAGGGCTCGGGAGGCAACGTACAGCTGCAACCAGAGGACAAAGTCTCCCATCAAAGCGGAAAGCTGTATTACAGCTGGCAGTATCTTAGCACAGTTTCTCTCCCTTGGGACAAAATGCATGCTGTTAATCTAGGAAAGGTCCATTTAAGAATTTAACCCAAGTGGGGCGGTGTTATGTCAACAGTGAGAAAGGGGGAGGCGAATGACTGAGCTTGGAGTGCAAGGCACGACAGTTAACAGGTTTGAGCAGGATCCTGGGGAAAGCGGTGCTTGCTAGAGCAGGAGTCTCTGGTGGAAAACAAGGACAAAGTCAGGACTGGTTAATACACATCTACTGTGTTTATTAATCACTTGGATTATATAGCTGGTGACAGAATATGGTTGAGTGCCAGGAAAGTCAGATCTAATTTAGCAGCTGGGAATAGTGAACTTTGGCATTTGTCTCCTGCTGTCTGCTTCCCCTTTCCTGTATTTCTTTGTCTTTTTTCCCCACTTTCTTCTCCTTCTGTTCTTTTGTCTCAAATAATTTCTCAAAGCTTTTTCCCTTTATTTGTAATGAACCAACCAGGGCAGCCCTGCATTATTACGCTTCTTTTAGTTTCACTCAGTTCAGCTTCCTTAGATGCTCCTTTCCTGGCCCTTTCGAGTCCCTGGATGAAATCCCAGCTGCTTTGAGAGTTTGTCCCTCACTGGGCAGAGATTTCTGCTCTGTCTTCCTTCAGCTTCCTCTCTGTGTTTTTCCAATTACTCAAACCATCCATCTTGCCCATCCCATCTGCTCGCTCCCTCTCGTACTCAGCTACAGTTCAGTGTGAGCTCAGCAGGCTGTAAGATTAATTTCTGCCATTAACCATTTCACTTGTTTGGCCACTTCTGAGCTTCTACAGAAAGCAGGCTCTGTAAAGCACAATATTTCAGAAGACTGGTGAAAGGCAAGCTGCAATCTCCACTTGACCCTACAGTGCTGTTCAGCAGCCAAGCACAATTGTGACATACAGAGCTTTCTAGAATCTCATTTCGTCGGGTTTTAATTTACCACTGCTTGTGAATGGAAGGAGCCACTTCACACTGGTAGCCAGGGCACCAGCTTCTTGCTGAGCCCAAGCAGCAAATGCCTTAGGCAGCGGGATAGGACAGACAGGCTATTGAAGACAGTCCTTGAAGTCAGTAGCTCAAGTTGTTTAGACGCAGGCGCTCTGCCTGGCAGTCAGCTTCTTTTCCAGAGGCCATCAGTATCTTGTCTCCTCCTTCCAGCTTGATCCTGGCCTGTGTCCTGCCAGGACCTTGGGCAACCCTGAGCCTGGGCTTTGCACTTGAGCTGTGTGAGTAGGCAAGTAGGCTGATGTGAGCCCTGATGGGCCCTGGCTCATCACACTTGGTAGACCCACCTGTAGGTTTCTCCTAGAAACCTCTTCTAATAATGATGTAGAGCAGCTTCTCCCAAAGAAATCATGTGAATGCTAACAGGAGAGACCAGTTTGTTTTGCTTCTGTCCCAGGATGGCTCTACCAAAGCCTGCTGTCTACATCCCTCTTTTATAACTTTTAACATGAGAAGTATAAGGTTTGAAATGCCTGTGTGGGTTTCCATACATTCTTGTTGTGTTGGTATGGTTGGCTTATTGATAGGGATGAAGAATCTTCTCTAGGTCCAAAGATGAGTGAAATTATTTCATAGAATCACACACCGGTTTGTGTTGGAGAGGACCTTAGAGATCATCCAGTTCCAGCCCCTGCCATGGGCGGGAGGGCAGGGACACCTTCCACTGGAGCAGCCTGCTCCAAGCCCTGTCCAACCTGGCCTTGAACACTGCCAGGGATGGGGCAGCCACAGCTTCTCTGGGCACCTTGTGCCAGCGCCTCAGCACCCTCACAGGGAAGAGCTTCTGCCTAAGAGCTCATCTCAGTCTCCCCTCTATCATCTTAAAGCCATTTCCCCTCATCCTGTCCCTTTGTACACAAAGAGCCTGAAATTCAGACTTCAAGGTCAGAGAAGAAACAAAACCACTGAATGAATTTTACCTGTTACTATAGAGCAGAGAAGAGAAGAAAAACCCATCAGTTATATTAACCTTTTCAATCAGTGTCAGCATAGGTTAGCACTGACTCACTTCAGGAATGAAATTTATTGCGCAGCCCCTGAAGTTCGGGCTGTTAACACGGAGGAATCAAATCCTCGCTGCTCAGATCGAAATCTCCATCATCTTGCCATAAATAAATCACATTCAAGCGTTTATCCAGGAGGTGGCAGCAATATACTGCGAGTGTGAGTGAATGAGCGCTGCAGGAGCGTCTGAACACTGTGCTGTGGGGCACTGGGTTATTTTTAGATTCCTTCGCGTTAATCTTTTTAATTTTTTTTTTGCCTTTTGCTATGCATTCAAAGTTCACAGCATAGAATATGCACTGGGGTGCTCCTGCTATTGGTCTGTTACTTGTCAATCTTTCGTCAGCGCTGGTAGTTTTAAGGAGGATGCAAGATGCTTAAAGCATCACTTTTAGTCTTAACTCCCACAAATGTGTTAATGATAGAGTTTATTCTTAGGTGGCTTTTGGAGCTGTTCCTGGAGGAAGGCAGGGTGCAGGCAGGGCTGCTGGGAGCAGGCTGGCAGCTAGCAGAAGCCCGTAGAGGGCAGCAGTAAACCGAGAGCAGGCTGGGAGATGCTATACCAAGAGATGCGTGCCTTGACTTAAATAAATGACATTTTATTAGGAATAGATGCCACCAAAATAGGTGCTGCATGTGTGTTTGTAGCAGAGCAATTTGTCTGGAGTTTGAAGGCAAAATGTCCCCAGCCCAGGAGGATTCCAGAATCTCCCATCTTCCAGTACCTCTCCCAACTTCCCCAACATGACAAGCACGATCCATTGCCACCCACCAGAGTTTTAAAGTTTCCTCCAGAGGTCAAGCAAATGTCCAGATGGATAAAACTACGTCAAGCATCCAGGATGTGACACAACCTTATAAAGTCATTTGAAATCATTTGACAGTAAATTTCCCTGTGAGTTCCTAGCCTGGGGTAAGGAGAATCCTCTCCTCCCTGGATGAGCTTCTCGCCGAGCATCCAGATTGCAAGCACAGGGAGTAGAGCAGGGTCTTGATGCGGCCTGATGGCCTCCTAAAGGCAATGGGGAGCCTGGCAGAGCCCCCGCAGCTCAGTCGGCTTCCGTCAAGAGCTTGACATTGAATGGATCGTGTCATGCAGATGGTACCTCAGAGGAGTGAGAGCTGCCATTTACAGCACTGATGACAACAACTGCCGAGATCAGTGGGATCTTAAGATTGCTTTAATATGACTGGCACCTAGCAATTTAGCTCACATTGTTTGTGACAGGGTGTCACTCTTGCACTTGTCTGGGGATGAATGATAGAGGGTTTTAAAGCACAGAGCTTCCTCTTTTGGAGGAAATTAAACCGCTGTATGTACTGGTGCGGAGAATGAGATGCCTGCTGCAGGGGGGTGTGTGAAGGGAGAGCTTTGGAAAAGCCTGGTACAGAGTTTAGTCTGTCTCAGATGGGCAATGACCAGTGTCAAAATTACCCCCCCTGCCCCCTGTAAACACCCTGCCCCCCTGCAGCATTTGTACGTGCTTTGGATTGCCTTGTGCTCACCCGGTGCCATCTTAGCTTTGTGGTTTTCTTCAGGTTAGTCAATATACGTTTGCTATGTGCAGCTACCGGGAGAAAAAAGCTGAGCCTCAGGAGCTGCTGCAGCTCGACGGATACACTGTGGACTACACCGACCCACAGCCAGGTATGGGGCTGATAGCTCGCTGCTGGTGCTCACCACACTGTGTATGGCTCCCAAGCGGGGGGCGCTACCCCTTCTTTCTACCCCTGATGCAGCTGAACTGTGATCAGCTTTATTCCAAATATCTTTGTGTTTAGACTCATCATTGTGTTTCGACTCATCATTAGCGATGCATGACTTTACAATAAATTGGTCTAAGGAATTGAGCTAGGAGCTGCACTAGAGGAGGGAAGGACTCGTCTCTTCTGGGGACCCTGAGTGAATTAGACACTTAAATCCTACTGAAATTTGATTGTGAACTAAATGCTCAAATCAAGGAATGATCCTAACCTGTCCTTCAGATTATATTCCTTAAATAAAAGGTTAGCAGCTGTGCCTATCTTTATGGTAGCAAATACTCATGGGATTAATCCAGCGTTTTTGCCTACCCCATTTAATCTCTGAGGGATGTGGGTGAGGGCAAGGGGAAGGGACAGAAAGCCCCCTGGTACCTGGAGGTACCTGTTGAGCGGTGAGACCCTTCTTCAAGTGGAGGAGCACCACGTTTCCTTTATTCCAGTGGGGCAACGTGTTGAGCAAGGTGATTCTCACCATGCCCTGGATAATGGTATTCCCAGTGGAGATGAAAGACCATAATAGGTTGGTTGTCAAGACCTTTATTCTATTTAATTCTCATATTAGTGCAATGGGAAGGTGGGTGCTGACTCAGGGCCAAGACAGAAATAAGCACATCATACAAGCACCTTTCATGTAGCGTTAGCACTGATGCACCCAGTCTAAAGGGAAACTTCCCACCACATCCACTCAAACCCCATTTTTAATGGGGCTCCAGTGGTGCAACTCACATGCGACCTGCACAATCAGGGCTGTAGGTGAGAGAAACCATTCTATTTGTGTTGGGGCATGTTTTAGTAACTGTGATGCAGAGGGTGCTACCTGGGGACTTGATGGGCTGTATTGCAGGTGAGTTTCAGGAGGGGAATGAGCTCAGCTGGGGGCAGTGCAGGGCTGGCTGAGGATGCACCAGGGGCAGCTATGGGGTGGGAAGTAGGGGGAGATCCCCTTGATGGCCTCAATGCTTCCAAAACTCCATTGTTGCTTCCTCTCCTGCCAGGTTTGGAGGGCGGCAGAGCATTCTTCAATGCTGTGAAGGAAGGAGACACGGTGATTTTTGCAAGTGACGATGAGCAGGACCGTATCCTGTGGGTCCAAGCCATGTACCGAGCTACCGGCCAGTCCCACAAACCTGTGCCGCCTACCCAAGTACAAAAGCTAAATGCTAAAGGAGGAAATGTACCCCAGCTAGACGCCCCGATCTCTCAATTTTGTAAGTAAATTAAGTTCTCCCAGAGAGCAGAAGTCTTTGATGGGAAGATTTTCTGCACTGATGTAAATCAGTTTTCGCACACGTGTTTTCTGACTCCAAAGTGCAGTTTCTGTTATCATTAAGCTGCTTTTTACATCAGTGGATCCAGCTGAACTGTGTGTTTAGCACAACCAAACCCAAGAAACAAAATTCCTTAGGGAACTCGTCAATGAGTGTTTTAAAGTGCAATACTTGATGGAGGAGAGGCTGGGATCTGAGAGCCTGAGACCCAGCTTGCTTTCCGCAGACACGTGTTTCACCCCCACACAATCAACTGCACACCCAGATCAGAGCGATTCATTAGCGCCATTAGCTGTCTATCAAACACATCACGTGCTCAGAACTACAGGTGCAAATCTTGCAAGTATGAAATGCACACACAAAAAGAGGTCTCCTGTTGAATATTCAACTGTAGGAAAGCATATGGTATTTTTAACAGGTTGCTTTGCAGGCCAGTTAGATGTGAATTTAAAGCAATCATCTTTTAAGTCGTAGCTATGCTGCATGTCCTGTGCAGTGATACCCAATTTGCTTAATTTGAAATTTAGAGTGATTTCTTTTGTCTTGCAAATGTAATTTGATTATAAACCACACGAATGCCTCCTCGTTCATTTTTCCTGAAGGTCTCCATCACACGTCTGGAGCCCCTTTGTTGTGTAACATGCAGCAATTCTGGCTAGTTTCAGCAAAATGTAAGAATTGGTATCATTAAATATAAGTAAAATAAG
This sequence comes from Neopsephotus bourkii, assembly GCF_033783945.1. NCBI lineage: Eukaryota > Metazoa > Chordata > Aves > Psittaciformes > Psittacidae > Neopsephotus > Neopsephotus bourkii. Next base: position 2,532,411 of record NW_026901218.1, on the reverse strand, counting down.
GAAAAAGTGTTAAATACTAGCAAATTCTTCGATTTAAATCAGATTTTAAAATTTAAAGTAGCCTCTATAAAGCTGTTATGGAGTATTTTGTTGTAAGAAACCCAGAAAATCTGCCCCTTGTTTATCAATATCATGACTGTCTTTTGTATTGGTTTAATTTCTTCATGCCAGTATAGAAAATAACACTGCAAGACATTCACCTGTACTGTCGCTGTTATGGCAGAAAACCTCTGCTTGCTGCTGCTTTGTTGTTGTGTTTTGTATCCTCCACGTGCTTTGTATATTTTGGACTCTCTTCTGCCTTGCATTGCTGCTGCTGTGAGTGAGACGTACCGTGATGCAGTGTGACAAACCTATAGTCAGTATTTGCATTTCAGTGACCCTCGTCCTCTTCATCCCAGTAATGTCACTGACTTTGGGGTGCAAGGTGTAAAGGATTGGGGTCGCGAAGGAGGGACACCTCTCAGAAAGCCAAAATGGGATGTAGGAATTGGCCTCTTGGAAGTGGGATGTTTACTGGCTGTGAGTAGCATCTAGATCAGGCTGGGTTGTGCTGACCTCAGAGCATTCCTAGGAATTGTATGTCCCTCTGCCCAGAGGGTTTAGTCAATGAGTTCTTGGAAATAACAGGCACAGGTCCTTCTACTGCTGCTTTTTTACATGCTAAAGCCTTCAAAGTGTAGCAAGGGAGAGCGGCAGAGGGGTGCTGCTATGGCTCCCTTGCCTAACAAGTGATGCTGAAAGATGCTGTGTGGTTGATGCTCTTTGCTTGTCCCAGCATGATCCCTGAGGATTCAGATGAGAGCAGGGGGAGAACATCAAGCTGGGGAATCACCTTTCTCTCCAGTCTTCTCCCATCCCTGCAGACATCAGGCCTGGAGGATTTTTCTGGGTAAATTCCTGATGTTTGCGAAGTTTTCACTTTTCCAGACCTATGTGTGGGGTTAGGTGAAGGGTCCCTTTCCCAAACACATTGCAGTTGCCTGGCAGCAGCTGTAGCAAATTGTACCAGGAGTTTGGGGAGGGAAAGGGGATGCCTGAGACCGTGGACCTTCAGGTGTATTGTCCCCATGCGCAGCCAAGCACTGTGTGCATGGGGAGAGCTTACCCCCTTGCTTAGGTTACCTGGGATGGAGAAGGGGCAGCTGGCTTGTCCTGGTCAATTTGCCAGGGAGCAGCAAAGTCAGTGGCTGAGCCCAGGAGTCCTCTCTGTATCTCACCCTAGTCCAGCACTTGCAGTGCTCATGGTCCTGCAGACAGCATCAGCCTGGCTGTGCTCAGAGCTGGAGAAATGCCACAGGTTTGACCTTTTTTTTTTCCATCTCACTCGCCTGCCAGAAAGCAGGGATTCTTTATCCTTGCTTCTGGTGGAAACAGCAGAGATTTCACTCCATGGGTCCCTCTAAGGCATCTAAGGGGGTCAGTGAGTTTCACTTATTCTCATGCCAATACCAATTCCAAATCCATACCAACTGGATTTTTTTTTACGCCACCACCCTCTGTCCATCCACATAAGCTGGGCAGCTTCAGGCTCCCCTTTTTTACTGAAAGCACCAGGAAGCCCTCCTTGGTTGAGTTGTGCCAAAGCCTGGAAAGGGGAAACCAGTCAGCTCATCAGTCTGTTGATGACTTGCTACTTCAGCACCTCCCGGGCTAGCGTGTTTTGTCCTTGGTCTTCCTTCCTCCTCCTCCCTTGGATCTAGATCCCTCTGACAGCTCTCTGCACAGGACCGTCAACTGGAAGAGGAGGAGGGCAGAATGCTATAGCACACCTTCATCTCAACAGCAAAGGCTACTCGTTTTCCATATTTCTATGTTTGTATGTGGCAATGCTCGTTGCAAAAGTCATTGGGCACAGCAGTTAAAGAATCAGAAGCAGAAGTGAGTCATGCATACCACACATGATGGCTTGTCAAGAGTCTTAAGTGCACAAATACATATCTCAGCTCCTTCAGTCCTGAAATTTAAACATATCAAGTATTGCATTTTTAAAAGGGTTTTGGTTTGTTATTGGGGTTTTTTTTGGCTTGGGTTTTGGTTGGGGTTTTTTGTTTGCTTTGAGGTTTTGTGGGTTTGGGGGTTTTTTGCCTGCAGAAAGGTAAGGACTTTTTGTGAGATTTTATTCTTGTACATTTATCTTTATACCTGTCATGTTTTTTGTGCTTATTAGAGGCTGTGGTGAATGAGGATGTGCAAAGAAGTAAATGTTAGGCCATTTGACGAGTAACTGTTGTTCTAGCTTTAATGTTGTAGCAGTCCGAGATGGCACATGCATGCACATGCAGAGAAAAACCATCCCTCCGCTCCCATGGTGGAGCTGTCTGTTAAACAGAAACTTAAGAAGAACATATTTTGCTGTTGGGAGAAATAGTGAATTCATTTGATTCCCACCTCTTTTGACTTTGTAAATACCAACTTTGAGCAGCATTCAAATTCTGATCCTGATAGCAGCACTTGACCTTGAAGTGAACAGACAGCTCCGAACCAGGGTGGAGTTTATTTTATTTGCAATTTAAGTACTGAAAAACAAAATAGATCCTGCTATTCATTGATTTTTGTATGACTCTACAATTCCTTTTATGTGGGTGAACAATACCTGTTAGAGTGAAAAGTATTGCTTTTTTTTGTTTTGCTACAGTTTAAAAGAGCAACTCCATTCACGCAAAGCTGTGCTGTTCTCCAATGTTCGCATTACCAAAGCAAAAACCCCAAACTGTTCTTTTTTACTGTTGGAATCATGCACAGTATTATAGTCAATAATGCTGCCAATGCATATTACACCTTTGGCAATATTTAAGCTTCATAAAAGTGGTTACTTGTCTGAAAGCACCAATCTTTGTTCATTCTGTATTAGTGATGCATCCAACAAAATTCCCAAACATGCTTCAATGTTCTGTTCTGGTTTTGTTTCAACCCCTTTCTTTTCCACATGAAGGACTGGTCTGTACTTGTTTTACATTTCACTTGTGGCTATATTTCATTTCTTAATGTCTTGTTTATATTTAATAACTGTTAATCGCACCATATACAAGGAGTTGGTTGTTTTGAGAATGTGTAATGATTTGTTCCCCCATAATACGTAGCGAGGTTTATTGAGCCGCTTAAGAATTTTTTCAGCTGTAAGTGGGTTTTATTTTGTTGGTTGGTTTAATTTTCTTTTATGTTTCTTTCTTTTCTTTTTTTTTTTCATTCTTTGCTTGAACCCAAATATTTAGCTGCTAGGTTAGGGCTCCTGTCTGCTTTCCTGAGCCTTGTTGCTAGTCTTTATGTTATTCTGGTTTGTTCCTTCTTACCCTGCTAACTTCTAGCTGGACTCAAGGGTAAGTGCTTCCCTGTAGCTAGCACAGCTCAGATAATCAGAGTAGATTATCTGACGTATGCAATGTGCTTTTTTTTTTCTTTCTCTTAAATCTTTCTCATGTTTAGATTTTGTAGTACAAACTTTCCATGTTATTTTCCTGAATTGAGGTTTGAAATGTAAGTTTCCATACTGAAATTGGGATGCATGTGATGTTTGCATAATTGCCTTCTCTCCCTGGCTTTCACATTGGCATCAAGTGATCCTCTTAGTAAAGCCAATCATTAACATTTCTATTTTTCATTCCAAGATGTAAATATTAATTAACATCACAATAAAACTGTCAATAATACCTTCTTTTGTTTCATGGAATTTACATCTAGTTGACTGCTTCCTGCCTGAAAACAAATCATTTTGCACTCTGACAATATCCTTTCTCTCCGTGCCGATGATTAGCTTGGTGCAGTGCACCAGCATGCGGGGCTTAACCATGCACACCTCAAAGCACAGAAAGGTAGGGCAGGAGACCCCAAGAGACCTAGATGAGGTGCAGGACTCCACAGGAGCGCCCCCCAGAAACCCCTCTGCACATGCCTTGTGAAAACAAGTCTGAGCCATCGAGGTTTGATAGTTCTTTTTCCCCTAAACTGAGGAGGGGATAATCTCAGCAGCAAGCAGCAGCACTCTGGCTCAGGTTTGAAGATACCTGCCCTCTCCAATTTAAATACACAGAGGGGTGCTGCTGTTCCCCAAATGATCATAAATTAATGTTTTCGTGTGGTTCTCAGTCACCAATCAAAGCAATGCTTGTTAAAGAATAACCCAGGGGAATTATTATTTTACCTTTTCCCACTGGAATACCCACTTTGAAAAAGATAAAAGCCCAAACTGATGCTGTAAAGGAGCTTCTCCTTAGTCTTTGTTCAGCCTCAAAAACACCTGGTACAAATCCTTTATTGGTGTTAAAAGCTGTTTCTCTAATACCTGGTGAGTGCCTGCTTTCCTTAGGAGGGAATAGCATCAGTGGGTCATGAGAGCTGGCAAATATGTATCCGGAGTATCTGAATGCAATTATGAGAAGGAACAGGCGGTGTCATCCCTCCTGGCCATCAAACAAGACTTCTTTTTGTCTCTTCTTCCTCCCTTTGTTTCTTTTTTTCTTCCCTTTTTTATTTGTGTGTGCGTATGTGTGTGTGTGTATAGCTATCCCCTGGGTAGCAGGCAGAATTCCTTCTCAGCAGACACTTCCTTTTTTCTTTCTTTTTTGTTTTTTGTTTGTTTGTTTGTTTTTTTTCTAAATGTTTGGATTTCCAAAGAGGATTCTTATCAGACTTTACCACCAAAAAGTACCAAAACCATAACCAAAAAAGTTCAATTTGATGGAAATACAGATTTTTGCCACTTTGAAAGAAAGAAAGAAAGAGTGAATGAATGAATGAACTTGGGTCTGGCAACATTACATGTATTTGCACTACAATGCATTGCTATCCTATTAGATTCTTAGTTTTGTGCTTTAATTGCTTTACTTTTATTTCTTTAGATAGTTAGAGATCTCATGAGAACGCTGCTGTGTCTTCTGTATTGTCAACTTGCAGATGCTTCATTGCAGGAATGCAGAATTAAAATGTTAATTCAGTTCTCACATAACTTGCATGAATTTAAAGCTACCCTGTAAATCACTTCTACGTGCTTTAAGAAGCATGGGACTCTAAATTCACAGGTTTCTGCAGTCATACAATTCAAAATATTTTTAAATAGTTATAAAAATGCTGTGAAACAATGTTTTTTATTATAAATAGCTGTTCTAAAACTGTGCTTTTAACTTGCCACACAAGGAAATATGTAAGTGCATACTACAAATTCATATTCTTTTAACTACTAAACAGATAACTTAGATTTCAATGCAGTGCTTAGTGTGTCTGGTGATTTACAGGAACAGTCATAATCATTTATTAGAATTGTAACTCGAGCAGAAAATAATTTGTTTGCAGCAGGGGAAAGCCATAAAACACAGGAATAAGCAGCCAATTAAATTTAGAGCTATCTTCTAATGTGGAATAATACTATGAAGGGGGAAAAAAAGAAGAGCTTTTAGCTATCCAGCTGAGAGGCGAGTTCAGCCCGCTGCCGCGGCTCATAGCAGGGAGGAGGATTGCGGAGCCCCAGACACACACACACAGACATACACATCACTTTGCAGAGGTGGCAATGCCACAGTGCACGGCAAGGAGGGGACTGGGTAAGTCACCAGCCGTCACTGCCAGCAGCTCACGCACAGTCAGCAGCCTGGCATTTAAGTCCTGCTAAGGGTTTGTGTTTTTCCCCTCCTCTAGAACACTGGTATTTGCTAGTAAAGCCTCTCACTCCACGCGGCCAAAGAACATGAGGTTTCTAGGTGCTTCCCCTATATACTTCTTTAAGGAGAGGCAGCCCCAGTGCTCCCATTAGCTCTGCTGAGGTGGGGATAGCAGGAGGGGAGCACACAGCTGATGCACTGGGCACACTGGATAAGGCTGGAAAACTTCTCCTGCTTTGCCCAGCCAGGCCAGTGAAGAGTTTTCTAGAAATATCTGTAAATGAATAGCTGCCATCAATCATTGTCATTCCTTTATTTCATGTCTCCTGATGAGGTTGACTAGTGTCATTGTTTGTTACTGTCCAAACCACATCTTCATTCTTGTAATGTCAAGCAGATATGACAAGCACACATTTTCCAGATGAGTAAGATACAAAGTCACCTTTTAATTTACAGTTGTCTGGGGTTTTTTTGTTTGTTGGGGTTTTTTTTGGGGGGGTTGTTTTTAATAAGCAAACCTATTGTACAATTTCCTGGATGTTCAAATGCCTTTGGTACTAAATCAAAGTCACTCATTAGCAAAAAGAAATAAATCTGGAGCAAGAAATTCTTACAATAAAATGGCTACCTAAAGCCTTTTATAACAAGAATTCTTTTATGGAGCTTGTCCCCTGCTATTAAATTCACTGCTCTTAGAGTAAATTCTGCCAAAATTATTGCTGGAGCAAAAGAAATGCAGAGGGCAGGGAAATACATTAAAAAAAAAGAGAAGACCGGGAAATTTGAGGGGTTTGTCTCTTCCTTTGTAAATAACAAACCAAGAGAAATACAGCCCTCAGAGGACCAAATGGTGGGAGAGTCCTTTGGTTTTCATTATTGTTGTTGTTGTTGAAATCTTTGTGTTCCCGACACTTGCAGATATTTAAGACTCTGATTTCAGATGCTTGTAGGGAGTGTATGTGTGACAGGGGGCTGGTTACTGGAGTAATAGAATGCGAACTGGATAAAAATGAACAAAATAAACCCAGCAGTATTGAAGAAAAGACCATAATGTAGGTGACCACACGTAATATGAAAGGGCAGAGTCTGCAGTTTTCCAGAAGAAAGGCTTATGGAGGCTGTGCTGCCCGTTAGCCTTGCTGGCAGCCTCCTTTCCTTCTGAGACCACCATCGAACACCTTTCAGCTGCAGTTGTGTGCAGCTTGTCTAGATATGCAAGATAACTTCTGTGGGCCTGCAGCAGCATTTTGTCTGCGGCCCTGAACAAAGAAGCACCAGTGAGCTTGGCACGGCACCTTGGGAAGGGATTGTAAATTACTGGAGCATCCTATATCTTTCTTTCTTTAGTTTCTCCTTTCTTGTTAGTTAGAACAACAGAGTAGGGTTATAAAAGCACCCGTATTTGACTGAAGCAGTTAAAGTACTTACAAATCAGCTGTACAGTTTGGGGTGTGAATATTGGCCATTCTCATTTTGTACTTTGTTTAAAATCTCATTCAAACTGTACAGGCCATTTTGGAAGAGGGTAGATTATTTCATATGCAGATGTCATTATTTTAAATCACAGACTAGCTCTCAGAAGCAGAGTAATGATACAGTTAGATCCTTCCTTTTCTTTTCGTATTACCTAGGAAGTTTCGTGCCTTTGATGTAATTTCATTTCCTGTAAGTGGATTCCAAAATTTCAATTTTTTTAAAGCAAGTCTGTTGGAAAAATCAAAATACAATAATAAATTGCAGGTTGCATAGGGTGTAATTTTCTAGTTATAAGGTGAGTTTAGGATTGTCCTTTTTAACCTGCTCCTAGTTTTTCTTAAGCATTTCAAGCATCTGGCTCAAGCGGATATTCATGTAAGAGAAGTACATGTGTGTGTTACCATTCTTGAATGACATCTCCAGTTCTCACCACGCCAGCTTTATCCCCTGAGTGGGTGATTTGCATCCACCCCGCTCTCCCAGAGCAAAATGGTTTGACATGCAAGAACTGTGGTGATGGGCTGCTGCAAGGAGAGCTGTGGCTGGTCAGAAAACCATGTTTTAAACCACTGACCAAGCAGAAGTTGCGCAGCTCATATGTTTTTGGTCACTTGAGCTTGTGCAGTGCTGTGTCTGAAGCCTCTCTTTTCATGTGCTTGTACTGAGGTGGGGAGATTTGGGGTAGATGGGCTTTTGAGCAGGATTGCTCAGTAAGATGTGGTTTTGAAGTGATTAATGCAACTAAAATGGCCCCTGATTATGGACAATCCTGAAGGCTGTTTAATCACTGTGTCTGTTGTCATGCTTGGCAGGGAGCTGTCTGTGCCCCTGCCTTGGGCAGGGAGATCTTAAAAAGCCCAGGACCAACCCTCATCTTCATGGAAGCAAGCAGAGCCTCAATTGGTTCACACCAACCTGAGGTCTGCTCTGTGCCTACCTTTGCTCAGAGAACATAAAGTGGGGAAAAGCTTATTACTCTGGAGTAAAAGTATCCATTTCAAATATGCTTTCTAGCACATATGCTCAGAAAAGTTCACCAGCTAAAGGGCTAGAGGACTCTTCAAATTTCCAGCTGATTTACTCAGCTCTAGGAGCAGCTTTGGCTGAGCAGGAGGATTGACAGTGTATCAGGGCTCCTAATTGAAAAGTAATAAAATCTCTGAGTGAAGCTGGCAAATGAAGGCCTCCAGCCAATTTGTCAGCTTGCAGTCAACTCCGAGGAGCCGGGCAGAGCAGCAAGCCATTAAAAATAGTTTGATAATAACTGTTAAAACATTTTGTGGACACTAGGGATGGAATCAAAACCAGCATAGATAAACTCTTTGGGAGTGAAGGCAATCACATCGATCTTGGCCCAAAGGGACAGAAATGATGGGGCAGAAAGCTGTCAAAACAGACAGAAACTGGTCCATGCTGTGAGACCCAAGGCTGGGTGGGCTTCACATCCTATACTCAAGGGTGCTGAAGAGGGGCTGGGGAGGTGATGGTTGTCTCTGGCCCCTGAGCCAGTCCTTGTGCTGCCACAGTGCTTGGCACCATCAGCAACTTTTCATTCCCATGCTGAATGCATGGACCTTATCCATGGAGGCAGAGGGGAGGATTTAGGAGGTCCCAGTGCACAGAGCAAAACAGGGGAGCAGACCCTCAAATATTAACCCAGCTATAGGGAAAAAAAAAAAATCAGTGTTTATTCAGCAGGGTTTTAATAAGGAAACTTGCCAGCTACTGCTGAATTAAGTACTGCTAGCAGCTAATTGAAATGTTACATGTTTTAATTTGTCTGATTTTTTTCCAGTGGGTGATGTTATTTATATAGTTTGTATATAGCTAACGACAGACTATACAGAAAATGTAAAGATTGCTTCCAATGATCAGTAGTATCCGAGAGCGCAGACATGAACGAGGTATTTAGGAAGACATGCCATCCTTCATAGCTTAATGTTAAATAGTAAAACACATCTAATAGAACACTGTCTCATTGTCATTTAAGGCTCTTTTTATTTTTTATTTATTTTCTTTTTAAATTAAGGTTTTTTGTTGTTTTTCTCTGGTAAAGAGGGATTTTGTTTTAAAACAAATACAGTTGCCGTATACTGCTATTGCAGGAAAACCGCATTTTTGTGTCCTTTCAGCCACATTGTTCCAAGGCCACCCAGTTCCCCTAGGAGGCTATAAACAGGGGAAGGATTTAAATCCTATTTTCTTTGTAGAGGATTTGGCAAGAACCCATATAGTAGGAAGCTGAGCACGGACAAAACCGAGTGAAAGGTGTCCTTTAATTCCCTGGCCGCTGGTAGAACAAAGCCTGCTCCCAGCAGGGTCCCGGCTGGCCGCACCCAGGCCGGCTTGGCGGCTTCATTTCAACTGCTGAATTCAGTGTATTTTTAGTTAACCATGTTGAGATTAATTAATTAGCCCCTAGGAGTTAGTGCCCGTAAACGTCACCCAAAGCAGAGAAGTGTGAATACGTTGAGGCTGTTAATTCACCCAAAAATGGCAGCTCGTAATCCAAGCAGAGGAAATGCAGTCCCTCTGTAGGGATGACTGGCAGCTCCGGGTTACTGCCTCAGTGACAACAAGCTACATATCAATTTAACTTCTTAGCGATGCTTAAAAGAGCATCTTTTGATTTCAGTGAGGTAGCATTTAAAGTTGCCATTAGGGGAAGGAAAAATTGCCGTGGGGAGACAAACATTGGCATTTGGTTAAAGAACAACATAACTGGTCTGATACCTAGAAAACCTAGTAAATGTAGAGGAAAATGCTGCAGCTGCAACTTCATTAGAATGGCAGAATCTATTATAATTAACCACAACTCTCTAAATAGGAGCTAATTTACTTCTGTGAGCCAAAATTCTGTTAACTCGTAGCGTATTGTAAGATGCAGGGTAAGTTCTTGGGTTTATGTTCTGGTTTGAAGTACGGAGTAAATGTGCTATAATGAGCAGTTGACAATTCTACAATTTTTTGCCTAAATGCAACAAGATAGTCCATAACTGATGCAAGTTGACAATGGGAGGTGAAAAGTGTACTGTGTAGCCTGCAAAGAGAGAAGTTAACGCCAATGTAGGGAAGAGGATTTAGCTTTCATGCTTCATACTGTATATTTTTTTTCTGTTGTATTTGTCAACTAAAATGTCTTATATCTCTCTAAATGGTGTCTTTCTCTATATGTATAAACGAACAGATGCAGATAGAGCTCAAAAGCATGGCATGGATGAATTTATCTCTTCCAATCCCTGTAACTTTGACCACGCTTCACTCTTTGAGATGGTTCAGCGCCTCACTTTGGACCACAGACTTAATGATTCCTATTCTTGTCTGGCAAGTATATTCTTTGGTCTTTAGCGATATAAACATCAAGCAGCAAAGTCAAAGCTAGTGTGAGTGGGGGCTAATCCCCCTGTTGCTGGAAGATTTACTTCCGTTAAGACCAGGTTTGAATTTGGCCCAGAGGTATTATCTTTTGAGAGGCTACCTGCAGTGAACTGACTGCTGTTCTTCTCCAGTTGCACTGTCTCTATCGTTTCTGTTTGCAATGCTTAAACTGTTTCTTCCTGCAAAGTACAAACTCCAGTGTGGGGATGTGAAGTAGAGAGCAGTGTTTTGCAGCCTCCTACACTGCCTTCCAGAGTCTTCTGGATGAAAGAACAGTCTGGTACCACCATTCGTGTCAATGGAGTCCCACCAGGAATAACTGTGGCCCAGCTTTGTGTCTCTTTATAAACAGGGATCCCAAGCAGGTAATAGATGGAACTAGGTGGATAACTGCAGTGATGCTGCAGCCTGGCCATGCTCACGTAGTCGCATGCCCATCCTGATTATTCTCATGAGCACATGTTGCAGCTCTCAACCCACTGCTGTGTAATGTGGCCTATAGGACAGTGGCACTGAGATGCTCCAGGACAGCTTGTAGTCTTTGGCTGAGGTGCAGTGCTTGGGGGCTCTTAGGTACTGTGAGGGTGTACATGACTAATAACCTATAACACAACTTGAATGAGGAGGATGAAGAGGCTCTTAGTTTTTGAGAAAACAATAGAATAAAGCCTTTCTAGAGGGTCCTGAAATAGAGGTCCTATCCTGAATGTGGCATGGGACACATCCTGACGTGCTGCCCTCCTAGTGTTGCACAGAAACCTCCACGCTGGGGTGTCTTCATGGGCTCCTTCAGCAGAAGGACCACCACATGCTGATAGCCTTCATCTTCTGCCAGCTGTGCAGCCCCTGGAGCTGGGGCTCTTGGGTGGCTTGCTGTTAAAAGCAGTGACCTGGGAGCACAACTGAGCAGTTGGTGATGAAGCTGTCAGTCTCAAATCCTGTTCTTCATATCCACCTCTGCCGTGGGCTGATCTCCTCAGAAAGGCTGAGATCCACTAAATGCCATTAGCAGTAGTGAGTTGTCACCTTCCTGACGAGAGGCAGGGCTAGGAGGAACGGTTGTGGACATCCCCTGAGGTAAGGATGGGGTGGGGGAAGGCTGCAGCGTGCATTTTAATACCAGGTACCCAAGTGGTACGAGTAGGCTTGATGGGAACATTGTCAGACCTGCAGCAGGTTTCTCACCAGTTCCATTGAGGTCTTTGCTCGGGCAGGCAGTGAATTTGGCATGCAGCTTCTGCTCCTCACGCATGGCTGACCCTAGGAAGACCATCCCCATTCATGCATGTCTGACAGGTTGGCTTGCAGCTGGTTTGTCTCTGTGCAGTCTCGGGCCTGGTGAGAGTGGCCATTGAATTAAATTCATGGAGAGGTACAAGGCCATCGCTGAAAATGATTAACGATGTTTCTCTTCAAGAAACCCACCAGCCAAGCTTCTGTTTGTTATCGACATGTTTAGGCCTCTGCTGGAAGCCTCCGGAGTGCTGGAGCTCCCCTCAGCACCAAGATATGTGTCTCTTCAAGTGGAGCATCACCAATTAACCATCTTCTTTCAAATCACCCATTGCAGAGTGTTATAAAGAAGAGAATAATGACCTGTGTTCAACGACACTTGGATTTCACGTGCTTCTATACGTATTTTGCTATGGGTTTGTCCTGATTATGGCGTAAAAAAAATCAGACCTCAAAATTTGAGTTCAACTGCAGAGAGCTCCCATTGCTCTTACTGTATCTTTGGGATGTTGGTGATACCACTATGCTGGCTTGCCTGGGTGATCTCTGAGCCCATGGTAAGCCTCCTCTGTCCACTGTGTGTGCTGCTGGGCTATTGTTATTCTCCCTACAGGACATTCCCATGCAAGGTCCCGCAGAGTTTTACTTTGTCACACCTCTTCTTCCTTGCAAACATGGACATGGAGGTGCCAGGGAAGACTTACCCAGGCACAGTGGCTTACCCTGACACGGAGGATAACTCATCATCAACTCCTTCCCACGGAACAAGGTTAAACAACATTATTACAAGCCCACTCACTGGCTGAGCCAGGCATCCCAATGAAAACAGGCTGCTGGTGCATCTCAGGTATGGCAGAAGTGGTGTTTCCAGCCAGAGAGCACTGTGCTGGGGAAGAGGAAGAGCACTGTTTGCAGAGCTTGCCGAGGGCTGCTGCCCATCATCCACAAACCGGTAAAGCAGTCACACTGACAGCTCTTCCTGGACTTTTGGGAAGAGTATGCAGCCCTTCCAGCTTGTTACTTGCCCCACGCACTCGTGGGTCTTCATTCTTTTCACTTGGACACACGTATTGTTTCTGAGACTGCCCTTCAGCTCTTCCTAATGCTTCCCAGCCCACTGCTGGCATCCCACTCACACAGCCAGGTTCCTACTGGAGCTGTATTGCCCATGATGTGTCATCATCATGGGATTTGGGTAATACAGCATGGCATGTGCAGAGGAAAGGTCATCTTCCAGAGTGCCCAGCCTAGCCAAGATGATGTGAAGGAGTCAGGTTCTAAAGTCTATAAAGACCACCACCAAAATGAAATTGTTTTGGTTTTCCTATGGTAAATGGGAAAATTCAGGTATTGAAAAGTGAAAAAGCAGAAGCTGCATTTGTCATTAGAAGAATTGTCAGTGTTTCACCAACCCCGACCAAGCATGGCTCTACCCAGCTCCAGAACTCCCGTTGCACTCTCTGCTGGTGCTTGCGGCGTGTGCCCCCTTTTCAGTGCAGTTCAGCTTCTTGAACACCATCAGTCGAGCTCACTGTGCTCTGCAGCCTCCCTTCCATTGCCCCCTCCAGGTTTCCTCATCCCACTGAAGACCATCTGGGAGACCACACTGAGCTATACACACCTTAGCTGCTCTGGGGAGAGACACCCGGTGTGTTATCACTATCAGCTGCGTTTGCCAGACTGGCTGGTTGTCAGCTGGTTGCGCCAGGCAAATCTTAATCAAGAGCCAGGATCTGCCTGAAGATCTGTGGGATTTGTCTGAATATCGCCTTTCATCAAACCTTAGGGTTTTTTTCTGGGCTGTGGGAAGCAGCATTTACTGCTCCTTTGGAGCCCCATTCAGCAGCAGGTTTTATATTTCCTACCTTTGCCATGCAAAAGACAACCACCTGGTCTTCCTGAGCTCTGGATCTCTGCACCCACAGTCTGCTTGCCTGTGCTCTAACGAGGTATGAGGCTCATCACTGAACCTCTGAGCTTCTGCTCACACTTCCCCTCACTTAGCCATGGCAGCAATCTTGAGTGTTTGTCCCCATCCCTTCTGTCTGTCTGAGGACCAGCACTTCAAATCCCAATGCAGAGGAGCATTGTGGGGTGCTCCAGATCGCTGCTTCCTGCTTCCTCCTCCCTGTAGTGAAGTTAGTGCCAGCCTTTCCGCTGACCTCAGTAAGGCCAAGATTTCACCCCCTTAGGGAGGACTGAGTCCTTTGTATGTATTAGGTGAATATAACAATTTCAAATGCATTTTTACCCCTGTAACCAAATACACACATCTTTCTATTGTAGAGCAATCACGGCATTTCTGTTTTTACCAAGCCTGATCGCCAAAGGTTTGTGTGAAGAGAGGCAAGGTGAAGAGACAGTCCAAGGATGTAACAAACAGGCAATGAAAAGAAATCTGGAGTCAAGCATAATTCCACCAACCAAAAAAAGCAAACAAAAATGCCGTTAAAAGCAGTGGAGGCAAATATACCCTCCCAAAAAAATAGCCTTCCAGAGTGCCATCCCATCTGCATTGTTCTGTGTCTCATTTTGAAACGTGCACTTCTAGTGATCCCAGCACTGTAGCTACTCCCTATATCTATCATTTTCCCCTCATTATTTTAATTCTTTTCTCAATCTGTTTTGGAGTTGGCCCAATAAGGATGAGCAAATCCTTCTCTATGTCTTTGAGCTCTTAATTGATATTTCTTCAACTCTTTTCAAAGCAGCTATTTTGGCATCTAGAAAAGATTTGGTGTCATCTGAGTGGTAGAAAATATATTTTAATCTTTCACAGCAGTGTTGTTTCTAAGATGTAGCATTTGGGGTAACAGATGGGGTGGCAAAGAAGTTGCCTATAGGGGCAGTGCTCTGCCTCAACTACTCTCCCGCCCGCTGCAGGAACTTTTCAATTAAACGATGAAAGATTTTGCAGCTTGATGCATTCCAGAGCTGCGTCTTAGCAATTGTTTAGCACCCAAATTCCCATGTAAATATTGATGGTTTTGCAGCATTTTGAAACGCGATCTACAAGATTATTCTTGTTCTCACTAGCGCCTTTCCTGAAGGCAGAGGCACACTCCGCTTCAGCTGTCCCGGGATGTTCATCAGAGCCATCCCCTCTTCAGAAAGGGCATCCTCCTCAGGAGCCTGGACATTGCATCACAAACCGTGTGTCACCAGGCCCTCAGGACTGACACAGAAATAGTCTGAGGTTTATGGATGTGTAAAGAAACCCTGCCCGTGAGCAGAGCTTCCCCTTGCTTCGATGCGGAGGAGGTGGGCAATGGTGGAGCATGTCACCAGTGGTGTGCAGTAGGGACGGTGGGAAGTGTCCCTCTCTGATACTGTGGAGCTGCCTTCCTCTGTCTGCAGGACATCTTTACCTGCCAGATGCAAGAGAAGCCATTGTTCAGTGTAATCCTCCATGCGCTCCCACAGATCACTCTTCTTGTTCCTGGACAAATGTACAATCCCATCCCTGAAATGAGACTACTGTTTTGCACTGTTTAAATAACCAAACCTTTGTCATCTCTTAAAGGTGTAAGCTTTTTTTCCCTTTATTTTTTTGCTAGGTACTGATATGAACTGTCTTAACTTTCCAGCATTTTAAATGGCAATTCCCTTTAATGGTAGCATAATATGTTTCTGTTAATAGTTGCTCTGAGTTTATGCTGTGATTGGGTGATGATGTACTGACTGTATTGTTTAAGTGACCTCTCTCCTTTTTCCTTAATGTAGCCTTAGGTTTCTATTTCCTTTATTAGAACAGTTGACCACTACACCTCCAAATCTGATAGCCTTTGCATTTAATAACTTATATTTAAAATCAAGTCTCTTTATTTCTAAACAGGGCTGGTTTAGTCCTGGCCAGGTCTTTGTGCTAGATGAGTATTGTGCACGTAATGGAGTGAGAGGCTGTCACAGACATCTCTGCTACCTCAGAGATTTGCTAGAGCGCGCAGAAAACGGAGCTATGATTGACCCCACCTTACTTCACTACAGCTTTGCCTTTTGTGCATCACATGTTCATGGCAACAGGTAAGGAATTCTTCTTGGCTAGCAGCTCCCTGCCAGCAAGGGATGACTCTGTCAAATATAGGTTTCCTTGGATAATGCACAACAGTCAGTCCCCAATTTGTTTTCACCGTGGATGTTTGGCAGCAGCACTTCTAGTGGCATAGTCGGTTTGTTTGTTTGTTTCATTGCATGTTTAATGTAAGCAATAAAAATGCACGTGGAGGATTCCAGAAATGAGGGGTTTTAACTTCCTTACGCAGGCACCTGCTAGATGCAGTTCTGGACACAATAGAGTTGAAGTACTTGTGACTGCCACGGGTTGAATAAATAGAAGTAAATGATACACTGTGCTGATTTAATTGCTGTGCGAGAAGATCTGACAAGTTGCAGCAGTGAAATTTTCAGCAGTATCAAACTTCAGTGTTCAGAAGGGCTTTAAGCCCTTGGGGCACCCGTGTCTCATTTAAAGTGTGTGTGACGTCAGTTTGGCAATTGCTTAGACATAACTGAAGGTTTTATCTTGCTCTGTTGCAAAGCAATTTCAGTTTCATTCCTTTCTCTCGAATGTGACAAACCTTTGATGGAAGGAACTGGAGCTGTGCTTTTTCCTTTTCTATTTGCTTTGTTGACAGCTGTAGCATCTATTGCAGCTTCTTATTCTGCTGTTTTCCTGTTAAGTTGTATTATACATTTTGAGATATCACTATCTATCCTGCATATGCTGCCGAAGAAAGGAATGTTATAAAATAATTACATGTTTTCATAAACCCTCTGGTAAATACCATCCTGAATTATGACACACATTGCCCAGGTTTCACATTGCGAGGCTGCTGCTTGCTTTTGCAGTTACTTTCATACATCTTGTCATGGAAACCGAGTTTTTGCTTCCTTAGTTTCTTTTTTAGTTCTTACTTTCTTTTGCCTGTTTGTTCCTTCTTTGCCAATTGTTCTTTGATTTCAGTTGTTTCAGTTTAGTTTCCTTTTGGTTTCTTTTGAGTTTTTTCATGTTTTCTTCTTGTTTCTCTCACTTTTGCTGCTGGCCTTGCCCCCCGTGTTTCAATCACTCCCCCAAGCCAACACATGGCAGAATTACTTGGTGGGTCACAGCCAAGTGCAGACGGCGAGGGGGGCAAAGTGTCTCATGCCTCTGCTGCTGAAGCGGAGACAAAAAAGGATTCCAAAAAGGAGTCCAAAAAAAGGAAAGATTCCAAATCCCAGCCGAATCCAGAGCCGAAAAGGTAAGTGAAAGCGGGCAGTGCACAGAAGTGTGTTGTAGAGGGCACGGGGCTCCTCCGTCACTGAGCACACTGGGCAGTTGGTGTCCCTGTGTTGTGGCACCAACATTCAGGTCATGCACTCTCCTCGGCGCTGGATGGCATTTGGGCACCCGAGTCCCATAGGGGTCAGGGCCTTGAGTTTTAGATGTGTGTTTAAGTGATGGCTCATGCAGCATGTGATGGGACCGGTTGGATGAAACTGGCTGCCCCCATTGCTCCTCTTCCATCGCAGGGCTCAACCCAGCAGGAGCCTGTTGTGGAGACAGGACATGATTCAAAGCCCATGTGGCCCATAGCAGAGAGGAGGTTGGATGCCGGTTACTGCTACCCCTTGTACCTCTTCACAGGGCCCAGCACACCCAGAGCTGGAGCTTCTTTTCGTCAGGGTTGGTATCAGGAGGTATCTGACAGTATGAGCTAAAGTGTTACCTCACTGTTCCTTTCCTATGGGACTGGAAAACTGTGGGCTCAGGAAAATGTCTTGCTTTAAAACCCATTTGGTGTTTGGACCCCAGTCGTGCGCCTGTGCTGATGCACTGTGCTGGGAGACTGCTGGGCAGCTTGGCCTCGGGTGAGCTGTTCGAGTAACTCATTAAAGATATTCTGAGAGACGAATGAGGTGTTTTGCTATGCCTTAGCTGTCTGTGGCGAATGATTGACTTCACATCAGAAAGCTGAAGGTTCATATTCCTTCCTGGTCCCTGCTATTGCTGGGGATCGCAGGGAGCTCTGTGCTGGATCTGCAAGGATGTGGTGTTGTGCCTTCTCACCTAGGGCAGACTCTGTATAACGCCCAGGAGTTTGGTAGAGACTGCAGTGTGTGTTTTCTGTCTTCTGCTATCTGGAGGTCATGAAAATGGACTACAGAGAAAACACAACGCCGTATCTTTCGTGTCTACTGTAAGAAGTCTGAGTATCTGAGCGGGAGAGTCACGATTTCTGTTCAGAAAGCTGTTTAGGACACATGCATCATGCATTCGCGAGCTGGCTGGCAGAGACCAACAGAAAGCCAATATTTACCCATGCAGTCCTTACTGGCAATTGCAACGTGTGTAGAGCAGGGTTCACTTTAGCTACATCCCTTTCTCCCACCTGCTGTGTCCATACATTGCTTGTTGCCTTAGGTCTAGCCATGCTTTTCCCAGGAAACACATAGCTCTTGGAAGAGCTGAAAACTTCCCTTGCAAACTTTGTTGAGGTGAGAGCACCCCTGCCCATCCTCCAGCAAAGCATCTATGCATTGCGTTGTTGTTGGTATGCACAGAGGTCTGGGAAAGATTCAAGTTACAAGACATTTTCTCTGTTTATCAAAGTCTTCTTTTTATTTCAAAACTGAGGAAGTGTTGATTTTCTTTAGAAAAGGAAGTTCCTTCACTTTTAGACAGCCCAAAAACCCCAAACGGGTGGTTTAGCTTTCCCCAGAATGAGGTTGGCTGTCAGTCAGAATATGCCACCCAGTAATGAAGGTCGAGGAGGGAGATAATTTCATGTGGCTATCAGTCTCCTGTATTAGCAGCAGACAGTGATGGAGCTGAGGTGGGCTGTCTGTTTGTATCGTGTTTGCATAAGGTCAGGCAGCGAGACAACAGTCGCTCGCAGTCAGCGGGGAAGTGCAGGCGGGCTGCGGTGCGGATGCTGAGGACAGCCTGAAGGTCAAGGCTGACAGGATGACAGGCGTCAGCATGGGGATGATGCCTCCAAGTCTGTCCAGCTCCTGCCTCAGCCGCATGGGACAGGAGTAGAATGGATGCTGGTGGAAATGCACCTCCGAGCTTGTAGCTGACCCTGTGACTGCATCAGGTGAAATGGTCAAAAGGGATTCTGGGGACTCTTTGGAACCCTGTTGCTTTATATGTCAGGGTTTGGTCTCTCCCCCTCCCCCCTTTGGGCTCATGGAGCTTATTCAGACCCCTGAAAGCCTGACATCATCTCTCAAAAGCATAATTTTTCTGTTAATGTCATCCTTTTCCAAGTAAAAATGGAGTTAATTGTAAATTGCTTGTTGTAAGTTTCACCTCCTGCAGACACCTAAATAGGTAAGGTGCAGGCTGTCAGGAAGGCAGGGACCAGCAAGAGGCAAAAACTGTTGAATATTGCATGATTTACTGTTACCCATGTGCTTGCTCTTCCCTAAGTTGAAGGAACTTGAGGCTTTTTCACTGTTGTGTTCACTAGCAAATTGATAACAGTGTTTTGCGTACCAGGTAACACTGAGTGGCTTTTGAAAGTCCTGCCATTATGGAAGATGATGTGATTTTCGATGTGCTTACCTATGTAGCAGTTAAGAAAGGCATAGTGTTACTCATACACCCAACACACGCTGAGTGATTACTGATATCTGCGTTTGGTACCACCACTACAGTACTGAGGCTGTTGCTTTCCTTCATCGATAGTCCTCCAAAAAACTAGCAAAGGCAAGAAGCAGGGGTGGTTTTGAGAAGACATTGTGATTTGGGGGAGAATTCTGAAGGCTTTATGTGACCGGGGAGAATTATGAAGGTTTTATGTGACCACAGAGATTTTTCCCTGCCTTGTTTTTGTGTTTGTTGCTGACCTCGCATTGGAGGGCTATCTATGACAGTACTGCCAGCAGTGTTTGCCATGCAGGGAAGTGATGTGTTAGAGGAGCCTCGCTGCTTCCCTGTCTGCAGTGTGGAGCAGAAAGTTTAGCTCAGCTTTCCCATGCCCAAATTAGTGCCAAACCTTGAGCAGTGATTGCTGCCCCTTTCTAAGAAGTGGATTTCAGGAGTGACTTTGGTTTCACTTGTGCCTTTTTTTGACTTAGGTGTATTATAACTTCATTTTTAAATTTTAAATTTGGCACAAAAAAAGATTCTTTCTGTGCTTTTTAATCATAATTTTAAAAATAAGGCTAAAATATTGTTCATGTGGATGCTAAATATTAGCAGACATTGAACTTAGCAAAATCAGAGTGACAGACTGAATCTCTTTCAGTCTAGTAATGATTGAACACCAGCGTTTTCTGCAAGTTGCTCACTGACTATTTACCCAAGGTCCAAGCAGCTACAACACCCTCTACTAATTAATAATTAGTGGCTGTCTAATTATGGGGCTTTGAGCAACCTGGGCTAGTGGAAGGTATCCCTGCCCATGGCAGGGGGTTGGAATTGGATGATCTTAAAAGTCCCTTCCAACCCAAACCATTCTATAATTCTAATTAATTTGGTACATTAATGACTTGCTCAAGCTGTATTTTACAGCATCAGACTTGTTTTTAAGAAGTAGCTCTTTCATTAGTTAGCATTACCATTAGATTTTTACTACTCGAAGCCAGCAGAAATAATCTTATTGTCATAAACCCTGAGGAATTGAAAAGTCTGTGTAGCAGATATGTAATTTTTTCCATTGTATACTAATTATCTATCTGTCTGTTTCACATAAAAACAAGATTTGGGGGTTGGAACTAGATGATCTTTAAGGTCCCTTCCAACCAAAACTATTCTGTCATATGATTCTAAGATATTTCTGTACAGCTAGTTAAAAAAAAAAACAAAAACAAACCAAACAAAACAGGACATTTTTGGTCCCTTAGAAGTAGTAAATATATGAATGCTTTGTCACAGTATCTTTTTATACTTCCCCAGTAGTTTGCGCTTAGTTTCCACATCTCATTCAAATGCACAGCCCTGGCTGCAGTAGGGAAGGTTGAAATCTGGCAGGGCATGATGCTGTAACCTTTCGTTAGGTTCTGGCTCTGTGTCCCAACCAGCCCCATGGTAAGTCCATGGTGACACAGCATGCTTTACGGCTGTCTGTCGGATAGGATCCGCTGTCTGTGCTGAAGGGAAGTGGGTTGCCAGCCACCAGCAGATCACCAGCTCAGTGCGGCCGGCTGACATGATTCATTACAATGGGTGTAGGATGGCAGTGCTCAGGAACCATCCGGTTCAGCCACACTACGTCAGGGGTGTAGATCGCACATGAGAAGCGATGAGCCGTGACTTGGCTCTGTGCTGCAGCGTGGAGGAGAGCCCAAGCAACATGAAGGCAGGAGTTGGGGGGATGAAATGGCTCCCTTGGTCTGCAGCATCTCAAGCGGGTGGAGAGCCAGGCTCAACAAAGGGCTTTCAACCCACATTTCCCGCACTGTGTGAACTCCCATAAAAAGGGGAGTTGGGGAAAATCGATGTTTTGCTGAATAAGCTTTCTTTTTTCCAAGAGGTCTAAACAGGTGGGCTCTTTGAGATCAATTTACTAGGGGGAGATGCAGGAGGCGGCAGGCAGGCAGCTGTGATCTTGCCTACATCCCCAGAGCCAGTCCCCGTGTGAGCGGTGGGACTTCGCGCAGGCGAGTCTTCCTGCGAGGGCTCCTTTGAAAGCCTATCCTGACACATGCCGTCCAAGGCACTAATCATCGATGTTTACTGTATAGCTCATATGTGCTGCACCTGGCAAGCAGCAAGGGAGCTGAAGGCAGCACGTGTTTTATATTTGAGTTGTTACTTAAAAAATCAAATTATTTGCATCAGTTTTTGACATTGTTTTTTTTCCCTTGGCTCTGCATGCCAGGGCTCACAGTGCGTGCAAAGATCTGTTTGCTACGTGTAAGCAATATTTTCCCTAGTGAAAAAAAAAAGTGTAGACAAGTTAAACATAAAAGGTGTAAAAGATGATATGTCTTTTCATTTATGAGCCGCCATGGTGTTTCATACAGGCTTATGTCAAAGAGATTAACCCACTGGAGCTCTACTATAGATTTATAATTTCGTACAAATGCATGTGTTATTGCTTCATATATTAGTCTTTGTTAAGAAAAAAATCATTTTGATATATTTGTTTTAGCAGCATAACTATCCCTGGGGGCAGCGGGTATAATTAGAAAAGGGCATGGGGGGAGGCGGGGCTTGTAGAATAAAGCAGTGGCCTTAGGAGCACAGGTCCTAATTATAATTTATAATTAACCCCAGAATTTGCACAACCCATCCAAGCTAAACAAGGACTATCATTTTTTGCTGTTTAAATTGCAACCCTTTTTTTAATTTCACCACCTGCTTTGTTGATGTCGTTGTTTTCATGGCTTCAAACTTGAAAACAAGGGGGGATTAGGAAAGTGGCATTTAAAACTTTTCATGTGAAATATTTACAGTGGGAATTTGCTAGTTTAGAGCCAACACAGTGAATCTGCAGCAGAAGGAGTGATCTGAAACTTGTTTACTTATAATTAAAAATCTCCTTATTTATTTTTCTTGCCTTCTTTGCCCTTCTGCTTCCCTCTCTGCCCACAGCTTCTGCCATACACCTCAGTAAGCAGGAGCTATAGAGAATCAGAGGATATTATGTCGCCACGCAGACGGAGACTTTCATGGTGTTTGTTGACCTGAACTCATAGACCCAAACCCATTTTGTCCCTCATGCAGCTGTATATACCATGTTCATACAGAACTTTGTTTTCCACCCTTTTGCTGTCCTCCCATTTCCCATCAGTGTAATAACGTCATGGTTATGGGTTGCGTGTGAGAGCATCTATTTTCTGCAGCTGCATTTTAGCTAGCCTTGCTGCAGAAATGCTGCTCACTGGAGGAGTTGGTGCTTCTGTCCATGAGATCAAATAGCAAATATCAAAGTTGAGCTGGAGACCTTTGCTGAAAACAAAATTTCCGATAAGCATCAGAGCAAGCTGATGCAACTTGAGCTTCTCCTGGGGATTTTTTTCAGCTCCATCAGCCATGTACTGGAATTGTCTAGAGCACAGAAGTGAATCTTAAATTATACTGATGCTAAGCTATCTACCCTTTGTGTTCTTGCAAAAGGGAAAATAAATATGTTCCCTCAAAAAGATTATATTTTCAAAGTATATTTGACTTGAATATTTAATTAGCTTTTGAAATTATCAAGCTAATAAATTAAGTGCAAGGCTTTGGGTAGTGTTTTTCCAGTTCTATGTATATCCTGCATTTGTCACTAATTAATGAGTTCCTAATGCTTCAGCTTCTGGGAAGATGAGCAACAAAGATTAACATAACTAGTAAATCCAAAGATGTGCAGCTGGGTTATAGTATTTGAAATTTGACAAAAACATTGGAAGTATTATTATTTGTGACATGGCTCAAGATGGGGGATTGTGAGGAAAGCAAAGATGACAGAACTGGTGCTAACCACTGTGACAACAACTTGAAAAGCAGCCGACATGACATCTTTCCTATCATGCTGCCGAAAATGTCAACTTTGTGAAGGACAGTGAGAAAATGGTTTGCCGAAAATTTGAAAGGTAGATTCAAGTGATGCTCATCATGTCAGATGCAATATAGTCCACAGCTGGGTGAGAAAGGGAGTCCTTGCCGTGGTGATGGCTCTCAGTTGGCAGGCCCTTCCAGACATCCGTGCTGCTCCAAAAATGGCTACAGCTGACCTGTAGATTGTCTCAAGTTTCCGGTAGCATCATACACAAGGGCAGCATGAGTTTGTACTGTGTCGTAGGCCCTGCTTGGAGGGAATAGTGGCTGGGGTCACTGGGTTTAATGTCCTCCTGGCCCCAAGAAAGTCAAAGACCAGGTGATTGAGCCTTCATGGTCTACGTGCACCACAGTTGTTGGGCTGGCACCCCTTGGGGCATTGAGGTTTGAGTGAGAGCCACATTGGCCAGAGGTTCCCTCTCCAGAGCCCACTTTTTGTCTTTGTGTGGATCAGTGCTTCCAAAGTGATACTTCCAGAGCCACCACTGCCCAACCAGGACACAACTGATGCTGTCACATCAGCCCATTTGGGTGTCCACCATCAGTTGTTATGTGGTGAGCACTAAATAACCATTTCTGGCAAAATCAAAGCCATTTGAATTCAGTTAGAAACTGTGATTCATGCAAAAGGGCTGCCCCCCAACCCAAGCTGTCAGATCCTGCCGTTAAATCCCTCCAGTTGAGGTTATTGACCCAGCAAAGGGTAACATAACTTTCAGACCATTTCCAGTCCGTAAATAAATCACTGCCAGGGCAGGCAGCTTCTCCTACCCCATTTGTCAGTGCTGATACAATTAACCTAGTGACACTCTGTGAGCTGCTATGGGTACAGGGGGAGAATCAAGTGCCAAAAGTCAAATGGGGGCTTCAACCCTGCTCTTTAACGTATGGCATTTATTGTGTCTGCCTTGACTTATCTGCTTTTCTGCTTGGGAGCAAACCAGGCACTGTGAGGTGCACAGCATCACAAGAGGCATGAACATCTCTGCCTGAATATTAAATATTTTATGGAACTTTGGAGTAAAAATATATTAAGTATGTTCAGACATTAATTTTTGCTCGCTATCTAATTTGGTTTTCTTGTGGCTTGCTCATTTCTTCAAAATAACTAATCCTAATTAGGTACTAATGAGACCAGATCCATACTTCCAAAATTGTTTATGAAATGTGTTCCCCAGATGAGACATTTTATCCAAGTTTCAGCCTAAATCTTTTTTTCCTATTTTTTTTTTCTTCAGTACACAACTGAATTTGGCAAACAATCAAGTCAAGATTTCTGATGAAATGTTCTTTAAATTTAAATACATCCCCTGGTATTCGAGTCCTTTTCTGTGTCCATGTTGCAAGTTTTATTTAATGTATATTTAGCTTTAAAATTCTGCAGTAAATATCATGTACAGTTTGCCTATCCAGAAGGTTTTAATGGTTTTATTCACCTGTGTTGGAATACCAGAGTTTGTATTGAAGACATCAAGACCTAACTAAATGCAGGGTCAAGGAGAAGTGGTTATACAGATTTTATAGCTTTCAATTTTTTTTTAATACGTTTTTTTTTTCCTTCCCTTAAAGTTTAGGGCCTTTGATTCTTTAAGAGGAAAATAAAGCCAACCAATTAACCCCTGACAGGAGGTTCATTAGAAGCTTTGTAATCCCTTGCCAAGTCTTTTGTACAGCCAAACCAGTCCAGTACTGCGGATTTATGCAGCTTAAGCTGAACACTGGAGGAGGCCTTTAAGTAAGAACATTTGTTCAATTTTAAGATGTCTTACATTACCTAAAGAGTGCCTGTGCCAGCAGAGTTGCCCAAGGAGTACACAAATCCGTAGACTTTGCTCGCCGGCAATGGGAAGCGGTGCCGTTGAATGTCTGCCTGGCCGATTCCTTTGGTGTATGGATTAGACTCGCGCTCTCCTCTCGTCTGGAACTCTGCTGCGTGGCATGTTTCTCCATGTGGGTGTGGGGGAGAAGGAGGGGATTGCTGCTTTCGGCTCTCGGATGGGTTGGCATCAGCTGAGGTACGGGGTGGAAGAGCACAGGGACCACTGCATCATCCAGCCCCGGGAGAGAGCTTCAGCAGGGTTCACACTGTGCTCTGTGAACGATGGGAAATACCCCAAGCCAGCAGGACCTGTGTGTCACAATGCACCTCTGTGCACTCCCGAAATACAAGAGTGTTGTAAATAGTCCAAGAAAAGCTTTGGTGAATCATATCAATATGTTAATTTTTATAAATTGAAATTAAATGACCTAAATGGCATTGCATTTTCAAATACAAAATGCATGTCGCTCTCCAGGCACATTGCAGCATATATCAGAGATGGTTCACTACAAGAAAATCACGATAGTGGGGTGATTCAGCAGTTATGAAGGAGTACAGAATTTCATATTCTGTTTGTATATATGCCTGTTGTCAGTAATTCTTCTATACTGTGAATTGTGTTAAATTGGCAGCTGATTTTTTATGCAGAAATTCAGTCCCTATTTTGCCAGCAATGGGCTCTATCCTTCAGTAAGTGCATTGTCATATAGATGTATTTAGGGGGGATTCTGTGTTTTCTGACTTCCCTATCACAGCAAAAATAAAGGAGGGGGGAATCCACATCTAGATTATGTCTCTGAGAGAAGGTATTTATTTATTTGTTTGGTTTTGATAACTCAGCACTGATGCTGCTGCAACCATCTGTGTCTTGGTGTGGCACATCCTCTGTCCCACGTCTCGTATTTGGTGGCATCCCTTTCCTAAAGGGCAGTGTGCTATGTGCTGCAGGGATGAGTTACCAGGGTGGCGTGGTGTGGAGTCTGAGTCATTCATGGCATTTCTCCTCCAGGCCCGACGGGATAGGAACTGTGACCGTGGACGAGAAAGAGCGTTTCGAAGAGATCAAGGAGCGGCTCCGTTTGCTTCTGGAGAATCAGATCACGCATTTTAGGTAAAGGCAGAGAGCCCAGGCTGAATGCGAGAGGACTGATTTCCTCCCAGCTCCCTCCTATAAGCAGCAAAGCCAAAAGGCAGGTTTTGAATGCATACGTGAATTTTGCAAAAGTGACACAGACCTACGCAGGGCAGTGAAGCTTGCACTGTAGTATGTTTGTAATGGAGAGTGATTTCAAATATATAGCCTTTACAGGGTATTTCAAACCGTCTTGCTCCCTCAGGCATGGTAATGCTTTTATTTTTTCTAAAATTGAACAAGAAGAAGAAATGTCCCTTATCCTCTTATTTCTCTGTTCTCTGCTCGGTTACTACCTGTTTATATTCCCTTCTCCCTAGTATTCAGATGGGCAGGGCTTTCGGCAGGGATGGATTCTGCTCCCACAAAAAGGGGTGAATTGCCCCCAGCACACCAGCCAGGTTGGGCAGGTTGTGCACATTTGCACGCAGACGTGTGATGTGCATTCACATGCAGAGTCCCTATGGGAGCCTCTGGGAGCTGCCACTCGCTGGGATGGTGCCTGGTTCAGCCAGTCACCTACAGCCTGATGCATCACGGTCTCTGGCTGGAAGGAAATGTACCTTGCCAGAGGGGATTTGGGTTGGGGATTTTTTTCACTTTTACAATAAGATGATATTTAACTCTCTCCTGGGAAATTAAAAACTCCCCAGGTGCCACACAGATTTAATAAGCTGCTAGAACAATCAGCTTATTAATTACTATTATTATTGCTGCCTTATTGTCCACACCATCAAACCCTTTTGGAAAGTTACCCTGTAGAAAGACTGCTCATTCCAGGCAGAGGGACTATAAAATTGCTTGGGCATATTCAGGAAAGCATCTTTATAGCTCTGGAAAGGCTTATTCACATACAGTTATGTTAACATTACATGTTTTTTCTAGGTACTGCTTTCCATTTGGCCGTCCAGAAGGTGCACTAAAAGCTACTTTATCACTGCTGGAACGGGTAAGCGTAAGAGAGTGGTTAAAACTGCCTGTATTCATGTATATTTCCATCTAGAGCTTGAGGAACTGTTGGTTTTGCATAGGGCATGTAATTAATGCTAGTATTGAATAATGATATTTAATGTTGAAATGTGGGATTTAGGTGGGGTTGTTCTCTCTCCTGCTTCCGCTCAGAAGCAGGTGTAGCCTGGCCACTAAAGGCATCACAGCCTGTGTCTGCTCATAGGTAAGGGTGGAGGATCTTGCTGGCAAGCATCTCTGCCACAGACCCTTGTAAGCAATGCCTGGCTGCTGTCTGGTGAAATACCCGTCTCAAGGCAGATTTGTTTCCCCCAGATGTCTGAAACCTGCTCACTATTATTCTCCCCATCCCTATTTCAGCCTTCCTGCTGCTCCAGCATCCTTCTCACCTCTGCTAACACTCAGTTTGGCCAACCCCGGGATTAAAACCAAGTCAATCAGCAGAGCCAGAGAATGACATAACATTGCCTGGTACTGGGAAAGTCACGATAGGTCTTAATGGCATGCCCTAAAAAAAATTGGAAACACAGATTTCAGGGCATGCCATAGGGTATAGGTACAGAAGGGGAATAACACAGCAGGGGTAGGTCCCACATCTTGAGCTGGCCAAGGTGACCTTGTTAGTGGATCCTACATGTTGTACATATACCCCAAGAGCCACACAGCACTTGAGCAGGAATGGATGTGTGCGCTGGGCTTGGAGAAAAACAATTCTGTGTGCCCGATGCCACAACAAATCAGATTTTCTTGTGTCAAGGTTCTGATGAAAGACATAGTTACTCCGGTCCCTCAAGAGGAGGTAAAAACAGTCATCCGTAAATGCTTGGAGCAAGCAGCTCTAGTCAATTATACTCGACTATCAGAGTATGCCAAAATTGAAGGTAAGGCTCTTTCTATGTGAAATTACAATTTTGTTATGTTTCTAGGAGGCAACTGT
The DNA here is from genome assembly GCF_033783945.1 of Neopsephotus bourkii. Taxonomy (NCBI): domain Eukaryota; kingdom Metazoa; phylum Chordata; class Aves; order Psittaciformes; family Psittacidae; genus Neopsephotus; species Neopsephotus bourkii. The sequence continues at coordinate 2,504,400 of NW_026901218.1, read as the reverse complement.
GGCTGGGAGCTATTTAAAAGAAGCTCATTTGCTATTTATTCACTTGTCAATAAAACTGATGTGATTCTGAATCATTTTTTTGGTGGTGTTGGCTTCGGAAGCAGTTAAGAATGGAAGCTATGCAAACCGTTTCTTTTTATAGAAAAGAGGGAGGAAACAGTTAAAAGGAGCTGTAGCTTTTTGTGTGTATGTGATCGTTAGTGCATTCGGCCAGTGGTGTAGGATTCAGATTCATGTCGTGGTTTTAAAAGCAAATTGAGAAATACTTGGGATGTCATCTTTGCAGCTGAAGGTATAGTGCAGCTAATTGCTTGTGACAGTGGAGTTCAGGAAACAAGTGAAAAATAAGAAGCTGAAAAACTGTTTAATCTATGCTTAATCATTCGTAGCCAATTTAAAATGTCTTTTTTCTGGGAGTGTTTCATTCTCATTGCAGTTTGCATAGCAGTCATTGATCAGTGATCCCATACTTGCATCAGATTTCTTTCTTGTCACTCTAAATCTGGCAGAGCTGATATTATTGACCTTTTAAGTTACGGGAGAATAATAACCAGTGACCAGAGACACATGTAGCCATCAAAAAGACATTTTAAAGCTTGTTGGAAGATATGTGTTAGTTGAAGCTCTACAATCCAGTCGTTCTTTACATGTTAATCAGTTTATGTTGGTACTTTGTTGGCTGCTGTTCCTAACTTGAAACTCCTACCCAACTTTCTCTGAGTTCCCAATTGCTTAAACCTGTATGTTCCAGATGAATGGTATGTTCTGCTCCAGACTTTGGGTTTCTGTTATGTGTGATGTGAAGCTTTCCCACACCTGAGATTATTGTCGTATGCCTCTAGGACAATATTGAGAGGAGAAAAAATCCCACCCAAAACTCCCTCTGATTTCTTCATTGCTCTTGTTTACATGAAAAATTGGGTTGTTATATGACAAATTGTCCAGGTTCTGTACATGACATGTCCTCTCTTTTTCCATTTTTTTTTCCTGTCTGTTGATGCAAATTGTGTACCAGTGGTAATGAATTCATTGTTATGCATCCAGTGAGAAACACTTAAGAATTGGGCACTAAAAGGATGTTTATCAACTCTTGACTTGGTAATGAGTGACAAAAATAGAGAAGGAACGAAGGTTTCATAAGCACTGTATTATCAGGCAATTTATTGAAATACTCAACTTCACAGGATATTTTAATTGGTGCATTCTGTAAAATGCAATGTTTAAATATACTTGACAAGGCTGGAGAAGGACTGAGAATCAAAAGCAGCTTTTCTGTTTGATGGATGCTTCTAAGCAGGGCTGGCTCCCTTAGGTTCTCTGTGTAAATATCACTAACTCGTTGGTAAGATTTGCTCTCTTCTTTCAGATAAATCTATGCAAAAACAAACTTTATGATCTGTAAGTAAAAATGCATTCATTTCCAAAGTAGAACAGTTAGTGTGTACTTTTCCTTTTGTGCCTCAATTCTTCTTGGTTGTGTTAATTACCTGCCCTCTTTTTTGCACTGTGACTTTTAGGTCTGGGAATACTTTGAAGCAACAAACCTATTTTTTTCCAGCTACCTTTTCAGGGAAATAGTTCATTCCACACTACCTGCTCTCTTCTGCTTTTCTCCTCCTTTACCCGTGATTGGCCACAGCCACTTTTTGATACTGTCTCTATAAAAGTGGTTGTAACACCAATTTCCAAGCATGCTGGGATTGTTAATTCGAACAACCCAACATCCGCCAGCTGCATGCATCAGGTTTTCTCTCATGAGCATAGTCCACAACATGTCCAAATACTTCCTTAGAAGAGCAAATCACAAGTTTTCCTTGGTGAGATGTGTTCCTGCACACCTTATGTGGCTTTGAAATCTTGCTTTTGAAAGCTGACATTTGAATAGCCACACATTTAAGAGGGTTTTGTCAGGGGTGCAGAACCAAATCGGTGGCAGCAGTGCTTGAGGCTATGCTTATGAAGAAATACCTGTGAAAGCCTTAGATACTGAAGGCTGAAATCCTTAGTATCTCGGAGCCTTAAACCAATGAAATTCTATTTCCCTCTATTCATGACGTTTTGATCATTATATTCTTGCAAGCAGTTAAGAGCAAACCTCTAGAGTCATGGTCACAGCCTCTTTTGTGACTCATGGGCATGCTGAATGGTTAATCCAGTAGATCTCCAATTTTAAGCCTCTTTTTTTTTTTTTTTTTTTTGCCTTCCTTTTATCCTGTGTGTACCCCAAAATACGGCTATTTTCCTTTTAACCTGATATAAAGTTGTCCTCTGACCTATAGCCTATAACCTCTTTACCTCTGACCTAAGCCTCTTGCATGCCCAAATCCTCTTTTATAGGGAAAAAGAGAGAAATGTATGAGCATCCTGTCTTCTGCTTGGCCTCTCAAGTGATGGATTTAACCATTCGTGAGTACCTACCACCCTCCTCTCCATGCTGTCCTCGCTCTTTCTGTTTTCATTTCCTCGAGAAAGTCCAGATCCAAACCAACTCACTCTCCTTGCTTCAAGTCTTTTAGCATTGGCTTGTCTGTTGCTTCTGTCTGTGAAAACCCAGTGTGAGAAGTCCAGTCACTTTTTATCAGCCTAAAACAGGTTAGACAATTAACCCATCTGTTTGTGATAAACTCAGATTGTCTGTAAGTTTTTTCAGTTCTTCTTTATGTCCGTGACCTGAATGCATTTTTACTTTGCTTCTGTGTAACCCCAATTTGTGAAGTGCTTGTCACTGGTACACAATCAAAAGGTAGCAGCTACATGGGGGAGAAGTGAGCTAGAGGTCAGATAAAGGACATTTGGAAAAAGCCATCCCTTTGCCTGCGTATAAGATCTTTATGGAATCCTATGTATAAGGTTGTATAAGGCTGTCCTTTCTCTGTACATCAGATCTTACATGTCTCCTGTCTGTTAGCTCTCGAGCGGAAGGATGCACTTTACTTGCTCTCCTTTCTTAGTTACTCCTTTACACTGAGCTCTGGATGGGACATCCCAGCCCGCTGTCACTTGGAGATCCCCTCTGTGTCCTCAGAGCTTGCCCTCCCTGGTTTTCTATTTGTGCAGCATTTTCTTTCACCTCCGTGAAAGGAGCTTCTTTTGGTAACCCCATGCTTTGGGGAGGGCGGGGGGTGAGACGGGACGACTTTTCTTCTTTTCAAATGTCATATATCACGCATAACTGGGGGGCTGTGCGGTCCACTTGCTCATTAATCCTGCATATCTGTTCTTGTTTCTCTCTTTTCTCTCCTTGTTGCTTTCTCTCTTTCATATAGAGAATCAGAAGGATGCAGGTGAACAATTGTATATGCATTATAAATTGCTAGGACTGTTGAGTTATATTGATTTTGTTTTCTTTTCTCATAGCTCCTTAAGACATGTACTCCTTTAGGCTGAAAATGGAGATGCATTTATACTTAAGGAGTTAATTTGTGCTGTCTACATAATCTTCTTTTCCTCCTTCCTTAGAATAGAGTGTAGATTAGAAATACCATGTAGAAATGTAGTTATCTTCTTAGGAGTCAGTTTTAGAGAAGAATCTAGCCTTTGTCGAGTGAAAGTTTCTTGTTTTGCAAAAGAACTGGGTGAAAAACTAATGTTGGTGATTTGGCCATCAATCTACCACACCTAACAAGCCCATTTATAACTAAACTAACGTTCATTTTTGGTTTTCACATCTTCTGTTTTATGCCCTGATGGGAGGACTGGGTTTTTAAGTATTCTTTTTTTCCTATTCTTTTGTTAATGTGTAACAAACAATCTGGTGGGACAGAAGTCATGTTTGTCTCTCGTTTCTAACCTGTGCTGACATGTAATGAGGTAAAAGCTCAGCTCAAGTGCCCATCTCTTCAGAAGGGACGGTGGAGCTCTGCAAGCCCTTGTTCTCGTTTCTGTTGTATCCCGGAGTCCTAGTTTGAAAGTCCTTGAAACCTGAATTGTTCATTTCTTTTTGTGAGTAGATTGTTCTGTTTTGTGGGGAAACAAAACAAAACAAAACAAAACAACAAACAAATTAAAAAAGTATGAGGTTCATTTCCGCTGTGTTTGCAAAGCCAAATTGCTTTTAAAGAGCAGTACAAGAGGATGGGCCAGGTTCTCTCCTCAGTATAGCTCAAATGATCTAGACCTATTGCACGACAGTAAAATTAATTTTCAATAGTAATAAATATTTATAAGAAGGAGAATAATTTATCCTTATGGCTATGAGAGGTGCAAATAAACAAACAGCAAATGGAACAATCCCAGCTCTTACCATTAACTAACATTAAAGTGAGCACAGGCTGTTGTGCATGAAGCATAATCAATGCACTGAGCATCCTGCTCACTGACAGCGGCTCGTTGCGTGCTCATGGTTTAGAAATTCAGAAAGATGTTTCTATGGCCCAGCTTGCTTAAAATAAAACTGCTTCTTCTCAATGCTTGGAGCAAGTGAAAGGACACAGGGAGCTGTGACTCTGCTGCTTTGTGCCTGTAAATCTGTTGTCATACATGAAAGATTTTCAGGCAAGGTCAGCAGGACTCACTTGCAACCAGTTCCTCAGCTTAAGTGGAGTTGAAAAAGTGACTGGGGTTTGACCTGACTTGTTATTTGTTTTGCCAGAAGCAAGAATAAAAATAAGATGCTGAAAACAACTTCTTTTAAAGCACACAAATGTCACCCTTTGATGTCCTTTCTCCTGAGAAGTATGTAGTCTCTTGTCTTGCTTTAAAAACATTAAATAGAACATTAAACAAAACTCTATGCTAAAACAATTAAAGAGGAACGGTTTGCTTTAATTATTAACCAGACAAAACTACTAACACTCAGATTAGTAAGTGCAGCCTTTTAATAAGTGTTCATCTGCTTATTTATATAAATCAGGAATCCATTGTTTCTTTAGAAAAGAGTCACTTCTCCATCCCTTGTGCATGGGATTTTTGAAATGTGCTGCACTGTGTTGGAGTGCTGTGGCACTGAGGGCTCCTGTGAAAACAAGTGCCACTTTGCACTGTGGGAGTTGGGTACAGGCAGCTTTGGAGGTGGTGACAGCCAGGGCAATAGTTTGTCAGCTTGACCATTGATTTAGTTTAGCATAAGACTTCTTTAGTTTTCAGACCAAGTATTTCTCATATTGTGTTTTAGTTTTGGTCTGTGTAAGACAGGCTTCTCATGGCACTGCTGAGGTTATGCACAGAGGTGAGAAGTAGAGATGTGGGGATGGAGGATGGTTTCACCTCAGTGCTTAGTGCTGGGCGGTAGAGCAGTGAGGCACAGACTGCAAGTGGAAAGTAACTGGAGAGCAGAGGGACCTACTGAAGCTCTATTGCTGTTTACCAAGGGAAATCAGTTACTCTGGGTCTATCCAAAATAATAGGCTTTTGCTTGTCCGGCAGCCTCCCCATCCCCTGTTTGGGAAAGCAGAGCTCTGGAGGCACAGCATCCCACCATGCTGCATCCCTGGCATGCTCTTTCCTCCTCAGATCTGTCCCTCCCAGCCAAGCTGGTGGGTAAGCCTGACTTCCCTCGAAAACACACCCAACAGTGATTCCAGGGTATGTGGAAAGCTGAAACCTAGTCAGTGCAGGGGTCAGTGCTGCCGCAGAGCAGCAAGAGGCAGCCACGGTGCCTGCACAGAGGCAGACATCTCTCAGGTGCTTATGTCCGGCTGGAAACCTTGGCTGGCACCAGCCAGAGCATGGAGCATCTTTCACATAGCACTCGCCCAGCAGGCATGGAAAGCATCCTCAGCCCAGGAGGCAAGTGCAAAGGAGGTTGTTTTTTTACTAGAGCAATACAGCAGGCTGTTGAAAAGCAGACCAGTATTTTTCAAGGCATTCGTACTGGCCCTTGTCACAGCCTCCGTGCTCACTTTATGTCACTTCACTATTTCTGGATCTCAACCTCAGAAGCAGTATGAGCAAATCCATAAATCTTAGTGAGTGTGCTGAAGGGTTATAAGCTGAGCTGCCTGTTGATTAACCTGGTCCAAAGAGAGGTCCCATGTGACTTGTCAGCCCAGCCACCACTGGGCAATTGCTTCCAGCACTTGTGATAACACACAATGCTTAAACAGAAAGTGAAATTACATTCCTCAGATAAGTATGGGTGCAAAATGGATGAAAATATCAGGAGTGGAGACTGGAGTCATTAACAAGTCTTACACTTTAAATCAGGCATGACAACAACCTATATTTCCGTGCTGCTGATCTGCTGCTTTATTTGTCTCATTCCTTGAAGTGCCATTCGGTTGTGTTTAACAAAGAGTCATTATGCAGCTTTTGAGATTTCCTCTTGCCCTTTCCAAGGCAGTGTTTAAAACAGCATCAAAGTTATTACAAGAGCTTCAGAAAACACAAAGATCTGCATTGTGCCGATATCTTTCCTTAAGTCTCTTACCAACTGCAGAGCAACTTGCTGCCTGAGGCATGAGGCACAATTCAGATATGCAAAAATTCTTCACTAGGCTGAATAATCAACAGAAAGTCAGGAGATCAGTTCTCTTTTTGGTATGTTGGGGTTTGAGAGCTGAATTAGTCTTTTTGTGAGTTGAATAAAAAGAATTCTATTAATTTTCCTTGCTTTTAAGGAATCGCATCTTAATTTGAAAGAAATAATATCAATGAAATCCCTTTCAGGTACACACAAATTCAGTTCACAAATATAGTAAAAGGCTGCTTTGCCTCTTCCTCAGGCTAAGTCCGTTACTCTTTATAGTTACCTCGAGAACGACAGCTGTTTTTATTGTTCTCATGATTGGCTCACAAATGAACACACACATAACGCTTATGTGCCAAAGCCTTTGGCAGGGGTCATGTATTTTTAATTATTATAAAGAAATCATTGAGTCAGTGGTTATGCTTTAAAAAATACAAAAAGTCAGTAATACTCTTCTGCTATTGCAAGTGTAATTCTCACTGATGCTGGTGCATCAGTAGCTCATCTAGCACAAATCACGGTGCTGAATAAGAAATACATAGTTTGAAGATCTTCTGGTCCATAAATACTCACACACAATGAGCTGTATGCAATATAAATACTCGAAGTAGCGCAGATTCTTAATATGCCTATTATAATAATTGCAGGCTAAAGCTCATTGTAAGCACAACCCCAGAATTTGCCAAGTAATTCAAGTTTCTGCATGTATTTTATGTGCAAGTATCATGCAGAAGCTTAAAAACCTTTAGCAGAAGTTTGTCCAGGAAGGCACTTTGTCAGGTTGTTAGGAAGCAAGAAGCTGCTCCTGGCTCTGCTCTCCATGTTGGAGGTGTTTAAACCTTTTTTATTTGACACATGTAAGCAGCAAAGGCAAGAACATTTCTGATGCTAAACTGGCTGTGGTGAGGCATTAGGGAGGAAAAGGACAGGGAAGAAAGAAAAGCCAAAGTGAAACAAAACCTGCCACGCGCACTGCAGCTGATGTCTGGCAAGTGCTGTAAAACCAGCCTTATACTTCTCCTTTGAGCATGAGCCCAGACACCCCATGAGAAGGACTTCGCATATCATCCCCAAGACCTGGACCCAGAGACACACATCAACTCCACTGCCTATGGGGCGTTGCAGTCACAGCCCCATTTCTGTTTGAATTTACAGAGGAAATCACTTTCTTAGACAGACCTTATTTCTTGCAATAAAAAGGCAACAAAGAAAATGTGGGCTGGGGCTTCACGAGGCCTTCATTGCCCACAGGAAGGAATATACCTTTTCTTCCGTCTCCTTCAGCTCCAGGTGGTTTTGCAAGGATTTGGGTCTAAGATATTTAAATGAATAAAAGAGCGGAATGTTTGTGCAGATTGGGCCAGATAAGATTTACATCAAGAGTTTGTTGCTTAACCTGCTGTAATCCCTTGTGGAAGCTTGTGATCAAGCACCGGTGGCGGTGGGGGAGATGCCAGAAGCAGGATAATGTGCTGGGGGGGGATCTCTCGCAGGCCTCCCAGAGAAGCAGAAAGCCACCCCGGGGCACTGTGCTGACAACTGCACAGCGGGAGCCTCCTCCAAGCTGTTCTGTACATGCTGCACTAGCAATTTGTGAAGTCCCGGTGCTGCTGCATCTCTTCCCTTTTCCTCCTCTTCCTTCTCTGTTAATGACTTTTCCCTAGGACAAAAAAAAACACTTGCACAAGTCCAGCCTGTTCTACATGGTGGTGTCTGGATGTCCATGAAGTCTCAGGTCTATTTTCTGATGGGTTGGGGATGCAGGAGCTGGACTTCACATTTAAGGGTCACAGCACTGAGAGGTACAGTGGGATGCAGTTCTGAGGTGTGATTTTACCCTGCCTTTAATGCTTTCTCTCCCAAGTTGGGAGCCCAATGGACTCCCTGGATGTCCAGGGTTCCCACCATGCAGTCCGATGTGGCTGGGAGGAGATGTGTGATCTCTCCTCCTGGTCCCTTCCCATACAGGGACCTCAGCACAAACTGCTTTCCATAGTGGTGGGCAGGAATATATTCTCTCTACATCTACATATTGAGCTCAGGAGCCATCAGCGAGTAGCCAAATTAAACTCTGGCGTATGTTTTAAATTAGAGTGAAAGTCACTAGGCCAGTGCCCAAAAAAAAGCAATTATATTTGTCACTTAAGGCTGAGAGGTTTGTTTCTGGGGACAAAGCCACCCATGGTAAACACTGAACAAGAATCAGGATGACTCCAGGGATGAACAAATAGATTTGCTTTTCCTCTTACCAGAAATCAGCAACAACAATAACAAAAAAGCTAGAAACCAATAGCTTGAATCTGAGAGTCTGAATTAAACTAGTACACAGCTTAAAAGACAAAATAAAACTCTGTGTGTGTGTGCACGCGTGCATGTATGCGTTGTATGTGTGTTTATGTATGTGTATATATCTATCTCTGTGTATGGAAAGGGGAACCAGCCTAACTCATACTCTTTAACGGTTTACTCGAATATTCTTTATTATACTTTGATAAGTATTATAATTCTGTGAGAATTAAAAGCAATCAGAAATCTACTTTGCAGAAGCCAACCGATTTCTTTTTTACCCACTGGAAAATGCAAGCAAAATGGCAAGGACTTTTGGCAATAGAATGTCCAGATAAATATGCCAGATTCCTTGCAAATGGCATGATTAAAAATAGTCACAATGCTGCTAAAAACTGTTATTAAATGGAATGGAAACTATTGTGTTAATATATTCACAGCCTATAATGTATTCTCTGAGTGTATGTAAAAGGAAAGGCTATTTTCTTTGAATTTTTCCTATGCTGATATTGTAAACTATATGACAGATGGGTCAAGTCCTGATTGCAGTATTCTAACATTTGGAATAGCAAGTAACATATTTGATAGAGCTGGCAAGTTTTTATATATGATTCAACCCAGAATATAAAAGCCACTAGAATTCCAAGTTGAAAATAATTAAATGAGCTGGAAACGATCAGGAACCACACATTTTTAAGTGACAGATTTTTTTACATGTTTAAATTGCACAGGAATATTTTATAGCTGCCTTTAACCAACAGTGACGTTTAATTCTAAAATGTGTAATTGATATTTGCAAAGCAATTAATTCCTGTGGCTCATTATTCTATTGCTAAATGTACCTAAGCATTGGGGCGCTGACTTCAAGTCATCCTTTTTAGTACACCTTCTCTGGATTTCAGAGTTTTAAGGGAATTAACCTATTTCAGTTTCCTTCCGTGGCTGCATGAAGTGCAGTTTCATACTTGCATTGAATTTTTAGCTTTCTGATTGCACAGTCTTGTAGGATGTTTGAATCTGCTGACTTCTAGAATGTGTGTTGTCAAATGGTGTCATTACCGTGTAACATTTCAAGTACCGATAAGCAAAAAACCCAGCAGCTTATGCCATTTGTACTTGATCATTTCTGCTTATGTTCCTTTTGAAGTTTCCATCTTTTTGTCACTGTTTATGAAGTCATTTGTCTCTTTACTTTTGGTGTCTCTCCGTCATGCCCAAGCAGCCCGTCCGTCCAAGCCTAAGCCACCGGCTGGGCCACCACCATCTTCTCAAACGCAGACTAACATGATAAATCATATGCTCAAAGGCATGGCCAAACAGCCGCCAAGTACTGTAATAGTCTTTCTTCCTTTTATTCAGTGGTTTTCTAGTCTAGCAGTTGCCTGTGTAGCAGTAGAAAGCTAGTTCTCATGTGCAGCTTTATAACAAATACCTAGCGCAATGTGGTAGGTTTCAGAGATTTAGAGGTAGCATTTATTTCAAAATGTCCACATTTTTTTGTCTAGCAATGTCTGACATATGCAACATTTTCAAATATCAACGTCAGCACAAAATAACATTGTTGTTGCATAACATTTTGCATGGAAACTATAAATATGTATGAGCTTTACATGATGTTGGATGAAATGTTTGATAAGTATATCGTATACGTTTCATGTAACTGTCAGTGCTCCAGCTATCTTAGCAGAATATTCTGATGTATAGTAACTTAACCAGGGAAATATTTAAAATAAGAAGAAAAAAAATTAAGATTGACATCTGCTGGCTGCCAAAGTTGTATAAGCATCAATATTTTCTTTAAAGACAGCATCTCTGAGCAGTTGTTCTTATTAACACTTTTGTCTTTTAGTTGTATTTGAGAGCAGATCAGCGTTGCAAATGAGAATGGGCCTGATGCTGCTCTGATCAATGGAAAAGCTTCCCCTTGGCTTCAGAGGTGCAGAAACAGCCAGAGCTTAATAAGGAGTGTGTCTTTGGACTCCTTCTGCAAAAGGAAGCCTGCACTGGCTTCCTGTAGCCAGTGAGATGCTGGATTGGATAGGAGAAAGAATGAGGAGTTAACCAGCAGTTCTCCAATTGCAGTATTTGCTCGATAAATTATATTAAGGGGAGTCTGGATTTTTTTGCTTGTTTGTTTGTTTGGTTCTTTCCAGTGATACAAGAAACAAAAGGAAAACCAGAGAAGAAACCTCCCAAGGCCCGTATCTGTGGCATAAACCATGGTGCATCTCTCAACCAAGCTGAGCACCTGCAATGCCAGAGCTCCTCAAAAATCCAGCCCTTGCGCCCTAATGTTACCATTCTGAAAACTATGGGTTTCCATTTCATGGGAAATCTGTTACCTGAACAGGTAGTCAGGGAAAACTTGGATCAGGCAAGATTCTGAGGGGGAGAATTAAGTCCTCGAAGCTCACTGATGCTTCAACAGGGCAGGGATTTTTCCCTGGGTGACCCAGCAGAGCAGAGCAAAACAGCAGTGTGTGCAGAAGGCTGGAGTTGAGATGCCCAGCCAGCATCCTGTGTGTCAGCATGACCCGCACTGCTGGCTTAGCTGGGCCTCTTTGGAAATCTCAAGGTAGTTGCTAGTAACGGCACTTCAGTGCATGCACTGCTAGCATTTTGCTGTGCTGTGGAAATGCACTTTGCCAATTTCAGATTTATTTGGCTATTTGGGTTTTGCTACCCATTTATGAATTTTCCAGTTTCAGTATTGTGGAAATGCCAAAATACACATCCATGCAGAGGTATTAATTGGCTGGTGTAGCTACCGAAGTGCAACACTTGTTCTTCACCCTAGCTGTGCTAGTGATGGGATCGACACCAGATTATTAATCAGAGGGACAGGTGTGTAGTTAACTTGGTGACATACTCCAGCATGGGTGCAACCCAGGGAGCAGATCCTCTGCTCCACTTCTTCTCAGGGTAATCATCACAAGGAGGTTTTGGACACCTCATGGAAGAGAGACATGATGAGCTCACAGAAACCTCCTCGCTTGCACTCAGCCAGGTCTGCAGAAGCTGTTGTTCAATGGAAATGTGATTTTCTCTATATTGTTCGAGTCAGACTGTTAGCACCTCGGATGTTTAATGTGCTGTTAATAACATAAATTACCTGGAAGATTGTAATTAAATTATTTTTTTTAAGTCTTCAGAGAATGCTGCAAAATAGTTCAACGTAACTAAAGACCAAGCTCCAGGATTTAAACTCTTTGGTTTGTTTGTGGGGTTTTTGCTGTAAAGTTGCATCTCTTTTCCCATATGAATCTTACCTATGAACTCCTAGTGGGATTTAGCACTTTCCACTCCCTCCAGCATGCGTAACTCCTTGACCCTTGTAGAGTTAAATCCTGGAGCAAGGCAGGCCTGCAATCTTTGCTTTCAGTAGCAGGTGACATTTGAATTTCTCAAGTCTGGCAATTTATTAAAAGGACAGATTTGTTTGAATTGATCTTCTGAAAGGAATTTTAAAATCATATAGACGTAATTTCTATAATAGCATCATCTACACTGAAGGATACATATTGTTCGTGTATTAGTGGCCAGATGCTGTCTTTAGGGAATGCGATGTTCTTATTTGAGCTAATAAAGTGCCACAATCTCACCATAAAACGAACTCTGACGGTATTGTGAAATTTGGAGCTGGAGCACTGCATTTTCATAGTATAATAACGAATGTGGCTTTCTGGTTTGCTCAGTACTAATTATATAAGCATTTAACATATGCATGAAAAGATCTTTAAAGCTATAGAATATTGTGGGATTATATTTATTCTTTTTTTTTTTTTTTTAAACCTCTAAAATAACTTTACTGTACGTCTAGCTTTTCATTCTACCTCCCTTTTAATTCGAGTTCTTGTACTACAGAGAATGTAGGCCGGTTAGTCACACCAGCTAAAAAGTTAGAAGATACAATACGTCTGGCAGAACTGGTAATTGAAGTCCTACAGCAAAATGAAGAACACCATGCAGAGGTGAGCAGCGGTGCCCTGCGAGGTTGTGTTCCCCCTCAGGTCTGCAGGGGGCTCCAGTGGCTCGCAGGGAGCTTTGTGTATCTGTGTGATGTCTTCCCAACTGGTGCTGGGTTATGCTCTTGAAAAGCCAAAAGTATTCTTAAGTAATGGTGCTCAAGTGCGATGAAGGCAAAGTGACAGGTCAGGAAGATGGCTCCTGTAGAGGGGAGGGAGGGCTGAAGGAGGAACAAATTTGGTTCTGCTCCCCTTTGTGTCAGTCTGCAGCCTTTCATACAGCGCCAGCAGGAGACGGATATGGCCAAATATACTCACCACCAACTACATACAAGAGCAAGCCTGTCCATTTTTCAAAAACATCATATTTCCAAGTAATGCCCTGTGTTTATTCCTCCAGACAGCATTAGCAGGGTCCCTGCAGCAGCTTACGGCTCCTGCTGTCCAAAGCTGGAGCAAGGAAAACCACCACAAACCAAAACAGTTCTTTTGCCCCTTTGTGAGCATTCAGGTTGTTTCCAGGGCTTCTCCTGGGCCCCTGCGGTACGTGACTAACTCACCTGGTTTCCTGTTGGCCTCTTCTGCCTTGTCTAATTGGGAATACCTCAATTACTAGTCACAGAGGTTAGGATGGATTATTCTGTTACTCATTATTTGGGTTATCTAAGGCCTTATGCAACTACTTTTTACTCTGCAAAGCATTTTAACAGAAAGATTCCTGTTTTAAACCCACTGAAACCATGTCATAGTCAAATATAGACCAGAAAATCTTGAGGCTTGATCCTGGAAACACTTGACCCCACAGGCAGCTGACATTGCTGGCTGTAGTCCCGCTCTCATCACATCGGGATATTTCTGCCCGAGCAAGTGACGTTGTGTACCCATGTAAGTATTTGCAGGATTCAGCCCTGAGCTCTCTGTAAATCTGGTGCTCTTGGATGCATATTGAAAAGTTGATAGTTTTAACATTCAGAGTGAACAGTTATTGTTTATGACTGTAGGTAATGTAACACTCATTCACTATTTTCTCTTTTCCTTCCCATTGATATATATATATACACTCACTATATTTTGCATTAAGAGCATTTGATAAATAATTTCAAAATCACCTAAAAATCATTCCAGTGTATATTAAATTTGCAGTATAATTTAACTTATTGATAATACACAACAATCCACAACACGCAACTAATGCTTGATTGCATATTTAAATTTCCTCCCTGTTTTTCTACTGTTCATTCAATCTTGGATGATCCTGGCAGGGGAAAGAGGTATGTGACTAAACCGAATGAAACGAGTCACTCCTGTCATATTTCGTGCATGCCCTCTCAGTGCCATGTTTTCCTACTGGGATTTTACCCGGGTTGCCCTCGCTTCCGTAACTTTGACCGAGGAATGTAACAGCAACTTCGAGTTGGCTGCTTGCGGAGCTGGTAGCCCGACACAGGAGGGTAAATGTGGCATAGCAGTCCATGCATGTAGCAATGGGTATATTTTACGAGCGCTGCAGTTACATCCCAACACAACCCTACCTGCCTGGACTCTCTCCTCAGCCTGTTGTTACCTCTGTTGTTTTGCATTCACCCAACCTCTAGTACACTGTGATGGAGGTGGACTGAATACTACACGAGTGCCTAGAATGGTAGTGGTCTTCCTCTGGTTTTGTCTGTATGTGCCTTGTACTGGATATACAGTATTTATATGTAGAGAGAGAATATACAGTGAAGAGTGAAATAAACTTCATCTTTACAAAAGCTCAGGAATGCTCAAGAGCTTGCACCTGAAATATGACAACCTGTCCAAGGATAACGAGTGTTTTATTCTACTCCTCACCAGCACAGGCTGGATGTACAACCAGCCGGGAAGGAGCTGCTTTTCAATCACAGGTTATTTAGGAAATAGCAGATTTGTGAAGGAAGCAGGTACCGGGCCGGTCATGTTGAGGCAGCCACGTCACCAAGATCCTCACCAGGAGGAAGACTCAAAACTGTTCTCCAGCATCTTTTGTGTCACAGGGTTTTGATTAGAGACAGAAGGTTAATGCCAACACGGATAGGAGGCATGCCGGTCCCTTGTTCTGAACAGTGACCTGTAAGGGTGAAATTCATCTCTCTCCAGAAGCCTGGCACGCTGTTGGTACGTTGTTGAATCCCTGTCCTGAGCGTGGCTGTGGCATTTCAGCAGGGTGCAGGCAGCTGGCCAGCTCTCTGCACTCTGAATTGCTCCCAAAGGAAGAGAGAGAAGAGGCTGGGTGGTTTATCACTCATTTTTGTTATGCAGTGTAGCCACATTGTGCTCTCACTGTGCAATGAGAACTGCTGAGATGGTGCACTGAGGTGTTGGGTTTTCCCCAAATTATTCCTGGTGATCTTTTTTTTGACGTGTTGTCTGTTCACCTGGAGAAGGTTCAACCTGCAAGGTCCAACTCTGTGGTCTACTCTGGGTGTTCAGCAGAAAACTGCACTGCTTACTAAAGAAATGCTTTCGTTTACTGAAATCAAGCAAGTTTTGCAGTTAAAATGTGCCTTTTTTATCCCACATGCACATCCAGGTAGATGATACAAGAGATATGATGAGAACCCAGAAAATAATACTCAGAGCACAGAAGACATTCAAAACTCATTACAAAGTACCATGTCAATCAGTTAGGTTTGTCTTACCCATCAGAAGGAAGCAAACCAGCGCAGGCAGAAATGCAGCAGAAACCATGTGCCTACGTCTGTAATCTGTGAGAGCGGGAGGTCTCTGTCATTGTGTCATCTCTCCCATCAGATGTCTCCTAGTTCCCTGTCTCTTCCTCTGGATGACTGATGACAAATGCCAGAGACAATGCCATTCACCTATTTTTAAACTTGTGTTTTCTCTCTCTATGTATACGTATGTGTATATGTATATATGTATTTTAACTTCTTGAGGTCATACATATATACATGTGTATCCATGTGTAAAATATACAATAATAGGTGTGTTTGGCTGGAAAGCACACTTTTTTCCCCTCCTTCACACTGTGTTTTAAACAAAGCAGGTAAGTAGATGGTAAATAAATGAAATGTTACCATCTTGAAGGAGGTTTTTCAAATATGGTGTTACCTGAGCAAGAAGGTCCTGTTCACTGAGAATAGGCAGGAGAAGGTTGAGGATCCTGAAATAAATTAGGGACTTACGGAGCTAAAATTTGACTTTTGCAGCAAAAGGGGAAGTGTGACTGGTTTGGGCATATTTTTTTTTCTCCATAAATGGTCACTGCTTTTCTTCATAAGTTCTTTTAAAAATAGCTTTCTTTTTCCTTTTGCATGGAAGCAGGTTTTTACTGCAGGACTCTGAAGTTTTATGTTGATATTTGTTGCAGAAAATGTTCTTTTCCCTTCCCAAAAGATGCCGATGGCCATTGGTCCTTCATAGAGACCACTCTTTGCCCATAGACCTGTGGGCAGTCTTTGATGGGGTGACAGCATGGTGGGCTCTTGGCAGGCAGAGGCACAGCCAGGGAAACCACCTCAAAGCAAGGACAGCCCCGGCATCGTCCTTCAAAACCAGATGAGCACTGACGATTTAAGAAGACCCTCCACAGCCCCATTGCTCGACATCCACTCATTTCCCACCTGCACTTTGGGGAGAAGGTTTGAGCAGGCATCAGGAGCAGATGTGGGTCTTGATGTCTTGGTTCCTGGATGGTTTCTCAGCAGTTTGATGCCTCCCAATGCCATGTTCCTAGGCATCTACCTATGCACTTGGTTGGACACCAGCACCAAACGTGTGAGGAAGAACTGAGGAGCATCACAACGCATGCTTAGCCATCCATGCTTCCTGACTCTGCAAACACCCAGAGCCGCCATCACCATTGCCTCCGAGCTTTGCAAGCACCCCAGGGCAGGAGTTGCTGCAGTAGTAACAGGCTTCCTCAGAATCAGGTTCCTCCATGTGCATGGGGCTGGAGACAGTTTGCAGATGAAGGAGCCCAGTGTAGCCACCTTGTCCCCATGCCATGACCATAGGGACACCATAACCTACTGGTGTTGCTGCTCTGGGCATGGCATTTGCCCAGCCTGCCCCAGGGCATGCTGAAGTTGTACCTTCATGGCACAGCCCATCTCATCCACATCTTCATCTCCATGGAAGGGCGAGCCCAATACCTAAATTATTTGGGCATTAACCAGTTATTTTGGTTATTTTACACCTTGGGTATGTTCTGGGCACATAATGCCCAGTGCCACATCCAATCTATCCATGTCTTCACACCAGTTTTATATCAACTCATGGAATAACAGCAGGGCAATGTCGGTCTGCTTTATGTTTTAAGGGAATGAAGGAGTGGAAATAGACCCAAAGACCCCTTGCCAATGTCAGCTGAAAAGTCAGGCCAAAATAGAAAGAATGAAAGAGTTCCATGGCAGTAGCCTAGTTTTTGGGCACTGCTCCCTCTCCATGGCCAAATGCACCAGCAGGTGGATTTATACTCTGCACATCAGTGCCATTCATGAGAATCAAAGCTGACCCCTGAGAAAGTGGAAGTCCATTATGCTTATTCATGTCTGCTGAAATCTGCAAAAAATACCCGTTCCTGACTGCCAATTCCTCTTCGACCTCATTCATCTATTCCCAGTCTTTTCCATTTTATCTCCAGTGTTGTGCCTATGCTAGAGGTTTCTTTTTCTTGCAAAGTGCTGGAAAGCTGATTCTTAGATCCTTTAAGTCACTGAGTAATTTCCTATCACTCCAAAATGACAGCACATGGTCCTACCAACAGCACTTCTCATATTGCATGTTCCCAGCCAGAAGTGATTACTAAACACGCATGCATGCGTTCGCAGCATTCACATCTGAGTGATGTATGATGTGAATGTCAACGTCAGAGAGCCCGTACAGTGAATCTGAAGGACCCATGTGCATGAGAATGAGTTACTTCACTGATATTTTTTGGTTTTCAAGTTTAGATCTATTTTTTTTCTGCCTCTGTGAAATTATAGGCTTGCAGTAGATATTTTTTGTTTTATCTTGGCATGTTGATAATAGAGCTTTGTAATTGGTTTCCTAATCAGTAGCATTATGAAGGTGGCAGTATGTTTCTACGGGTGTGTAGAGCTAACCATGTAAAATGAACAGTGCTGCAATAACTCCTACTGGTGACATTTGAAGTATCTCTTAAGGGAGAGTGTGAGTGATTTAGGGCAGATTTTAATGTCTTAGGTATCTAGTTGTTAAAGATAAATGGAAGTAGTGAATCCAAATAAAATTTAAACTGTTGAAAAACACAGCAGGAAACCCACAAGCATGGTGAAGAAACTCCCAAATTTCTATACTTTAGAATAAGAATTACTTGATTTTTTCCTGATAATTAACATCAAGATGAACAAAAGTCATTTATTGTAAATTGAACAGGCAAAACGTCCTCTGCCACATTATAGCGGCATGCCTTTACAGTGGAGCTCTAAATAGATCCTCTACAAGAAACCTTCATATTAAAATAGCAGTGCCTAATTGCTGTGATTAGCAATGTCTGTGCAGGCTAGCACTTTAAAGCACTGTTCTCTTTACAATAAAGGTAGTTTCCATGGGATTTTTGGTGAGATATGTGGCCTAACGTCTTTCCCTGTGCTTTATTAAAAGTAATATTCTTCTTTATTACCTTTTTCTACCAACTCTGAAGGCCTTTGCTTGGTGGTCAGACCTAATGGTTGAGCACGCGGAGACCTTCCTGTCACTGTTTGCAGTGGATATGGATGCTGCGTTAGAGGTGCAACCCCCAGACACCTGGGACAGCTTTCCGCTCTTTCAGCTCCTAAACGATTCCCTCCGTAGTGACTGTATGTATTGTATTGTATTTTGGTCATTTCTTTTTCAGCGGGCTGCTCAGGTTACTGTTAATACTTTCAGCCTCTCCATACTGCGTGGAGGACTGAGATGGGTAGAGATCTACTGTACATATTCTTTTAGCACCAGCTTGATTTTGTTCCATTCCCATTAGAAAAAAGCACACAGACACCCCTTAAATGCCTCAGCCAAAGGTGAGAAGTTGAACTTTTATTTTGCTTCATCTTCTCAAGTCAAGGTAATGGCTGCCTGTTAAGCAGGGAATTAAGTACTCTATCTCACTGTCCTTAAATGTGCGTATCGTTTTATATGTGTGTACTGCATTTATTTAACATGGAGTAAAACAGATTTTATTGAAGGGAGGAAAGTATTACAGTAAATAGGCACAGGAGCAGTTCAGGAGAATAATGCTTTGTGAAATAAGGCTCTTCTCCAAAGCAGAGGCTCTTTTCCAAAGCACATGTGCCCATGCCTTTAAAACCTGTGAGGACTTGGCACTTTCCAGCGGGTCCAACCATTCCCCAGGGAGCTGGTGGCAGAATTGGCATTGCCATCAGTCAGATCCCAGACCAGTGCCCCAGTCAGCTTTCTAAGACCACATGAAAAAGCCAGGGACTCATCCTCAGAGAGCAATTTCCAGCATCATGGTAGTGAGTAACCAAAGAAGAAATTATTCTCCTGCCTGCTAAAGCCAGAATGTTTGCCATGCTGTTTATTCTTACATCCATTTTATTCACAGGGAGTAATAATGTATATGTAAGTTTGCCATTAATGGAAAAGAAGGTTTGTTGTCTGTTCATTTGTTTGGAGTAAGAATCCATGCCTGCTGTCTTTGTCATGAACACTGGTGCCTGACGCCAGCTCCTGTTATGTTCTTGAAGTTTCTTCCTGTTTGCTGACAAATTCGTTGTGTAATGAAGTGCCACACTGTGGTTTCTTACAGAGGTTTTAGTAACAGTAGTGTCTTACTATACTTTTATTTATCTATTCTAGATAATTTGTGCAATGGAAAATTCCACAAACACCTCCAAGACCTGTTTGCTCCACTTGTTGTTAGATATGTCGATCTGATGGAGTCCTCAATTGCACAGTCAATTCACAGGGGCTTTGAGCGGGAGTCATGGGAGCCAGTAAAGTAAGGAAACCTCCTTTGATACAATTGGAATTTGGGTGCAAATGGATGGAGATTCATACAGAGATGAATTAGCAAACATTAAACTGGACATGTAGACAGTGCTGTAGATTTTTCTAGTTTAATGCTAAAAACAGAAGGCCTGATCTCTTCAGGGTTTTCAGGTTAATGAGGGAAATGGTATTGGCTTTTTGAAATGCATTGCTCAGTTTGAACTGTGTGCCTTTGGACAGGGAAGCATGAAAATGTAAAAGCCTTCTTAGCTGGCGTGGCTTTTTGGATCCCGTTCCAAAGGGCCTTTTCCAATGCTGCTTTTGAATTCAAATAGCTCCTTTTCAGAACAAAACCTCCTTGCTTCACTGTGTTCAGTCCAGCCCTATAACCTGTGTGAGTCATTGCTGTACTTATTCTTCTCAACACTCGATTTTTCCACCCACCCCGTGTGGCATTGTGCTTCTCACGTCAGCCCCACGGCTGATGGCTGCACATATCCCATATCCCAGGACAGTTCTGCCAGGTCCCAGCTCACTTGCCTGTAGGATTAGGCGTGCAGAAACCATAGTGTAACATGGGTGAGATGATTCAAGCAGAATCAGTTACTACATTTGGAGAACTAGGAATTTACCAGCAAAAAAAACAGCAGCCTGAGAGAAACCCAAATTGAACTCAAGAGCTGGTGAATAACAAAAATGTGGCGTGTGCTTTGTATTACTGTTGTTATTTCACGGGTTTTGAAACATTGCTGAACCCCGTCATACTTGCTCTTAAAAGCCAAGTCAAGTCCATGAGGGAAAAGGACTGACTTTTCCTTCTGCTAGAGCTATTAAAAGGGAAAGATCAACCTTTTGGGAGCAGCGTGAGTCTGGTGGTGCCTCAGACAAGGGACTGGGACCAGGCGACCTCTGGAGAGACTGTTTTCCTTGCTTTTTTGGGGATTCTCTAGGCAAAGTTAAGTGGCACTGTACTCTCAGAGGTTGCTGTATAAAAGAACGTGTGGTCTTTCAGGGCTTTTCACACCAAATATGTTCCGTTTACAAGGAAAAGAGATTTTGTTCAGCAGCCAGCCTCCCATATGCAACCTGGAGTCTGAGTACCCAGGTTTTTTCTTTTCTTTCTTGTGCATCCTCAGCATCCATAAGGATTCTGCCTGCCAAATCTCAGGCTTTTTCTTGACACCTGATCATCCCCTCTGTTTTGAGTGGGGTTAAGTGGCTGGCATTCAGGAGCCTCTCTCACTTTCCATTTGCTGTCTTTGGCCTGCAGGCTAACAGGATTAAAAATCCTAAAAAATCTTGTTTCAAATAAGCAGATGTGACCCAGAAAACATACAAGAAATAGATCTTTCGAGTAGGAGAATGCCATTTTTACAGCCACTCCTTCAAGCTGAATTGCACTTCGAAGTTAGCATTAACTTTAGTTTCAGAGCTCTGCTTCAGTAGTGAATATGTTTGTATTAACTTGTCTCTTACGAAACAGAGGGAGTTAACTCTTGGTATGTGTCTACCCCCATCAAGCAGTCAATAAGCAATTCCTTCTGCTTTTTTCTTTTGTCAGATGCTGACGTCAATTTGTCTTTTAATGACTTCAGTGGCTTAACTATAGATGTCTATAGGCTCTTGGCTGTGGTGTTTGCCTGTCAACATGCCTTGTTCCTGGGCATGCCATTATCTATAATTTTCAAGTTATCTTTGATAGTTATCAAAGATCTTTTCTTCGTTTGTTGCAATGGTTATTCCCTTCTGGAGTTCCAACCACAGAGTGCTTTGAGCATCGAATTTTCAAGCAGAAGCCCCAGTTGGATTATCTGTCTTACAGACTTAGGTATTTAAAAGATTCCTTCCAGCAGGAAAGTGGGTGCATCTCACAGAAGCTTGTGTCTATCTGGTGAAAAGATGCACTCGGGGTTTTTTTCACTACCTGGTACTTTGTTCTTGTGCCTTGCACACACAAGTGTGAGCTGCAAATGCTGGCTTAAGGTGATGTGAGTAGGTGAAGGAAGGCACCAGTGAATGCACAGAGGGTGGCACA
This sequence comes from Neopsephotus bourkii, assembly GCF_033783945.1. NCBI lineage: Eukaryota > Metazoa > Chordata > Aves > Psittaciformes > Psittacidae > Neopsephotus > Neopsephotus bourkii. The sequence continues at coordinate 2,482,772 of NW_026901218.1, read as the reverse complement.
TACAGGAGTGTGAGGGCGAAGAGGGGTGTCATTCCTAGGATCTTGTGACACTTTTGATGGGCTGCTCAGAACTAAATGTTAAGGCATCTTCATATTTTGCCTCCTGGGCAGACCACCTGCTCCTCTTAGACTGATCGACAGTGAACTTGCAGAACTCAGATCAGAGACTGACTTTGTTTGATGTACTCCTGCATCTACTGCCTTCTCCCCCTACATACCCATACTGCCGCACAGGTGAATTTCTGACCACTGATTCTCAGTTAGTTTTGACCAGCCAATTACCATCCAAGTCATGGGCTTCCATTGCCACCTCTCCAGCATATCTTTTTGGGAATTGGAAAACACTGCAGTATGTTTTCCCATGGCTTTCCTCTGCTTGGAAGAGAGACCTTCGTGTTGGATAGAAAAGATAGATCATTGTGGCTATCCATTCCTCCGAGCTTACTGTTGTCCTGCTTTGGATCTCGACAGTGGATTATGAGAAGGAAATCTCATTATCTCCTGTTAACCAAGAAACTATTCCACAACACAGAGTCTTTTGAAAGGGTTTCTCTGTGCTCATGCTTGCAATCAAGGCTGAAATATGTAGCCCTTCATAACCTGACCAGATGGCAGTTTGTGAGCATGTATTTCTTCTATTTTCATTGCTGAATACTCTGCACCTTATGCTATGAGGAGTTAGGTATAGAAATCACGAACAGAGAGATACTGTTGAGTATTGAAAACATGGGGGGAAGAATCATCAATGTAATGTGCTCATGAGGGCTATGTAATCTGCCTCTGCAGAGCTGCTGAATTTGCAGGGGGTCCGTGCCCTATAGCTAGAGCAGCTGGTGTGCTTGTATGAATCCACGCAGAGAAATGTGGAACACTTGTCCTTCGCACAGTCATCCAAATACGGAGGATACAGAGTAGGTCTGTTCTCTGGTGAGTTGAGAGGTCTTGGAAAAGTAGGGTTTGCAATGGGGTTTTTTTCATGCTAGCTTCTCAGAGAGCGCTGATTTATCTTGCAGCCAGCAGACACGTACGTGTGTGTGTGTGTCTCTGTGTGTGTGTCTGTGTTGAAAGATCTTTCTGAGCAAATGCTAAAGCCGGTGCAATGACAATCAGTTTCACTCGCTTGACTAGGATGTTACTCATTGACCTGTGGCTGTCTCTACCACACTGTAGTCCTGGCTTTAGCATCCATTAATTGCTCACTAACCCTTTGCAAGCTATTTATAAATGTATCATTAATATAAATGTTAGAACTTGAACAGTATGGTTTTACTAATCACTTTATAAGGCTGTACTACTACAAAATGCTTGTGAAAAAATGTTTCCCCTTAACAGAAGCACCGTTGTAGTGAAAATGAGTATTTTTGTTACTATTCTGGGTGTCAGTCACAGGAAGATCACAGATTTGACTGCCTACTTCACTATCAAGCTCTTTGCTTCACATCAAGGCTTTTATGAAAAAGATTTGCTCTTGAGCATTTGCTCTGCCTAGGCAGCAAGGTTGTGTTTATAGTGATGGGAGAGACAGGCGCTTGCGTCTCCCATCACTAAATCATTTCAGGCATCCTGTAGGAGCTGAGCATTTCAGTATGGGCAAGGGTCTCATTTAGCTCTATTCTGAAACCAGGAGACAACTCAGTGAAAATACTGTGATTTTTCTGCCCTCCTTTCAGTACTAGGGCAGCTATACAAGAGCAGCCCCCATGCAATTGGACGTTTTCCATGGTCAGTGCTCCAGTACAGAGTGAGCATTGGAATGTTGTCCAGGGGTATGTTGCCCATCTGTTTGTGCTGAGAATTTCCCAGCAGACAATACAGGTGAACACCATTTACGCAGCTAACAGGCACAAATGACGGTGAATTGGAAGAAGCCAAGAAAGCAAGCAGTACAGCTACAGTGTGCATCTTGTATCAAATGTATCAGGATCCAGTCCTGAAGCTGAGTCGTCTTAAATCAGACAGCCCTCATCTTGTTGATGCAAATGCCCACATTCCCTGCCTGATGGCTGAGGTTATATTTAGCCATCTATATTAAATAGGCATGGCTGGCTTCTAGAAACAGTTTCTCATCTTGGACCTGTAGTTTTATGGTCTGAGCAACTGTAGGCTGGAACATTTGTTGATAATATTAATCATTTTTTACAGGTCTCACTGCAACTGTTAGTCAGATAATTAGAGCAGTTGAACCTGCAAAACTGTGCATGTCAATTCAGGAGAATATTTTTAAAATTAGTTACTGTATGTTAACATAATATACTCCATTATTTTGCTGTTTTGTTTTGTTTTAAGAGTACTAACTTATTCTTGCAACATATCCTTGCATCAGCAAAATAATGTGTTGTATAAAAGAAATATGTTTCCGTGTGAATATAGTATACTGTTTACTCTAGAAGTCATATTTTATTAATACAGTGTTTTTATTAATATAACACTGTCACTTCTTGAATTTTAATATTAAAACCAAAGGTCCTCTGATTTATGTATTTACCATCTGGCTAAGTTATTTAAGTTGCTTTTCCTTATACATTTATATGTTGTCCACCTCTCGCTATTTCTTTATTTATTCCATATCAGTATCTAACCACATGCACTGCCATTTCTGAAGATTTAACACTCTCTCAATCACTATGGAGTCTGTGTCTCATTCAATAATCATGTCATCTTAATAGCAGATACAGTATGAATGGAAACAATAGACAGCTTTGTTACGTTAGTAAATTCTCATATCTGCTTACTGCCTAACAAAGAGAACAAGCAGATAACATGAAGCCAAATTTAGTAAGAGTCATAGAAACAAAAGAAAACAAGAACAGACTTTTTTTTTTTTCCCACTAGAAAGAGACTTTGGATTGTGGATTTCTTCTCCAACAAGGGATTTTATGCACAAAGGGAGAGCAAGGATAAAGTCTATTCCTTAATACTTGCCACCAATGACAAACTGAGCTCTTGCAGAGATGTGGTTCAAACCTTCTGTTGCATTAGGAACCATTTATTAAGTATAGCCAGTTCAATTCCATTTCTTTAGGATCTGATATATAAATTTTTCAGTAAGAAATGGAGTTCAAAATGTGACTCAAAGAAGTTGCTAAGATTTAAATATGCCTTAAAAGACATAGTGTGTAGTTTGGTAGTTTTTCAAAGAGTTCAGATAAGGCTGGCTGTACAGTTAACTAATGTAATCCAGGGAACTGAGAGAGATCTCTTAAGGTGACACATCCTGATGTGGTAACTGAGAACAGGGAAGTTTGGCCGCTGAAGGTGTGCCCATCCAATTCAACAGAAAAGCTTTCAGTAGGTTCAGCAGTGCTGAAGCTGTAATCCTGAAGTTCTGATTCCATTTTCTCTGAGCCCAAATAATCACCCGGTGAAAACGGTGTCAAAGTATCTGGGCTTGTTCCTCAAATGGGACTGTAAAACCATGTATGGTTTGGGTACCACTGTGCCATAGTGTTACTGGATTAAAGCAGAAACAAGATATGCCTGTGAAACTGGCTTCTTTCTGTGAGCCTGGAAACATGGGAGTTCGGTAGTTGAGTTCCATCTTTTGCAGATTTCCAAATCCCACAACATTTTTAGTTTGTAAAATATAACTATGATGAGATACCCATTAAAACAGAATTAGACCAGTTTTAACATCTAGAGACCTAGCACACTTGTGGTGCTGTTACACAGCACGTTCTCAGGAGAAGGTGGTGCATTAAATTAATGCACTAGCCCACTTTTGAAAGATATCTGTTTATATAACAGTTGTGTGTCTGAAAGGATTATTGAAGTCATGATGCCCTAGTGCACATGCTTCATAAATTAACCTTTGAATGTCTTAATCACCCCATGGTGATTCCAGCCAAGAAACATTCACATGCTAGTGTACTTCATTCACAGTGCACATATGTAGAGCTGGGCAATCTGTGGTACCCATTTTCTCCCCACCCAGGAATGCAAAGGCAGATCACGGCATGAGTCTTCACTGAGGAAAAATCTTGTGGTTCACCTTTTCATTCCTCCAGATTAGCCCACCTTTGTGATTTGTATACTATAAGATAAACAGAAGGGTTTTGGAGTGAAATCCTGACTCAACTGAATTTGGTGGCAAGAAAAACTCTTCTGGACTTCTGCAGGGCTGGAATTTCAAACTCTCTAGTTATTTTGATTCCCAGTTCCTTAGTAGATCTCTTAGTTTAGCTCTTTCATCCAATCTAACTGAGACTCACTCCCTTAAGAGAGAGATTTTTCCAAGGAAAGGCTGCTCTCTGCACTTTGAAGTGATATCAGGACTCAAAGGTGGAGTTATTTTCTATGGGTGTTAGAGTACTTTCTTAATTTGCTCCTTTGTGATTCTTCTTTTCATTCTAATTTTTCTTTTTAAGGAACTTGCTTTTTATTGCCGACTGCCCACCCAATACACCCAAGCTTCCATACTCATGCTTCTTTCTGAAATGTTCTGCTTTAGTTCTTTAACTGTCGTCATGCTGTGAACTTTGCAGATTTGTTTATGAGTGTCACATGCTTCTGCTACATCTGCATTGTCACTGTTATGGTATTTTTTCTTTCTGTCTGTTTCTTCCACAGGAGTTTAACAAGTAATCTACCCAATGTGAATCTACCAAATGTGAATCTCCCTAAAGTACCAAATCTACCAGTTAACATCCCGCTAGGCATCCCACAAATGCCTAGCTTTTCTGCACCGTCATGGATGGCTGCTATTTATGATTCTGAGTGTGTATTCAGTTCAAATTAGATCTCATTTAAATTTAAAGTAATCTTGGCATGGATATGTATTGTTTGTTTCTGTGCATTACGTAGAACTTTAAAGAGTGGTACAGTTAATTAGACGTTGTCTGAATGAGACACTCGTGAATTTCTGGCATGTGTATTTCAAAGGGGTTTTTTGTATAAAGCTTGAAATTTCGTCTTAGTCCCACCAAGAGTTTGAGCAAGTATCTTGCTTCACAAAATAGCTGTCAACAATGGGACATGGTCTGAACAACGTACAAACCACAGAGCGTACAATGAACGAACTTACTTACGATTACATCATGTGTCTCAGCAAAGAGTTTCGTCCAAAACAGAAGATGAACCAATTTCAATGCCAGTCAACCAATTTCTGTGGACCAGATGTAGATCTAAAAGTGAATGTTGTTTAATGCAATTTCCCAGATAATAATTTTTGTCTTGATTTTGATGAAACAGTTTATCAAAGAGAAACACCCTGCATTCATGTTGGGGGAGGCCCCCGAGAGCAATTGCAGCTCCATAACCATCATTACAGCCTAAATAATGCTGTGACCAACTAAAGAAAGATATTTTCAATGTGATCTTTAGATTATGTCCTGGAAAATCAGTGTCAAAGCAGTTGATCTGTCGGAGCCTTGTGCTGTCTGCTCCTTGCTCCCTGAGTGTCCCAGGGTGCATGGGTGGATCTCAGAGAGGACATATTGAAAATCCCGAGCACATATTGGGCAAGTTCTCCTCTTATAATATATTTCCCTTACAAGTCCCAGCTACCAAAGCAGTGTGGAGGGTGATATACAGTGGGCTCAAACCAAATCTTGTCATTTGAGGTAGCTCATCTCCCAAGATGTCCTAGCAGAGGAACAATATCTCCTGGCAATTCCTAGAGGGTTATTTAGGGTTGGCATGAGATGGTCTCAGCCAGCACTACGCAAACGTGTTGCTTTTTCCTTACCTACTCACTTCAAAGGTAAAACCAAAGAAACTCCCCAAAATTACCCCTTTCACTGTTACTGAAACGCCCTCAATTACATCTACAACTGGAGTCCACCAAAATACCTCTGCCATTAGCCTTGCACAGGCTGTATTGCAGAGCCATGGTAACAAACCATGTATGATTTTTTTAACAGATTTTGAAAACCTTTTAAATATTAGAAAAGTCATTTATGTTTCAAAGCTATACAACTCATATTCATGCTAAGATAGCTATATTAAAGGCTAGCTTAGGCAGTTGTCTGTAAAGAGTACTTGAAAGTTTTAATCTCTCTGTGCATGCTTCGTGGTATTGCCCTTGAAAAGATAAGAATCATGTCATGACAGAAAATTGGATAATCCCTCTGAAAAGGCTTGAGCATCAATGGTATATTGCAAGCTGCCTGCGTGATTAAAGTAATTGCAGTGCTCACAAGCCAAATATTAACAGTGCTTCTTGGAAATGAATATACTGTATTGTTTACTTGCATGGAGCCCTAATCAAAAGTGAGAAAAAGACCAAGAATAATACTTTCAAATTTTTGAAACCAAATGGATGTCATAATGTTGCTGTAAATACCAATTATTGTATTTGTACGTATTTAATTATTTAAAACATAAATTCCTGCAGTTCCAAAACTGGGGTTAGACTGTTAAAGCTTATTTATATCCAAGCACAGGTTTGAACTAGATGCAACTCAAAACTGACTGTAGATGAACACTGAGACTGTGGCACAAACTGGTCCCCTGGTTAAAGGAAATGCCTGATTCTTTATCTTTTCATCTCCCTGGTTTCCTTCTACTCACCCTTCCCCTCCATCGAGGACATGTTACCTGTTGCTTAGTGTCAGCTACATTTCTCCTACAATGGAGGCAATTCATCCTTTATCTCGTTAACTCTGATAGCAGAGGACCTCTCAGGACCCCTCTAGCATGTTGGGACTATGGTTCTCACCTCGGAGTAGCCTTGTATGCATTAGCTCCAGTCTCCTCTAGCATTAACTCAATGCAGCTGGCATCTGTCACAATAGAAACACCCTCCCTCGTCTGTTTCTATAGATGATGTCAGCACAAGTGGTAATGCATGGTGTGTTAAATATCTTATAAATTACTGTGTTAGCATTAGTGGTATGCGAGGAGGGGGTTGAAACTCTTGAAGCTCCCTTGGTAATTGTTCTGGAAACAAAAAAACAAGTGAGGGAGAAGGAAAGAGGGAGAGAAAAGGGTTATGGGTGCATAAATTTCTCTGTACAAACAGAGCATAATCCAGTTCTGTATTTTTATTCTGTAAGTGGAGGTTTGAGATATAATTATACTGTGAAAAGAGCCGGTGTAGCTACACACTGCAGGTCCAAAGACTTCCATCTGGGCAGGGGTATGGGTACCAGAATATATGCTTGGGAGAGAAAAATCAGAGTTTTGTGACAGACCAAAGATCTTACAAAATAAATTAAAAAAAATAATAATAGAAATTTATTGTCTTATAAATGCCTTTGCAAGAGGCAGATCTGTGAAAAGGTGCAGCAGTCAATCCTGCCAAAACTCCTGGCTATGAGATGTGTAGTGCCCTTAGCTCAATTGACTTACCCTGATTTCTTTTCAGCTGTTCAAGAGATAAAGCGTGTCCTCGCTCACCACTTGTTAGCACTGTCCCTTACCTGGAAATGGGGCTCTCACTGAGAGGGGACAAGGCAAGCTCAAGATATAATTCAGAGGGGGGAGAATTGCATGAAAGCCTGTATCTTAATAACTGCATACAGTCTAGTATGGCAGTTATTATTGACCAAGGATTTTCTACCAGTTTCTGGCCTTAATTCTTAATAATCACATACATTAATGTGGTTATTAACTAAGGCTGATTTTTACCATACACATGTTATTCCTGTTAAATATGTGTAACCCATAACTTTGTCTTCCTCATCTGGTCTGGAAAGTTTTGTGGGTGATGACAGCAAGGTAGATTAGGCAACTGTATGGTAAAACTCAAAATCCTGATGGTGGAGATTACCAGCATTGTCATGTGTTTAGAACTACTGTCTGCTCTACACTTGTTGCAGGAGTGGTCTCCACATCAGGTTACAAAAAGCCTGATGCCACTCATGACTTTTGTTCTCATTTTGCCCTGCCAGCAATGGATCAGGCACCTCGGAAGATCTGTTCTGGAAACTTGATGCCCTACAGACCTTCATTCGGGATTTGCACTGGCCTGAGGAGGAGTTTGGAAAACACTTAGAGCAACGCTTGAAGCTTATGGCGAGTGACATGATTGAGTCCTGTGTGAAAAGGTACGTGACCGTGAGCAAACCAGTCATGTTTCTCATAGGAGCTCACAGGATGCAGTTGTAGAATCATAGAATCACAGAATGGTTTGCGTTGGAAGGGACCTTAACACTCATGCAGTTCCAACCCCCTGCCGCAGGCAGGGACACCTTCCACTAGAGCAGGTTACTCCAAGCCCCCTCCAACCTGGCCTTGAACACTGCCAGGGATGGGGCATTTTCTGTCTTATTATCAATGAAGCTTCACTTCAACCACCATTTATTAGTGAACCCAGCTCACCTCTGCCCAGCACAGACATGGCAGAAAACCACCGTACTGCTCTCAGTTGTGAACTCTCCCAAGCACAAGCACTTCTCTGTTGAGACTCTGGAGACTACATATTCACACAAAGGCAATAAATCACCCATTTTTTTAAGCTTTATAGGTAGTTACTTATTTTCAGTGCCACACATGATGTCAAGTCTCTGTAAATACAGTTTGTTGTCAACAAGGTTAAGTGATAAAGGCATAATCCTAAATAAGATCCTAACAGCCACCTAAAAAACATAGATCCATGAAAAACCAACCACAGTAATTCATGTCCATTTAGCATCAAAGGTGGTGAGACAGGAGGAAGAAATGAACTTTGCATTCCATTGTGCAGAAATTAATAGACAAGGAGACAAACCAAAGTTAAAACAAGTGCCAAATACAGCTGGTACATGCTAATATTAGCTGCAATGTGTGATGTGGCTGTTCCGTACCACAGTTGCCTGGCCCTTCTGCAAGTGTGAGCACGGCATTTATTGTTCACATGTTCCTCACAGTCTGGATGTGCAATGTCACCATAGAAGAAGGCACATTTGGTTCCCAAGATGTAGGCAGGAGACTTGTCTGCCAAAGCCAAACGTCCCAAGGCTTGCTTTTTCCCCCTGGAGTAAACTCCATTGCATTTTCAGTGCAGTAAGATGGTCATGACATCTTTGACATCGAGCAAATCCCCCTTTATTGAAGCAACTCATCTTTAATCCTTTGGCTGGCACAAAAGCTGTGCTTCAGTTGTCCTTTGGTTGTCAGACCATCATTTAGGAGCAAACCTAGTGCTGGAGCTCTGCTCTGCCCCCACCACCACCGGCAAAACACTTACTTTATCTTTCTTTTTTTAAATGGGAGCCAAGTCACTTTCTAGCTGTGATGATCTATAGAAGTGGGACCGGGATAGCTCAGCTGAGATAACTGGGAAAAACAAGCAAGTTTCCAGGTACATCTGAAGAAGGGCTTTTGTGCCTGAAATCTGGTTGGTTTTTTTTCCCAACTGCTTCAACCTTTCTACAAATATGTTGCCCCTCTGTAAAAACCTGGCCCAGCTTGTAGTGGTATGACTATATATAATGGTTCTGAGCATAAGTAAGTAGGAACATGCTCATCTCTGCGAGGAGATGGAAAATCCCAGTCACTTTGGGTCCTTTCAGTAATTATCAAGATTCTAGTCCCCGAGTCCAGGCTAAATCTGGCACTGGTAATTAAATCAGTTCAAATGCCACTGCTGATGTAAACCAATATGCTGCCTTCCCTATTTATATCACCTGCAAACAGGGCCTGGCTAAGGTTTCTTTAGCAATTTCAGTTTGACACAACATTTTTCTGCACGTCTGTCTCTGAACTGTTGAATACCATGGAGGAGCCACTCTGCCTTCAGCGCTTGGTTGTATTTTGGTGCTGTCAGGAAAGCAGCCCTTGCAAGGAAGGTCTGTTTTGCTAATAAATCCAGGCAGAAGGACCTATGTACCAGCTCAGATCTGATCCCAAGAATGGGAGTTTTACATTTGTAAATGAGTTTTCATTTGCATAACCCTTGGGGGATCGTTCAAGATCAGAGTTATTCCTGAGCTGCAGCTGATATTATTTGTTACTTCTAAACTGAAGCTCCTATGTTAATTTGTTGGCAGATTCTGTCTGATGTGATAATTGTTCTGTGTTAGGCTAGGTTAGTGAAGTACCTCTGGAATCTGTAGAGGGGCTCCGAAGAAAGGCAGGGCAATGCCCGCTGTACTGCAGAGTATTCCACATGTTAGAGTCACAAATGCTTTGGTATTTTAAAATATGACATGGGGTTAAGTTCTGTAGTCTTTGGCCTGACAAAGCTATTCATGTAACATGGGTTGTGACTGCTGGGGATGTCAAATTTGAGCTTAGTGGAACCTCAGGAGAGCAGTAAGGTGCAGGCTGGTGCGCTGCCTGGATTCATACCTGCGTGACTGCGCCCGTGCACATTTTGCAGCCATATGCTGGTGAGTATGATCAGGGGAATCATTTCCATGAACTTATGAGACAATTAGGAACTTTCAGCCAGCAAATACAATCATGTAGACATAAAAATGCTATGATTTCAGTTAAGTGATGAATGAGTTTCTGTTACTTGTAGTTGTTATATTGGAGCAATTGCAGCTTCCTTTAATGTGTCAAGCTTGCTGTTTATCTGTGGTTAAAAATCAGCCAGTGCAACCAAGTTATAGGTGTACATTGACGCTGCTGTTTGTAACATCGTCACACTGTTTATCAAGCACAAGAAAGTCATAGTTACCCTGAAACCATTGCACATTTTATAAATAGGGTGTATTCTGGAGAGCGGTTTTCTTTTTAAACTAGAAAATCCTTTTTGCTAAAGCATGTTTGTAATAATTGCACTTTAGCACTCCCAATAGCATTCAGCTTTTTGGTTTCTCAGACTCTTCTCAGTATTGTTTCACGTTATTCTTATTAGCTTCAGCATGTTTAAAAGCAACTGAAATGTCTTTTTCCACTTTCCTTAACAGAACCAGGATTGCATTTGAAGTAAAGCTGCAGAAAACCAGCCGATCAACAGATTTCCGAGTCCCGCAATCAATATGCACCATGTTTAATGTCATGGTGGATGCCAAAGCTCAGTCAACAAAGCTTTGCAGTATGGAAATGGGCCAAGAGGTAAAAATACAGGTTCTTTCTTTCACAGCTTTTAAAGGCAATGCCATGAAATTTCCTATCTCCTGTTGTGCTGGTTTCAGAGCTGTTACATCAGTTGTGGATTTGGCCTTCCATATAGAGTGTGCAGATGAAGAGGCAGAGGGTTGCTCTCAAATAAATCTAATAAATATAAACATTCAGAATCCCCATCACTTAGGAATGGCTTTTTTGAAGGACTGTGGTATCTATAAGGTATCTCTTAAGGTTATTTGATGCATGATGACCATATAGATTGAGTCATTCACCACACCTTGGAGCCAGGTATCAGCACTTTCTGTATATGTCTATTTTCTGTAGGCAAACATAAGGAAAACAGAAGTGCCAGGTTGTTGCTGTGATGCTTGTAATGAAAAAAACAAACCCAACACAACACCAAAATAGATAAGTTCCAAAAGTAGACTGAAATTCCAACTGCTCTGACTTCCTGAAGTATTGGCTGTAATCAGCACTCTTGATGATCCCGGATTTCCAGGTTCTTAATGACTCAAGTTTCCAAACAAGAAACCTGTTTGGATTAATTGCTGGTAATTTTTGTCTTCTGCAGCCATAGTTGCAGATAGAAGTTTCTGTGAATTGATCTGTGAATTAGAAAAATGTGGTAAACTGGGCTAGATTAAATGCATCGTAATGGTAATTCTGCTGCAGTGGCTTCAAGCCAAATTAAATATTCATATATCAGTCTAGAATAAATTGACAAATACTGTGTGGCTCTCCCATCCTGCTGCTTGTCAGCACTTCCTGGATAAGCCCTTTCGCTAAACTTCTCTTGGTCAGATTTTGCACTGAAACATTGCAAGCTGGTTTTGAGGGGGTTTTTTTGTTGTTTACCTCTCCCTGTTGCTCTGAGAGGACTTGCTCCAAAGACCACTGGGTGCAGCAGGGATCCTCGCTCTGATATCAGTGGTGTTTGGATCATATTCAGCTGTTCTTATTTTTTTTATACATGCTTCAATTACAGCATTTTCTTTGTGACAGTCACCTTGCAGGAGAGGTTTCATACTGCCCATCGTCAGGTTCTTCCCTGTCCTCCAGGTGTGCTAAGGCAGACCTTGAATGGGCTTTTCTTGTTCAAGCCTAGACATGAACTTCTCTGCAATTTTCTGTTCTGCATTCATACCCATTCTATCTCCTCAAATCCCTCAGCCTGCAGATGCTGCAGCATCTGCCCCAGCTGTCCCCGTCAGCCAGGAAGGGCTATGGTTGTGATGCTGTCCACTGCAAAACAGGATCAAACCCTTGTGCATTATACTAGCACAATCCCTAGGGACAGAGACATTTTGGAGGTCGAGCAGACTCTGATAACATGACAGAACAAGCTCATTGCATTCATAAAAGTGCCAGGTTACGTCTTCAGATGGCATGAAACATACCATCAGCTGTGTCTGGATGTACTATGACCAGGCACTCACTGCATCTTCCCATGCTGATTTATGATGCTTTGTGCTTGCTGGTTTCCTCCAAATTTTGAGCACATCAGTCACAATGCACATTTGGCCTGAGTCAAACTGCAAGTGAGAGGGGACCAGGCAGCAGCAAGGTTGTTTCTCTGCTGTTCTCAGCTGCAGCAGGGATTAGCTCTGTAAATCTGCCTGTGCGGCTTCAAGAAGGTGTTCGGTACAGCAGTTTGGAGACAGCCTAACTCCTGCGGCAAGCAGCAGTTGCTGGGGCACGAGCTTTTTAACAGCTGAACTAATAGACCAGTAAAGCAGGTGTAAATTATCAGTGCATAAGTTACCATTTAGGGCTGCAGTATTTTATACACCCTCCCTTTTCTTTCTTTTAATGAGTGTTATTACCTCCCCCTCCATTCGCTTGTGCCACTCCATATTTTGCCTGTCTCCATTTCCTCTTCTTAAAGCTAAGCCTATGTGCTGAGATGGTCGTACTCAGATGGGGGTTAAGAGTTAAGATGTAAGGGTACTGAGATAGCAGTTAAGAGTTAAGATTTAGCTCTGTTGTTGGGAGGGGAGAACGAACTGTCACCTTGCCTCTTCCAGTTCTGATGAGTCAGACAGGAGAGGGATGAAAAACCAGGTTTGGAGCTTGTGTATTCCTCTGTAATTTGGGAGCTGAGTCCCTTTCCCCCCATCTAGTCACTGTGGACAGACACAGCCCGCTGACGGGACACTCCATCACTGCCACTGCTGGCACGTGGCTCTCAGATACATGGTCCGGTCCCTTTGCAGACAGTTCAAAAGCAGCATAGAGGGCTCACTGCCCACGGTGGTGTTCAGGCTGGGGGTCTGCCCAGATCCACTGGAGAACAGTTTTGTTAGAAACAAACCCCTGATTTTTCTGACAGTTCAAGCTCTACGTGGGCAGAGGCTCTCTCAACACATTATTTGACCTCTCTCCTGTGGTTTCCCTCCCATGCCAATGTCCTTCCCTTTCAGACTACCTTCAGTTGCACTCACTTTAACAGATACTTGAATGCATTTTGCGAGCATTACCCTGTGAAACAAACACCCATCATTTCATTTCCATTTCCTTGTCTCTAAAGGCAGCTGTTAAAACATTTGGTAAACATACTTTACCATCTTAAATATTTATTTTTCCTCTGAATTTTTAATACATCTAAGGGGATAAATGTATGTATTAAATGTTTCTCAGTTGGTCTAGTATGTTTCTATTTAATATCTAAGGTCAGATGGTCCTTAGAGAAATACAACGTACACACAATCTGTTACATGACAAGGCAAGATACTCATCACATAAAGTCAACTTGAATCATTGTAGTGCGCTGATTACGGATTGTAATAATTGAGCTAATAGAAAGCTGCGATGAACTCTATCGAAAGCGGGGGCTGCGCTGGGTAAAGTAAACCAGATATGTGATCTTTAACCTCGAGCGTTTCCATAAGAAATGTAGAAGGAGCTGTTAGAAATGCTGGTTTATGAGCCAGGCGCCTGTGAAAGCAGCACCAGGCACTTATTTTCCAAACCACCGCCTTCTCCAACCCCATCCTGGCTCAGTCTCATCTTCCCGAGGTGGAAATGGAGCTGCAGCACGAGTAGCACAGGGTGCACATCACTGTGGCTGCCCAGAGCAGGACCCACAGCCTCACGGGTCCTATTCTGTGTGGTCCTGGCCCCCCACCAGGTCTGTGCGGACCCCAGGGATTGTGGCTGCGATGGGAATGAGCGCTCAGAGTCCTTGGTGTGGACACAGTGTCCTCTCCTGCTCTCAGAGCTGCAGTTTTATTTCACCAGGGCTCTTACTTGCTTTTTAAACAAGGTTTGAGTTGAAAATGCATCGGTGGGTACATTTCACAGTGTATTGTTTTGCATGTAGCTGGCCATTTTTGAGTTAAAAGTCATGATTTACCGGATGAAAGCAGTTAGCTAAGTCCTTATGCACACACAGAAAATCTAGTTGCAGAAGGAAAATGTCATGGGGAAGACACCCCCAACATATGCACAACCCCTTCTTCAGCTCCCATAGGAGGTTCTGGCTGTATATGCCGAGGACGTCAGCAGCTCCTATGTGTACCCAGTTGTTACAGGTCCCTGTCACCCTGCAGCTACATCTCCAGCTATGCTGGGAATGGCCAGGTCAATCCCAGGAGCTGACAAGAGCTAACTCTATGTTAGTTAATCTGTTAGTTAACAGATAAATCATAACTATCATTCCATAAGGGACTCATATATGTCTTGACCTGCAAAGCAGGACATGGAAATGGGAACTGCAAATGCAAATATTGCTTGCTCATGTATGTTTGTACCTCGGGGTGAACTCAGTGGATCACAGCCTGTGGTGTGGCAGTGCCAGCCTGTCCTCCCTCACAGGTGATGCTGTGAGTGTACCCAGCCAGGACTTTGCCTGAGATGTGCCTCACCATGTAACCCCTGAAGCAGGGCTCACCCCTCAGGCGCATCCGTCCTGGTGAAGGATGTGCAGTTGCCCTGATGCTGAACCTGCCTGTTGACAGCCTTCCTCTCTGGAGCAAAATAAAACCATAGAGACTGTCAGCAGTTAGGTACAGTCGAGTCCCTGCAGGCTTTACTGCCTGAAGATACCACAGGTAACAATCTGGTGTTTCAGTGAAAGGAGGTTTTGATCATGTTTCATTTTCCATTGCTTATTGTTTCTATGCATGATGCGGTTGTTCTCATGCATCTCTTTATTTAAAAGATTTTGGTTTATTTATAGTTTCTCTTCATATGTTCTTTTTCCTGTCTTTTGCCCTTTCCTCTTTATTTCTGTTCCAAATCACCTGAAAAGTTTGCTAAAGAGTGGGTAAGTGTGTCTGACTTTTTTTTTGTCCAAATTTCTTTATTAATGTTAATGTCATAGGAAAAAATCCCCGAAGTGTAGAGCAGTTCAGAGATTACAATCAGACACTGACACCAGCATCTAGCATTTGTAAAGCCCTCGCAGTCTTCCTTCCCAAAGTCTGATTAGTATTTAAAGCAGATTTGTCTCTTTCAATGTGATTTGATGTTAACATTTTAAAACAATATTAATGCCAAGTGGTAATGAATATAGTGACTAGCACCAGTGCTTGAAATGTTTGACTGAAAAATCAAATGTTTTGTGTTGGAAAGCAGTCATAATCAGTATTTTCTCAGTCCATTGAAAATAAGAATATACTGTATGTTTTCACTAATTAAATCTTGTATTGGAAACAGGTCTTTTCTAAATTAGTAGGAGACTGTATTTTAGTACCTATTCTAACCATATTGCAGCTGATTGCATCAGAGCTCCCAAGCTAAGCAAGGTTTGGCTTGTGCAGAAATTGGGTTGAAGATGCGGAAACACTGATGCTGCAGGCACTGGTGTAGGTCAGCCAGTCCTGAGCTGGTGCCATGGGATCTGCTGACACCCAGGGCTCAGGGCTGCACTGTGTGATGGCTTTTACATGGGACAAAAAGGCTCATCTTGGTTTGTTGGGTGTCTTTTAGATCTATCTTATAGTCACTGAGCAAAGCATTTAAATGAGTGCTTAATTTGAGCCATGTGCTTGCTGAGCCCAGTATGCAACACAGGTTCAACTGCTCTGCTGCAGTAGATGGGAAGAGTGTAACATCATTCCTGGGGGTTTAACACACTGCAGGCTCTCCTGGTGCAGCAAATCACAGAATGGTTTGTGTTGGAAGGGACCTTAAAGCTCATCCAGTTCCACCCCCTGCCATAGGCAGGGACACCTTCCACTAGAGCAGCTTGCTCCAAGCCCCTGTGTCCAGCCTGGCCTTGAACACTGCCAGGGATGCAGCAACCACAGCTTCTCTGGGCACCCTGTGCCAGCGCCTCAGCACCCTCCTAGTGAGTAATTTCTTCCTTAGATCTAACGTAAATCTATGTTTTTCCAGTTTAAAGCCGTTCCCCCTTGTCCTATCACTACCTGCCCTTGTCCAAAGCCCCTCTCCATGTTTCCTGTAGCCCCTTTAAGCACTGGGAGCTGCTCTAAGGTCTCCCTGGAGCCTTTTCTTCTGCAGGCTGAACAGCCCCAGCTCTCTCAGCCTATCTTCTTGTCGTCCCCACCACCCTTCCAACGGCTGTGTGGTTTGTGGTGCCCTAGGCAAGGGCTGCCCATTCCCCTCCAGCAGCAGGCATATCTCATTGATGGGTGTGATCCGTGTGCCAAATGAGCAGGGTAATGCCCACAGAACTGAAGCAAAAGGATTTCAGGGTCTCTAGGAGCACTGGGTGCTGGTGCTCACAAGGATGACAAAGCTTCCCCTTCGACATCTGCATGTGGCTCCCGGAGCTGCAGGCACACAGAAGAGGGCAGGGTTTGCCCATGCTTCACAATCTGATGTTAGATTCTCCCGAATTCAGCATCTCACCAATGACTGTAAGTAATCACTGGTCACCATAGTGGAGCCCAAGGTAATAAGCTGTGTAATTCTTCAGGTTGATACTGCATATTGTGGTTTACCAAGGGAAGAGTCTGACAACTGTAGAGCTCTTGCTTGTGATCAATGCTAATATTCCCCCCCCCCCTTTTTATTTTTCTTCAGCACCAGTACCATTCGAAAATAGATGAACTAATTGAGGAAACCGTCAAAGAAATGATAACACTCCTAGTGGCAAAGGTAACCTTCAGCTTCAGGTGTAGTGATTCACTGTTAACATTGCATTTTTAATATGTGCGTTTCCATTAAAATGTGACACATTAAGATGTTGAATTGGCTTCTTGTTTCTCACAGGCAGGTTCATACATCTCCGAGTCCTTTCATGGTGACTCTTTGATGATTAGGAACCATGTGAGATGTAATATGCTGCTAGCAGGATTGCCATACTGGGCCAGAAGGGGTTTTAAGGGATGGGTGTTAAGTTAATGCGGGGGTAACACCCCATGGTCACCATTGCCCTATGGTACTGAGGGGCACCTGCAGTCAGAGGGTGGCACTGCTTATTGCTGCTGCAGAGATGATGGGGTGGCAGAGAGAAGCGGTCACTGCTCCTACGCATAAGGTTGTGTGGACAAAATAACTCATCTTGTGCAAGATCACCGTATGTTCTTCTAAGAAGTTAATTTAAAGGTGACAGTAGTGGGAAATACATTCCAAAATGTCAGGTTTAATTGTTTGGAAATTGTTTTTCATCAGAGTCGTCTCCTCTAGCTCAGCTGCCAGCATTTCCCTTGGTTTGTTGTGTAGGTCTGGTGTGCTGTGCTAGCACAGAGAGCAATTGGTACGTAGGGAGAAAGATGGTAGGGTGTTTTTTCATCTACTTTCAAACTTTCTAAGAACAAGTCATCCCTATTATACAGTGGAGACCTTTAAACATAATCCACCAACATATGCCAGTTCAATTCTTCTGCAAGAATACCCAGCTAGCTGCGTGCTTGACACTGCGTACTGGGAGCAAGAACCACCAGCTTCCCCATCCAGAGAGGCTGTGCTGCCTTCCCACCTCCTGTCCCAACATCACCCATGACACCAAGGGATGAGACCCACCTAGCACACAAAAAGCAATGCTTCTTTCTCCCCGGGCCCCAGCCCATGCTGCCTGGGGACAGGTTGTTGGTTCCTTTGGCAATGCTCAGAGCTCTGTTGGTGTCTTTGATGCTGATTTTTACACCCTTGTTCGATGATTAAAAATAATAGCAGTATTTTTTGTCTTCACAGTTTGTCACCATTTTGGAAGGCGTCTTGGCCAAACTGTCTAGATACGATGAAGGAACTTTGTTTTCTTCTTTCCTGTCATTTACTGTAAGTACGGACTATAGTTTCCTTTCTTCTTTATTTTTAACTCTGAGTTGTATTCTCCTGCTCTCCCAGGGCTAGATCAGCTATGTCATAATTCTGCCATTCTGTGGCGTTTGAGCACTGTAACCCCCACATGAACAGGCAAACAACCTCTAGGTATACAATACATAAACACCCAAGGTGCATAGGCCATTGTATTGTAGCACAGAGTAAAGCCATCTCCAGTCACCATATGGGTTGGTGGAGTTTACGCTGTTGAAGTTGTATATGAAAATGAAGGCAAATCAGTGCACTGTACATGTGATTTCCCTAACTAAAGAAGTTGCTTCGCTGACATTTTTGCATGATGAGTATGTTCCTCTTAGTCTTCTGGACATAGCAGTGACCATCTTAAGTAGTGAAAAACAAAATAGGGGAGATCTAGGGAGTGCCTTCGTGTTTCTAAAAGAGAGCAAGGTAGGGGAAATGCCATGAGATTATGCAGCTCAAGGTGCCTGTATAATACCACACTCCTCCCTAACATGGCAGAACTTGTCACATTACTTACTTCCTAGAAATGTTCAGGACAAAAACAACATCCATGCAAAGTTGGCCTCAGTATCCAGCAAGGGTTAAGCAGTCTGAGCTATATTCCAGAGAAGTGTTGAGACAGCTTCTTAGGACAAATGCATAGCAGCTGATTTCCAAAGGTCTGAAAATGCATGCCAGGAAGCCACACGAGTGTTTCTTTGCAAGCATGGCAAAAGGCTTTCAAAGTCTCATTCAGGAGTTGTCTTAGCTACTTGCAGTTGTCTGTTGCTTGCTACTCTTGGGCCCTTTTTGCTGAGTTTGAGGCAGTTTTCTAGGATCTGTTTGGAAATGGGGTTGGAGAGAGGCAAGAAATTCTACTCATGGGCAGCTGTGTGCATGCAGTTTATTTAATCCACCATAGGGTTCAAGCTAAGCATCCTGATATTCCAGGTGTGCTGGAGGCACTGCGTTCTTCAGAGAAGGAGGGAAAGGGAGGGTGTCCCACTCACTGCCCAGTGGTGCAGCAATTCTCCCAGGATAGTTCCTGTGTGATTACAGCGCCAGGGCTCTGCTCATCCCTGCCTGGGGGAGTTCAGGTGATGCCTTGGCGTGGAACCTTCTCTCATTCCAGTGCTGTGGAGAGTTAGGAGATGCTCGCGTGCCAGCAGCAGCAGAGGATGTGGAGGCGGCAGCTTTCCAGGCATCGGAAGTACCAGCATCAGCCTGAGTAGACAGTGTAATGTGCAGTCCTTCCTTCTCCGTGAATCCAAGCTGTTCCTTGGTTGATGCTGCACTGCTCCCACCACATCCTACTGTTTACGCTGCCAAGTGCTGCTCCCTTCAGTAGCTGAGCAAAGCCCCTGGCTGCTCTTGGGCTCTGGATGCCCAGTCATGAAAAGGTAGCATGTAGGTGCATGGGGTTCTGCTGCTCCTCAGACATTGACCATTAACAGCCCCAGCAGCAGCAAAACAGTGTGTCCTGCTCCAACAGCTCCACAGCCTTTGAGCCTATCCCTGTAGCTTCAGTTCACTGGGAAGGGATGTGCTTCAGCATCCAGATAGCTACTGTGCATAGTGTATGCATGTCTCCAGGAAGGTGCTGAGCCCTCACCCCCAGCAGGGAGGCTGGGCACGCTGCAGAAGAGCAGGATTGCTCCTTTCCAGGCAAAGGACATCTCTCACTTTGCCCAGCTTGTTTGCTGGGAGCCACTGGGCAGCACCAGCTACAAGAGGAGGCTGAGGACCAGCCTTTGGTACTGGGTTTAGACAGTCTTCCTTCCCTGCGGTAGTAATGTGATTTGCTGTGTTTAGTCTTTGCAGTGATAAATAGAGAAACTCTCTCTTGTTACAGCATGCTTGCACCACCTCCCACGTTTTCCCTGTCGGAACAAATACAACAAAGTGTGATGGTCCAAGCCGCTGAGCTCTAGAAAGCATTAGTCTCCCACCCCCTTCCACTGACTTCTTTCATCATGTGTTTTCCAGGCGCTCTGCAAGTGACATGTAATCGGGGGTCTTGTGACAGACAGTTTTATCACCTAGTAGGATATCCTCATTTCCAATTCTTGCCTCGAAATTCAAGATAAAATTAATGCATCTGTTGTCCTAATAAATTCTCACTAGCCACTTCTCCTTGCGGAGCACTTTGAGAGGAAAACACTCTTCTAAATTTGGCCAGACTTTCCCCCCCCCCCACTCCCTGTTTGTTGCTACATTTGAGTGCATCTCGGCAGCAGCATCCCAGGCCCTGGCTGGGCATCCGCATGTGCAGATCCACTGAGTCACAGGAATGCCAGATGCTAAAACTCCCTTGAATCTGGATGGCCTCTGTAGGCAAAGAATTGCACCTATGGTAATTAAAACTAAAGACTGCATATTACCCAAGGGAGACAGAAGTAAAAGATCTTATTTTTGTTCTGTGCAAAATTTGTATGGTAAACTGAGACGTTTCATGGCAAAGTCACATACTTTGTGAAAAACGGCAGCCTAGCAAAAATCACACAACATCCGGCAGTTTGGAAATTTCACTAAATGTAGCCAAATCTGAGTTTAAAGAAAAACAAGTAATTATTCTGATTAAAGAGGAGTGGGCAGGAGAAGCAGCTCTATTTTTCTTTTTGTGGGTGGAGGGGGCAGATCTCAGGAAGCTGACTGAGTTATTCTTGTCGCCTCTTGGCTTTGAAGAAGGTGGTTTGAGATGGTGGCACTGAGCTGGACCTAAGAGTGCTAAATCCATGCTCAGATTGCAAGTTTCCTGGGGTGCCACTACGTTATTTCATGCCCTGTGTGATATCTGAAGAGAGAGGTGCATGGCACAGTGCAGCCCTGAGCACAAACCTCGGCTTGAATTCTGCAGGCTGCCAAGCTGCATCGTTTTCCATGCTTCCCTGCTGGTGGTTTAACTTTGCTGCTTAGAAAGAAGAGCTGGTTTGGAGATACCTTGGGCAACCTGTGGCTGCTCCATGCCGGCATGAGTGTGCCACGACTGCCTGCTCCTCCGGAGCTGCAGCCATTGGCTGGGCTCCAGTTGCCTTCATGCACGGAGGCTGGGGCTCCTCCGCTCCCATTGGGCAGGAGCGAGGGATAGCACTTCGCTACCTCCCGAGAAAGTTGTGAGGCTAAACGTAGTGAAAGGGCGAGGTGTCCAGCTGGCTGGGAACAGGGATAGCTGGATACACAGGGATATTCACTCTTCACATGGAGCAATGGCTTGGCAGTGATTTTGCTGCCTCCTTCATAAACTCGTATGCTGGGATGTGCCACCTCTATCCTTTCGACAGCCAGACCCCGTAACACATCGCAGCGTCAGGCTCTCAGCATCCTCCTCCTGCCCTTCCCTCTGCTCTTGCCCCGGGCTCAGCAGCCTGGGTGCTGCCAATACTTGCAGCGTTCACCTCGGCAATTACCACCAGTCTGGTCTTTTGTATCGCCTCATTGTGCTTAATTATGCACCCCCCACACACACCATATGAGTGCTTCCACCCACTCTCACATTCTGTCTCACACATACATTCATTCTCTCATTCGGGACACATAATTTATTCATCCCAAGATGCAACTGTGTGCGTGTTATATTTAGGCTGTTTTAATGGTAGCTTTAGAAATATTTAAAAGCAGGTGAGCTTTTACACCCAAACAAAGATGGCCGGCAACGCTTACCCTAATTAAAAGCAGAAGTGTTGTGGAAAATCCCAGCCGTACTCTTTCTAGACACTATGCCTTATGCTACGGTGGTAAAAAAGGTCTCTCTAGCCAGCTGGGCACTGCTCAGCTGGAAAAGTTGGCCCTGACATTGGGGCCACCCCACCTCCCATGCCAGGGGATATTCACCCTGCTATATGGCAAATCAGAGACAGAGTCAATTTGGGGTCCTGCAGCCCCTGTGAGAACACCACAGTGTCCACCCTCTGGTACCCTCCCTCAATAACATTTTTTAAAAAGTAGAAAAATCATAGGAAACCGATGTAGCTGCTCGGAGTCTGGGAAGCACCAAAGCTTTGGGGCGCTTATCTCTTGCTGTCATCAAGGCCAACAAAAAGGAGGTAAATAACATCCCAGGCCGCAAGGCTTGGGGAAGCACACCGTGGGTAACACTAAGGTCAAGAGGACAAAATCAGTGTCCTTTGTGTGCTTTCTTATGGCCACCTGGGTGCATGCCAGCTTCACCATGCCATCATGCCCCTGCTTGCCAGAGGAGCTCCCACAGGCTCCAAGATGCGGTTCCCAATGGAGAGACGCACACTGCCTTTGGAGACACGTGGCTCTGGGCAGAGAATGAGGCCTCCGAAGAAAATAACGATGTCTACTTACGAACCCCATCTTCCCCCGCTCGCTGAAGTAGAAGAGGGAGAAGCACAACTCCCACACTATCATCTGTTGCTATTAGAGCTTTAGCAGCAGTAAAGTTACCTCTCCAAAAAAAACAACAACAAAAATACCACCCTTGCCTATTCTTTCAGATGAGAAACATAGTTTTTTTATCACCCATTTTCCCCCACTCAGCATTGTGTTGTCCCAAGTCTTAGCTGCAGGAGGCCTTACAGGTGCTTAATGATGAAAGCAAAGACCTGAAAATGTATTGGTGGTGTAAACTCTCTTCTTGTTCCTTCTACAGGTGAAGGCTGCTTCCAAATACGTGGATGTACCCGTAAGCACAATTTAAACAACTTCTGTCATAGTAATTTGCATTATGCTTTGGTTTATGGCACGTGTAGCAACCCACTTGATGCATTAACAGCCAAGCTTGAACCATGGGCCTTCACACTTCTAACATTTGAACTGGAAAGAATATCTCCATGATGTTAATAATGAGCAGTTACCCTCTCATGGAGACCTACGAGGCTGTTTAGGCAGTAATTTGCAGATGGTGTCAAAAAGGTACCATATTTCTGCAGTTGGCTTGAATCACATTTAAAATTAAAAAAAAAAAAATGGGAGCAGTGCATTCTGTTAATTCTTCATTTGGACTTGTACAAATACAGTATAATTTCCAAACAAAAAGGTCCAGACATGTTAGAACTGAGCCAACACACATCTAACACATTAGCTAATCTATTTTATTTTTGTTCTTCTAATTGTTAGTTTATTTTACTCTTTGGGAAAATGACTTTTTTATGACTTTGGGGAGATGGTGATGAGCTAGCAACATGTGTTTGGGAAATTGTTAATGAAAATAATTTCTTCCATTTTCCTGTAATTGGTAGAGGAAAACTGTACATCGTCTCCTCTAATTAGACCTTGATTCGTAAGGAAAAGGGCCCTTAACGTTCTTAGACAGAGCGCTTAACTTGCCAGAAATTTACATTTAAATGCAGTTGAAGTGTAATATATGAATACTGGCTGGTGTGAGGGGTTACTGTAACATTTACAGGCAGAAAGATCCTGAGCAATTAGAAATGAAATTAAAGAAGTAGATCTTAATACACCACACTAGTTCCTGCATCCGGTTAGACTGGGCAAGGTAAATGAAGAATAACTCAGTTGAGTTTGATGATCTGTATGTATAATGTATATATGTGCATTGAACGTAGGCGCAATTGCTCTTCATGCTTTCACATGACAAGGTGATACATTTGTCTGATATCTTGGACCACATAATCTGCATTTGGTGTTTCCATCCTGTTAGCCCAGGGTAAACTTTGCCTAAAAAAATACTGTTTCTTGAGCTTAGCATGGAAAAGACAAACTCTTGAACAGTAAGAGGTCTTGCTTGGTTTAAAATATCCCAGTGCAGAGATTGGTGTCCTGTTCTTTTGGGCTAATAGAAACAGGATATTGAGATCATTAGGAAGAGAGACTCAGAATTCATATCCAGCTTTAGAAAATGTGGAGATTCCTCAGCTGCAATTTGTATTTGTTCGAGTGCACCTTAAATATTTGGTCATCAGGAATTTGAGCACAGAACAGTTGTTTTAAGTAAGTTCTAGGGCAAAGTGTGGCCTTCTCTGAAGCCTCTGCATCCCTGGAAAGTAAAGCATCTCCAGGGAAGCAGTCTCAGTACAATGCTAAATGACCCTTTCAAGGGTTCCCAGAATCCACAGCAGGAGGAGTGGAGTCTGCTTCCATCCTTGGGGCCAGTGAGGTGCTTCGGTTCTTTGTGTAAAATAGAGCAGAAACCATTCATCTGGGTTATTTTTCAGTTGTTTCCCCAACTCACCCAGGAAACGAAGTCACATTTCAACAGCTTCTTTGACAGCCTCAGCAGTTCTAATGAAGTCAAACACCAGCCCCACACAGCTCCCAGGCCTTTGCAGAGGCCACCCTATGGTCCATGAGCCACTGCCAGTCTGGGGACAGGAGAAAGAAAGACCTGTTTGCCTAGAGGACAGAGGGAAATTGCTGGTGTTGAACAGAAAAGCATCGGTTAAATCTAATTCCACAGATGCCATTACAATGGCGTGGGTACAAATCAATCCGTTTAATGCCACCTCGAAACGGGCACACTCGGCATACTGAAAATTGCTTGAAAGTGTAACACTTGACTACTGCCACATTCATGTTGTCCTCATTGTTTTTCAAATTAATACCTTGTCATTGTTGCAGTAGGTGTTAAGAAATGCTACTGGCTTCCCAAGGGCCAAGCACTGGCCCTTTGCTTGATAATTGTTTGCTTTGTATTAAAAAACTCCCTTCCTACTGCTTTCCAAACTGTCCTCATTTTCACCCTGGAAATTACACAGATGTGTTAACTAACTTCAATTTACAGCGGCTGACAATTGTATCTTGCAGAGAAATGATACTCTGTGATCTGAGGTAAATCACAGTAATGGAAACTAATGACACTAGTTATTAACAAACTTGCAATGTGCCATGGAAATTTAAGGTTTTGTGGCAGCTCTTGTAATGACTTGTGTTACGGTGTTTTAATGGGTTTCCTTTGAGGTAAGTTTGATTCCACTATATCAAGCAATGTGAACTTGAACAGGATTTATTTTTCTTGTGTTTTCCCATCCACCTGCTTCAGTCCCCATTTTCTTTAAAGAAGTGCTGTAATCCTTCAAATCTCACACATTTGTAGGTTATTGTTTAAAATCAGTTAAATTCTGCAGAGATCTGTAGGGATGTGGCAGCATAGGCAGGCTTCCTGCAGTGCAGCAGCAGCTTAAGCATTCATGTAGACAGATATTCCCTTATTTACCATTTACCCTATTTATTCTTAAGAGCAGCACTAAATCTGAGCTAAAGTCAGAGGTCTAAACAGAAAGGTGATTTGGGGATGCCTTATGCAACGCCAGCTTCTTACTGCATGCACCCTCACACCATAGAAGAAGAACCCAGCAGTGGTTGTTAGCTTTCTACCTTCAGAAACCAGAGGGCTTGCATAGAGAAGATGACCCAAGAAAACAAGAAATCCTCAGCCTGGCTTGCTGGTTCACTCGTTAGGTCAACAGCACCAAAGGTAGGAAGACAACTTCCCAGCATCAGTATGTAGAGGAAGAGCTACTTCTAGTATCCAGAGGAAGAGCTTCTTCTGACCACCTTTGCTGTAGGCAAAGAGAAGAGAAAGAGCAAGTGTTCCTGCAGGATCTTGTGCTGCACGCAGTATTTTGCTGGGCATGGGGCACAAAGCAGCAGGACTCAGTGCCTGTCAGGTAAGGAAAGGGTGGACTGCATGAGGACAGCAGGAGATGGAGGAGAAGGAAAAGCAGCAACAAGGCTACACGGAGGAGCTGCCCCTGCGCCACTACTCATGTTTCTCTCTCTCTCTTCTTCTCTCCTCCATGCAGAAGCCGGGGATGGATGTTGCTGATGCCTATGTGACATTTGTCCGCCACTCTCAGGATGTCCTGCGTGATAAGGTCAATGAGGAGATGTATATAGAAAGGTTATTTGATGTAAGTAAATGCCTTCTCCTCCTTGGACACCAAGCAGGAGAGACCCAAAATGTGACAAAATAAGACAGGAGGATAAGTCACATTTTGAGAATATTAATTGGTTATAGCTTTAAAAAATAAACAAATCTTTCCTTTCTTTCTGACTAAGGCTTGTATCTGCTCTCTGCCTGCTTTAAATCTCTAGTCTACTGTGTCTTGGTCTGTCTGTGTGTGGATTTTAAGGGAACAGCATCTTCTAAGAGAGTCCTTTACTATATTTAAGCTTGTGGAAAATCTCTCTGTAGCAGAACATCTTAGTCATTGTTCTCACTGTTAAAATTTGAGCTGGGTTTTTGGCAGATGCACTTGCTAAGGGCCATCTCTTCTGCACATTTTGCAGTGTGTTTCATTGACAAGCACTCCAAAATTGACAGCAAATTAAGCACACTAAATTTTGATTTTAAAAGCTAACCAAATCAAAGCTGATTAGGAATGGACTTTCACAGTTCAGGAGAACCATGTTGTGGTGTCTGACACCAAAGGTAAAGTAGAGACATGGTCTCCTCGATGAGGATGGCACTGTAGGAACTGACCCAGTTGTTCAGAGCTATTTTTCTGTTGCACAAGATAAATTCATTGGACTGTTAGGGAACAGTGACCTGTGATGCCCATTTGTTTTGGATTTGAATGCATGTTAACTGGTATCTCTGTTTCTGTTGCTCTTGTTGCGTTATAGCCTTTCTGTCCTCGCAGCTGCTCTATAGCGAAGGTTTTCTGTTGATGGCCAGCCTGTAGCGTTAGTGTTTCAGTCCTCTTTAGGGTATTTGTCTATATATTGATTTCTGTTTGAAGCAGCTCCTGTCCCTACTATCCTTCCTTTCATCTCTCAGCAGTGCCATTTCTCAGCCTCACAGCACTGGAACTGTAACAGCCTTCCTTGCTTTCTTTACTTGCTCTTTTGCTTCCTCAGTGTGCAGGGAAAGCTGCTTTTTTTCCCAAACCAATCTCCTCCTTCACTCAATACCTCTCTTTTCTTCTCATTACCTATCCCTTAGAAACCTCTTCCTCCTTTACAATTCCCACTCTTTCTTTCCCCTGCACCTTACTGGATTAAAATGGAACTTATCTCTCATGTCAAATGTTTTATCACATTATATCAAGTGGCATGAATTAGAGTCAAATAATCTTGCTGTGTACATCTACTAGCATGACCCATCTCCACTGAGAATGCCTCATTCATGCACGGAGAGCACAGCAGTGCCTCCTCCGGGCGGCTCGCTCTGGGGAGAGTTTGCAGCGCAGAGCACCAGACGCACATCACCCATCAAGCAGGCATGGGGAGAAAAAACAAAACATAAAACAAAAGCCTGTCGCTTCCATCTGCAGCAGGCCCGCAAGTGCATCACTTGCTTGTGTTCAAATTTATTCCAAGAGCAGCTAAATTTCCAGAGCTCATCTGGACTGTTCTTTTCAATGCCCACACTGCCTTTTTTCCCTCATCCTTTCCCTGTGATTCACAGTTCGTGTGCTTGGACCCTTTGGGCCATTGTTTGGAATTTTCAAAAGGCTGTAATTAGCACAAATGTTAATTTTGGTTTGTTTTGCTCATATTTAGTTTTACCAAGCCGTATTTTAAAGAAATTAATAGTTGACACGGAAGTAAAAAAAAAAAGTATCTACCTTGGTGGAAAGTGCAAAACTTTTCTTTCCCTCCCTGCTTTCCTCAAGTCTCTTTGATTCTTGCGGAATAAGATAATCAAGGGTAGAGTTTTGACATTGCTCTGCCTGTTTTGACCCATGCCAGCTACAAGCAGGAGCTGCAGCATGTGGGAGCTGTTCCCATTCCTGTTCCTGTTCCCATTCCTGTTCCCATTCCCTGCACCAGCAGGATGGCGTTGGGACCCAACGCTGCTGGCATCTTCGCACGTGTGTCATGTACGTGAGTGCGCGCTCGCGAGCTGCAGGGCCCCTGCTTCATCGGGAGGGAGGGAGATGCACCGAACCTAATCCATCCAAAAACTGGAATTATGTTTTGAGTGGTCATATATTGTCTTCACCATCTTACAGCTAATGGAGCTGCTTGCACCTGAGGTCAGCTCTTAGCACAGCTGAGGTGCTGCTGGTGGGTCAATAGCAGGGGTGGGTTATGAGTACGTGGGGGTTACCTGGACCCCCACGTACTCATAATCAGTGCGGTGTTCGCAATGTGTTGGTAAGGACAGGAACAAGGTCTGTGTCCAGAGCTCAGCCCTTCACCCCCCCCACCTAATGCAGCAAAGCAGCACAGCCGTGGGGTCTTTAAGCTTGGTTGGTCTCTGCACCAGGGGTCATATTTTCAAAGGACATTTTAGGTGCTCATTATCTTTTTAATAAGAAAGATAAGAGGAATAAGCAAAAACTTGTATTTATGATGCCAAGTTAGACTTGGACCTCATTTCGTTCTTGCTTCCGCCAGTGTGGCAGAGGAGCAATCCTCTTAGCTGTTGAGTTTCTCCAGCCAATGAGATTATTAACACTTTCGAGGCCGACTCCTCTGCTGGCTTACTACAGTGATGCTGGCTTACTCCAGCAAAGGCTTAGTCCACTTTTAGGATGTTATATGGTAATACGTGCAGTGGTGGACAGGTAAACAGCTTAAGTCTGTCTGCAGGCAGTTCCTCTGCTCTCAATGGAATCATGTTAGAGACACAATATAGGGTGAAATCCCCTTTCTGTGCAGTCATGAGTATTGCAAGAGCAAAGGTGCACAGTGCAAGGTTGCCTATCACACACTCAGTGGGGTTTGCAACTCCCAGGATATTCCTAATCCTCCCATTTTTCTGAGTCCGTTTCCATCTGCTTGCCCTTTGTTTCCTCCCAGGAGCTGGGGCTGCAGAGTGTGTTAGGCCATCTCCCAACAGAAGCTGGGTTAATATGTCTTTGTTTTGGCATTTGCCATGATTTCTTAGCTCAGAAACCCCCTCTCTTCCTCTGCATTGCGTGCCCTGCCCGAACCTGCAGAACGGGGCTATGCGCTTTGTTTCAGATGATTATTGTAATATTTCTCTGTGGTCTGTGTGCTAATCCTCTTAATTCTGCAAATTAGTCAAGTCCAACTCCCCTCCTCCCCAAAACAGAGTCGTCTTCACTTTGAAAATCTGTATTCTTGGGATCATTGAAGGAACAGATTGATCGTGGAGTTCTGCTGGTAATCAAAACCTAACTAGCTTTTTAGCAGTGCTGTTTACTGCAGAGTAACATGACTTATTTACTTGGCCTGGCTCACTAATTTGATAACATTTAAAGCTAAAACACTGTAATAAGGCCCATTGGTAGAGAGCAGCAATAACAGAAGAGTTTCAGAATAGCATCATAGCATCCCCTCCATGCGTTCCTGTGCGTGGCTGAGTTCTTTGGGTTTTAAACCACTGTGATACTTCACACACAATGCAGAAGGATCACAAACTGTGTGTAGTGCCTGATGGAATGTATGATTTCATCACTTTTTCCCTGGAAAGGGGGCAGAGTTGACATGCAGAATGTGACTGTTTCTAGGAACAATGTGGCAGAGGCAAGAGTGTATCTTAAACATGGGAAAGTATCTCCAGTGTGACCTTGAGTCTTCGGACAAATCCTGCAAAATTCAGGTCACCTTTGGCTCAGGACACTCAGAATTTCATAGGATTGGAGTTTATATATCTGTAAGATTTGTCTGAAGGCAGTGGGAGTTTCACTTGTAAGAGTTGTCCGCTTTGGTGGATGTTATTTATACATGTGTATATGTGTGTATATCTTTACACACGCCCTTAGATGCTCACAGTATAGGCTTCAACCCATCAGAACATATGTGATCCAGAAAGCCTATGATTGACTAGTAGCTATTGCGAGTGCCAACCTTTCTTCCTCATAAATTGGTAAACACTAATGTAAAACATAGTGATAATGTTTCCTCCCCAGCCGCAGGCTAGTAGCACGTACACAAAAGGCTACTGAGCATCGAGTGAGCTCCCCGAAATCCTGTGAATTCCAGCATCCTGATGCAGTCCCTTAAATAGCGCAGATGGCATTTTTCTCTCTGATGATTAATTCAATATCTTACTGGGAAAAAAAAAAAAACCAACAAAAACATGCTTTTGATATGAGAGATCAAAACACCCCGAGAGGCTCCGAAGATTGCAAAGACCCAAAAAAATCAATTTAGCTTTTTCCTCCTTGTACTTCTTGAAGACACCAGCCTGAGTAGAAGATAAGGATTTAAACCAGATGTGCTTAGTGCGAGTTCATCTGCTTAAATCTGGCAGTCTCTGAGATCAGTGATTAAAAAGCCATCTCGAACTTTGATGAAATCCACCGCAATGGTAATACTGTGCCTCTGATCGCTTTCTTATGGGCCTCATGTCTGCCTAAACCGGACATAGAAAACATTTCACTGGAGATGATACATGGATTATATGGGTCAATTATACACTTAATCTGCCTTCTGGGGATTAAATGTGCATAGATTGACCCTGCGTATTTGGCTTGTCCTTGGCAGTTATCAGATCAGGAAGGTTGCCTTTACCAGAAAGTCTGGTAAGAACTTAATCACACAGTGATACAGCCCGTGGGGTGGCAGGAGCTGCAGTGCTCTTTGCAGAAGGCAGTTTTACCACTTCACTGTCACTCTGTATGTTTGGCTTCCTCCAAGGTCTGTGTCACAGCCGGGATACCAGACGGAGTATTTTCTCCTGAAACAGTGTTTTCTCTCCTCTGTTCCTCTCTGCAGATGGAGGAGGGTTTTTTGTCTTGCTAGGAGGGAGGGCAACAGGGGAGACTGGGGCTCTGCTCTGCCCTGTGCCGTCAGTGCAGAGGGACAGTCAGTCCAGGCCCTCTCCCAGCAGTAAAGGAGAAGCCATGGATCAACTGCAAAGGATCCAGCATCTCCTTCCCATCACCCTCAGAAAGGCACAAGCCCTTGGCTGAGGCCGTAGCACCAGGTCCTGTCCCTCCAGCTCAGGTCAGTGGTATTTTAGGAAGCCCCAGCCATATCCCAAGGCTGGTGGTACAACTAGTGGATTTTCATTTCCTTTCCCCAGCCAGGAGACCAGCAGGAATGCCAGGAAACAGCCAGGACTGTCCTTGTATTTCCAAAGGCAGCTGCTCTTGCTGGTAACTGACTTCTGAATATCAGAGATGCCAAGTAGTAAGGATGAAGGGCACTGTGTGAGTCTCAGACTTCAGCAAAATCCTTATACAAGGATACAAAATCCTTATACAAGGTTCCTTACACAGGAACCTGACTGAGCACTTCTCACTAGTTACTGGAGGATCCACAGGTAGCTCAGCATCTATTTCAGCGTGATTTGGAGCCTGATACCACACCTGAGTATACAGAAAAATTACAGAACACAGACTGACAGCTACATCAGCTAATTCAGCAAGTCCTCTGCAGACACTTGTCCTCAAAATCAAAGCTTTTCCCTTCTCTGGGGTTACCCACTTGAATTTTGGCAGCTCCTCCAAGCCGTGCTTGCAGGATCATGGCATTTCTTACTGGAGTGTAAGCCTTGCACGGCACAATCAAATGCCAAAAGAAAGCCCTTCTCACCCTCCCTTCTCCTTCCCCTCCTCAAACGCAAAAGCCTGGTCGTGAGTCAGTGGAGCTACTCACTGTGAGTTAGAATTACTCACAAGGACGGGTTGCAGGATCAGGGGAAGAGCGGATATCAGACTGCGCGCCGGGCTCCCATCTCATAGCTGCTTGCAGCCACACTCACTGCTTTCTCTTAGACAGACAACAACCTGTTTCCCTCCTACGCAGCTAGACTGCTCATTAGGGCACTAACTCTCTCCCACTCCCATCCTGAGATGGCCTCCACTGAGCTATTTCTTCTGTCTTGTTTTTTGCCCCCCCCCCCCCCCCCGGCCTTTCCCTGTGAGTTGTAAATTGAAGGCAATGAGGCAGATTGATCTCCAGGAAGTGCAGCTTGATTTTTCCTCCCTGTGCACCTTTAGGGGAGCTGGAGCTGCTGCAGATCCTGCTGCAGCCCTTGGCTGGCTCAGCAAGACTCAGACCTGGAGTCAGCCCCACTGCAGGGACCTTTGCTGGGGAAAACAATGCCTTTGTGATGGCAAATATTTGCATATCTTCTAGGAAAGGATAAATTCTCTTTGTCCTGAGGGGACACAACGTGCCCCATCCTTCTGCAGCCTCTTTTCCTTCTCATGTACCCTCTCAGAGCTTCGTGAGAGCAGGGAGAGTTGCTTAGCACTGACACTGCTCCTCGGAGCCAGCCTTCATCCTTTTATACTCCCATACGTGAGCTTCACATGGCAGCAAGCATGCACTCGGGCACGGTCTCCTGCCTTCCCCTTAGCAAGGCTTCTTTCCTCAAGTGCTCATTTAAGTAGGCTCCATTTAATTTATTTTAGGTAGAGTCTTAATAAAATAAGTCCTAGATCTGTCACTGGAATTTACATCCTCATGAGGGCTTTTTTTTTCCACTCCTAAATGTCTTTATCAGAACAGCTTTTCGTGTTCCAGTAGACATTTGGTTGAAGACAGTTAATTTGATTTCTTTTCCAGAGGAGATTTTCCATTAATCATTCTAAGAAGGCAGACTGATTGCTCTGTTACGTTAAGGTCAGCACAGGCTTGCTAGCATCATCCACACAGTGCTTTTGAGCATCAGAGGTTTATGTTTTAGGGCCAGCGCTGAGTGAAAGATCATTTATTTCATGGTAGATGTGAGTAGCCAAGGTGGGTTTGGGGGAAGAGGTGCCATCATGCTATGTAGCAGTGATCCTTGATCCAGAGTGAGCCTTTTTCCAAGCAGGCTCCCTGGCCAGGAGCTGTCTGTGCACATTTATAACTGTGTACAAGTTAAAATAGTATGCTTTGAGGTGAAGGTGCCTTCAGCTAATAGGAGCTCCAGGCTTGTGGGTTGTCAGGAAGGGGAGCGTGAAGGTGCTGGTGTTCCCAATAAACCCCTTCACACGTGAGTGTGGGGTGCGAGGAGCGTGGGAAGGGCTGGGATGTCCAGGTGCACGCAGATGGGCCGAGCCCCTGCTGCCGGCGGCTTTGCTCCCTCCCTCGGGGCTGTGCAAAGGGCCTTTGCCCAAAGAAACTCAGGGTGGCACAGGGGTGAGCCAACGGCTCCTGCACGGACAATAACCAATTGTCTGATTTCCAGCAGCGCCTTCAATCCCTCTTTTCCTTTCCTCCCCCTGCAACCCAGCCCCACACAATCGCTGCCACTGCCTGCGCCAGCCAGCGGTGCGTGCGAGATTAGCTGTCCCAGGTCACTTCATTCCTCTTGATCTGCAGCTCTTGCCTTTCCCGGTGCTCCTTTAAGCCTCGCCCTGGATGTATGATATCAGCATTCAAATATGCTTAGCAGAACTCAAGCAGGGAGTGTATTGTCTCCAGTGTGTAACCCCAGGAATGATCCCAGGGAAGCTTCTCCTTCCTGCGCTCAGGACCAAGATCCCTGGGCAGCCTGTAGCTACTGTCTTGGAATCTGGAGCCAGCTAAAGTTTATCGAGTCCTGCTTCATGACAGCTTTCAGTTCAATCTGATAACAAGTATAATTAAAGTATTCCGTAGCATGCATTACTGTATTGCATCTTATTGAGCAACTCTGCATCCAGTTATACTGTCACTGCTTTACACTAACAGGGTCCTGGAACCGGGACAGAAAAATAGCAGCACATTGTGTGGATATTGTGTTTTACTAAGCTGCTTTATATAGAAACTCAGATTTTAACATGTCAACTTCATTTCTTTTTTGAAAAGTGGAAATAAGCAGAGAATATTTTATATGTTAAAAAAAGTATTTGAGAATAAGCATCCACACAGCAGTGGTTTTGTGTGTGTGTGCGCGCGTGCCTTTACAGTTTTTTATGCAGAAGCTCTTTTCTTTAGGAAAACTGAGGTCTTCAAAATCCTGCAAAGCAGTGGGTTTGAGGGGACTTTATTTGAGTTCTAAGAAAGTGCTGTGTGCTTTGCTGAGCTGTGTCTTTGTGGGAGAGAGCTAAGCTGATGCTGTTCCCAAAGCCCCATGAGAGCTCGGTCCTCCATGTGCAGGTACATGGGATGCCTCTGAAGGCAGGGTCTGCCAGCTCAGAACCTATCACCTGAAAGGCAGCATTTTGTGCAGATTTATAATGCAGTGCCTGAGGATTGGGGATGTCCTGCATCAGAAAGGAAAGGAGGCACCACCTGAGACATCCAGCCTGCAAACCTGCAGGTTTAAGCATGAGGTATCCCTGGTTTGAGGATGCTGTGAATGAGAGAGAAGTTAAAGGTGTTGCCAGGTCTAGTGTCCGCAGGCTTCCTTCACTGAGCATTGGCTACCACCTACCCCCTGCACACTGCTGTAGGTTAATAGTTGTTTCCTTGTGGGTCATCTTGGGGTTTTCTGTGCTGCCCTGACCAGCCTGTTGCCCTCCTCAAAGCATTGGGCTCTATTCAGAGATGGTCAGCAGACTGGTGTAGGTGTTTGCTCCCAGAAAACCCCAGCATTCTCAGACCAGGGCACCCCTGGCTACAGGAGGAGGTGAGCCAACATTGCGGTAGCTCTTTTAGTGAGGGGAGGAAGCTCAGGGAATCATCAGCATGTCCTGCCTGTGGCCCACCACTTCTGCCAGGGATGTGAGTTGCAGCTGCACAGAGCCCTATAGGCGCGAGTTATTTTGAGCAGCATTGAAAACGGGCAGCGTTAGAGATGGTCATCTTTGGGCATGTTCATTTGCTGGGGACCTTGGCCCCATTGACATATGATGTTGATTCTCCTTTTCCTCCCTGGAAAGGAGTAAAAGTGTTTTGGGTTTACAGCGGAGAGAAATTTGCAAGATCTTGCGAAGCAGCAGGTTTGGGGGGGGGTGTTTGACAGCTCCCAGGAAGCGCTGTGCACTTTGCTGAGCTCTATCTACAGCAAAGGGGAGAGGGAAAACTTGCAGCGAGGAAGGTGCAGGATGAGTTGTGTCCCTTTGGCGAGCAGGGAATTTGTGCAATCCCACCAGCACAAGGAAAACAAACCCTCAAGGAGTCCTGTGCCTCCCTCCCATCAACACCTGTGGCACTGACCCCATCAGGTCCAGCTTCAAGCCAATTAAGGGTGAAGCACCAGCCTGAGTACACCTTGCTGCTGAGATCCCCAAACAGTGGGTGATCACAGGTACCATATGTACTGCAAAGAGCGTGTGGCACTTCAGTGCGCCTGCATTTCGTCTTTCATTCTGAATTCCCTGTTTGAAGGCAGAGCTCTTGGGCAATTCAAAGTTATTTTGTGCTTTATTTTTGGGGAAGGGAAAGGAGGGGGATGGAAAAAGAAAGATAATGTAATTCGGTGATGCCATTTGCATCCTAGACAGATGATGAGGCGCTCTGGCTAGCAGCTTGACCCAATTAGCAATGCTGGGACCTGACTTTATTAAATAATAATACAAAGTATTTTAATATTGAGCCCCTGTGACTTTGTAACTTGCTTGTGCAGCTACGTTGTCAATGTGAATGAAATCTCATAGATAAGGAATATGAAATAGAGTAAAAGGCATCCAGAAATCACAGCACTGGGGTGAATGTTGACGAACACGCTGTGTGTACTTGCAGTGATTGCGTTGTAGGGATACAAAAGAATTCCAGGGAAAAAAAAACGTGCAGCTATTTATTTCAGTAATAGCTCGGTGTGAGTGTGACCTGGGAGACTCCAGACAGATTGATGAGGGTTTGATAGAATAAAGTCATTAATTTTATTTAAAAAAAAATAAAGAAAAAGAACCTGCGGTATTGGGGGATTTTTATTAAATTGTTAGTGCTTTACTTGAGCTCTAAAATTTAATGTAGAGTTTAATAGAGAGGTTTAATTCAGAAAATGAGGGTCATGTTGCCCTTTGCCAGCACGGCTGATGCAGGATTTGCTCTTACAGGCGAGTTGAAGCGTAGAGTTTGGCAGAGTTCATGTACCTCAAACACTTACGATGTGTTTCTGAGCATGCCAAGCCAAAGACCCTGCAAAGAAGTTAAATGAGCACAGTGTGGTCTGTTAGCAAAACTTAGCTTTATTTTTTGAGGGAGAAGATACTTTCCAAAGTCTGTGAATTTGGATGGGAATTACCTTTCTAATAGCAAACCAAGGGCTGCCTGTAGCCTTCTGGGTGCATTGCTGTTGTGTGCTCTGTTAAAGCTACACTGAAAACCCTCCTTTTGATGTCAACTTTTGCATACCTAACGAGAGTAAACACACTTAAAGAATTATGTGCAATAGAAAAGCTACCTAATGACCAGACACTTATTATCTAGTGTGTGGCAGCGTAGCAGGACGATAACTATTTATTTACCCTTTGCAGATAATGTTCTGCTATTTTCTAGGCTTTGGCAATAGCAAGAGAGCATCTGATATATACAATATTGGTGGGTATCCAATTGTCTGTGAACATCCCAAGTTTTGAAACACGGTTGTGAGAGAGGAATATAAGCTTAAGCTTGAAAGGCTAAAAAGCAGAAAGCCCCACACGTAAATGCTATTATGTACTTAATGAGGCAGGGTTTAAGAGAAAAAGAAAAAAAATCAGCCACACAAGTTGGTTTTATCAAAGAAAACGTATAAATAACAACCAGTGATTCAAACCACCTCACAAAGGGAAAAGCAGGGACGGGAAGCTAGCACTTCACTTGTGGCATTCAGATAATAGTATTTACTACACTAATCTTTGGGGCTTAGCAATTGACAATCAATATATTATTATCAACAAGCGTTAAGGCAAACAAAAAGCTTCCATTTCTTTTTTTTAACCGCCTTCCCCTAAGTCCTTTAAATTGAATTAAAACCGGACAGCTCTCCCTCCAGTCCAAATTAGAGTTAAAATCATATTAAATATTTGTTCTAGGGGGAAAACAAAAGTGTCCGTTTGCGCTACCCCGTTTGGCTGCTGCTTTTTTGTTTCTTCTCCCCCCCTTTTTATTCCCTTACACACACAGAGGGGGGAGACACAAAAAAAAAAGCAGCTACTCAAAGTTAAAATAAAGTCTCTCTCCCTCCCTCCCCGTCTCCCAAGACTACTGTCTATAACATGTTGTTCCTTATAGAAAGTGGGATATGGTGGCATTTGCTTGATTAACTTGCTCGACAAAAGTGACAGCTGCTGTGGGTGCATGTAGCTAAGCTGCACAGCGCAGTTCCGCCTTTGTACATCTGTCAGCAAAAAAGGAGGAATAAAGAGTGAAAAGAGACAAATTGGTCCCAAAAGGCAATCCATTCAACTCAGGAGGTTTGCTCTATTCAAGCACTCGCTGGGAATCTCAAGTGCTAGGTAGCTTATTCAATTTCATTCATTCTTTAGAATGAGCCCACAAGTGTTTAATTTCTTATTCTGTTGAATAAAAAGGGGGAGCTTTCTTTTTATTTTTTTTTTCTCTTTTTATTGGAAGCTTTAATTGTAAGACTAGCTGATCAATGCCTGTGATATTAACTCATTGCTTATTTTCTGGTTAGCTGTGTGCTCTTAGCTCCTCCGCAGCCGCTAAACTTCGTTTCTCTAATGTGGGCAATGTCACACCAATGTCTCTGCTCCTGGAAAACCCAGGAGCTCACACGGACACGATGCTCAGTCCCCTGGGCCTTGGCCCCTGCCAGGATTGGGGGAATGGGTGAAATCCTTGGCAGGTGTAAATCGAAAGAGTCCCTGGGTTATTATTGATGCCACCCGTGGCTGCAGCCGGGACACAGCTGAGCCAGATGCTCTTTGCCTGTGGGGCTGAGCCTGCTGCAGGTTTGTCCCTCTGCACTGGAGGAGGTTTTGTAGCTCCAAATGCTGAACCTTTCGGATGGCTCTTCAGGTGCCCCAGCCAGCAGCAGAGCAAAGGGGAGACCATACACAGGGCACCGTGGAGTGATACCTGGCACAGAGGATGTGTTTTGTTGAGTAGTGGGAAGAGAAGTTGAACATGTTGGATGGGGATTGCTCCATGGGCAGGTCTCCACTCGCCATCCAGCAAATATATGCTTGCAGGGCAGAGATGTGCCTCTTCCTTCTTCATCATGTGGCAGAAGGTCTGTCCCCATCTCTTCATTGACACTGGGACCAGCCACTTGTGTGCCTGAGGGACCACGGGTCTTCGCCCACCACATCCTGCTCTGAGGCCACCACTATGTATCTTAACTCAGGAGCTTCAGACACTTGTGTCACCTGTGTCACCCTGTCCCTGAGCTTCTCCCACTTTCCTGTGGATCAGCCTGGGGTATGGCACGTCTTCTCCTGCATCAACACAAAATGCAGAACACAGCCAGGGACAAACATAGCCGGGACTCAGCTGTAGCAGCCAAGCCAAGACCTCACTGGTGGCGACTGGTAGCAGGGCAAGAAGCACACTTCATCCCACCACCGCACTCATCCACATCCAGCATCCCAGCTGAGCTGGCCTTCGGAGGCTCTCAGACTGGGTTCACATATCCTGCAGTGAACATTCAAGCCTGCTGGGAACAGTTCTCTTTGTTTTGAAAGAAAAAAGTGGGACATTACATTGGCCATGAGGCTCTTGCTTATTGCTTATTGCCTTTAGCAAGTTTTTATAATTGCAATGACTGCCTGGGATCACCAGTGAAAAACACTGAGGGAAGGTAGAAAGGATCGCTTTGGTGGCCACAGAAGATTGGAGGAACAAGAGTGATCTGGATCTTTGGGTTGAAGGCCTGCAGCCACCTTCATACATAAAAACTCAACTGTGTGTGCATGCAGGGCATACCATGAGCAAGAGCACAGTCCCTTGGGCAGGCAGACTTCATCCGAAGAGCTCCTGCTCCCATTCACCAAGCAAGTCTTCACACAGCACTGGCAGATGTGCTGATGGAGCTGGTCCCCGGGAAGCACAGTGCCGAGCTGCTGTGACTGCATCCCTACCTTCCCTATGGAGGCAGCACCTGCCAAAGGGAGGTGGCTGCATGAATCCATGTGACAACGCCGAATTCCCAATTCGGGATGGGGATGGACATGGCTCTGTCGGCTGTCATGTACTGTCAGCAGTTGTACATCAGCACAGCCCCGCTGTGCCTTCACCAGCTGAGGTTGTGGCCCATCGCATGGGGACACACACAGCAGATACAAAATGTTGGTCATTTTTTTAACTCCTTTTTGGTTCTTTTTCCCAGCTGATTGAGTCACTTTGAGAGAGGGGACTGTTGCCTCGGAGCAGTTCTGTTTTCCTTTGGGAAATAAGACTCATAGCCTTATTCCTTCCTCCGTTCCCCCCACTGTGTCCCCTCTGGGATGCTGCAAAGGCAGCCGCCTGACATCCTGTCCCTCACCTTTGGGACACCTTGGATTCAAGGGTTCATTTCAAAGCTGCCTTTCAGCATTTCAAACCAAGTCCGTGTCCCGGACAAAGGGAGGGAGCCAGCCGGCATCCGGAGCCTCCTTGTGCATGTGTGTCACAGTTTTAAATAGATTTGCCCTGCTTGGATTGGTTCATGTTGGAAAGCGAGTACTGAAATGAGAGGTCATAGGGGAGAGTTACTATGGTAATTGAGTAGTATCACCAGTAGTTTTGCTCTTATGAGCATTAAAGCACGTAATAATAGACAAACAACAGTGGTTAAAGCAAGCAGGTAGGATTACTATGTTCTTTTGTCAGAAGTATATAATGTCTTGTAGTCAGTTTTAAAGACTTCTCAACCCCCAAATCCACCCAGCAGTCACCTGCTGAGTAATTTTGTATGCCTAATCTCTAGCCCTTAACTACAAGCTTTCTGCTAATTTGAGGCAAATGGGTATTTTTGACACTAAATAGGGCAGTAAAGAATCCCTGACCTAGAAAAACTCCATTCCAAGGCACTGAGAGCAGAAAAATATTCTTTCAGCATCCTTGTGAGACCTTTGGAATGACATAAAATAGCTTTGACTAAACTGTGCTGCAGCTTTCGATTAATGGTTTGCCGAAACTTGCTGAACATCCCTACTACAACTTCCCCCATAAAACTTGTCACTTCAGATTGCCATCAGCCACCACAACAATAATCATTTCATGCCTATTGCTAATTGCAAGCACAGCTGAGGCTCAGCGGGGTGCTCTTGCACAGTCCCAGGCCTTTATACCAGCCTCAATCTGTTGTATGGCACTTGTTCACACACAAAAAAACTACCAGTAAAGGCAGAAAGAGGCAGAGTCACAGGTTCCTTGTAATCCCTCTGCTACCCTGCTGACAACCCAGCCCTATAAGCATTCCTGGTTTTGTCCCACTCTTTACAAAAGCTGAAGTGACCTTAAGCTACTAGTATGTAAGCTTTTGAATGAAGAATACAGCTCCTTCAGGTGCCTTAAGAAGCAGTGTTGCATCTGGCTTACGAGATTCTGTTTGCAGCACCCCTGGGGTGAGCTGTGGCTTCCTGTAACATGTAAAATATGAGTGTGAACTCAAGGTTCATGGCAAGGAACAGGAGGTCATGCTTCCATTCAGCTCACACCAAAGAAGACGGGGGTTTGCAGATGTTCCTGGCTATGTGTAATGACACCACCTCCCGCAAAGCGCAGGAACCCAGCACAGGGCTTGGGGTTTTTGATAAAATGTGCCACACTCAAGTGTGTTACTTGCAGATTTATTCATATCAATTTTTGCAATTTATGTATTCAGAGACAAACTTGCTATTTCAGCAACTTATTGATCATGCTTTTGCATTCAAAGGAAACGGGCGGGGGACAAGAAAGAAGCTTGTTGCTCGAGCTCCTTGGGGTGTTGGATGGGCACCCTTGGCATGCTCCAGCTCTGTTGGTGCTTGTCCGGGAGCAGCCCAGCCAGCCTTCATCCCAGCTCATCTACCCAGGCTAGCACCCAGCAATGAGGGTCACTGTGAAAGACAGAATGGGAACAGGAAAACTAACCTGAAAGAGGGATTAAATTCCTGGCTGTGCAAATATGGCAAATATCTACTTGCTGTGATAACACCCAAAGAGCCTCTGTATTTCCTCTGCTGTTAGCCAGGTCACACCATGTAACAAACAGCGGGGGCTGTGGCATCCCTCTGTGGGAGCCCTGATCCCTTCCCTGCTGGTGCACCCACCGGGATGCACCTTCCACAGCCATTCCTCACCCTGTGCCCCAGACTGGGTGTGAATTGTCCTTGGAGTGATGGATAGGTATGCCAGGTAGCATCAGTAACGTGTGCGTGCATGGAGTTGAGGTCCATGGGCTTGGGAGCATCTGCTTGCTCCTTATAACCAGGTTGTAAAGGAGGAGTTTCAGTAAATACATTTCTTAGTTACTTTCCTGTGCCCAGGCCACAGCACTGGGGCTGCAGAATGTGACTGAAATGTGTTGCAGCCCCATGGCAAGGCCCCAGTGTTCTGTACTCGGTCTGCGCCCTCATGGCAGAGCCACCCCATAGAGCGAGGTCCCACCAGGACAGGACCACGCTGCGCTCTTTTGTCTGAAATGATCACGTTTCTGTTTTGGAGCATTTGGCTTTGTTGTTGTTTTTTTAATAATATAATCATATGCAAATGTTATCTTCTTTGGTAGGTTAGTCATGAATCAGAGGGCTTGTGTGTCTTATAGCACATCAACACTAGTGGTAGCTAAAGGGAACATTTAATTTATGGGCTAACTTATTTTTATGAATATGCAGGGCTTAAATTCAGCAGTTGGTGTGTGCTCTATGAAGTGACGTGACGGTTTTGTGTATCAAGATCAATGAATTAGACTTTGTCTTTTTCCCTCATAAAGCAGAAAGTCTTTGGAGTCACTCGGCTTTGAGGAAGAGAGCTCCTTTCATTGCAGCTGAGCAATGTGCCTGGCTGAGCCCTCGTCAGCCGGGGTTCAAGAGGAGAGGGGTGTAATTCAGATTGGGATTCAGCTCGGAGGAGTTTGTGTCTCCCCGACTCTCTGTGTGTTGGAGTGTCTGTAGAAACACAGGGAAATGTTTTGTTTTGCTTCATCTGAAGGTCTTGCAGCAGCAAAGTGACCCTGCTGACACCCTCCAGGTAGAGGTTATAGCTTGTTTTGGAGCCATACAGCCGCATAGGTGTGTGTGGCATGGGGCAAACAGAAATGGCAGGACCCCATCTCATTTAGAGGTAACAGAAACACCCAGCAGATTGCTGTGTGGAAGAGGCAGCAGTGGAAGGGAGATGGCGTGCGTGTCTAACATACGGTCACCTTGCTCCTCTGTAGTTTGAGTTAAAGAAGAGGTGGAAAGAGGCGTTTGGTGACCTGGGCATCCCTCTGCCAGCGCAGCCCAGGGTCACAGCTAATGCCACCTGAGAGCGAGACTCATTTAAGCTGGTTGTGGGAAATTAACATCATAAACATCAATGATTTCTCTCTGGTTTGCCCCCCGCTGCCTCCCAGAATTCCAGGGGAGCCCAGTGTAGCAGTCACTGTCTGGGGGTGCTTCCCTCACAATTCTACACCAATTTGATGTCAGGACCTCAGGTGAGAGCTCTGAGTGTCGGAGCCTGACTTCTGTGGTGCACAAAGCTCCTGCCTGCCTGTCTCAGTGAGTTTCATTCGAGCTCCCTAGCTCGTGCTGTGTCTCTGTCCTAGAAATGGAGGGCTTTGTGCACAAGTTGCACAAGGTGTAAGCACTGAGCAAAAGGTCACCACGTGCCATTTCTTTGGTGTCTTTCCCTTTTTCCCTCCATTTTATTAAGACCTGGTGTAGAAATAGAAGTGCAAGAACATCTTCATTGAAGTGAGAGGAAAACCCTTCCCTGTGCAGAGAGACTAACTCGGCCGTGTGCTCCTCGTGGAGGGCAGCAACTCCTGAGTGCTTGACCGTACAGTTCAATCACGTGTGCTGAGCCCACACTGTTGTGGTGCTGGGCTGGTTTAGCACGAACTCATCTGTGTGCTTTGGTGAGCTTTGTGCAAGCTCTTGGTTGCTCCAGGACATCAGTGTCAGCTCAGGGTACTGGAGCCACATGTCCTGTAGTGCTATCAGCACACTGCTCACAGGCAGTTCACATGTTGAAGGGTGGAAGGAAACAAGTTTCTGGCCTCAGTTCAGCAATGACAGACTATTCAGTTGTCTCCATCCACCTGCAGCACTGGCAGCTTCAGAAATCAGAGGGAAAAGGGCATATTTCTGTGTCAGAGGCCCCCACTCAAGGGTGCAGTGGAGGGAGGTAGTAATACATGTTAGCCTGATGTAAGGATTAGGCTAGCTGGAAGAAAGCTGCATTTCGGACTAACTCAATCAGGACTTATATAAACTGGTCCAGTGGTTCTTTCACCTTTAACTAGTTCTAGATCAATTGCTGCTGCAAGGTTTTAGCCTCACTGGGAGTAAAAGCTGCATTTCCGACTAACCCAGATGCTGCTCCATCAGAATGTGTATAAACTGGTCCATGGTTCTGGGTACAGTGTATCTCTAGCTGGTTCTAGGGTAGCTGCAGCTGCTCTGTGCACACAGGGGTGCAGCGGGGTTTTTCTGTATGCACATCACTTTGTCACCGACTGTTGTGCTGAGGTTTTGTGATCATCCCCCCCATCCCCCCCCCCCCACCCCGCTCCTCTCCTTGCTTCTCCTCCTCTCGAGGTCTCGCTGCTCGTCGGCGTGGCGTCAGACGTGCCATGGCAGCCCTGCGTGAGCGGGGCGCTGATCTGCAGCCCACCGCAGGCATGCTGCACTGCGGGGCGGGCAGGCTGAACCATACAGCTGCAAGCCTCTTTCACAGGCATTGCAGGCCCTGGAGGGGTCTCTGTGAGTTCAGCAGCTTGAAGCAAGCTCGGTTCTTTGCTGCTTTGCCATCCTTCATATCGGTGAGGGTGAAACCAAAGCATTTCCATGGGAAGGTTAAACCAGCATCCTCACACCTTGCCCCACAGCAGCCTCCCCTCCGCTCGCCATCAGGCTCACACCGTGGCTGCTTATGTGGTTCCATTTCAAGATGGTAAGTAGTTTGAGTGTGGGTCTGACACACTTAAAAGCAGTACTGTGCC
Organism: Neopsephotus bourkii; assembly: GCF_033783945.1. Taxonomy (NCBI): domain Eukaryota; kingdom Metazoa; phylum Chordata; class Aves; order Psittaciformes; family Psittacidae; genus Neopsephotus; species Neopsephotus bourkii. Next base: position 2,438,941 of record NW_026901218.1, on the reverse strand, counting down.
CTCAGTGGGGAGGGGAATGGGTTAAACACCACTGCCTGCAAGTCCTGTCAATGGCAAAATGAGATTGCAAAAGCCTTGCAGTGTTGCTGGTGGCTGTTACCCCTCATAATAAGTATTAAGATTGAAAAGCTTGTGCATGGAAATGCTGTGTAAAAGAAGGTGCCTGTCTGCTCCTCTAAGTCTGCCCTGTCCCATGAGCGGTGCATTAACAAGAAGGTGGGTGCTGCCGGCACGTTGGGCTCAGGCACAAGCACGCAGCCCTAGTGTGGTTGCTGGAGAAGTCCTGTCTCTCTTGCAGCAATGGTACACCAGCTCGATGAATGTCGTCTGCACCTGGCTGACAGACCGCATGGACCTGCAGCTTCACATCTACCAACTGAAAACTCTCATTAGGATAGTAAAGGTAATTAGCACAAGTGGTTTTAATAATGCTGTCAGAAGGAGTGTGTGTGTATGCCTGCGTGTGTACAGCATGGTCTCTTAGTAAACTATCACCAGCAAACAAATTGAGCCGTTCACTAAAGTTCTTCAAAATTAAGATAGAATCATAGAATCATTATGATAGGGTTGGAAAGGACCTTAAGATACCCGTGTGTATGACATGTAGCAAAGGATAGACAGGGACTTGTAATGCATATAGATGCAAAATACAGGTGTGCAAGTAAGAACAACTAAACTGTTTCCATGAAAAAAAGGGAAACTACTGCTATTTGACCCTACCTGTACCAAAATTAGCCTTTCTGTGGGCAAACATGTGGCTCACACCAACGAACTCCAGTGTTAAAATGGGTTAAATCAACCCCAAAGTTTTTAACGCTGTTTTACTAAGCCCAGCTCTGGCTGGTGATTATTGTCAGAATGCAAATGAGGATTGTTGTCAGAGCTAACTGAAGTTGTTTCTTTTACAATGGGTGTATATAATCAACTCTAAGAGATCACAAAGGTGAGATAACATACTGTGAAAGTAACATTTTTTTTTCCTTGAGTGCACGTGTATGTGTATATGTGTGCGTGCGTGCCTTGGACTAATGATAATTATTTCAGTGTGAAATCACAGTGGTTTACATGAAATAATAAGATCACAGAAGGGGGTAAATATATTTTTGATCATTTTAGGCTCTATCTAATGCTTTTTGGTCTAGTATTTTATGTTTATGGTCTTGTGTGCAGTGAACACATTGAAGGCATGAATAAATTAAAACTGAAATGTATTAAATGTGCTTTTCATAACTGCAAACAACAGGCACAGACAAATTATTTCTACTCGTCGCTAGCTGAGGAAAGCTTTCTTCCTTGTGCTTTATTTATACCAATATTACATTCAGAAGCAGCTACAACAAATCCAAGGACTTTCTGAAATAGCAGAACAGTAAATAGCTTCCATGAGGAGCACAGAGCAGAACTAAATGAGTTTTATCTCACAGAGTCAAGAAGTTCTTATAGAGAAATTCAAATGAAAGAAACTAATTGTAGTAACAAAGGAAGTAGAGCTAACCACGGAAATATGACTCCAGTTGCAGACTTAGGTAAAGACAGGGAGATTTAAGAAACACGTGCTGTGTGCTTATGTTTACACATCAACAGTTTTCTCCAGTACCCTGGAATTAGTTTATTTAATCCCAATACTTCAAAACTGATTGTTTAATATGGAACATTCCAGGAATGTGTAATCACGTCTGCGGTTATGGACAGTAAGTATTCTGCTGCCTGATCTTACAGGCAGGACGAAAGCATGCAGAAGCAAGGGAAGTTAGAGAAGGGCCCTTATTAAGATCCCAATCTACCATAGGAAAGCACCCCACTACATCCCTGCTTTGACTCTTACAGAGTTGCAAAGCCATAATCTGTTGCCCAATGGACCTTTACCATGGTAAAGCAGTAGCCAGCAGAGATGCCCCCCTCAGCCTCTGCACCACCTGGGGCAATGCAAAATGCCCCCAGGGCTGGGATTTCCCTGGCATCCCATCCTTTTCTATTAGTAGCCCCAACCCTGTGGCACGGGCTGGTCCCTGTGGCAAATCGGGGTAGCTGGTGTTCTCCCTGACCTCTGAGCTATCTCCTCTTTCCTCTATGCCTCTTCCCACTGTAGAAGACGTACCGGGATTTCCGATTGCAAGGCGTGCTGGACTCCACCTTGAACAGCAAAACCTACGAGACCATCCGGAACCGGCTGACAGTAGAGGAGGCCACGGCATCGGTCAGCGAAGGCGGAGGGCTCCAGGGCATCACCATGAAGGACAGCGATGAGGAAGATGAAGAGGACGACTAGGGATGCTGGCCTGGAGGACCAGCTGGAGGTCGCCTGGTATCCGTGCATGTACCTCGTCTGTAACTCAGCCACATTAGGAGTTTTTCTGTCAGCTCTAAATGCCCATGAGAAGTTTACCAATACAAATGCCATGTTAGCTATGTGGTAATAAGATTAGCACCTCTCTTTGATTCATCAGTTTCCTGAGTTCATATCTATATGTTCATAAGCAATATGGAGCACCGTTGTTTAATACTGTTAATGGAAAAAAAAACTACATAGAAAACATGCTAGGTGTGTCCCTGTTATAATTAAAGTTTAAACAATGCTTCATTAATGTACTGTATATACATTGATGGTAAATTGTTGTGAAGATGAGTGACTCGAGTCCTTTCATTTCTTTGTTTCTCTTCTGTGGATGCCAACTGCTTAAAATTAATTAAAAAAAAAAAAAGAGGAAAAAACAGCTTTGTTTTTAAAAGAAGAACAAGGCAATTACAAATGATTTTTTTTTTGTTCTCTCTGTTCATTTACAAACCAGAAAACAAACAAACCCAGACAGCATTTGAATCATTCCGCATCCTTGTTAATGTACCAGGCTCTTCCCTTCAATATGCAGTTAACTCCATAGAGGCTACATCCCGAAGGGTTAGTCATTCCAATTGCCACACTAGATCAATACTATCATGGATATATCATGCCACATTACAAGTCCAAAGCAGTTGTTTTATGTTGATGTTTGCTCCTCTGAATGTTACGTTTTTGTTTCAAATCTCCAATAACTGTGGATGTACAAAGACAACTTTAATTACAATCTTAGACTATACAAATGTGTTTATAATAATATATCGACTATTTATTTCAGTAGATTGTAACCATAATTTACAATCCCTCTGTATCACACTGGTTTTTATATATGTCATGTACATTGCATTTTGACCAGTAACTGCATGTCCATCCGTCCCTCCGGAGCTTTTACTTTCTGTGTAAAATAGTGATTCATCTTGCTTTTTTTGCCTTATACAAGCCGACAGTTGTAAAAGTGTGAGAACTGTGGCTTCTCAATAAATAACTATTCAGATGTCCTAAGAATAAATTATGGAGTCTTTTTATGTCTGCCTTAGAAAAAAAATAAATCAATTACAAGCTCAGATGTAAGAGCCCCCACCTCTCAGAATAAAGGCATTTTCTTTTCTCATGGGTGTTTTTAGTTTATTAATATAAGAAGATGATTTCCGGATTTGCTCCTCAAGGGCAGGGTGGGACCACACTGTCTGTTCCCCAGGTACAAGGGCATTTCTGCTCTCACCTCTGCAGTTGTTTCCATCATCATCTGCACTCTATATTCTGTGATTTGTCTCTGGACATCTAATTGATGACCTTGCCCTGGTTCGGCCCCTATTGTAGCATGGTCATCAGCCTTGCCTGCCACTTACCTGCCACCAAAAGGCCTGTTTGTAGTTAAACTTCGCCCACAGCAGCAATGAGCAGGGCACATACAACCACATGGCAGACCGCTAGCTGAAATTACAAAGCAGCTTCTTTGATGGAAAGCGTGTTAGTCTGGGAGTTTTCTGAGAGGTTTTGCAGTCACTCCCTCCCTCCAGCCAAGTCAAACAAAAAATGACTCCTGTATCCTGGGTTTCAGTCATTTGAGAGAAGGAGAAGAGCTGATGTCCTTCACCCCCAAGCCAAGGAACCTGTTGCCCCTATGGGGAAGAAGGACAAATGTTCACTACAGGGGTGAATGCTGGAAAAGCATCCTGCCTGCACAAACCTGTCTGACATAATGAACCGTTAAACTAAACCATTTTCCAGTGCCCAAGAGCCATGAGATGCTCCCTGCATATATGTGTCTACCAAAACCGGCTCAGGTGCCTCTGCAGGTCTTTCACTGGGATGCACACAAAACTCATCTATATCTCAACGACATTATGTTTGGGGCCCTCACTCACTCCCTGCTGCCCTCACAGAACTTGCTTGACAAAACAAGTCTCATGAGGCATAAAGCAATAAACAAACTGCAAGCGTGACCTGGTCCCTTCTTTCTAAGCGGCTGAGACCCACTTGAGACCCATGCACATACTGACACATACATGTGCTCTCTTCATCCTCCTCCACAGCTGTCCCAGATATTTATATGAAGGGTAACAGCTCGAAAGGAGGTACTGGGAAAGCCTTACCTGGGCTGGTCACCAGGCTGGTAGCTAAAAGCACTGCAGGAGACCCAAATTTGTAGCTCTTCTCCCAGCCAGGCAGAGCTAAGCTGGAGAAACAGCTTGATTCTGCTCTGGAAATGGCTCCCTTTTTTTTTTCCAACATGAAATATTTATTGGATAAAAACACAGCCCACTTCCACCTGCCACCTTTCAAAATAGTGAGCCCTGCTCAGTTTTTTGAATGAAAGAGTGTGGGCGCAGCCTTCAGATGTTCCTTGGCTCTGTTTCACTAACACACATAGGTGCCTCCCTGAAACGGCGGTGATGGACACCCTCGTCTGAGTTTCTGTCTCATTAGCGATGGCCCTATAGCCTATGACAGCTTTTCGCATGCCCTCAATCCCCAATAAAGCACTTTACAGACTTCATAACAACCCCCAGGACATGTCAGGCTTGACCACACATTGAAAACAAGGAAGCATTAGCCAGCTTACTCCTTTTAAGGAGTTTGAACCCAAATTGATGAGCCTCAAATTAATACTTTAGTGTGGGCGAGGAGAAGACCTCATGTATGAGCAACGCTGTGAAGCAGGATTTAACCTCACACTCCAGAGCCTGCAGCTGAGCAAAGGAGCACGTTGCACCCTGATTCCCACTGCCTTCCACCCTGCAAGATACACGGTGCTGGCATGCCAACCCTGTTCTACATGGGTGCTGCACCATGGTTCCTCGAGCAGGAAGTTCCACCTTGGGTTAATCCTGCAGAAATGTTAATTCCAATTGGTTTGATTTTGTCTGAAAAACGTCAATCCACATTTAAAGCCCTCCTGGCCATGGGCTACACACCTTGGACAGCCTCCTGCAGAGCAAAGGTACATCTCAGGCAGCATCTAGAAGGGCTCACTGATGGATGGGAGCTCTCTGGCAAACCCAGCCGAGGAACGCAAAGGTCTGCTGCTAGCTTTCCTTCAACCCATTGCTGCGATGGAATGAGCTCCAACAGTCAAAGGACTTTCTGCCAGTACAACTGCACCTAGATGAAGAATCTGCCAGTACAGTTATGTCAATCAGTTTTGGGGAAAGAGGAAAACTTCATTCTTCTGCCAGCAAAATTTTAAATGATAGATCAGGCCAAAACTTCTCTCGTATTTACAGGGAAGTCCAGCAAAAATATCCTTTTTTTGACAGACTTACTTAAAGCATGTGGCATGGAGACTGAAAATGCTATCAACTATTTGACTGACAAGTGTCAGCAGCTGTTCATCCAATTTGTTTTATATTTCAGCAACTAACAGATTCTTTCCCCTCTGCTGTAATGCATGTCTCCTGGCCCATAGGCATCCAGAAATTGCTTTTCTGCCTCTCTAGTGACCAAAACGTCAAAAATATTAGAAGACAATTTGTGTTCAGAAGCATAAACAGGCATGCAGCAAAGCAAGGATGATTTTGTCAGTGTCCTTTTAAGAAGACTCACAGCAAACCTAAGGCAAAACATCTCTTCTCTAAGCTTTGAAAGGAAAATCTAAAGCAAACAAAGGCACTCATAAATCAGCACAGGTTAAACTATCAACTACCAAGGCAAAAAGAAGTCATCTATTGGCCAACCAAAACACAGCTGAAGCCATACTTGAACCTCTTGCAGTTTGAAGTTCACAACTCCACACTACCACCATCAGCAGCGTTGGCACAAAAATTTGCTCCATGGTGTGATGCAGCAGAGCCATGGCTGCATCAAGCTGAGTCCAGACAGGAGTCCTTTCAGCCACTCACCAAACCCAACCTTCTTCACCTTGGCTCTAGCAACACTTTCAGAACCTCTCTGATCCCTAACTGCATATAAGTTACAATTACTGCAGTTGCCCTCAGTTCTGAGCTTGCTGGACTAAAAAGCCTGTGTGATACCTCTCAAAGGTGAGCTATGTCTAGCAGCATTTCCTTTATCCAAGCACATTTAGGCTCGTCGAGCTAAAAAACCTGAAGTGATATTTTCCTTAGCCTTTCTAAAAGCTACATATTCCATTTCAAGTTGTAAATCTGCATTTGTTGTAACTATGCAAAATATGGGAGGAAAAAAAGTGCAGAGATTATATGCAATCTGCCAGCAGAGTTGTGTGCCATGAGGAAAATGCCTCGCAGGTCAAAACAAAGAAAAACACTGAGCAACAAATTAGTTGCAGGCAGTAGCTAATATGGAGATCAAAAGATTAAAATCAACATGCAACGATGAAATCACTGGAATAATAGGAGCACTTAAGAAGATTAAGTCAATAACAGAGTCCAGCAGTACAAAAATAAGACTTTGATTATACTGTAAAATTGTATATGGGGAGAGCAAAAGCAATTACAACCACGACATGCTTCACTCTCCCTGCCTTAGACCATCTTGGCTCATTTGCTATGCAAGGAATACAGTTGTTGAAATAAACAGAAATGTTATGACTCAAGTGCTCAATTCAAAAACAAACCAGGTGGTCAGATCAGATTGGGGACTGTCAAGATGGGGTCTGTAAAATGAGGACTTGTTGCAGATCCCAGAGGATACGACAGCTGGGGGGGAACAAAGGCCACACCGTTTAGGACTGCTTTCAGCAAAGAATGCTCCACAAGCAGCTGATCTTGGGGGGCTGTCCCAGGCTGTCAGCTGGAGAGGAGAAGCACGCACTGGAAGGGAGAAAGGAAGAGAGAAATAGCTCAAAGGCTTGAAGTGAATGTGGTGGTGAACTCTGGGAACTGGGAAGGGGCTTTTTTTTTCTAGCCAGGTAAAGCAGCAAAGACTGATGGTTTGGTTTTGTTATGGACATCAGAGAGAGGCAGCACCCCTTAGATTCTCACATAAGGGACAAGAATATGTCCCATAATCAGGTTCACCAGTTCTGGGGGATCACCCAATAGCACAGCCCAATAGGGATGGGAAGGATGAGGGCAGCTAACACTCACCACAATAGATCTACCCTTGATCAACCCAGGTTGAAAAAGATAAGCCAGTCCCTCGGACACATACTGGCCATGGCCACAGGACACCAGCCTCATCCATAGACTATGAGGCCAAATGCCTGTATCCCCAGGGATAAATGGTTACTGCAGTGGGGTCTTCCTCACCCAAGAGGTCTGAGACACCTTAGTGGGTTCTGCAGTGCTCTGTGTTCTGTGAGGAAGAGCCTAAACCCTGCTCCTCAAACCCTGGGATTGTCTCTAAATCAGTTTTTCATCCGCACCACTAACTGCAGCCCCACCACCACCCCAAAATCACAAGCCAGGCTCATAAATAAATCAAATAAATAAATTATCAGCTATTTTTACAGAATTTGTGGGTGTTCTTGAACATTCAGGGAATACTTGGGTTGTGCGTTCAAGTTTTTTCTGGCAATAACAAGGTCTGGATTTTTAGTTTGGGCTCTGATTGTTGGGAGGGATTTTTAGTGGTTCTTCTACCTCATGTCTTCTGCAGTGAAATCAGCACTTTTCTTGTGCCCAAGTGGCACAGCAGCAGGTTCACCAGCCAATCTGGGAGTCCTGCCAGGTTCTCTTCAACTTAGCCACCACCACCAGGGACAGGGATGCTGCAACCCACCTGGCACCACGTGCTCTGGGGGAAGGAGGCAACGTGCTGCTGTCACTGTCCCCTCGGGACCTCACAGCCCATGGAGTCCTGCTCTGCAGCGGATGGGGACATCTGCGACAAGAGGTCAAACACAGGCGAATACAGATCTCAACACAATATGTGGCACAGGCGGAAAGACTGGTCAACGCAGAGTGGGAAGTGAGTTGAAAAGAGACGGTGGAAAGATCAGCTTTGGAAGGACTCTTACTTTATTTGAGGTATTTTTCCATTGAAAAAGTAAGTTATTTTGAAAATGTGATGGTTTTCTATCTCATTAAAGGGAGCATAATTCAAAACACGTGGAGTTTGTCCCACTTTTTTTTTTTGGCCATCCTTCTTTGAGGCAAAAAAAAAAGGGAAGGAATAGGAACACAAAACTGAAGTGGGCTTCTACTCATTCTCACTGCTTTTTGCTCCTTTTTCTGAAACGTTTTCAGTAGGAAAGTGAGAAGAAGGCCATCCCCCCATTATATTCTCCTTCTCTACTTCCTCCCACCTTTTCTCCTAAATAGAAAATAAGGGGAAAAAAAAACACAAAAAACCCAGAAAAATGTAAAAGCTCCCACTCTTTCAAAACAAAAAAGTACCACACTTCCAAACATTAGGAAGGGACATCTTTCGGTTGCAGCATTCAGAAATTAAATGCAGCATCGCTCCATCACTGCAACGCAAAGAAGGACTATTTCCCACAAGAAGGACAAACAGCAGCTCACCCCTTCAACAATCTCCTGCTTGCCTTTGGGCATGATGTGTACTCTGCCAACTCCTTGATGCCTCCTGGGCCAGACCAGTCTCGCACCAGGAGCTAGACTTCACCCATGATGTCTCTCTCTCCACTCCTCACAGGCAGGCAGTGTTTTTGGGGCATAAAGCCTGGCTGGGATCGAGCTGTTAGTTACCATTCCTGTTGACAGGCAAACTAGAATAGGCTCTGGCTCACTTTCTCCGAGCTGCGGAAGGAGGAATGAGCCGGGAAAAGAGTTCATTCAATTGCTTCTGTTTGGCAGCTCTGCAGGACTCTCCGCATAGAACAGAAAGCAATGTGGCAAGTAAGGAGTTGCCATTTTTAGAATTACATAAGCCAGTTTGATTGCCATCGAGGCACTCTGTGCAGCTCCTGCCACGGTGCCCTGCCGCTTGCTCTGCAGTGGGGCCGGGTTTCAAATAGCTTTAGGAGCAGGTCAGAAATCTGCTCTTCAAATCAGGTTAAAAACGGCACTGTTAGCCCTTCAAAGTCAGCGCAGACATGCAAGGACCATGATGTCTCTCTCTCCACTCTCTCCACCCTAGGCCACGGTGCTTCCAAAATCCCACTGACCACATTTGCTGTGGGACTCAAGCAGTGCTCCAAACCCCAGCTCCTCAGTAGTGCTTCATACGCCAAATAATATAAATGAGGACTATCTGCCCGCATAGATGCTATAATGCGTAACTCAGTGAAAGGGCTGAAAACAACAGCTTGGAGGGACCCAATGCCAAGGTGGCTTCACCATGCATTGCTCCTGTCCCATGCAGTCATGGCTGTCTCCAGTGGGTGACACAGCAGCAGAGGGAGGTCACCTCACCGCCCCTAAGGGTCCTGCCCGTGTTGGCTGAGGTGTGGGTACTGCTCCCATTATACAATACCATGGTTTCAAACGGGTAACTGGAAGCAGTCAGACGGGTAACAAACCCCTCTTCACCCCAGCACCAAACTGCTATCCTAATTTCCCCATTCGTTGCTCACTGATTTGTCCATAAAGTGCCTCTGATCCCTGCAAACTGAACTCCACCCAAACACGTTGGGGCCATTCCTGGGTTGCCCTTTAGGGCCACTAATTGCTGACCTGCAGTGAGCCAGAACCAAACTCAGCACGGTGGAGCCCGAGCCTGGCCATCACCGCAGTCCAGCTCTCCTCCACTGGCCCCTCTGCTTCACCTCACACCAGCTACAAAGCCACATCAGCAGCTGCTCCCCAAGTTCAAAAAGGCAGCCCCATCCTAATTGGCTGGACTGGTGGCTCACCCGGTCGTCCATCACCTCCTGCTGTTGAAAATAAATAATAATAAAAGTACTTTAAAATCACATATACAAAGCAAAGCAGCCTAGAAATCAAAGCCACCATTTCAGAGAGATCGGAGCATAATGCTAATAACTTTCGGCAGCTTCCACTGTGGAGTTTAAGCAGCTGCCAAGTTAAATAACCAGGAGTATCCTAAGTTATCTTCCAGTGGACCATAAATGCTCAGCGCCGACTGCCCCGGCGGGGCGGCCGGACGGGCGAGAGCACGGCCGGGCCTGTGGGCCCCTGCGCCCCCCGCCGGGACGGGGCCCAGGCGGAACGCGGTCCCGGGGAGCCCCTCATCGGACGGGTTTGGTTGTCGGGGGCCGAAAGGGAAAGCCCCACTGGTTTTCGATGTCAGCGGCTGGGGAGCGTTTGGGGCCGGGGCAGCGTGGCCGCAGCTAACGGGGCCGGGCGCCCAGCGAGCCCTGGGATGCGCCTGGGCTGTTTCGCGGGGCCGGGCGGGCACCGGCAACCGTTTATCGGGGATGTCAGAGGCGCAAAAATAACGTGGGGGACGATCGCGTTTGCGTTGTGAGAGGCTTCGCGGTGAGCGCCTTCCAGGGAGAAAATCCGCAAACCATTTCGCCCCGCCAAACCCCGGGTGAAGGATTAAAACCCCACAGGAAGGCAGAGAGCGGCGCTGGGATAGGACCCCTCAGCCCGCCCGACGTGCGGCCGCTCCTGCCCCCCAAAGCCGGGCTTAGGGCACAGAGTGGGGCTTAGGCACGGCGGGGCTGGGGCAGCTGTCCCAAAGTCAGTCACTTGTAATAGGCTTGCCGGAAGAGCAGCAGTGGAATTGATAGAGACAGCCTCCAGCTGCGCCTAAACCTGCGGTTTCAATTAAAATACTGAGCTCCGATGCGAGGGTTTGAGCTGGGATCCCCAAGAGCTGATGCGCAGGGAGTGCGGTACCCCGGCTCCTCACCCTCCACCGGGACTGCTTCGGGCCGCGGCCCCGGGGCTGCTACACGGGGTCCCCGCTTCTCCTCTCCCCCGGGAGTCCCGAGGCCTGCGGGACCCGCCGACTTGCTCGGTGCGGAGCGGGGAGCCGGCGGCTGCCGCGCCTTCGGCCGGGGAAGGGAAAGAGGGAGAGACCCGGGCCGGAGAACAGCCCGGCAAGGGGAAGCTGGCAGCGAGGTCCCGGCCCCGGCTCCGCAGCCCTCTTTTATCCTGCCCGAAATCATCTCGTTTACAGAAAATATTTGTTTGCACTATTAGTTGGTACTGGAGTTAATTACTCAACGTGTGAGCGGGGAGTAATATGGATAAAAGCAGCCCCAGTGTTTATTGTGTGGGTGAGCTGTTTGAGCGGTGCTTGAATAAACTGCAATTAGGGTTAGATAGAGATTAATTAACATGTGAGTGGCAAGGTGTAAAATAGTTCCCAACCCTCCACTCAGTATAATCTGCAGGCGAGGAAAAGAAGTTTGTGGAGGCTAATTAAATACTTTGCTAAAGCCGGCGAGCCCCGGGAGCGAGCGGAGCCCAGCCGATGCCTGCCCCCTGCTCGCTGCCGGGTAGAGGCTCTCTGCTCGGCTCCCCGGGGCTCTCCCGCAGTCCAAGCACCGGTTTGTGCCGGTGCATACCGCTCTCCGCGGTTTCATCTCACCTTCTCCCCCCTTAAAACGCGGGACCCATCGGAGGAGACCGGGAGGACAGCAGCAAGCAGGGCTGGGGGACAAGACAACAACTCCTGATGCTCCAGACGGGAAGACCCCTATTCCCGAGGCGGGGTGTCCCCCCTCACGTTCCCGAGGAGCCCCCGGGGCAGGGCGCTCCCCTCCGCCAGCCGGGGGCTGCTGCCGCCGCTTACAAAGTTTGTCTCTGGAGCGTGCTGTGGTTCGCAGGTGAAAAAGCCTGTCTGCAAACAGCCGCCGGCGAGCTGCCCCGCCGGGGAGGCTCGTCAGAACCCCCCAATTCCTCCAAACTTTCTTAGGCGTGCGAGGGAGGTGGGAAAAGTAATAATAAATATAGATAGATAGATAGATAGACAGATAGATAGATAGATATAGGGGCCTTTTCATTGCTTTGCTTTACCTCTGGCCAGGCTCAATCTAAACCCTTCGCTCCCGCTCCCCCGCCCCCTCCCCCGGCTAATCCTCCCCTTTATTTTAGAAACACACAAAACCAGGTTCCACGCAGCGCTATAGTGGCTACAAGTGAAAGAGAACTGAGCGCCCTGAATCGCTGGGGGGAAATTGGTCTGGCTGAATAGCCCCGGCGAGGGACGGGCGGCTAATGGGGGCCAAGGGGGGTGCTGCCGCCGCGGCCGGGCCCCCCAAACCAGGTGGACACGGGGCTTTCTCAATGCCCGCGTCCTCGCATCTGAGGGTTCTGCAAATCCTCCCCTCCCGCATCAAGTCGTTTTAATTAGAGAGAGGAAGGGAAGGACCCCCAGCATCCAGGCGCTGTAATGTAGAGTCTCCTATTTTGAGGAAGAGGGAGGATGGAGGGGGAAGGGGGGGGGCACGACCAGGGCCATAAGGGGGAGCTGCTCGGCTGCCCCCCCCCCGGGAAGCGGGCACCTTTCGGGGTGACAGTTTGCAAACCTCCCGCTCGCAGCGCACGGGGCCGTGTTTTAATTTATTTTTAAATATTTTTTCATTTATTTATTAATTTATTTTTTAAAAAGCAGCAAAAACCCAGCCCCGGACTCGACTCCCTCCGCGTTTATTTAAGGCTAATCACCAGCTACCCTGAGAGGGGTGGAATTAAACTTAGTTTAATTAACATTAATACACTGTCCTAATTAATGGGTTGGCTATTAATTTATACATGCTGGGGAGGCTCGCAGATAAGTGACAATTTATTAATTATCTTCCAGCTCGGTTGCAACGGAGCTGATTGCAGATGGGTTGCCAAAATAACTCGAGCATGGTTGCGTGGTAGTTGCTTTAGGAAGGGAAAAAAAATTCATTCTCCCCCTTCTTAAAGAAAAAAAAATAAAAAAAAAGAAAGAAAAAGAAGAAGAAGGAAAAAAAAATCCTCACGCTCACTCGGAGTGGCTCTTCTAACCCCAGCAAGAACTGGAGCACTCTTTTCCACCCAACTTGTGAATCGCACTTGCCTTCTAATTTGCCACATGCAAAACGATTCCTCTGCTTTGCAAGTTGCTTTTTAAGAAGGGAGAGAGAGAGGAAAAAACGCAGCTCGCACACGAGCGATTTGTGCGTCTTAAACTGGAAGGAAATTGTGCGTGGAGAGAAAGGAGGGGGGGAGCTCCTCTTCCTCTCTCTGCCCCAGCCCACCGCGCTCCAGCCCGGCGCCTCGGCTCGGGGAAGATCCATGGTGGCATCCCCATGTCATTCTGCTCCAAGTGACTTCATGTGATGTCAGCTTTAAATGTACGAGACCGTGATCTGACGCTCAGGAAGATGTTTGCTATCAAAATGTGACGGTGGCCACACTGCGCTGCTTGGATGAGGCTCGCCGGCGCTGGGCAAAGGTAAGTGGTCCCAAGCCGAACCCCGCCGCCCCTCACCCTGCTCCCTGCCCCCCGCATCCCCTGCACCGCGGCCATCGGTGGGACTGGGCTGGGTGGCATTGGGCTGGGGGAGACTTTTCTTTTTCTTTCTTGGTTTTTTTTCTTTTCTTTTAAATACTAACAAGGTCTAGCTTGCATGTTACTTTAGCGTGTTCCGCTTAATGAGCAGTAATCTGGTACCCTACGTGCCATTGTTCCTGGATATGTTCATTTGAATGTAAATAGGGAGGGGGTGCCGGTGGGGGGGGTTGGGGGGGGTGGGGGGAGAATAAGGTGCTTATTAAATTGATTTGTCTCCCTGGCTTTTCTGGAATGCAGAGCCGAGAGCGGGAGCGACTCGCTGCTCACACCAAGTTCCCGCACGGCGGAGCGACATGGCGAGCCCGGGGTCGCTGGAGACGGTCATGCCTTCCTCCTGCCCCCGGCACGACGGCAGGGCCGCCGCCGCTAACCCCTCCAAGACCCTGGCCTTCTCCATCGAGCGGATCATGGCCAAGACGTCGGAACCCAAGCCAGCCTTCGAGCAGAGGCACGGAGGGCCGGAGTCGGAGCCGGTCAAGAAGCCGCTGAGCCTGTGCTCACCCCTGCCCTGCGTGATCCCCATCCCGCCGCTGAGCTACGAGGTGCCCTCCAAGACTCTCAGCTACTCGGAGCTGTGGAAGAGCAGCCTGCGGGGCGGCGCCGGGCTCTGCAAAGCCAACTGCGGCGTGTGCTGCAAGGCAGAACTCGCCCTGGGCCAGCCCAGCGGCCGGCTCATCAAGCCGCAGGTCATCCACCAAGCGGGGGCCGTGCCGGCCGCCCCCCGCTCCCTTTACTACTTCAATTACCTGGACGCCGCGTACCACCCGGCCGACATCCTGCACGGACAGCTCTTCCCCGCCGGCCTGCTGGGCGCCCCGCCGCCGGGGGGCCTCTCGGCCCACCAGAAGCTTTTTCTGCTGGAAAACGCCAAGCTAGCGGGGCTGGCGGCCGAGAAGCTGCCCCCACCGCCGCCCTTCGCCCATAAGGAGCGGCTGCCGGGACACCTCGACCAGGTGATGAAGGATGCGGCGGCGGCGGAGCGCGGCGGCCCCCCCAAGGGCCACGCCAAACTGGGGGGCGGCGGCGGCGCGGCGGAGGGAAAGCCCAAAAACTTTACCTGCGAGGTCTGCGGCAAGGTAAGGGGGGCGCCGGCAATGGGGAGGGAGGGGACGACACACACACACACCCCCCCCAGGAGCGGCCGGGCCGGGCCGGGCCTGACCTCGTCTTCCCGGCGCTTCCCCGCAGGTATTCAACGCGCACTACAACCTCACCCGCCACATGCCGGTGCACACGGGGGCCAGGCCGTTCGTGTGCAAGGTCTGCGGGAAGGGCTTCCGCCAGGCCAGCACCCTGTGCCGGCACAAAATCATCCACACGCAGGTAGGTGGGGGGCTAGGCGGGGGGGAAGAGGCTGGCCCCCGCCCCCCGCAGCCCCCCCTGACCGGCCTCTCGCTTTCCTTCCTCCCCCCACCCGGTTGCAGGAGAAACCCCACAAATGCAACCAGTGCGGGAAGGCGTTCAACAGGAGCTCCACGCTCAACACACACATCCGCATCCACGCCGGCTATAAGCCTTTCGTCTGCGAGTTCTGCGGCAAGGGCTTCCACCAGAAAGGTGAGCTGAGCTGGGATGGGACGGGGCCGTCGCCCATCGTTAGAGGAAATGAGAGGCGGTGAGGCCTGCCCGGCTCGGCCGGAGCAGCAGCCGCTCCCAATTACTTTCCCTGTAAGCGGGGCCGCATCGCTGGGCCTCGCTGATGGTTCTCCCTAAATGCTTTTTAAATGAGAGGTGCCGGGCCTTGGTCCTAATCCAGAGCCCCTCCGTTTGCCGCGGGTCACCGGGCTGACCCTGTCTCTCATTTGTGCCGTGACAGTTGCACGCTGCTCCGCGCTGACAGGGACCGAGTTTGACAAGGCGGGCGGGGGGAGACCCTTCCTAATGCCCCCCACCCCGTCCTGCCCGGCTTTACCTGTGCACCGAGCGGCCTGGGCACCCTCGGTAACCCCCTTTTCCACCTTCTTCCTTTCTCGCAGGCAACTACAAGAACCACAAGCTGACCCACAGCGGGGAGAAGCAGTACAAGTGCACCATTTGCAACAAAGCCTTCCACCAGATCTATAACTTGACTTTCCACATGCACACCCACAATGACAAGAAGCCCTTTACGTGCGTCACTTGCGGGAAAGGATTTTGCAGAAACTTTGATTTAAAAAAGCACGTCCGAAAGTTGCACGACAGCGTCTCCAGTGCTCCTCCGCCGCGGGACCCCGGGCGCAGCGGGCAGAGCTAAGGGCCCCGCACGCCGCCTCACTCGGACCTGCTCCACCAGGCCAGCACTATTTATCCAAACCAGCCTTTGCTTCTCTTCTTTTCCCCAGCGAGCTCAGCCGCCGGTAGCAAGCGATCCCGAGCCGCAGTTGTATATAAGAGGAATCTTATTTAACGGCGCGTTGCGCCGCTGGAGCAGGCCAGGAGGGGCCGGGCTGGCCGCCCCCCGCCAGGACAGCGCTCTTTATCCGTGTCTGTAAATCTCCATTTTAAATGTACGCTCGAATAAGTGAGGAATATATCTATATCTATATCTATCTATCATGGGACAATAAACCGACCCTTCGCAGGTGTCTCATTTCCCACCTCGGCCCCGGTCCGAACTGGGGACCGGGCTTAACGGCGCTGTCCGCCGGCTATACGCGGCTTGCGGGAGCTCCGGGAGCCGGGACGACGGCGGGGAGAGCCAAGCCCTGCCGCCCCGGGGCCCACCGAGCGCTGTGGAGGAAACCGAGCGAGGGCGGGAGGGCAGCGGGCGGCTTCCTGGTGCTGCCGCCCCCCGGGGAACGGGGCAGCGCCGCTGCGGGACCCCCGGCGGGCTGCGCGAAGGGTGGTTCGGAGTTTCCCAGCGCCGCTTCCCGGGGTCGGTTCATTACGGCGTGTTAAATCCGCTGCTGAATGACTCTCTTCCCCTGCATGCAGATAAAATGATCTCACGCTTGCTTTCCGAGTAATGACCCAAATTAAGAGAGAAAACACAGACCCTTCAAACCGCATTACATTAATCTAATCACTCCCAGCAGGCCTCAGAAACTCTTTTTGATCAGAATATGGATAATCAAGCACTTGGATAACACTAAATATTCCCTTCTCATCTCCACCCCTCCCTCACTTTTAATATGCGAGTGTCTATTCCGGCCACGTCGTTAGGAACAATATTATTCTAGCGGAGTAAGGAGCTGGAGCCGGCCGTGCGTGTGCGTGTGCTCGGGCCGGGCTTGCCAATGAAGAGGGGAACAAGCGAGGCACCAAAATGCCTGGGGACGGTGTAACGGGGAGTTCACCTTTCTCCGCTTAATTGAGTAGCTAAACGGTGGGAGGCAAGGACAAGCACAGCTCGGGAGGCGACCCCGCGCTCCGGCTTTCGGGATTCATTAATCGGCTGCGATGCTCCGCTCTCCCCGAGGAGCGGGCCGAGCCCGGGGGGTTGCCGGGTCCTCTGCTCCCTCTGGAGGGAGCGGGGCCAGTTCAGAGATGCTCTGGGTTTGCATTTTGAAGTACCAGAAGTAGCGTTGGACGGTTTGCGTCGGGTGAGGAGCGCGAAAGGATGCCCGTGGTCCTGACAGGGGGGGAAGATCGTGGTGGAATTTGTAAAAGATTTGGGGAGAGTTTCAGGTTATATTAAAAAAAGAAATAAGAAAAATTGAACCCTGTCTCTGCTCTGGGAAGCCTCGGGGGGTTGGGGGGGGAACCGTGAAGGGGGTGTATCTCAGCCCCTCATCGGCAGATCGCGGCTGCGAACCGCCAGCCGACCCCCTGCTCTCCCCAACAACGGGGCTGGAGGGCCCCCGGCCCGGAGGCATCGGAAGGGACCCGTCTCCTCTTGAATGGCCACTGTGCTGGGGGACACACGGCAGGACAGGGTGCCGGAGGCGGCGAGCGGCGGGTTGTGCGCACCTCGGGAGCAGCCGCGGAGCCGGTCCCGCTGCCAGGGCCGGGGAAAGCGGCACTGGAGGAGGGCAGGGCTGTGCTGCCAGGCGGGCGCCCAAAGCGGGTCTCCCCAGACAGCGCGCAGGCTGCTTCCCCAGAGCTCCTGACAGGCGGGAGCAGCGCGAAACCTGCTCCCGGGAAGGGAATTAAGGGAAGCGCGTTCCTTTCGTATCTTTATAAAAAGCGGCGTTGTTTACAGAGCCCTCTGTGAGAGGGGGAGCGGCATCCCCGTCACGGCTGCGGGCATCCTCAGGGCACCCCGGGAGCCGCGCCGGCCCGGTGGGTCACCCCGGCGGTGGTGGGCAGCGCAGCCCGTCCCGCGCCGGCGTCGCTCCGGTGTCTCCCGGCCTCGGGCGCACCGGGAAGCGATCGCCACCGGCCCCCTCACCCCCTCCTTCCCCGGGATCTCACCCGGATCCCGGCACACACAAGCCGCAGATCGCGGGGGAGGGGCGGTTCTGTCAGACACACACACGCCAGAGCCTCCAATTATCTTCTCCCTCACAAGATGTTTCTGCTGTCCACGACTGCTCACACTTCGGCACTCTTGCCAGCAAGCCTCAATAATAACACAAAAACCCGCACAGAAACCCCTCTCTCGGCACCGCAGCCAGGCACACAACAGATTGAGCAGGGCCGGTGCCTCGGGGGGGGGGGGTGGGTTAGAGGTGCCTCCGCGTACAGAGCGAAGAGCCAGCACCCTCGGGCTAACCCCCGCCTAGCTCGGCTCGGCCCGGTCCGGTGCGTCCCTGGGACCGGGCAGCAGCCAGGTGCGCCCCGCCGGGCACCGGGAAGCGAACAACCTGGAGGCAGCTGCGTTGCCCTTTTCCCTGCACTCCGCTCTCCAAACGTCTGAGCAACCAGTTTGCTGCTAGAAACATGTTAATTGCCAACGGAGCTCATTAAGGCATGCACATGCAAAACACAGCAAGGGAGATTAAATGGACAAAAGCGCAATAATGAACTGTCAAAAATCGGACCCATCTACAAGACCAGGAGCACTCAAGAATGAGGCATTTAGAGGCAACAAAGGATTGTCTGGGACAGGAAGAAAGGACGACCTAGACTTTTGTTTAGTCAACACAATTGATTACAAATGAGAGATTAACAGGATAGCTTCAGAGTTTTTTTGAAGGAGGCAGAAGAGAAAAGTCCAATTAAGTGCACCGAATGTTAACTACATTGATTTCCACGGCCAGCCCTAGAGAAATTCTCATTAAACCATCCCTGGCGATCCCTTTTGGAAAGTAATTTGTCTCCCTGATGGAGCAGAGAAAGGGAGCCGTGTAAAGAGAAAGAAGCGCTAGTTCTTGGCACAATGAGCTTAGGAGACACACTGGAAAGAGCCAAAGGGGGAGTTAATGAGCATCTGACAAGCCGCTTGGACCCGGGCCTGGAGAGCAGCGATGAAAAGATGGAATTGGCCAACAACTATTCTTTATATCAAACATAAAAAGGCCAATCTGAAACAGGGCTGCTCAAAGCTGGTGGGGAAGAAAAGAAAGGCCCCCACTGGGGGGTGGAGTGGAGGGCTCAACTGCCCCACTGGGATGGGGAAAAAACACCATAATCTACCGGCATGACCCTCTCGGAGACCGGGGCTGCGGGACCCGGCACCACCCCCGGTCAGGGTTGGGAGGGGGCTCTGCTTCACCCCACACCGCCCCCCGGTAAGGGAACCCCAGGCCCGCCGCGCTGGGAACAGCTCTGGGAGGTTGTCCCGCAAGAGGCACATCACCAGGCGGCACAACAGCGGCCTGGCTCTCCCCGGGAGGCCGCGCCGCCCCGAATCCGCCTTCCACCTTCCTCCCGGGGGTGCATTTGCCCGAACACCCCCTGGGACCAAGCACCTCAAGGCAACGCGCCTCCTCTCCCCTCTGTAGACCCGGCTCGCTCGGAGGCTCTTAAATCAGATTAGGGCTCGTTAATAACAATTTTGGCTTAAGTCTGTATTGACTTAGGTTTAGGAATGGCTTAGCACTTTCGCTTAAGTCAACACGACAGCTAAATTGACACATGCCTTTCCCAACCCGCAGGGCTCCCGCGGACGCACAGGTGCCCGCAGGATTCGTCCTTCTGCCGCTTTAAGCCGTTTTACGCGAGTATTTGCATTATCTTTGAGCGAGCCACCGGGCCTCGAGGGTGCCGGCCCGTTCCTCATGTCACCCACGAGGGTCCCCCACGGAGGGCTCTGCTTCCCGGCCACCTCTCGAGGTTGAGTGCTTCGAGCTCTCGCCCTTCTCGCTGCTCAGCCCCTGTCGTCCTTCCCCAGTCTGTTCCCTAACGCCCCTCGCCACCCCTACGGGTGCGGGCCTCGGATATCCCAGAGAATCGGGGCCGCGCCGACAGCCGGCTCCGATACCGGGCGGGACACCGGGGGGCACCGAGGGACACCTGGGGACAGTGCAGGCAGAGGGGACGAGAGGCTGCTACCCCGGGAGCGCGCTGCGAGGGGCTGTAATGATGGAGCTGCTTGGTGACCCATGCTCACCCCACACTCTCCCGAGTGCTCCGGCGAGCAGATCTTACACCGCAACGAGCTTCACCCCAACCCATTCCCCTTCCTAACCTCCTCTCACTACCACCCTACCTTCTCCCAGCCACCAGCTCTGCGACTCTCTAGGGTGACCCAGTGTTACAATTAAAGTCCTCAGTAAAGACATATAAAGAGGAGAAAAAAAAAATTTACCAGCTTGCTTCTACCGTCCTCCAGGAAACCTATCCGACCGTTTAACATTACTCCTAGCCTACTCATACCACTAACCCTGCCTGAGCTAATGCCACAAGCACACGTTATTCCTTTTTCTCTCTTGCAACTGCTTGATTGATTGAATCATGGGCAACACGTGCCCTCAATTAAAAACATTTAAACGAGGTGCATGTGAACGCCTGTGTTGGGGCGGGTTACTTTTCCTTCCCAGGGGGTGCACTGAGCCCTGGGACATCGGGAGCACAAACAGCTCTCTGGCGTTTATGAGCCACCAGTACTCATAAAGTCGGAAAAAACGTGCTTTGAAATGACCCCCGGAAGAGCGTGTTTAGTTAGGGCAACGCCTCGTTGTCCTCACCGGGGACAACGAATTGCTGGATGTGGAGAACAGGGGAAGGGGCTGCCCCCAGAGTTCTGGGTTTGTAACCCCAAAGCAACACCAAAACGTGGGTTTTCCTCCAGCATTTGCATCTCTGCAGTCTTCTGCAAACGCAGCAACTGATGAGTGACTTTAAAAGCGAGCTGGTAGGGAGCAGAAGCAGAAGATGGGCAGGGTCCGGGCACTCTGCTTCACCTCTCCCTACTGCTGGCCGAGGTGCTGGGAGTAGCCCCAGCCCCGCCGAGTGGTCCCATCCCCATCTTGCCACGATGTCCCCGCTACCAGCGGCCGGGGCCAAATCTCTCGCCCAATCGCAACGGGGATGAGCGCTTGGAAGACCTCTGCGATGGACAGGATTGTCCTGTGGAAAGGCTGAGGCGTTGAAATCGCTCAGAAGAGCACCTGAGACTTCCCGCAAGCGCTTTCCTCAAGTCCCGTTAACTGTCTGCTACCCCTTCTCCCGTCTTCCTCACTGCAGCGAGTTGCCAAGATATTTCACATAAATAGAAGCTTTCTGATTTATAATCAGCCTCTTCCTTCTGATTCATTATGTTAATGAACTGAGATATTACCAACATTGGATTATCGCATCACTGAATGAATCCAGCAAAAGAAAGCTAATTATAGAGGAAAAAGCCAAGTGGACCCGGAAACGGCCGGGAAACAGTGTGAAGAGTTAACCAGCTGTTTAAGCTCGCTCTAGACACCGTTCCCAAATGACAGGAGTGCGATAGTTTCGTTCACGCAGAGATATCCTTCCCCTGTAGATGTACAGATTCGTTTCGCACCGTCACGGTTATAGTTACGGGCAATTCCAAGCGACTTATCCCGCTGTCCGTAGCTTCCCGGGGAGCCCCGGCTCCGCTCGGCGAGGACAACCCCCCCCAGCCCCCCCGCGCCGTTCCCACCGCCCGTCTCCGGCCATCGCCGCTCTTCTTCCTTTAGAAAACGAGAGCAGTGCTCTTTTTATGTGTGTGTGTCCCACTCTCTTCTTCCTTTCCCACTGCTGCTTGGCTCGGGTTTTTCCAGCCTGGAGCAAACTTACCCCTGGGCAGGCTCCGCAGAGCTCAGGTTAGACCGCGCTTAACAAAACTGCAGGCGTGTGGTTCGCTTAAACAAATTATCCTCCGGAAGCTTGTACTGAGCTACAGTTAGAGCACCGTGACTATTGGGAACGCACACAAACTACATGGAAGCCGCAAAACCGAAATCCCGTTTCCCAACCCTGCTGTGAGGCAGGTACTAATTTACTGCGGCCTCACGCTATGTAATTCGTCAAGGAGACTGTAATTTACTTAATTTTTCCTTTTATTAAGTCACAATGTATTTGTAAAATAATCTTCTAGCAGCTGGCTCTGCTTGAATCTGTTTCAAAAGTGTGATGTAAATACAGTCTCACACTATTTTTGTTGCCTATTAGGGCTTTCTGGTAGGTGATACGACTGAGAGCAAGGAGAAAGAACACCACACGTTTATTTTTAAGATCATCATCACTAGCGATAAAAACTTACGGGAAGAAGTGAGCATACTCCCTATCCGCATGCAAAGAAACTCCAACGAGAAAGATACAACTGGAGGACTATGCACACAACGGGTACAATGCGGTGCAGCTTCATGAGCTGCTTCAGCTGTGTTTAAAGGGACTAGCAAATTCCCCAATTAAATCACATTATTTATGGCAAAAGACAAAGAGCCTGACACAGCAGGAGGATGCACTGAAGAACTGGGTTTTTTTTTTGTCCCACCTGTCTCCTTGTCAAAGGTTTAAGTATTTCTACCCATATCTTGCTAGTAATCACATAGCCGAAGTGATTTAGCTCCCAGTTACTGTGAAACAATGGCAAAAGTGCAAATAATCAAATGTAGTTCATTACACTTGGATTTTTCAGCAGTCAACTTCTGAGATTCTGATTTGCACTCAGCAGATTAATATTTCAGACCAGAGGAAAACAAACACCATACCTAAGCAAAGTATTTACCACTGGCCTAATCACTGTCCATGCACTTGTCTACACCAGGCACCTATTTACATCCAACTCACACATGTAACGTAACACTGAAATCAAAGAGGCAGTGACTATAGGATCAAAGCTTTATTTGGACTGTAACACAGCGGATTATAATCCTTGAGCAAACAGAATATTACAGTAATGAAGACTTCTGCATTACAAATATGTTAAAACAGCTTGCATTTGGGGTGATATTTAAGGTCACGTTGTATCTGAACACAACTATTAAAATATTATGAAAATTACCATTATGGAGTAAATAATGTTTTCTTTCAGATGTAACCTCTAAAAGTACATTCCATTTCAAATTTGGTTTTCTAATTTTTCCAGTACCAACAAGCTCAAACTGAGCATCTACATCCCTGACCTGCTATATGTGAAAAAGAGAGAAATGAAGAACTTTAAGCTCAGCCTAAAATCTAGCTCCCTACACGACCCCTCATAAATGCAGACAAGAGGTTACCACAGTAAATGTCAAATATCATGTGTCTAAACCATCTTATTATTTCATATGTACTCTCAAATTAAATTAATAGGCTTGAGAAAGATTCTGCGGAGTAAGAAATCTCTCATCTGAGGGAAAAGTAACATGCCTTCTGCTACTGCCCCCACAGCCAGAATAACTGAGAAAGTAAAAAGCTTGGGAATGTGATGGGAGAGGTGACAAGATGGGTGAACAGGCTGTGCTCCTGGGTTAGTACTGTGGTTACTCATCTGTGCATAAACCTAAAAAAGGGTGATTAATTATTTCTTCTTGTAAGATACCCAAAGATTAACTTACAAGCAGACAAACTCTTTGGTTTTCCTCACCGCTCTTTTCTCAATTGCTTTTCCCCACCCACCAGAAAAGCAAAAGCAGCAACAGGCTCTTAGGACCATTGTAGCTTATGTATACATACGTTTTTAACTCAAAAGGGCAAGCAGGAAGTAAAGAATGTAGAGCAAGAGGCTATCTTCTGAGGGAAAAAAGACACCAATATTTACCTAAGATGTGTAGAAAATGACACAAGATACATATATATATGATAAAACATATATAATGTATACTTTATATAAAAGCTTGGGATAAGATAGGGCATAACTGTATAGAAGTTACAGCCTTGATGTGGTAAAGAATACCTATTAAAGAACTCATTTAAAGCTGATACTAAACCATACTGGTATCAAACAGTTTAGGGGAAGTTTGGTTTGGGTTTTTTTTTAAACACACTTAATTTAACATTTGCTTTCTCAATTTGTCTCTATAGAAAGGCAAGTGGCAAGCTAGCTCAGCTGTAGCAATTAAACCGTGCACTAAGATCAAAGTAGAACAGGGATCCTGTGTAGCTCTTTCCTCCCACTGCTTGCCCCATGGTCTGTGCCAAACCAAGTAATGCACACTCCTGCACCTCAGCATCCCTGCTGCGCTGCCCCTACACTGTTGCACTGCTTCAGGCATGCACAGTTGCCTTTTTGTATATAAATATCCCAGACCTTAGGCCAGCATGAAGGCCTTCACCTCTGAGAGCAGTCACCTATACACACTCCTGCTTTAAATGTCTCTCTTCATTTTTGCCTTTTCTGGACATGTTCCAATATAGTTTTCCATGCACTTGTTGTCCAATTGCTTCTAAAGCTATGCTGCAGAAAAGTAATTCCATTTTCATCTTAATCTCTTTGCCCAATAACAACAAAATAATCAGCAACATGCTCTGAGCAGCTAACTGCAGCATGGAATCTACGCTAACACTGCTCACAGGTACCTGTCAGAGCACACTACAAACTCCTCACCACCCAGCAGCCAAGTCAGCCACATAGTGCACACTTTCCTTCCAGGGAAATCAAAAGGGGCCAGGAGATAGTGAGCATCTGCATTGTGTCCCCACATTTAGGTGGAGTCCAAAGAGATAAAGACCCAGATTATTCACATGTATAAGTAATTATGGGGCCAGATTTTAGTTCAAGTGATTTCTCTTTGGATGCAAAGACCAGGATGAATCCTAGTCTTTTGTTACCAACTAACTGCACACCCATCCCCTCATTCTGGGCATCATGTGTAATAGCTTTTCCCTTCTTGTCTGCTCAACTGCTCAAGCAAATAACTTCCAATTATTTGCTTTTTACATGTGAACTCTGCAATTCTAAGAACCATAGACATTCCCGCTAAATCAGATTGAGAACCACACTGTGATGTTACAGAAGACAGTATTACCAAGTTGTCTCTGTGACAGAACACTGAGTAGGTATAAAATTGCAACGGTCTCTATGCCAGGTTTTGTTTTTTTCTAACTTCTCTGCTTGTAAGATGAAAGCCTAATTTGATATTTTTGTAGTTATATAACAGTTCTAATATTTTGTGACATTTTGTATTGTGACACTATAGATGAAATTGTCATCGGACTGACACCCTTTACTGTTTATTCCTTAATTACAACTGTTAACAACACTGCAGAGAAGCGTGCTAATCTGCCATCACATATTATGAAAACAACGTTATTGTTACAAACACCAACACCCACTCAACAGGAGAATTCTAAGATGGCAGTTTCTGCAAAAACTCACCACTTTAATGGACACTTCAATAGTAAAAGTTTTAAGTGAACCCTTAATATTACCATCGGAAACATACTACGATTATATGCCACAGCTGAAGTTTTGACTTTACTGTGTCAGTGATTCTTTATGCTACATAGATATGTAATTTTTAATAGTAAGTTTTAGCTTTATGGATCATGGAGCTGCATAAAGCAGCCCACTGGTAGCCTAGCAAAATCTGCAATGATTACATCTTCATATCCTCAAACACTGGCAGATTTTTTTCTCTCCTACTTTCACGTCGGGGGTGGTTGTTGTTGCATGAGATTAAATTTTAACAATATATTTACTCAAGTCCATGTTCTTAATAAAAAAAAAATTAAAAAATTAAAGATTTTTCTTTTTCTAAGCTTCCTTTGCTGAGGAAGGATTAAATTTCTGCAGGCCATGTCCCACACCTGGAGGGATCTTCCACTGAACTGATGCTTCAAGAGCACTGCACTGGAACAATTAAACTTTCATACCAAGTTAAGTCCACTGCACAGTCAAAACTCACTCACACTGCACCTCTGCAGGAGGAAGCTGAGGAACTGTTCAATGGTTGAAAATTAAACTATTATCTCCTCAGCTTCTTCTACAGCCACTGCCAGCTACCTTTAAGTTTGCTTCTTCCAAACTTTTCATGCCTAAGCAAAAGTTCTCACTTGTAGATTACGTCAACAGGAAGAAAACAGCATCAAGAGCAGCCAAGAAGTAGCAGAAACCCCTAGAGATCTGTTTACTTCCTCTTGTCTGTACCCAGTCATCAGACAGGAAACACAAAGCAGGCAGCAGGAGGTCGTGAAAAGCAGCAGTGGTGACTGGAGTGAGGTGTAGGAGTGATGAAAGTGGCAATGACAAAAATCAGGGAAAACAAGATGCGGAAATTCAAGGTGTTCCTTCTACAACTGCTCTGCTGAAGGTTTTCACACAGACTCCTGGTGCTAAAGCAAGGCTTCTCTGATGCCCACCTTTCCTGTTAACCATAAATTCCTCCTTTCTCCTTCATGCACAAAGAGGCATACAGCACAGATAACTGCACTGAAGAAAGATAATGCATGAATCTGTCTTTACTTGTCACACTTATATGTAGAAGCAGAGGATTAAAAATAACCTAAAACTCCTCTCATACTGAAAAAACAATTGCCTTGGTGGGTTTCTACACACCAGCATTTCTCACTTTTGATCCTAAAGGCCCCTTTGAGGACTGCTGCCCTAATACAGCATAAAAATAAAGTGTACACAACGTGGCAATGGAAGCAAATTACCCAATAGAGTTCATTTTCATTTCAATGATTTACATTACATGATATCCTGTTGCCTGATCTGGATGATCTTGCCTGCTTAAGCCATAAATTGCAAAGCAAAATGAAACTAGAGTGTTTATTTTTGTGAATCTTCTGGGTAGCTTATGTTCTGTTTTGCAGTTTTCATTTTCTTAAAACCAATAGGAACTTCTGCTCTTCCTAAAAGAAAATCTTCCCACTTGGGAAGAGATTCTTTTACTGATGCCCAATAGAGAGTCTGAGAAAGACAGAAGAAAAAATAAACTTCATGTCAAAATCTGTGTCAGCCTGTTTCAAAACCAATACAGATATGCAGTGCATTAGTAAATCTTGCTTTTTGAGAGAACCAATTCAGAAAAGAACAACATACTTACACATGAAATTTCAAAGCTCTTGTATGATGTAAAATACCAGCCTGGAAAGATTTCATTCTGCAGCATGAACTGTGAAGTGACTGAATGTGCCCTCTTGTGGTAAGCAACAGATGAGTTTAAACCCTCACAGTACCTTTAACAAAGTATTTTTTGTGATTATTAACCTTTCCAAAAGCGCTACATTTAAGCACGCATGTTAGTGGAATATAATTTTTGAAGTGGGAAAAAGTTGTTTAATGTTAGAAACAAAGTGCTATGTAAACTGGTTATCCTAGAAAAGCTGCTGTGATGTGGTTCACAATACTTGAGTAAATTATTTCATGAGATAAATCACTTGATGAAGTAATTGGCTCCAGTATTTGCATCACAAACAAAAAAGACAATAAAAACCCTGCATACGTATCCTGTGGTCTATGAAAACCACAATGGACTACCTAACCCCTTCTCTGCATTACCCTCTGCCTCTGAGTAATAGATTTAACTACTTTTTTACCTGTGCAATGGACACACCATCATTTTTGTGTCAGCATCCTAAGGATAACTCTGTAGGATTCTGAAGAAAAATTTAAGTGCCATGTATATTTTTCTACAGAATAATGTGAACAAAGAACTGTATCAAGCCAACACTTCAATCCAGCCACCAATGTGAGTAATTTTAGACACTGATGTCCATTCAGAAAAAAAAGTAGCTTCGTAGTAGGAAACATTTATGGTGCATTGAGCCATTTTTCTTTACTTAAGTATGTAATGCAGAAGCAGCGTACCACAGAATGGAACATCTCTCTGCAGAGGTGTTTGATTCCTGGCTACTCATTTTGATCCTTACATGTAACTCAGATATAACTATGGCTCTTGCAGATTTACAAAAATATTTTCTTCAACAGATTTACTCAAAGAATCTTTTTTGACAAGCATATGTGCTGTCATACAAAACTACTCCAACTTAGCAAGCTGGGGATCCATTATAGCCATAACTTTCAAAGTATATTAATACAGGCACATATATGGCTGAGAGAAATATGCTCAGAAGTGTTTTGGAACAAAGCACGCACAAAAATCTGAAACCATGAAAGAAAGTTTTCTTTTCCCATTATTTATAGCACTCTTCTGTAGAAGCATAAAAAAAGGCTGAAATAGGATCTTCTCCTTCAAATAGTAACTCTGTTCTCTCTCAAATCCAACCGCTGCTGCAGAGCATAGACATCTCTGCAACCAGAAGCAATTGCTCTGTGTTCTCCAGTTTGCACAGATCTTGGTCTACACACCACAAGTTTAACAGCTAACACAGGCCAGAGTAAACAGCAGTTCAAAACTGATCCAAATGACTCCAGAGGAGTCTAAAACTACTTCTGATTAGGTTCAATATTAGGTCCTTGGCACCTTTCTTAGCATAATTGAATATGTACAAGTATCTAGTAAAAAGTATACTCTTTTGCCTAAAAATCTCTAAAAAAATGAAGAAACCTCTGACTAAATGGTCACACTCAGTGTGCACCCTGTCACCATCATACGAGTAGGCTGTTTACAAAATGCAATGACAGACAAAAAACTTTTAACAGTAACCAGAACAAGAAGTGATGCCTCTCATTGAAGTAATAGCCTAAGCATTACAACACTTGCCCAGCAGGTGTGAAACTAGTGTACAAACCACCCCTCTTCACAGGCTGACAGTGCTAAAACCTGTACCTTTCCCCTCCTTTGACAGTGCCCTAGCACTCAAATCAGTGTGGGACCCTCTGTGTTACTATGTGTGTGGAAACTAAGCCACCATACAATGAAGAACCCACAAACCACTGATGCAAAAAACACAAGTGGGAATCTGATTCAGTGGCCTTGTGGTTAAGATGTTCAGTTTCCATCAGGAAGAGCTGTGTTCCAGTTCCTATTCCCTGCACTGTTTCTGGCCTCATCATTTATTTATCACTGCATAATACTGATAAAACTGTTGAGAATAGGGAACTGAACTTAGTATGCCGTATCAGGATAATATCTGCAAAGCAAGAGTAACTTGCTTTTCAAAATTTTATCTTTAAATGTTTTAGGAACTACAGGTTGAGAAGCAAAAATAGAGTGCTTCTGCTGTAGCAGTACATTCTATGCAACCATAAAATAACTCTGAGAAGTGAAAATGTCCCTATTTATGCTGATAAACTCTTGACTCTAAAATGTAAAGATGACAATCTGTGGCAAACTGAAAACAGGATGACCATATAGAGCAAACCAAGCAACTTTGACATAACAAGCACAGTAAACTCCTGATACTCACAATATTCATTTTTATATTTGACTTCATTTTTAAACAGAAGTCTGTAGAGATCTGAAAGCTGCTCAGTATTTCCACCAGAATGCTCCAGAATCTAGGGACCTTGTCCTAGAATTCAGGTTCAGCTTTGCTACACAGTACACAGGCCTTTGGCTATACCAGTCATTGGATTTTAAAATCAATTATTTTCACTTTAAAAACATGCTTCAGGGGGGGAAAAAGACATAATATTTGGTAAACAGCAAATGAAAAGACAGAATTCCAGGACTTACTTCTAACTTAACAGTATCAGGATGTGGATGTAAATGCACTCTTTCTTGCAGCTTTTTTTCTGCTGCTTCTATATCCTAAAACACAGGCAAAGTACATTTTAAAAACAAACACTAGTAATTTCAAAAGGAAAATCTACACTCACGTAAAGACATTTAAACATGAATAACTCACATAAAGACATCTAAATGAACTGAATAAACCCATTAGAGCTAAACAGCATTTGAATATTAACAGTGAAGTTCTACTCTTTCTGTTCTGAAACCCAACTCGCAAGACCAACATCCTACAGTTTCTAAATATGTTTGCTGTACCTTTCTGGCACAAGAATAAATTTCATGACTACAGAAGACCGTTGCTGTAAAACAGTGTTAGTTAAATTCTGTTCTGAGAGGAACAAAATGGTTTTATCTGTGTTGCATGAAGCCTCAACTATGTGTTCTAGCTACTGTAACTGTAAAGTAACTAGGCAAATTATGTGCAAGATCTTTACTTCTCAAGACAAAGATGACTTGCTAATATGCATGCATAACATGTGCACAAAAATGTAGAGCTGCAGCAAGCTGTTCACCAGACAAATTTGGATGACAATGCACCTCACATAGCTTTCTTACAAAAAAAATCCACCCCAGTGTTTGGGTTTCTGCTTGGCCAGTGGATATGTGCTGGATTCACAAAGGCCTAAATAATTTAAAGGAAGAAACAACCGAAAAACAAGAGCAACAAACAAATCAAAACATCCCCCTGAACTAAGCGCCCTCCCCCTTTAAAGTTCTGACCCATTCTTGTGGGCTTAGTTCCATACCCAAACATTGAAGAGATTGAGTGGTGGGCAGATGAAGAGAGACAGAAAGGCACGTGGGAGTGGGGTGTGAAGAAGCCAAAGCTGAACAGAGTGGAGGGGGAAAGAAAGTATAGCAGATGGCAGAGTTGGGAGCAGAGAGCGGGTGTGAAGAGTACAACAGAAAAACTAAATGAGAGAGGAAATTCCCCAAAGGGACTTCCCAAATATTCACCACCACTGCTGCTGAAAAGAAGAGTGAGATTCTGGAGGAGCATATCCATAAGAGAGACCAAACATGATTACTCGTATTGAATAATAGCCAATCTGAATACATCAATAAGCAAACAGTGCTCGACTCAAGCTTAGTTTAAAAAATATGACTCAAATTCAGTAAAGTATGATTAATAGAAGCAAAAAACCAGCCGTATTTTAGTTGAAGTTCAACTTACTGATACACACTCAGTTAATTCAATTTATAGTGTTCATCTTACTTTATTTATTTCCTGTTACACCATGACTGTATTCTCTTGCATATAATTACTAACCTAAACCAAGCAAAACTATTCTCCCTTTTCTACACCAAAGTCCACACCCTTGTAGGAAGGTAAAGGATGTCTGAGAAAGAGCAAACTGAGGCTCAGATTTGGAAACAGTGGCTGATCTTTTTCAGGTGAGAAAAGACAACAGGATAAACATGAATATGAGCAAAAAATAGAAGCCACTTGAAGTCACAATATCAAAATAACAGAGGCCAGCACAGACTTCAGGAACCTACGGAAAGAATTTCTCTATTGCATGTACTTTGAATAGATACCCCACAATTGGCACCAAACGAAGCTCATATCAGTATGGCTCAGACGGAGCCTGGAGAAGTTATCACCATACTGAACAGGAGGATCAACCAGTTATGTCCACTTCATACTGTTCCACAGAATTTTTGTTGTTTCTGATTTCTTCCTCCTAATTCCTGTAGGAATGTTCACAGGAAGAAAGACTATCAGTCAAGATAGTTCTTTCCTTATATACTCCACAAAGTCATTGGAATGTTTATGCTGATAGGAAATGAGTGTCTTTTAGGCAAGAAAGAAGATGGCAGTTGTGCAGATATGTTTAGTAGAGAAGGTCACTTTGGCATAGCCTAGATATTGGATGTGTCTTTTTGTTGCTCGCTCTAGTTGTATGTTGTGCAGTCTATTGTCATTCAGAATACTGATTTAATGACAGACAGTGAAATAAATTTTTGCTGGAAGGTGTAGTATGCTTTAGAAAATAACTGGAACTACTAAAAGATTAGATGGCACTTTTCGTGTGTCTACACAACTAGTTAGCTTTTTAGGAAAAATAAATCCTCATCATAAATATAAAACTAAATACATCAGCAGTGTAAAAACACTGTGGAAAAAACACCCACAAATCTAATATGTCACAGAACTGAAAAAAGAGAGCATCTTGCAGTGCTTCCCTTAAAATCACAAGGGCTGGAACACGAACAATTCAAGCCCCTTCCCCAGAGGTAAAATGGAACGCATGACACATGCATCACTTTTAGGGGACCAAATTCAGCTGTCACTTATATTGATATCAGTCTGGCAGGTTCCCACTTCAATAATTCTACAATTACATGCCTGTGAAGGAAAGCAAATTTGGTCTAAATTACCTTCCCAATACTAATTAGTACATAGCATATTCTTTATTTGCTATTTCATGTTATAAGCTGTTGCACAGTAATACATATTTCTAAACACAAGAAATCTTACAAATGTCATGAATAAGATGGCAAATACTAGTCTGATTTCTGCTTTTATTACAACATGATACAAGTACCAGATTTCCCTCATCTGCAGTCTCCTTCAAAAGACATAAAGGAAAATACCCTTACAATTCTGTTCAAGTGCCAAACAAGTGCTTATAATGTAAAAATTTCAATTAAAATAATGCTTAGTTCCTTGCCTTCTACTGATTAAAAAATAAATTAATTGCAAAATCTTCCCTGTGCATAAATATCAAGCAGCATAGAGAAAGAAAAATGTCTTTTTGCTATGATCGCATCCTGAAAACAACTGATTTTGCTTACATGCAGAAAAGCAGAAATGCAAATAAAAAAATAACACTTCGTCATGTCCATGTATTTTTGAGTAGGCCAAATCAACAACTCTCCACATGGTAACTGTGAAATGTACAGTGCCTGGTATCAGGAACAATATTCTGAAGCTGGCACATTAATCAGTCTTGTTTTCAAGCTTCTCATATATTATTCTGCATCGCTTCCCCCCCCCCGTTTTCTTCTGTTATCAGAAAGCATCTGCAGGAGTGTACGCCTGATAAAACTAGTATAAAATTAATAGATTTCAACTGATTTATGCTTCTTTATCCTGCAACAGAATTTGTTTTGATACATATGTTTTTGCCTTTTTTCCCTACAAACACCAACATTTTTGACACTTGAAAGGAACAATTTTGAGGATGTGACAGAAGATGGCAAATATCTGTTTAACTGCAGAAATATTTACACTCTGTATATGGCTAAGCTATTGTTAACATTTCCAATACAACAAGCTTTCAGCATGCAGAAATACAACCTGCATTTATTATGCTTGCCTGGATCTGTAAACTGAGAACGCATTTATAGAATACAAATAATTTGCAAAAATCTATATTTATGAAATAAAAATCTCTTATAAAATGCATATGGAAAACGGGAGACATAATGGCTGGATCAATGCTCACAGCAGGAGGCTGGAACTACATGATCTTAAGGTCCTTTCCAACCCAAACCATTCTGTGATTCTATGAACTATGGAAAAAAATAAACAAACCATATCCACTTCTCCCCAGCCTCCCATGGAAGCACCTACTTTCCCCTGTACCCAGTACAGAGGGTTTGATTGCCCTCACCCAAAAAGCACCAGTCCAAGTTCCTTGTCACAGAATAGTTGAAGGCATTCTTGATCTGCTGTGTCTACCACTCCCTAAATGTAACTTCCATTTAAATACCAAGAAAGCATGCAATAGAATCTTACCCACCCAAAATGTGAACATTTTAAGTCTCAACCAGGATTTGTATGAAGAAACAAAAATTTTTGGTGACACAAATTAATCTTGTAATTTTCTACAGTAAAACTTACTGTTTCAATGAACACACCATATGTAATATGACCCTTAGTAAATTCAAAAAGTTGAGAGATCAAAGAAAATGGTTTTCTGCTATTTCCTCAATAACACACAAACATTTGTCAAATGTATGGCCACATCAGTGGTCAACTGCAATCTCTTTAAACTCAGATGCCTAAACTAGGGGTTCCAGAGAGGTTTTATCATTTCAGTCCCTGCCATCAAACCTACATCTTTTTAATTACCCAAACACCTACTGAATTTACCTAGGAAACACAAATCTTACCTAAATACAACAATAGGTATGTAGAACAGCTATTAACACTATTAACAGCATCACCACTAGGCAGAGCCAGAAACACCAAACACTGCTTTTACAGACTTCCAAGTAAGATTCTTGAAGTCACTCTACACCCGAGAACTTCTGTCACAACTTCACACAACCATAGTGGGAGAACAGCTCTTATCCTGATTAGAAGCATTATAGGCTGGTCAGCCCCTGTTTCAGAACACAACCCTGCATCTTGAATCAAAGTGTAGAGCTACTGTGAGTCTTGTCAGACTCTTTAGGTTCTCCTAGGCAGACATGTAATAGCATGTGTTGCATCCCTACATGTACTTAAAAAAACCCCAAAAGAAGACAGTAGCAGCTGCCATCACAAGGCTCATATAAGGGCATGGGAAATATGTAGTGATGCCGTCAGATAATAAAGACTTGTCATTTAATACTTTTGGTCAAGTTCCAGAAGAGAAACTGTATATAGGAGAATTCAACTGATAACTATAGAGCAAACACTTTTTTTAATGCTCTAAGCTACATAACCATGACATTTCAATGCGGTTCCTGGTAGTTGCAGAAACTTACATTTAAAAGTGCTGCATTCCTTTTATGAGCTGCATCAGCTGCTTGAGTTTGCCATGTCTTTTTAGTCTTTTTGTCTCCTAGATAAGTCTCCATCTGCTGTAGCAGTTCTGATCTCTGAGACAGTCTACAAAGGAAAACATTTTGCTAAGTGGGTAGAACATTTTGCTCAGGAGCTAGAAAATAACCTTTTTACCTTACCCAGTTTTCTCTAAACTATGGGGCTAATTAAGCCAGCTGTAGGGTGGGTGTGCTGGGGGAGGGAAAAGGTACAAGGCAGGCATCACCTGCTGTGCTTGTATGAAGCTATAAAGTTGCAACCAGCAGTCCTCATATGCTAAAGGTGCTTAGAAGCACTGAATCTCCCAGAACAGGAAAGACAGGGTGGGTTGGGGTGACTTGATCAGTACTACTCTTGCTCATTGGCAAGTACTATTTGTTACAAGAGCAGATTTTTCTGAATCATTACTGTATTTGCTTCCCTATCTGAGTTTACAGGGCAACAAAGAAGCAGTTCTATAACTGAAGCATAGAGTGACAGAATCCAATTACCTTCCCCAAACAGGAATTTAACGATGACAGGAGGTTAACAATGGAAATCTTAAGCCAGTACCACCACTGGGAGTCAAACACCTCATCAATCTAAATACCCTCAAAGGCAAGTATGCTAATTCCAATAGTTCATGAAGGAAGAGTGCCACCTCCTGGAACACGAACCCCTTGTTGAAATACCACTGCGCTCTGTTTAGAGCTTGGATTCACTGTTCACACGACAGTCATGTGCAGTGAGGGAGGTCGCCCAAGACCACAATACAAACTGCTGTGAGGCAATTACTTACATCTCTTCATGTCTTCTAGCAAGGTGAACCTCCTGAGCCAAATAGGATGACATTTTCAGTCATTTGCCCCAGATTTGTCACCCTATAAAAGCAAAACCAAGTGAAATTAACATCTTCCAAAGGCATACATGAACATACACTTTTCAGTATTAAACAATTCCGTGTCATAAAGCTGCACACAATATTTATGTATCAGCTATCTACACAAAACCTGCCACAAGACATGGCAACATTGATTTGAATACACGCACGCTACCAATGTTCACAGTGTGTTTTAGTATTTTACTGTGTTCTAATTCATGAGAACTGAAATATGACTTGAGTCATATTTTAGCATTAAGCTTTCCCAAGTTTCAGACGCTTACATCCATGCACTTAAACTATGTGCTGCATAATTTGTGTATTACTGCTTACATTAGTGATTCCTAGCTGCTGTCACATTACTCCAAACACAGTTATACCTGTAAGTATCATTTATAACTGCCTCTCACAGACACAGTTCATAGCGTTTAAGTACAGGCGCAATGGAAGTAAATAACTTCAATCTCCTAAGCCACTTTTTGTTTTGAGTGTTTGAAAAATTAAGCAAAAACTTCTTGAGCTCAGCTCTCCAGTACTGTAACACACCTGAAACTGCTTACATCTTATCGTGGGATTTATTGAGCTATGAAGGAACTCAGATGCCCTCTGCACAC
Source organism: Neopsephotus bourkii (assembly GCF_033783945.1). NCBI lineage: Eukaryota > Metazoa > Chordata > Aves > Psittaciformes > Psittacidae > Neopsephotus > Neopsephotus bourkii. Next base: position 2,403,267 of record NW_026901218.1, on the reverse strand, counting down.
AAACTGAGATTCTACAGCACTTTACAGAAGGCTTAAAGTGTTTTATGGCCACCTCAGAGATGACTGCATTGTTGTTGTGTTTAGTGATGGAAGAACTTATCACAAACTGGCTATGTGAAGAGTGGAAGAACTTTTAAGATCCCTTAGATAGGAAAAGATTAGGAAAAGCCATGCTCTGTTAAGACATTCACATGTAACTTTGAAGCAAGTTATTCACACGTGCACCTCAGCAGAGCCATTTTCTAGGGATTTATGTTTTGCCACAGTCTAAGGAGCACTTCCATGCAACTGGCCCATTACTAATGCTTCCCCTCGCTTAGCAAGCAGCACATTCCCTCCACGCTCCTTCCCTCAGCTGGGGAACTTGACGCTGTTTGCTAGCCCAGGCGCCATTTTCCACTCTTCAGGCAACACCTTTACTGGCAGCGGGAGACTAGCGCATGGGGAGCACAACCGCACCCACTTCTTGTCTTTAGGGGAGACTAGCTTACACCCAGCAGCGGTAACGAAGCAGCCAGTTGAGCATCCTCCGCCCAGAGGGCGGGCACCTCACAAGCAGCGGCCCAAGACATGAGCAAGCCGGGCAGGGCCCCTGCCTCGTCAGAAGGCATCGAGGGCCGCGACGGACGCTCCCGCTTCAGGCCAGCGGACCCAAAGGGGCACGCAGGAGCCGCCCTTAGCCCTACCATTGGGAGGAACGGGGGGGGGAGAGGCCAACCTATGAGTCCACCAGAATGTACCATCCTGTAGGACGGAGGGAGGAGAAGTCAGGCAAGAGAAATAAATAAATAAATAAATAAATACGAAGACACAGTTTACCTTTAGCCTCGCCGGCTTCAAAAAGGAAAACCACCACCCACCATGGCCTCCGCACCGCCTTAAACCTTCCCCACACCCCTCTCCCCCCCAACCCCGCTGCCATGGAGACGGCCGGAAAGGTGGAGCCTAGGCATAGGCGCTGATTGGCCCCGTTGCGTCTGAGTAGGCAGAATCAAGCGAGGTCAGGTTCCGCCTTCTGCACTGTGATTGGAGGAGCGGAGGAGGTAGGGACCAATCATTGCTGGGGGCGGGCTGCGGAGCCGTGGCGGGGACAGCAAGTGTTAGGGGTGAGGGCTTGCCAGGGGGGCGTCTGTGCCGGGGAGGCAAGGCGGGACGGGACGGGACGGGACGGGACGAACGGGACGGGACGAACGGGACGGGAGGCGTCGGCGGGTGGCAGCGCTTTGAGTGTTGTGCCGCCGTGAAATCCATCGCTCGAACCCCCCGATCGCATACACACGGGACATTTGGCAATACTTCGGACGAACTTTGCAGCCCAGATGGCGGAGTGAACCCACTCCAAAGGGCTGAGGGGGTAGTATTGCCTTTTGCAGAATCTGCTCCTCCCATTCCGTTCATGTTCTCTAGGGACGTAGAAGCTTATAGAAGCCTATTGTCGCTTTGCCGGACAAGGCACAACGTTATAGTTTTGGCACAGAGAGCTTGCTGTGAATGCCAGGCAGATTCTCCACGATGCTTCCAAACCATATGGTGTGATCCTGTCCTCTGTGTATTGAAGAGCAGAATTTATTCCAGGCCTCTAAGCTGAAGAGTTAGAGGCTGACTCTAACCCATTATAGTCAAACTTTCATCAAAATGTCCTGAAAAAAGGGCACAATTAATCCACTTTTTGTGTGTGTACTTCACAGAAAACCTAAACCAAACAATTCTAAGTAAATACCAGCTGAAAGTTCATTTTTCTTAATTGTCATTGTTGTCTGATTTACACCCAATTGCAGCTGCAGGTGATTTCTAAAGGTTGCTCTGAAAGCTTGTCTTCCCTGTTTCCCTTCTACATGTTCTCTGATCCTTGTGTTTAAGATGCTTCATCACGAGCCTTTCTTAACACTGACAATAAGATTTTGCTTGTGATTCTTCAGCTCTTTATTTTCTCTCTCTTTTTTTTGCTATTCTCTGATTTTATATTTCCGTAACAGACCCATATTAATCCCCTTCTTGATGTGTAATTGAATAGAAGTTCTTTGATGTACTTGTCAGCTTACCTCTGCTTATTGCAGCAGTCAGGTTAAATAGTACTTAAAATCCTATTTTTATTTTTTACCACTGTGATTTAAAGACAGGGCTTTCCAATAAATGAAGTAGGAGCCAGTCCTCATTCCTAATGGTGTGAGAACCTAATGGTTACCGTCTTGCTAAATTCAATGGGAAGCCTAAGTGTTTTGCATATCCTACTTTGAGCTGCACCAGTTCTCTGTAATAGCAGTGATCCTTCTTTCGTGTAGCATTTAATGAATTTCAGACAGAATAGAGACAAATGGAAGTTTGCTTTACGTAAACCATTATATATGCCATTTGCAGGGAGAATGCAAAGAGCACTTTAGTTAAGCTACAGATACTATCAATTGTTCAGTGTTGCTGAAACAGAGACAGGATGGAGACCATCAATCCTTAATTACCACTTTATTTGACAGTGCATGAAACACTCATAGCTAATGAACTATAAGCGCTGCATTGTTTTTTTCAGTATTGTTCTTTTTTTTTCATTAGAAGAGCAACCCAACCTAGATCAGTTCTGCATTTGTCAATATAAGCTTTAAACAACTTATTTTTGTTGAAAGACTGCTAGTAACAGCCATAACTCCTCAGCAGCAGGCCTCTTTGGATAGGTGGCTCCTTGTATCTGCACATGATGTCAGTGACAGTCATCATGGAAAGAGATTTATAGATAGAAGGCACTTACATGGGGAATCATGGAATAGTTTGGAAAGGACCATAAGATCATCTGATTCCAAGCCCCCTGCCATGGGCAGGGACACCTCACACTAAACCATGTCACCCAAGGATCTGTCCAGCCTGGCCTTGAACACTGCCAGGGATGGAGCATTTACCACTTCCTTGGGCAACCCATTCCAGTGCCTCACCACCCTCACAGTAAAGAGCTTCTTCATTATATCTAACTTCAGCTTCCCCTGTTTAAGACATTCTCTTGCATATCTGAATGCACTGGGACCTAATGGCAGCATACTTTGTTGTAATATGTGTGTTGTCTGTGTCTCCTCCCTGACAGTTTCCAGTTACACTGCATCTTACAGAAAAAAAAAGCTTATCTTTCTAAAAAGCCCTTTCTTGCCCCCTAGATACTGTGTCTTCATTAGATACTGTTATCTTCATGTTGGATCACTGGTATAAACATTTTAAAAACTGTGAGTGAGAGCCTGAGAGCTGTATTTACTGCCTAATTGTGCTGCTATGACCAAATGTACACTT